>NC_142065.1:37552860-38182324 GCF_059756535.1 Pantherophis guttatus | reverse complement strand
TTCTGTCTGAATGCTGTATTCACTGTATTCCCACCCTACCATCCATAGAAGAAAGCCCACTTACTAGTGTTGATATACTTACTATTCACTCATCAGGCCAATGATCCTTGGCTCAAGTAACAAAATGACAGGCATTCATCCAAGGTGAGAATATTTTTGCATCATATATAGGAAGACACAAAATTTGAAAGTAGAATTTACCAAATTAATCAATCTTAGAATCATGGTATCATTGAATTGGAAGGACCTCCCCCACATACCCGCATATACACACATTCATTTTTTCTTTTTATATTACCAAGCTAAATAAAAATGCCTGCTTTAAAAGAGGAATACTTCCTTCTATCATAACTTAGCTTTAATTCTTCCTCCAGATAATGAGATATTATTAACTGGTTTAAGCAATAGACATGGAAGTTTTAATCTTTTCCCAGTGCACTTAGCATGGACAATATGTGAAATTCCAGATGTTATTGAATGGTGACTATTATTGCTGCACACACTGATGAAAACCAGAATTCATGACCTTGTGGACTTGTGCTGCCTTGCTCCCCACACACACATGCACCTACAGTAAGATGTCTACAGGTGTTTATTCAAACAGATCTCAGAAGCATCCCCTTGTGCAGGTCCAGATTCCAAGCTCAGCATGGCAAGAGTCCCTGAGCAACCAAGTCCAATGGGCACAAACAAAGTCCAGGAAAGCAGTCCATGATTCAAACTGTCAGGATACACGGCACAAGTACACCAGGCACAGAACTGGGCATGTTACTCCAACTCTTCAGGATGGGATTAAGTAGGCAATGCTGTTGCAGTCCTTCATGAGAGGTGAGGTTGCTTCCTCATGAGTAGTCTAGCTGACTGGCATTGTGCCTGTTGTCTCTATGCTCTGTGTGTCCTTGCTAATAGGCAGCAGTTGCTCCCATTCCTAGCCTGGAGCCTCCTGTCCAACTTGCTGCAGCTGTGGCTCACCTCACTCAACCTCAGCCTGTTGCTCATCTGATTGACCCAGCTGAGGCTGCTCTATCAGGCTAGCACTCTCTAAGTCCCAATCCTGACCATTACTTGGCTCTACAGTTTTCCTCTCCAGACTCAAGCTCATCCTCCTCTTCTGAACTCAAGTCTGGAGATGGGTCTGGTGGTGGATCCATGGCAGGGCCATATGTTACCCATTCCTGTACTAAAATAATATAGTGATAATAATATAATAATAACCTCTTCAAGCTTGTTAAACTATGGTTTAAACCACATTTTATGTAAGTGAATGTAAGGATAATAATGGATAATATGTTTGATTTATATTGTAAAGATTTTTCCTCAGCCATGATTTTTTAAATATCTTAATGGAATTAAATTCATTTTAGTTTCAACTTCCCTCAACTTCTATCCTATTGTTTAGAGATATTGCTACACACAGTCTGTAATGAGTCCTCTAAACTTTGATCTGTTCATTCAGCTAGGAAATCCAGTAAGATTTAAATAGTACACTAATAAGATAGTACTAGGAATAAAGTCATACAGTTTGGTTGACATATTGCAATATCTAACTGGACATCTATATCAGGAGCCCCCAATCCCTGGTCTTTGGCTCAGTGCAGGGCCACAGTCCAAAGGGCTCAGCGGTGGGTTTCAGCAGGTTCTGACCAGTTCTGGAGAACCGGTAGCAGAAGTTTTGAGTAGTTTGGAGAACCAGTAGTAAAAATTCTGACTGGCCCTGCCCCCATCTATTCTCTGCCTCCCAAGTTTATTTATTTATTTATTTATTGGTTCGATTTATATGCCGCCCTTCTCCGGAGACTCAGGGCAACTTACAATGCATTAAGCAATAGCCTTCATACTTTTGTATATACCTGCTTAGTAGGGCTTTCACCTCCCCCAAATGGTGTTCTTTTTTATACAAAGTCAGTTTATTGCCCCCACAAACCGGGTCCTCATTTTACCTACCTCAAAAGGATGGAAGGCTGAGTCAACCTTGAGCCTGGTGAGAATTGAACTTGCAGTAATTGCAGGCAGCTGGTTACTTAAGAGTGATTTAGTCTGCTGTACCACCAAGGCTCCACCAAGTCCCAGCTGATCAGGAGGAAATGGGGATTTCGCAGTATCCTTCCCCTGGAGTGGGGTGGGAATGGAGATTTTACAGTATCCTTCCCCTGCCACGCCCACCAAGCCATGCCACACCCACCAAGCCACATCCACAGAACCGGTAGTAAAAATTTTTGAAACCCACCACTGATTGGACTGTGCAAGCAGAGGGCAAGCACATGAAGTTCCATTTGTGCATGTGCGCACAAAACCATCCCATCCCTCCCCACTGCACTTGCTGGTCTGCAGAGCTGGAAAGGTTGGGGACTGCTGGATTACATGGCACCCTTTATTATATAAAGGGTCAGCTATGAAAGGAAAGGTATGGTGATTTGAGGATATGACATACAAGTTACAACTGTCAGTCACAAACCAAGAAATATATAAAAAATCATTGCCGGCAGTCCTGGCAAATGTTAAAGGCCCCTAATGTGTTATATTCCACAGTGCTAGCTTTAGTGACTATCTACCATGATAGTTTTTAAATTTCAAACATATTGGGAATAAATTCCAATAAAGAGATTCATAACACCCATATTTGCACTGAAGTGAGGACTTATTCAGGGAGAAAACATGTATGAAATGCAACATTTTGGATTGCATATACAAGCCTTAAGAATAAAAAATAAACAAAAGAGTTTTGGGTTGGATGTTGGTGGTTGTCTAAGACCTTGAGAAGAACTAGTTGTAAAAATATAGGAATGTTGAAGTCTGCAATCAAAAAGTGACAAAACTGCACACCAGTGACATGATATGGCTAAGTATTTGCACAGCAGGGTTGATAACAGCAACTCAAAAATATTTGCTTAACACATGGCTTTTAACTTTAGTGTATTTCTGGCAATGTAAACAATAAGAAAAGATAAGTCATGAGTATTCTTTAGAGATGCTGACCAAAAAGCAATACAGCTATGTTTATACAAGGGACAAGAATTAGAAATTACTCTGTGGACTTTCCATTTTGATCTGAATTATTAACAAGCTGTAACAAGATTTTAATACACCTTTATAAGCTTGACTAAGATAAGGCATGCTCTAACAATGGAAGGGAATTTTCTGGGGATCATAAACAGACATCAAAAGAGCTGCCTACTGCAGAAATGCTTTATTTCTGTACTTTTTTTTTTTAATTTGATTTATATGCCGTCCTTCTCTGGAGACTCAGGGCGGCTTACAATGCGTTAAGCAATAGCCTTCATACTTTTGTATATTTATACAAAGTCAGCTTATTGCCCCCACAAACTGGGTCCTCATTTTACCTACCTTAGAAAGGATGGAAGGCTGAGTCAACCTGGAGCCTGGTGAGATTCGAACTTACAGTAATTGGTGGTGTTAATCACAATGCTTTTAGTCTGCTGAGCTACCAGGCCCTGGTACTTATGCCAACAATAGTGAGAGTTCTGTACCTCTTCTGCAAAATTTTTACAAAATACCAAACTTTAGAAAAACTGTGTGTGATTGCTGACATATCTCATGTTAAGCCCCCTTCTTCAATGAAATTAGGTCATTGTAACTACAGCTATTTATTGTCTTTCTAAGGGCAAAAATTTATTTTTTAACTGCAAGCCCCAATACACTACCTTGCTTTTACTCTGAATTTATGTTGCATTGTTTGCACAATTATGAATATGTCTGGGTTTTTCAAGTAGAAAATATGACCTAAATTTGTGTGACAGCAAAATGCTTCAAATAATTTCTAGCACAGTGGGAACCAAAAGGGAAAAAAAGGGTTAAAGAATTATATGGGTGGGACAGATAATTGCTACTACACTCCCCAAAGTGATGACATCATGTGGCAGGATATTGTTGAACAAAAGACACACCTGTGTGGTTTTTTTATGTCCCTGAAACTAGTCCTGTAGAACCCTACAGAAGGTTTAATGATCTTATTGTGGTTAACTGGCATGGGAAAAGGAGTGAGAGAAAAAATGAGGGCTTTGCTTAGGCCTTGGCACAGATATAGATCTGGAGTGACTCACAAACTAGGCTTCAATCACACAGAATGTGGGAAAGCAAGGCAAGTGATAGATTGAGGGCTTTAGCATTGATTAAGTCAGCATTTATTCATTTCAGTGGAATTGTGCTTGTTTATACAGGATTAAACCTTAAGTCTGACAATGAAAGGGTATCATAGGAAATACATCAGAAGGCATGATCAAACTATGTTCTTCAGCTCTCCGAAATATACTGAGAGACTTCAATATTCAGCAGTATAACAATTGACATAACTTATTTGTTTCCCTCCTCATTATGGAAAAATTTGCCTGCATACCTTATTGCTTATTTGCAGTAATATACTGAGAGTGTTTTAAATGCCAGATTGATCTTGGAGGTGTGGGGTAACTTGAATTACATTCATTTTAATTAAGAGATAAGCAGTGCAACTATTCCTGAGGGCTCTTACATTGAAATATTAGGTTTGTGGTTTAAATCCAGAAGGCAACAGTTATGAGGTGTCCTTATCTGCTTTGGCTACTGCACCTTCTGGGAAAATGCATGATTTAGTAACATCTTGCCTAAAGTACTATAGCATATAAAATATATATAGTATAGTATAGTATAGTATAGTATAGTATAGTATAGTATAGTATAGTATAGTATAGTATAGTATAGTATAGTATAGTATAGTGACTGTACTATACTATACTATACTATACTATACTATACTATACTATACTATACTATACTATACTATATAGTATATTTATATATAGTATATTTAGTATATAGTATATTAACTTTTACCATTTGAAAACCATGCTAGACAAATCATTTGCTATGTGTTGTAAATATTATATAGCACCAATTTTCACCCAAAGCTTCTTGTGTTAGTCATTTTCTATACAGTCCTTAAATTGCATAAGGGCAGGAACTCTAGAAGACTATTTCCCTCATTATGAATCTCTCTATATTATCTAGATACTACTAAAACTCATCATGACCATTAGCTCGATGAAACAGTGCATCATAGGGCAACAATTTTTGAACCAATTTTTGGGGTTGGTTCAAATAGGCTAATTTATACAATAGGTCCCAAATTTATGACTCCTGAGGGAATTAAATTTGGGAAGTTGTGCCTGCTTCAGATTAATCAATAAATAACCCAAGAAATAAATTGCAAGAAATTACTTAATGTAATGTTACTGCTTCTTCAGGAAGAACATCTATCAGTCTTAACCAGTGGTGGGATTCAAATAATTTTAACAACCGGTTCTCTGCCCTAATGATTTCTTCCAACAACCAGTTTGCCAAACTGCTCAGAAAGTTAACAACCGGTTCTCCCGAAGTGGCTGAATCCCACCACTGGTCTTAATGCCATTCCTAAAATGAAGATATTTATTACATTATTCTTTCCTGATTGGTATGCAAGTGGGGAAAAAAAACCTAATTTCACGAAGCATCACAAACATACCTACTGAGAATTCTATACGTACAAAAGAGAAGAAATGAATAGTTAAAATGGACAATTTATAGACCTTGATGCCTGTAATTTAGCCTGTGTTACATTTTGCCTAAGATATTACTGTACTTAAATGCATTATTATAAGTTAATCAAGATCAATATTTGATTCATTTGGTTGTAATGTAAAAATACCTTCAGGCTAGTTGAGTTTCAGCATTGACAAGTGTGGTTTTCACTTGTGAGGTTAACTATTGGAGAAGTGTTCTACTGTTGCTGCAGCCTGCAGTCAAATGCAATTCTTCAGCACCGTCTTGCTGCCATATGTACATTGTTACACAAGTGTGGGTAGCACATTGTGGAGAATGTAATGATGCCACTGATGAATGGATAAAGAACCAGCCAACCCATCATTTGCTGAAAAGAAAAAAAGTGGGTAAAGTTGTTCTTTTTCTGTGATGTTTATTCCTTTGTTATGCCTCTTTTTTAAAAAAAAATGTATATTGTCATTCCCTGGGCCTGCATATCAGTGGTCGGTTTCTACTGGTTTGCCCCAGTTCAGGTGAACCGGTAGCAGCAGCAGGGGGAGGCTCCATGGACGCTCTGTGCATGAATAGAAGGTTCTGCATATGCGCACGCTCACAGTTCCGAACCGGTAGCAAAGGTAAGTGAAACCCACTGCTGCTGCATATGTATAAAATGAAATAATACTGCTGTTTTTATCTGCTCCTGATTTATGGGAACTTGCTGGGTTTACTTTGATGCCTACATTCACACAGCAAATTTCAGTTCCAACAATATAACAGCATTTGTCTGTGGAGCTTTTGCTGATTTAAGGTTAGATTCAGGGTCTTATTTGTGATATTAAAGAATTACAGTAGAAAACTAGTGAGTTTTAGGAAAAGGTTGGCAGTAATTTGGGCCTAGCCACTTACTCTGAGGTTTCTCCTTAAGCCTGTCTGTGAATTCATGCCACACCTTCTCCTAGAAAATCTCTGGCCATTTTTGTCATCAGCAACAGGTCCTTATGGGAAGGCAGAGATGATTCAGAGGCACCCTAGAAGACAAAAATCATCATATGAGAAAAATTTGTTTCATGCAGCTCAGGAACAAGCAAAACTTGCCTTGCATTCATCATAAAGAAACCACCAATTTTACTGATTTCACACAGGTTCTTACTTGTCTCTTACACTGTCTTGTTGGAGGTGTGTATGTGGCTGATCCCCTGCAGAAATTCTGTTGTGTCAAGCAACCATATAGATCCATCACTCTACAGCAGGGATGTGAAACTCAAGGCCCTCAGGCCAGATCCAGCCCACAGGGTGTTTAGATCTGGCCTGCAGGGCGGCCCTGGAAACAGCGAAGGACCAGCCCACAGTGCCGAAATGGAGCTGCAGACAATTGATCCCTCGAGCCCTGCCCAGGCCACCACAGGTGCCCTCGACATGAGTGACGTCAAACTGGCCATGCCCACCTGGCCACACCCAGGTCAAACACAACCCTGATGCGAGGGTTGAAATTGAATTTGACACCCCTGCTCTACAGTATTTCCTTTGAGGAAAGCAAGAGAGTAACAAATATGAAGCCAAATAAAGACATGAGATGGAAAAGAAAACATATTAATATAATGAAATTAAAACTGGTTTGCACAAACCTCATTCTCTGTACCTGATGCAGTTTAAGTTGATAGTTATAAACTTTAAAGTCTCTGCAGTTTGAGGGTCCTGGTTATTTTTAAGACCATATATTTATAGAACATAGAATAATAAAGATGGAAAGGACCTTGGAGATCTTTTAGTCCAATCCCCTGCTCAAGCAGGAGACCCTATACAGTTTCAGATAAAAGGTTGTCCAGTCTCTTTTGAAAGCCTCCAGGGGTGGATCACCCATAATTTTTGAAGGCAAACTGTTCCACTGGTTGATTGATTTCATCATTAGGAATTTTCTCCTTAGTTCTAAGGTTGCTTCTCTCCTTGGTTTCCATCCATTGTTTCTTGTCCAAATTCCAAATAGAAGCTTGTTACCCAAGTCAATGCCTGCCAATATGTGTACCAAAAGTTCTTATTTTCCAGCAACTTGGATCTTTGTAATCCCTATTTTCACTACAGTGCATTGTACTCTTCATACAAACTAATTTCCATAAAAGCACAGTTATTCATGACTGTGGAACCATATACTATTTACCCTTGCCTGTATTAAAAAGTCCTCCATCAATTTTTCCATCTTTTGTAAATGTTCTAACAAGTTCTACTAATTCATTTATTTTCTCAATCACCATTTTCATTCACCTCATTTTCTCTATTCAATACAATTGCCTTGATCTTTGTCACATTAATTTTCAGACTCATATTCCTTATATGGTCTCTAATATTCACTCCCATTCATTCAGATTCTCAGCCAATGACTCAGGCATGACTCTATTTGTATATATTCACAATCCTGCAATATCACCTTGAGCATTCCTTATCTATTTATACATATTAAACAAGCAACAGGACATCACACATTCTTAACTTACTCCTTGCTCAGGGTTGAAGCATTTGCTAAGAATTCTATTCTCAGCAAATGCTTTACTTCCTTTTTATAACACATTTATTTCATCTAGTAACCAATCTTCATATTTGTAAAAAAAAAAAAATTAGAAGTTAGATCTATTTACTTTATCATGTTTGCTGTAAAACTACTAGATATGCGGTACAATAAACCGGTTTGCAAGAACCGGTAGTAAAACCAGCGGGAGGTTCCACCCACCGACCAGGAAGTTTCTGCGCATGCGGTCCCACGTGCGTGGTCCCGTTGCAGACCGGTAATAAAGGTAAGTAGAACCCACCCCTGGTTTGAGCACAGTTTGACTAAATTGGCAAAGGCAGAACCAAAACTCAATTTTATCCCACCATTCTGCTAATTTATTCAAGATAGTATAGGAGAAGAAGGGGGCAGAGTGTGGGGGCAGAGTCAAGAGAGGAATCAGCCTGGAGTTGTTAAAAAACAATCCAAGTCCAATCCCAAGAATATATTTTGCACTATTGCTTGCATCCCTGTAACTGAGAGATATATGCAGTGTACTGACACATGCTCAATTCTAAGTATCATACTATTTACATTAGCATTAATGTAGAATAGTCTTCCTCTTTTATATGGATTGTAACAGTAACATGGATCTATTGCAATAGTATATATATTGTAATAGTATTTTTATATAAGCTCATGTGTTTTGTTTTTATAATGTTTTTATTATTTGACTATATTGTTTGGATTTTAGTTGGGCTGAAGTTTTTGCAGTTTGTTTAGGAGTAATGGCAGAGTTATCTATTTCCAATGTGTAAATACACCATCAACAAATATGCCATCTACTGGCATTAATTCTAGATCTGATCATAACTATTTGACACGGTTGGATTTCACAACAAGTGATTCTATAATCTTTACTGATCTGCTAACAGCAAATTTGTCCTGATTTTGCCAATGAAAGATTATTTTTCTCTGTGGGTAAATACATATAAACACACATAGCAATGGTGTTCACAGCAAACCACAACAATGCCAAAATAATGCCAAATGCAGGAATGACTTTACATAAAAACCATAATTATGCCCTTGTTTGTTGCCATCTAATACAAGTACATAAGTCATGACACTGACATAATGATGCCATTTCATGTACTCCACCTTTTGCCACCCCCACCCTTGGACATCTATGTTCCTTGATTATGATTTGGAGTAGTGAATCTTTTATGGTTTTGCCTTATGCTTTTTAATGTGTAATAATCTCTCCTAGGTATTGAGAGAATTGTGAGTTTTATTCATATTTCTCACTAATCAAGGAAAAGCCTTTCGACTAGGAAGCCTTCTCAATGATTTTATGACATCTTGTCAGCTATATTTCAACCCTCTATTGTGTACAAGTGGAATCAAGATATCATCTCCTTCCGTAGGAATTTTCAGCTCTTTCCAGATTGTGCCAATCAAAACTCACACACCCAACACTTCATGTTCAGGCTTGATCCTAAAGCAGGCAATGACCCAATAGTTTTCATGAATTCTAGGAGAAAGTATTAGTTACATACAACCTGAGTAAAGAATATGTTGACCCTCTAGATGTTGCTGAGCAATTCATTTGCCTTATTAGCCAGAACTTCAGGAAACTGTCCTTCAACACACAGGTTTCCTCTCCTTAATTAGTTTTATTATTCCTGAAAGCAGTTTTGATCCTCCTTGTATTAATATTTGCATAGCTGTAAGAAGGAAAGGAATTTTAAATAGTGTTTAGATTTTTAAATCACATATGGATCTTGTAAAGAGGTGCCAATTATTGTTGTTAAGTAAGGACTACTTACAGTCCAAATATATATCAACTGAAAATATGGAAGACCATAGCACCAGAAAGTACATGTATGTTTGACCATAAATTATAAGAGGAACTAGTGGGTTTGTATGGACATACCAAATGTATTCAGTAATGCCACCTTATAAGGCTTTGAAAAATAGTATTTCACTCACTCACTGTCTCACTCTCACCTTTTTATATATTGTTATGCAGAAAAATAAAATAATAAAAAAATTACTGCTGCTACAGTTGCTGCATCTGAAGCCTACATAAGGATAAATGGAGAGTTTTCATATAGGCAATAAATCTTGAGCTGGCTTTTTCAGAGATGCCTGAGCTAGGCACAAAAACTGCACTTCTTGCATTTTGTAGAGTTTCATAAAACAGAGGCAAGAGGCAACATGAAAGTACATGACTCAAAAACTAATCTTTTGACTTTAAATGGTTTCAGTGCAGCCTTTCCTTTACATGGCACTTGGCATTAGTTAAGTGAGCTACTTTTTTCTGATTTGTGATCGGGCAAGGCAATAACTGATTCTGAGAATCAAAATAGTTAATAATCAGGATGTACCAATGCTTCTAAACCAAGTCACAACAAAGCCAATAAGATGGTTCTCACTGAAACAGAAATATAGAATCATAGGGCTGGAAGAGACCTTGGAGATCTTCTAGTCAAACCCCATTCTCAAGGCAGGAGATCTTATACCATCCTGGACAAAGGGATGTCCAGTCTTTTCTTGAAAACTTCCAGTGATTGAGCACCCACAACTTCAGTAGGCAAGCTGTTCCATTGTTTAATTATTCTCACTGTCACAAAATTTCTCTTTAATTCCAGGTTGAATCGCTCTTTAATGAGCTTCCACCCATTGCTTCTTGTCCTGCCCTCTCTTCCCCCTCTTTCTCCTACCCCCTCTTCTCTGTGACCACTCCTCAAGTACTGGAAGACAGCTATCATGTCATCCCTAATCTCTCTCTTTGTTAGGCTAGACATACCTAGTTCCCTTAACAGTTCATTCTATGATTTAGCCTCCAGTCCCCTAATTATCTTTGTTGCTCATCTCGGTATTTGTTCTAGAGTCTCGGCATCTTTTTTGTATCATAGTGACCAGAACTAGATACAATATTCCAAGCATGACCTCACTAGTGCAGTATGGAGCAGTGCAATCATTTTTTGATCTTGATGCTTCTGATCTTGATGCGTCCTTCTGTTAATGCATCCTAGGACCACTGCGTTGACTTTTTTGGCAGCTGCAATAGACTTCTGGCTCATACTTAAATGGTGGCCCACTAGAACACCTCAAGCTTTGTGTGTCCCTACCCCTCAACTTTGAGATAGCATCCACTTTCTCAGCAGCTTGATCTCACCAATTCAAAAATGTTCTCTAAATAATGCCATCTAAATAAAATTATTTTCCAAGGCAGCCAAGGAAAATGCATCATAGAACAAATTAAGCTGGAATTCTCATTCAAATCTCTAATGATCAGACTAATGATCAGTTATATCTTGGACATCATCTGAAGACCCTGTTCCTTTGAGAAGTCCACAGTGTTTGGAAAAGTTAAAAGAAAAAGACAACTGGCAGAAACAAGGTGAAATGAACTGATTACAACAATTGTAAATCCACCATTGAGAGACCTAGGCCAAAATGGAGAGAGATCATTCTGGATATTACTTATGTCTGTTGTTATACTGTGATGACCTAATCAATTAATCATAACTCTTCAGAAATCTATTGGTTTTATTTTATATAAGACTGAAGGAAAAATATTTTCAATATAAAGAATTGCCTTTAAACTCCATGATATTTCTTGATAATAAAATTTTAGAAAATTTTGTCCTGGTTGCTTTAATCAGAGAATTGAAGACATTATTTGATATTCTTTATGAGAGTGGTTCTAAAAATATGAATATCTAGATTTATATTTAACTCCCCCCACCCAACATTCATATTATTCATATGGCAACAGATAATTAAAGCAAAAAAGGCTCTACCAGTCGAGAGTAATTCACTGTACAATAAATTCACTTTGATAGAATTATACTAACATAATACAGTTTTGTGCCCTGTTGAACTAAACAGGCAAGAGTATTTAAAAAAATAATAATAGAGAAATGTTGATCCATAAACCAGAATTACTCACATTAAACTCTAAAAAGAATCAAAATAAGTTAAATTATTTATTATTGCCTAGATTCCAGTATTTTTAACACACTTAATGATAAGAAATACATTTCCCTCCATCTACCTGGCAGCCTTTCTATCTGGAAACATGAAATATTGCTCTATTAGAGCTTCAGATTGCCTAGGCATGCAAAGCTTACTCTACGTCACATTCTGGGCTTTTCTTCCAACCCTGCCTGGATAAGCCAGCTTGTCAGGCATAGCAGGAAAAATGTGAGGTTTAACTTAGTTGTAATGTGTGCAATAATTTAGCAACCAGTTCTTAGAAACCAAACGGAACCAGCTATGTAACACACCTGGGAAGATCACTGTGACAAATGTCTGAAACTCATTTAAAATTAGTTTTAATAAAGAAACCTCACTCAGGCTGGTGGTTGGTTTGCTGCACTAAATGAATTCACTTTGATTTTTGTATCAAAGGAGACGATTACCTCCTTAATCAAAGGCATGAATAAGAGCATGCTGCCAGGACTAGTACCTTCTGCATTGACAATATTTCTGCAAAAGATTCTGAATCTGAAGGACCAGCAACAAGTTCAAAAGGAAAATATAGTCACCAGGACCAGTTTTGAGAACGGTTATTTCCTTCTCTTATAGTCTCCAAATCACTAAACTCCATTTTCAATTTTTAGTTATCCAGACAACACTGGAATTAAAGCAAATTAACATAACAATAAATACAAAAAGATATACAATAAAAACAGTAACTGTGCCAGAAGCCAAGAGAAAAATGTTAAAGATCCTGCCCAATTTATTAGCGTTTACAACATCAAACTCGTCTCAAGTAACTAAGTATGATTGTGAATCAGGCACCTTAACCAGGTCAGACCAGTTAGAGTGCAACTATGAATGAATCTTAGTGACTTTATCCACTTGATGCCTAAAATATTCTTAAATATCGTCATTTAATATGTAAGACAAGAAGAGCAACTTTGCAGCAATCAAGGCTGCATTTCTTTTAATTAGTCCCAAGGACTATGATGATCAAAACAATTGTTGCACATAAATTGCAGGGCTCGGTCACTTGTGTTTTGGGAGGGAATTGAAAGATTTGATTCATTTTGTTACTCTTTTGCTATTTGAGAACAAACACAATTTGGGAAGCTTTTATTTTGAAAAGCAATAAGAGATGCCTTCTTATTTAGCAGTTTAATCTCTGCTTCTCTGGGGAGCACAGCACATATACAGCATCACACATAGCAGATTCTCAATCTTAACTGATGACTCTGTATTAGCAATTTATTTTTGAAAATGATTGTACTAGGCCAGGAGGTAGTCTGGACTGGTATTGCTGGATGAAACAGTGCCAGGATCTTGGCATCAACAGGCACAATAGACAGCAAGATGTAATTATGGTAGGGAGAGGTAGAAGCAGATGTCAAAGCTCCACCTTGTGTTAAACAGAGGAAAATGTTTGACAGTAGCTTTTTGCTGCTTTTTTTTTTTTTTTACTTCCAAGTTTTAGTTTGGCTACCAAGGACTAGTTTAGCTGATCTCAAAGCTAAAGAAGGTCAGATTTTGTTAGTACTTGCATACATATTAGTCCGAGACATAAAACAAAACAAAATTTCCCCTACAGGAAAATAGTGGCAACCTGCTTCCATATTTTTTTGTGAAGAAGAATGCAAAAACAGCAAAGAAAAATCATAGAGTCATAGGGATGGAAGGGACTTTGGTGGTCTTGTAGTCCAACTCGATGCCCAAGGCAGAAGTCCTTATACCACTCTGGACTGATTGGTTGTCCAATATGAAAAGATTGGTTGGCCAATCTTTTCTTGAAAAACCTCCAGCAATAATCACCCACAATTCTGGAAGGCAAGGTGTCCAAATGAATTGGACAGCAAGGCAAGGTGTCCAATTCATTCTCACTGTCAGGAAAATTCCTCATTATTTCCACAATTCCCACTTATTTCCAGTTTATTTTAATCCATTTAGTCACCAAGAGTTGAACTCAGTTTTTTCCAATAATTTTATTAAATAATTTTAACAATAGAAAAAGATAAAACAAAGAAAAATTGAAAAGAAAAGTAGAAAAATTGAAAGTGCAAAAAGAAAGAAAAAAGAAAGAAAAGAATAATTAAGAGACTTTCAATCTTCTTTACAGCAAGTGTATGCAAACGTGGTAATTTCCCATCCCCTTAAAGTTAAAATATATAGATCACTTCTTCCTATCATGTTAGATTTAGTTATCTTTCAAAAACTAATTTTTGTCCTTTATTTTGCTCATTTAACCTTTATTATGCAAATAGCACCATTTAATGCATGTTCTTTCACATTCAGGTGAAAAATGTAGAAATTGAATTATCTTTTTAAAATAAACATATATACCACTTTTCAAATTTGCCCTTTATTTGTTCTCAAGAAAATTTGGTCACTGTTAGTATATGCTATCAGAAATGATTTTTGGAATATTCTAATATGGTTTTAAGTGCTTACTTCCAAGCAATGCAAAAATCATACTGCATATCTGCAATGCTATTCCAACTGATTGTACGTTGGACCCAAGTCAGTGCCTCCTACATCTGCAAAGTTGTCAAGAAAGAAAGAATATAAATTTGTAATATGATGCTGGTGATGTTCTGGAAGAAAAGTGCTTGTATGACCAGCTCATTTGGACCCCAAGAAGATGTGAGAACTTTGCCAATTGGTTGGTTTCAGCTTCTTCTCTGAACAAACTCCAGCAAATGCCAGAAGCATTGAAGTTTCGCATGAAAACTGAGATGTTGTGGCATTTACTCATTTCCTAATCTTATTTCTTCTCACTGTCCCACTATTCCTTGCCTTTTGTTATTTCTAATTCCTCTGATCAATTTGCAATCTTCAATCTATCACAAAAGCGAACCTTATTTCATTTACAGTTTCTGAAATTCAGGATAATAAACATTATCTTATACTAACTTCCCTAGAGAAGAAACTTTGGGCATTTCCATATCAGCTCTCACTTCTGCTTATGACCAGAAGTGGTATTCAGCAGGTTCTGACCAGTTCTGGAGAACCGGTAGTGGAAATTTTGAGTAGTTCGGAGAACCGGTAAATACCACCTCTGACTGGCTCCACTCCCATCTATTCTCTGCCTCCCGAGTCCCAGCTGATCGGGAGGAAATGGGGATTTTGCAGTAACCTTCCCCTGGAGTGGGGAGGGAATGGAGATTTTATAGTATCCTTCCCCTGGAGCAGGGTGGGAATGGAGATTTTACAATATCCCTCCCCTGCCAGGCCCACCAAGCCACACCCACCAAGCCACGCCCACAGAACCAGTAGCAAAAAATTTTGAATTCCACCACTGCTTATGACCTCAAAGTACTAAGCATAAGCGACAGAAGTATGAGCCAATTGGTGCTCCCATCAGCCAATCAGTAGGAAAATGCAAAAATGTCATTCCATTAGTTCTCTCTTCCATAGTTTCGCCTGTTTTTGAAATTATACCCCAGGTGATCACATAAAAGAACAAGATAATAAATTGCTAATGTGTCCCTCATCTATGTTTTTAACTACTAAACCTTCTTTTTTATTATTTTGCAAACAAACAAATAAAAAGCCTGAAGGATTGTTACAAGAGGAATCAAACTGGCTGCAAAGCGCAATTCACCTACTTCTATTTAAAAACCATTATGAATATGTGTTGTGAAGCCAAAGGACAGCATATTGTCACTTTTATCACATGCTTTTCACAATTATGTCAGGCGTGGGCTTTTTGCTTATTTGTTGTTGCACTTGTTTACTACAAAGACAAACATGGGGGAACACCGCCAGGATTGCTCCAGGTTTTGACTGTTCACAGTTCCTTGTGAGTCTTCCTGGATACATAGAGGTGAGACAAAGTGAATCGGGGAGAAGTTGGCAAAGTAGTTTTATCTGCTTTCTCCTTTTCTTCAGAGGAATCTAGTTAGCTCCAAAGCCCTTATCTTAATATGGTCAAATGATTAATCAATACATTAATTGCTGTTGCTGCTGCTATTGAAAACAGTAAATTGTTGCTTAGGAAGCAATTGCCTTGAAAATTCCTTGAACTTCCTAAACTGAAGGTGTGTGTGGGTGTGGGTGTGTGGGTGTGTCTTGGAGGGAGGTACTGGAGTTCAGAATCCAGTGGGTGACATGGTCCAGAACTTCTATGACATATAGCTTGGAGATGCCACATGTAACCTGGAGAACATGTCATACATGTTATAAAGCACCATATGGATAGAGAGTGTTGCAAAAGAACAATCAGCTTTCAAATCTGGGTGATCTCTAAAATAAGGTTCTTGACAGGATAAACGGACTTCTTCCAATAACAAAATCATTAATAGCAATAAGATTCCAAGTTGGAATGACTTTTTTAAAGGTACATTCTCTTAGCAATATATGAAGAATTCCAGGATTAAAAGAGGTCTGTTCCTTTCTATTTAAGATTAAAATTTTAAAATTTACTGTGTAAAATTACACAGTAAAAAGCAAATGATAAAATTAGGCAAAGAAAATAATTACAGCTTTTTAAGTTGCTTTATTTACAGACACAAATGTATTAACTTGAGTGACAGGTAATCTGTCCATTTCCATCGTGCAGTGCTGGAGCTGTGCAGTTATAGAGTGAGGCCTTTAAAAAGCAGATTGTTCTGGAAAATCTAGACAAGTTGGTGCAGTTATCTGGACCACACAGACTGGGAGAGTGGATCAAATGTATTGAATGGCTGTCTTCAGAGTCTCGACAGGATACACATTTCACTTCCATCGGCCACCAACCACAGGCTTTCCACGGGCAGCCTTGGAGCTATTGTGAAAGGAAAAAAACAAATGAGGAATTTCTGTGGAGTTTTTTTTGCAAATGTTTCAACAAAGCAAAGGGGAGTAGGGAGAAATGGTCTGGATCTACTTTTGCTTTGAACAAAGGGGCATGAAGAGAGGCTTTTCACCAGTGGTGAAATGTAAAATTTGTTACTACTGGTTCTGTGCGCGTAGCTTGATGGGGGGTAATGTGACTGGGTCGGCGTGGCCAACTTTTTTTTTTTACTTTTAAAAGCATTTTTTCTACAACCTTAAGAGGTTGTAGAAAAAATGCTTTTAAAAGCCTCTGATGATCACAGCTGAGCCATGCGATCATCAGAGGCTTTTTTTTTTACTTTTAAAAGCATTTTTTCCGCTTAAGAGGTTGTAGAAAAAATGCTTTTAAAAATAATAAAAAAAAGCCTCTGATGATCGCGCGGCTCAGATGGGCATGGGGGGGGGGAAGGGATTTTTGCTACCAGTTCTCTGAACCACCCGGCGCCATCACTATTGGATCAGGCAATCCGGTCCAAAATGGGAGCATTTCACCCCTGCTTTTCACAAGATTTTTTTTTTTTTTGAGCTCTCAGCAGAATCCTTTCAGAGACCTTGCCCAGCCCAAGCTAACCAATCTGGTACTCAGAGGGCTCACAAATGTCCCTGAAGGAAGAGCAAGGCAAGTGCTTAGTAAAAACACATCATGTTTAATGCATAATAAGGTAAGAGTTGTGTGCTAAGGAAGTGGAACCCTAAGGGGAAAATCAGCTTGTGCCTTAAAAGCCATAACTATACCCAAGACTTCAAGATGATTCTCATTCTCTAATGAGCCTTGGGAACTATAATTTTATGAGGGAAGTGGGGCTAATTAATTTTCAGCATTTTCACCAAATACAATTCTACACTACATTTATGGTTTGTTTTTTTTACAGGAAGATGTTAAAAATGCTTCAGCGTGGATTAATCTGTTCTTTTTGCTAAAATTGTGAGGAATGTATGCTAAAAAGTATTTTCTTTTAAAATGAGTATGAGATTAAAGGAAGCTTGTGCCAGTAGACATTATATATAATGTGGCCTTGCAATGAATGTTTATACTCAATTGCAAATCTGTAAATTTTTGCTTTCCACGGTATTTTTCCACTTGTTTCTGATTAAGCTAGAAAATAGGTTGTTTCTTCCAAATAAATCAATACTCAATAGTTGGGTGAAAGGCCAAATAGGACTAAGATTATCAATGTTGAATTCTTTTCAGGTTTAAGGCAAAAGGAGACTAGAGGGAGGTAAGATAAAATGGTTTATTGTTTATGATGATGATTAATTTATTTTAATTCTGGTTTTCATAAGGTATGGTACTCTACAATTATTTCTTTACTTATTTGTACATTTATTAAAATATTTATTTCTTACCATAAAAAAACATACAAGCTAGTAAATAACAAGTTGACATGGAGATTATCTATGTGATCACTACCAGTTTTACAGAATAATTTCATTTTGATAAAAGATAGCAGAGGAAACAATGTATCTTTTATTAGCTCTCCTCTTTAAAGTATTTATTAAGTCCTCTCAAATTAAATTGGAAAAAGGTGGGATATTGGCAAAATTAGAGAATAACTGTAATTAATCTCCCATTATTCCAGGTTATTAAGAAGAATAAGTAAAAATATAAAAGAAGTAGTGATATAAAATATTTTTCTCCCTAATTTTGCCTGGATTGATGCTTCAGCAAACAATTAGTAACTTCATATACAGCCATTGGAAGTCTTACTAAGTGTTGTTGTGGAGAAAAAGAGGAGGATGTTTAGTGCCTTGAGTTACTTATAAAGTAATAAAATGAGATTAAAAAAACTAATGAATAAACTTTTATCACAAGTCAACTGTTCACCAAATTGAGGTCCACATATCTTAGAGCTGCCAAATTTGAGGTACACTAGTATAAATTGACATATGTAACTGTTTGCCTATGTATATACTCCTCAGTGAGTTGTGTAACCCTGGGATCTGAAAATGGTGCCCAGCTATACCATAGTCCTTGCTACTGAGGATTATGGGAATTGGTCCTGAATATCTAGAGAATGCCAGGTTGAGAAAGAATACTAAATGGAAATTTGCCTATCCAGTTTTAACACTGAGCATTCCCTTAAGTGGATTGTTCTGTAAACAAAATTGCATGGTGTTTTGGACATAGGCCATGCATGAGCCATTCGGAAAACATTTTAAAGAGCAAGAATGCAATGTCGCTGAAGCAAGCTAGAGATACCATCCAGCTTTAGATGGGCTGTGACAAACCAACTAGGAAATTTATAAACATTTGGTTTAATTCTTTATCCTCTCTGTCTAGCCAATACATTTGTCTTGTTTCTCTGAAAGGGCAACAGCTGTTCCTAAATTTGAGGGCAGATTAAGAATGATATTTATTACTCTGAAAAGATTCACAGAGATTTCCTAGATTACCATTATTATTCATTTTTGCTAGTCATCTCATCTTCTATTGACGTGATCTCATCTTCTATTGACCTGACAAAATTATCATTTCCTCCACTTTCTATAGTAGCCCAGGCTCCCTATTATCAGCCTCCAGAGCATCCTCCGATCATGCTACCAAATTTGGAAGGTAGAGAGGAAATATCAGTGTTTAATGGTACAAAACCCCTGACACTTCCCTGATTATCCAGGAATAAAACTGAAATCAGAGCACAAGAAGCATTGCACAAAACCTAAGTTGGCCATCAATAGAGATAGATAAGAAATCAGGATTTGCTGTGAAACCAATGATAACATAGAGTGATGCTTAAAGCCATTCCTTTAAGTATTTTCACAATGCAAACTAGCACAACAGATCAATACACCCCAAAGGGCACAACATGCTACTTACCCTTTCCTGAAATAAATGAGGAGACAAAAGAAGAAATATAGTTTAGTAGTGCTCAGTAGATTAGTCTAACCAATAAGTTTTATCTGATGAATCTAAAAAGGCCACCAGAAATCAAGACATTCCTAATCAAGATGCCATTTGTTTCTGGGTTGAAATAGGAATCTGGAACTATTCCAGTCTACAAACAGCTATATTTGTTGCTCACATCAATAAGAGAAGCAGGATCCATATAAAGATAAAAAGTATCAAGAGTTTCCACTTGGTGTAGACTGACTCCTATAATCCATGCATATAACACCAAGGCATTTTTAGCCTCTTTGTGCCTTTACTCCCATCTCTGAACTGATAGGCATAGCCAAGGAAAATGGAAAGATACCAATGTTGGCTGATAGTTCATAATTGAGTAGAATAGTTCTGACTCATCAGGTAAGACACAGAATGTTCTGGGTCTCAGAAAATGAATTATATGATCCATAGGTGAGGAATGGTTTCCACTTCAAAGCTGAATTTTGACAAAACACATACTGTGGTAAAACTGAACTGAAACAAGCCATGCCACAGAAAAGTATTAGAAATGCATCTTAATTAATGCACCTTTCTTGTACTTAGTAAGGAGGTGCACTGAAAGAATGAGAAGAATGAGGTTCTATGAGAAAGTAATGATGCTCAGAGATGAAAAGAAAAAGGTGGTGCAAAGGAACTTAGTGAAAACTGCAGCTGGAGAAGGAAAATTAGAAATGAACATGAAGAAATAGAGAAAAATGTGGGAGCTACAAATTAGATTGGGATGGGAAAGAATAAAACAACCTTAACCAACATGTTTCTTCTCAGATGTGTTTGACTATAATGTCTGTGATAGCTTAGAACAGGGGTGTCAAACTCAAAGCCTGTAGGCTGGATCCAGCCCACGGGGTGCTTAGATCTGGCCCATGGGGCTACCCTGGAAACAGCAAAGGATTGGCCTGTGGTGCCGCTACCAGCACAAACAGAGCTCGGGAGGGCCACTGATGGCAGAGGGTTGCAGGAGGCCGTCGCAGGTGAAAACGGAACTCGGGAGCCCAATTTCACTGGCGGAGCACTCGGACCACCACAGGCACCCCCAACATGAGTGACATTGAGCTGGCCATGTCTCCCTGCCATGTCCCCCCACCTCCAGAGGTCAAACACAACCCTGATGCTGCCCTCAATGAAATCAAGTTTGACACCCCTAGCTTAGAATTTTGAGAGTTATAATCCAACTTTATTGGAGAATACTAAATTGTCTGGAAGTGGATCTAGTCAGATAATTGGGAAAGATCCACTAATGGCAAAGGTAGGATATTGTTGCTGACCCATAAAAAACTGTCTCATACATCATTACAGTGGGAGCCTTCTTGATATCACTCTGTTTCATAAAAAATTTTAATGTCTCTCCTACACCCAATATGTAGAATAAATAGTAATGGGAAAACAAAATTTGTAAAAATGGTAGACAGAAGAGAAAGTGAGAAAGCTCAATTGAAATAAGTGACAAAGAAATTAAATAAGAAAAGCAATAAAAAAGTAGCAGTGAATGATATAAGTTGCCAATAGTAGAAGTGCTTCATTCAAGACACCTGAACACCAAGTTACAGAAGGTGTTGTCTTCATTTATTAGCCTTGGGTAGCAATAACAGAAAAGGCAAGAAATGAAGAGCAAAGGATTAGTAGAAATGAATGAAGCAGAACAGGAAAAGAAAAAGAAGACAAAAAGGAGAGCACACATTAAAGTTGGAAAGATTTGTGAAGTGCAAAGAAAAAAAAGAGATAAATGTGGAAGATCTACTGGGAGTGCTTGATGCTATAAAACATGGTGGACCTTTTACTACATGTTCTGAGTACTTACACCTTTTGATGATCACTAATGCGGTTCCGTAGAACATTAATCTGGAAGAAAAATAAATAGGTAATGATGTTTCAAGAAGAAGAAAGCCTGAGAGCTACTGTGTCAGCACAGTATGAAGCAGCAGTGAAATCTGGCTGGATTTATCCAGCTCGTGTAAACCGGTAGTGCCAAAGGCAGGAGGCTCCGTCCACCCACCAGGACGTCATTACATCCTGTTTTTGACCCTCTGCGCATGTGCAGAAGAGGCGCATGTGCTCACATTCCTGAACCAGTAGCGAAGGTAGTGCATTTCACCACTGGTATGAAACCAAGAAAAGAACACCGACCAAAGACATTATCCCCAATAATCAAGAAGGCCGTAGGTGGTAGCAGATGTCAAAGTGAGAACCAGAAACATATTTGGTTGGTGTATGTTTATTTACCTCCGTCCTTATTTCCTTTTTTTTGGTCATATCAGTATAACTTTTTCTTACAATATGCCTTCTTTCAATGAAGAGGAGATTTAAATTCAGTTGCCTGCTCTACTATATCTCTGAGGGCTTCATTTTTCAGATTGCTTCTCCGACGTGTTCCCATTGAGTTCTTTTCTAGCAACAGAATGGCATGTGAATATTCTCCTTTCAGGTGCGCTCTGCTATTTGTGGCAGGATCTGCATTTCTTGAAACTGTACTTTCCTTAGCACAGCTCCACAATATTCTCCATTTTGAACATTATGCATTTTCTCTGTACAAACATGTCCTGTTCATGGAGTTCACTCAAAGCATTCATAAAAATGGGAGGAATACTAATAATGCCATAAAACTACGTTGCATTACTACGTGGGTAATTGAAATGTCAGCCAGTCATAAATTATGTTGATTAATTTTCAGAATTCCAAAAAGAAGAAATCGCAAAGCAACTAAAGATACATATACAACATGAACAAACAGTTTAATGTTAGTTAACCTACAACATTTCTAATAATTTGTGATGCATAATGAAGTTAACAGGAAAGGATCTTGGAACTTTCATTGCCAAAAGCAAAAGAATCACAATACTTCTATTTAGGAGAAGGATCAAAGGCTGGAGTAAAAGAAAGGGAGAACTGGAAAAGCAATATTTGTTTAGTTAGGTTAGGCTGCTTAGTTGCTGCTGCTTCTGGTACAGGGTTCCAATTAGAAAAGAAAGCTTCCAAAATATTTTTCATGTCCATAGCCCTGTCGATGGCTGAAAAGACAAAAGGCTGCTTGACCTCACAGGACTTAAATTTGATTATAGGAATCATTGCAAACCAAGCAGGCAAACATGCCAAAGAACAACAAAGTTATCTGAAAAGGCATTGATAGCATCCAGACTTCACAGGACAATTGAGGACACTATTGAGAGCAGCGAGTTGCATACATAGCTCCACACCATATATGATGTTTCCAGGAAACAGGCTATACTTACTACTTGCTTAACTCATCACAGCGTGCAGTAAGTATGGAAATCTGGTTAGGGTTAGAGAAAGGAGAATATTATAGCCTTTCATGGATAAATCCACCTTTTTTTAAACTTTCACCATCTGAACCTCTGGAGGATTCAACCATTTCTAACTATTGATTAGTTCCTATATTGGTGTCTCTCCTGAATTATTATTGCAGTTTGCTACCTAGTTTCTTAACTCTGCTTTCTGTGTTCTGGGTTAAGTCCAGAATTGCACAGTCTCTATAGGCTTGGATCTCTCCCAATTCACCCCTTTTTTGCCAATTCTTAAAGTGGCTGAATATATGGGTGTTGTCAGACCTAGAAGCAGTGGTGGGATTCAGCCAGTTTGCACCACTTCGGGAGAAACGGTTGTTAGCTTTCTGAGCAGCTTGGTGAATTGGTTATTGGAAGAAATAATTAGGGCAGAGAACCGGTTGTTAAATTATTTGAAACCCACCACTGCCTAGAAGCCATCATTCTACCTTTGTGCCTTCAGGCTGCAGGCCTGCCACAAGCCTACTGTGGGAAGTTGGCAGGGGGGATAATATAGAGTGAAGAAGATATGTAGCCAAAATAAAATTCTTTATAGAAAGTCAAGGCCAAGATGCCCTGCAGCTGTGCTGAGAAGAAGAGGAGGATATCTTCTGTTCCGGACTGTATGTGATTGGATGTGTGGTGAACATGTGGGTGAGGGGCAAGGACTTGAGCTTTCTTTTGGGTGTGGAAAACCCGGAAGCTCTCAGATTCGGGTTTTCCCAGATGTGTCAATATGACATCTCTAATAAAAGTTAGCTTTGAGGAATTTCAAGGCTCGGAATTTGATTTCGTTGGGGATGTTACTTGGAACTCTGACAGATGTGTTAGTAGTTTAAACTGCTGGTGCTGACTTTCCATGTCCATAAGAATGCCACACAATCATAATTCATATTCCCGCAGGCTGGGCTCATTTATGCAATCAGGATTACTTAATTTTTTCTTATTTTAGAATAGGCACTCCCATTTCAAAGCTTTCTTCCATCTAGCTTTTACTCTTTAGAATTTACTCCATCTTAAGCAATGCAATTTTTAGAGGCCTTTAAATATTTAATATATTTAAATATTTTAAGGCTTTTATGAAGCTAGAAGAACTTTTCAGGACAGTACTTGTCAGTGATTTAAATTATGACACTACTGGGATTAGGTATTGATTATATTAACACTGGTTTATGCCATGCTGTGTTTTTATTGCTTTTTTGTTTAGATCACAGATAGTATAGGTGAATATCAAATGAAAATACTATTAATAAAAAAGTATGAAACTTGTATGCACCTGATTCTCAATGGCTCAAACAAGTAAATTACAATTAAACATTTTTTAAAAGTGGTGAGCAATTTTTATTGACAATGAAGTGAAGGGTTTCATTCTCCTTCATCAAAGGCTGAATGAAGAGCTCATTACTTCTATAAACATTAAAACATTTGCAAAAGAAATATTAAAAGAAAGACAGGGATGGTGATCCTGAGAAACAGATCTTAAATATTCAGTTTGATACCTGAATAACACCAGTATCCATGAGGAGAAGGAGAAAGATAGCTGATCATAAATGTTAACAGCAAATTCATTTTTTGAATGTAAATTCTGATGTAGACAAAATGGATCTATGTATGCAGAAGACAGAAGTCCCATGAGATTTGTAGAAAACCTCACATTTGCAAAATGGGACTTCAGACTTGCAAGATTCTGTTAATGGAGCTTTACAATGTATTTGTTTCCGTTTGGTCTGCCTGGGAAAGCTGATGTCCATTTTGCAAGTCTGAAGGTTCAAATCTCCTACTGCCACTTTTACAGCCTGAAAAGCTAGGGAAGGTTTCTTCTCCACCTCTTTCTCTGCCCATTGCACAGTGTGGGCTAGGCCTTATCTTATCTTACTGTTATCTAAGCAGCATTTTTTACCCCATTTCTCAAGGTCTTTCTCCTATTCCTATGCCTAAAATATCCTTTGCTAACCTGGGGTGCACACATACATTGGGAATACAAATTTTAGAATTCCCCTTGCCAATTGAGAAATTCTGATAATTGTAGTCCAAGCACAAATAAAACTCTTCAGGTCAGGGAAAGCAGGTTTAAGCTTTTTTTTTCACCTATTAAACTATATCCACTTGAAGCACAGAAGTAACTTCACTCATGTAAAGAGGTCTTCAGTACTGACTTATGATGTTGGTTCCAAATGGAAATAAATCTAGATTGTCATTTAGATGAGTCATGACAGATTACTCATGCCTGTCTGTTCTTGTTTGGGGGGGGAATAGGTCATTTTGCAGTGAAAATAATGGGGGAAAAAAGCAAATACCAAGATTGTGTTGAAAGCTTGTCCATTTTCGTTTTCAGTAGTGACTTCAGTGCAAAGAAAATATTACTAGAACACCCAAATGAGGAAAATATTCAACTTTCTCTGAGATCAATCATCAACATGATTCCTTCAGTCCATTCTGCTTCAGTCCACCCACTTCCTGACTGATATTTCTTGATCACAGAAATATGAATAATACCAGCCAATGAAGGATTTTGTCATTAACAGTATTCATGAAGACATGACACAATAATATTCCTCAAAGCAAGAGAAGCTAATTGAGCATAAAAGCAATTCTTATTCTTCCTGGATCAGTTGCACAGGTGAGCCCAGCCAATTAGGGATCATGTACTTAAAAGAATAACTATCTTCCCATTTAGCTCCCTTGTGATAATTACAGAGAGGAATGGAAACACTGCTCTACTTGTTGGCGGATTGCTTTGTGGTTTCAAAAGAGTTATAAAAACTTTTGCACTATACAAATGAGAATACTGAATCACAGGTCTGTATTCAGCTGTACAACAAGTTTTACTGAGACATCCGCAATCATTTCCAGGTCAAATGGAAAAATTCTTTGAGCAGATAACTATCCCAAGATAACTTTTATGGATGCATAGCTTGCATTTGTGTCCTGTAGAATTTGTACATTGTTAACAGCACAGTACGCTATTCATGACTACATATCTTTTAATAATGCATGCTGCTACATTGACATAACTTGACTTCAATTATGAAAATATTCTCAAAAAATTAAAAAAAAATTCTACAAAGCTCCCAAAAGATCCAATATATTTCCTTTAATTTCACTCGGTCTTAGTAAGAAGTAGCATTTGATTACCCTATACCAGTGATGGGGAACATTTTCGGCACCGAGTGCCCAAACTGGAATGCGCTGGAGCGCCGGAAACCCAAAGACCAGTTGGCTGGCGCACATGCACGCACTGGCCACCTAGTCTTCAGGTTTCCAGTGCACACATGTGCACCAGCCAGCTGGTCTTTGCACGAGCCGGAGCGCCAGAAACCCGAAGATCAGGTGGCCAGTGCGCATGGCGGAAACCCGAAGACCAGGTGGCTGGTGCATAGGAAGACCAGCTGACCGGTGCGCATGCATGCACTGGAAACCAGAAGAGCAGCTGGCGACAGTGCACGTGCCCACAGAGAGGGTTCTCCATGCCCCCTCTGGCACGCATGCCATAGGTTCGCCATCACAGCCCTATACAGAAGCCAGAGCTGTAAAGAGATTGATATCGATGTTTAGACTTACCTCGTATTTCTGCCTTTTGAACTTTTCCTGTAAATCAAATTTCTCAGCCTCGAGTTCATGAATGCTCTGCCACAGTTCCTTGGCCTTTTCCCTGATTTGAGAAGACATGACATTAATAAAG
The DNA here is from genome assembly GCF_059756535.1 of Pantherophis guttatus. Lineage (NCBI taxonomy): Eukaryota > Metazoa > Chordata > Lepidosauria > Squamata > Colubridae > Pantherophis > Pantherophis guttatus. The sequence continues at coordinate 38,155,691 of NC_142065.1, read as the reverse complement.
ATACTAATCATGTTAGTTCTAAATTAAGTGAAATATATAATGGGAGCATGTTGCTCTAGAGCAGCCTTTCCCAATCTGATGCATGAACTATAGCTAGCATGACCATTCACCATAGCAGAAGGGACGATGGAGATTGTATTGCATTCTAATTTAATGAGTTTATATACTGACCAGTTTTTCAGAATTTAGCCTTTTGATAAGTAGGGAACAGCTTGAACAAACCAGTGTAGCAATATCTAAGATGGTAAACAGTATCCAGTGGTTGGTTCCTTGGGATAACCTTGTAAGAAGCACATGCCTCCTCACATTTTCTGGCCCATATGAAAGTCCAGCCCTGTAGAGGAAAACCTGACCACCTCTCTTTTCCTCCTTTTTCATTGGTCTACACCAGGGGTGAAATCTATTTAATTTCCCAACCGGTTCAAAAGTGCACATGCTGCACGTCATGTGCGTGCTTGGACCCTCTGGGAAAGCACAAACCCTTCTGCGCATGCACAGAGAGTAAAAAACAGGTTACTTCCTGGTTAAAACCGGGCAGGTAGGCGGAGCCTCGCGTTGCCATCGTTACCAGTTCTCCGAACCACCGGCCACCATCACTACCGGTTCGGCCAAACTGGTCCGAACTGGGAGCATTTCACCCCTGGTTTACACATCTGGTTTTGTTCAAGCTCTGGAAATCACAACTCCAGAAAGCCCATGTAAACCATAAAATAATTGTAGAAGGATTCATATAAAAGTCCACTTAAATCTTGAGCTCTGATGCACTTTCCAAACAGTAGACTAATTTGTACTATCTCTTTAAGATGATTAGAATTATTCCCTCCCCTTAATTATTATGGAAAGGACACTAAAACAAACAATCAAAAATAGGAAAAGAACGAAGAGAGAAAAAAATGAGAATCTCTCCTTTCTGTAATGTGGTCCACCCTTGGCAGGACACAGCGTTTTCTAAAACCCTCAACCAGTCTCTTGAAGTTGTGTATTTTTTCTATGTGATCTTTGCACCCTCTAGTGGTCTGTTGTTGTTGTTGTTTTTTAGCTCAGATGCCAGCAATAGTGTACATTCTTCGGCCTGACGCCCAACCAGTCATCATTACAATTATGTAGCACCTATTTAAGATATAATCCTGCTGGTATCTCTTAAGGCAAATTGTGGGCAGTCAAACTGACAATTCTGTTTAACGAACTGTAAACATGTCAAAACCCTGATAAATTACATGATGAGAAAAACATTAGTATATACCAGAGATCTTCAACTTTGGCAGCTTTAAGACTTGTGGACTTCAACTCCCAGAATTCTACAGCTGGCTGGAGAATTGAATCTGGATATACTAACACTGATTTAGGAAAAACTAAAGAGTCTCTTGGCTTGAGCTTGACTTCTGGTGGACTTTATGAATACATCCCTATTGTTTTCATAGCAACTACACAGAAGTAGTTTGCTACTGTTTTCTTCCCAGATTTTTTTTTTTTACTTCCCAGTGTAAAACTCTGCCCTGGACTTCCCTGATGATCTCAATCTAAATACTAACAAGGTTTGATCCAATTCAGCTTTATTAAAAATCGAAGTTGTTTGGCTACTGCCATTTGCTTAGGGATCTCTAATATATATTAACATTTTAACACCAGCTTGGCTTTGTACTTTGCCCACATTGGAGTTACATTTGCCACATGGCAGTTAACCAATTTCTGGAAGACCATAGATTCCTCACCCCTTTTCAGAGACTGAGTGTATGTTTACTTTTATTGTGCTTCTAGAGCAGGGATGTCAAACTGGCAGATGCATCACATGCAGACCCATCCCAGTTCCACGAAGGGAAAAAACATTGTGATACATCACGTGACAGCCATGTGTTGCTGCAAGTTTGATAACTATGCTCTAGAGCAGTGGGTCTCAACCTTCCTAATGCCGCGACCCTTTAATACAGTTCCTCATGTTGTGGTGACCCCCAACCATAAAATTATTCCTAAGACCATTGAAAATATGTGTTTTCCGATGGTCTTAGGCGACCCCTGTGAAAGGGTTGTTCGACCCCCAAAGGGGTCCCGACCCACAGGTTGAGAACCACTGCTCTAGAGTATTTCTTACACCATTTGTTCCCCAATATTCTCCCGCTATGCAAAACTGCTTGGTATGCATGGATATAACCAAAGTAAATAGGATTTACAATTATTTATCTTGGAACTAGAAAATGGTTCAGCATCAGCTCTTTTTTGGTTATAACAGGATCATGCCATCCTCTGAGAGAGTGACATTAGTGACAGAAATTAGGCTACATTTGCTTTGTGCCCGACCATACATCATATCTAAGAAATAGAAGGAATAGCAGGTAAAATCCAGTCTCATTTCTTGCTTTCTATTCCTGAAGAAAAGAAGACCCTTAGTCTTCTGACTAAGGCAGAGGTCTTCAAACTTGGCAGCTTTAAGACTTGTGGACTTCAACTCCCAGAATTCTCCAGCCAGCATAGCTTAAAGCTGCCAAGTTTGAAGATGTTGTGACCCCGACTCCCGAGCCTGTCCTAACAGAGGAAGAGGACTCAGATGGTGATGGGGAGGAACTGACAAGGCCTCCCTCTCCAGGACCCGCCTTTCTGGCAATGCCTCAGGTTCCATCCGAAGGCCAGGAGGAACAGCCTGGGAAGTGCCAGGAGGAAGGCATATCGGAGCACCAATTGATAGGGAGCGAGGATGATGAATCCTAGCTTGATCCCAGGCAGCGTCGGAGGGAGAAGCGTGCGCAGCAACGGAAGAGGCGTTGGATGGCCAGAGTTGAGTTGAGTTACGGAGCCACGCCCCACCAGGAATAAAAGTGGGTGGGATTGCTCTTCAGGCTTTGTGACGGACAAAGTTAAACCCTGAAAGTCACATCGTGATCTCTGAAATTCGGCTTGGATATATTTTGGACTGAACATTGACTAAACTCTTGTCTCGTGGATAATTTGTTGCTCCTGGAACGGACTGAAGATAAGTCCTCTTCTGCTTTATGGGAGTGAAAACGGTCTTGGCAGGCATTCGGCAGTTTGCTGCCAAAACCTTGGTCTGCCAAGAATTCTAATCTGTTTACCTAATAAAATATTGGCAGGCATGCTTGGTATTACATTTGCCTGTGTGAGGAAGGGGAACAGAACAGAAGACCTCTGGACTAAGGAATGAGCTCCCCTCTCACCTCAACTTGTCTTCATTCAAATGATCAATATTCAGGGGTTTACGACGCTCAGTGAGGATCTTTTTCTTCTTTTCCCGCTCTGTTTGTTTCTTCCCACTTTTCTTCTCTGTCTAAAGAAATCAATTCATGAGTGACATCAGTGGCTGTCAAGTTCAACCAAATTGCTTCTCTCCAGTGGTGAATCTGAGAAGTCACATATGCATTAAGTGGCCATTTCATGGGCAAAATGTTATGTGCATGTGGATTAAAAGTAAAGATAAAAAAGTTTCAAAGGGCACTGCAATTATGAAATTATTTTTATACATTAGTGCAGATCTTTCTAAGAGCAGAGGGAAGATGTTGAGTTCAAAATTTGTGAATTCAGCCTTCACTTGTTTGACAAAGCAAAGCAGTTCCTCCGAGCAGGTCTTTTGTTTGAAGGACTAGGCAAATCAAATCCAGTTCAAAAGTTTTAAAAAGAAGAATAAAATAATTGGGGAAGAGAGGCTTTGAATTTGTAGTTAGAAACTGGATAATTAGAATGTGGACAGCAAACAGCTCAGATTGCATCACCTTAAACTAAGATATAATGTAAAGGTAAAAGTTCCCCTCGCACATATGTGCTAGTCGTTCCCGACTCGAGGGGGTGGTGCTCATCTCCACTTCAAAGCTGAAGAGCCACTGCTGTCCGATGGTCTCCATGGTCATGTGGCCGGCATGACTAAACGCCAAAGGCACATGAAACGCTGTTACCTTCCCACCAAAGGTGGTCCCTATTTTTCTACTTGCATTCTTTTTTACATGCTTTCGAACTGCTAGGTTGGCAGAAGCTGGGACAAGTAACAGGAGTTCACCGTTATGCACTAGGGATTCGAACCGCTGAATTGCTGACCTTTCAATCGACAAGCTCAGTGTCTTAGCCACTGAGCCACTGTGTCCCTTAAGATATAATGTACATCTGTTTAAATGACAAGTATTTGTGAAATGTGTCTTCATCCATATAATTTAATGTATACACAGTTTATACAACTTTTTTTTTGCAATGGAGTCACCTGTTACAACAGTCATACACCCACCTTCTGAAGGTAGCCTCCAAAATGAAGCATGTTGGAGAAAGCTTTTTTCTTCCTCTCATCCTCTTCAGCCCGCTTCCTAGCTTCTTCCTCCTCTTTTCGAGCTCTCTCTTCCTACCAAGAGAGGAGATGTGTCTTTCAGAAGGATAGAGAATGTACAATAAAGTCAAATGTTTACCCAGTAGATGCCACTAAGAAGACAATAGCAGATAAATGCAGTCTAATTCTTGCCATAAAGTTTGCCAGAACAGTGATAATTCTGAATTAGTTCTTGTTTAAGTTGTTCAACTGCACCAAAAGACAATTAAAAAAAGATTTAATAGTTAACAATGGCTTTTCTCTCTGTGAATCAAATAGCATTAGGTTTAAGATTCCAGTTCCCAGACAAGAATTAAAGAATCAGACTGGATGTACAGAACTCTTACAGAACCAAATATAAATATATAAATGGGACAACAATTGTCATGTATTTTCAATAGTGCAAAAGCTATCAGTTATAATGTTTGCATGTATAGACAGTAATTGGTCAATTATTACCAACTGATGAAATTTAGCACTTTATATTTATAAATATAGCAATTTATATTGTCAGGCATCTAGCACCATCTTGTCCTCTGAATTTAAAAAAAAAATCAAATCAATAGCGTATCATTTGGCATTTAATCATATCATTATATAATAACTATGGGACAATAATTTTATCAAAGCCAATGGTCGCCTCCCAAAACAGTTCAGCTTGATGTTGAGTTAAACATTAATGTGAAAACATTGGCGAGTCAATGTGAATGGAATATTAAGCATTAACCCAGAATATTTGCTATGACTGATATTATTGATGAGTATTGACCAATGACTATTATTAAAGAGTGAGAAAAGGAAGTTACTTCACTAGTAATGCTTAGGAAAGTACACCATAAATGTTAGATAGACTCACAGCCAGACGGGCCTGGCGTTCCTTCTCTCGCTCACTACGGATCCGTTGTTGTTCAGCTCGTTCAGCTCGCCGCTGCTCCTATATAAAGCAAGCTTAATTTTTAATATATCTTCCTGAACAAAGACTAGTGGCCCAATCAATTAGGATTTATGTTAAAATTTGATGTTGTCAATGGAGAAGGGACAAGTACTGTTGACACCTGAAGTACAATTTTGTTAGTTTAACTGAAGTAGCATAGAAGTTATTGTTGTACATAAATCAAGAAATTAATTGTGAATCATTTCTCCTAACAATAAAGATGGTATATTATAATGAGTGTCCTAAATGTGCTTACTAGGGACATAAATTTCTCTACGAATATTAATTCTTACTAAAAATGCATAGAATTACTTTAGCAATAAAGATCTGCAATTTTATTTCCCCTTTAATACAGCAGTCCCCAACTTTTCTGATCCATGGACCGGCAGTGGTGGCAGTGATGTGGGGGGAAGAAATGGTTCAGTGATGAAATCCAAATTTTTTTACTACCAGTTCTGTGGGCATGGCTTGGTGGGCGTGGCTTGGGCATGGCAGGAGAAGGATACTGCAAAATCTCCATTCCCACCCCACTCCAGGGAAGGATACCCCACTCTGGGGCCAGCCAGAGGTGGTATTTGCTGATTCCCCGAACTATTCAAAATTTCCGCTATCGGTTCTCCAGAACCTGTCAGAACCTGCTAGATTTCACCCCTGGGATGGTTTCACATGTACACCCACCCTTGCACAAATGAAGCTTTGTGTACTTGCACACTCGCCTGCCACTTGTGCGGTCCAGTTCCCAGTCATTCCCTATTAAGAAGAATTGCTTAGCATTGCCTAGAATTACATATTGTTATAATCATCGATTCACAACCCAGTCTTGATGCTACATACGAACAACTGCAAAATCAGTGACTTTGATAAAACAGTTAAATCATTAGCGGGTTAGGAGAATTGGGTCTGACCATAAAGAGTGTCTAAATAAAAAGTATGCCATTATGACATACAATTCTGTCCTTGAGGAAGATCAGCTCTTCTTCTTCCTTCTTTCGATTCTCAAAATGAGCCTCAATTAGAGTTTGTAATTCATTCAGATCTTTTTCCATTCGTTTCCGGTGAATATCCTGCAGGGCAACAAAAGCGTAAGCAAGATTTGGCACTGTTCTCTCAAAGACCTTTAGTGGTAAGAAAGAACTAGTTTGGGCCAAGGCAATGGCCTAAGAATACGCACATCAAAGTCTACTCTCTCTCCATCAGGGATCTTTGGAGGGACCAGATTAGGCATGAACAATCTGAAATTAGAGGGAAAAAAACAGAGTAAAATACAGATCATACAATACCTGACTTTGAAGTCACTCCATACTTTGAATTCACTCCATCTCTTCCTGCATACCTACAAATTCATTGATTTTGATTGCATTTCTCACATCATTGGGCCAAATTGGTGTTGAGGAGTTTTATCTCCAAATTGAAATAAAATTATCGAAGACAATATAAGTGAAACTCACACATTGTAATATTCGTTTTATATTGTGTCTGCACATAAGGAAATGCATTCATTGTCACTTTTGCAGGTAAAAAAATATTTAATCTAGAAAATAGCATACCACGAACTAGGTGAATACCTGTATAACCTACATATTGCTTGTTACAGCTCATTTTTATTTTTTATTTTGGGAAAGTCTTCAATTATATAATTCTCTTAACTATAAACTACATGAAACAGTTTAGGTCATGTGATGTTTATCTAATTGTATGACATTGATATAGCTCTTTCTGTAAACAAAAATGATTAAAAGTTACAAAATTTAGAGTAATTGCATTGTTTCTTAAAACCTCTGTTGTATTTACTGGTAGGTTTTTTTAAAAATGTTTTTAACATCTTTCTTTAGCTGTGAAAAAATAATTGCACAGTGCTATTTAAAGGGCATTATCTTCCTAAAATAATTCCTAAGATAATTCCTAAGAGGTCTGTAAGGGGCGTGCATAAGAGCACCAGCGTGCCTACCGTCCCTGTCCTAATATTCCTTTTTACTTACTCTTTTCATGTATTCAAATTATGTTTATACTTTTACCTGTTATCTTATATATGCTTGACAAATAAACCTTATGATCTTATGCTTTAACCAAATGTGTCCATGACTAAAACATTTCTTAAAAACAGAAACGTCTCAGTATCACATTCAGAATGTTAAAGGAATAAAACTCATATTTTCTACCATGCAAATCTAGAAAAGGGCTAAAAGTATAGTAGCTGATCTCCAAACTCCCCACGCATATTGTATTTTTATTATTATTTTAAATAATATTTATGGTCACTATTTCATTAGTGTGGGTTATTTATTTAAACTGATTGCCAATGTCACTGTAATTCCAATTTAATTTTGAGTGGTGGGGGAAAGGAAGCACCAAATAGAACGTCACAATGGTTGCCAGGTATAACATGGCTCCACCTGTCATTGCAGTTTTATTTTTCTTTACCCAATTTAGATGAAGTATTGAGCAGCTGTAATAACTTCAGATCTGGCATTGGAATACTATCCTTATGAGGGTTTCATTTAAGGCTGAAAGCCGCAACTGCTTTCCATCTGTCTCATCCCTTCTGTAGCTGATATTTTTAAAAATTCTAGATAACTTCCAGAACTATCAAAAAAAATCATGTATTTTCTGTTATGGAATTAATTTTTAAAAAAAAGTTTATTAGCAATATAATCCTATGTAATTTTACTGAAAATAAAATAAGACACTTTTCCAAGATATATAAAATAATACAAATAAGAAAATATAACAGCAAAGAATTGCATGCAATTTTGGGTTTTAGTAAGTTGTTAGCTTTTCTGTAGTAAAACATTGGTATATATATATATATGTGTGTATATATATATATATATATATATATATATACATATACATATATATATATACATATATATATATATATACATATATATATATATATACATATATATATATATATACATATATATATATATATATATATATATATATATATATGTATATATATATATATATATACATATATATATATGTATACATATATATATATATATACATATATATATATATATACATATATATATATATATATATATATATATATATATATATATATATATATATAAATTTTTTATCAATGGTATTGAAAAGTATGGGAAACAGCATTATCTGAAAAGTTGATGCAGAACTGAGTCATGAAGAATCATTTAATTGAAAGTAAATGTTATTCACATTTAGTCTCAATTTTTATTTGTATCAGAACAATTCCTAATAATTCCTCCTAGTCCTAATAGAATACCTCTATCTATACATTTTTAAAAATAAAAATATGTTTAGTATGATGTTGTGTTTCATATTATAAAATAGCCTACTTCCTTTCATTTTCTTTCATTTATCTTGACTCTTTTTTTGTTCTTTTTTTGTTTTATTTTCAATGTTTTATTGAACACTGTATTTTTAAACAACATAATTACTTATATAAAATACTTACATAAAAGAAAAAAAAATCTACTGTTTTCGATGGAATTTATTCCCAGTTAGTACATAAGCCAACAACAGAAATATAAGGGCTTCTTCCAAAGTAGAGATTTGCAACTAATTTTTATGTGCATGCCAATAGGAGAATTAGGTTGAAGTCTGTGTTTATATTTTTGAATATAAAGGACAATCACAATTTCATAGAACAAATACATTCATAGGAATTTAAGGTAGCTGGCCTGAGCATTTATCAAACTTCTGAAGTCTAAGTGCAACCAGAACCCTGGCTGTAGGAATAAATGACTCATCTGATGACTAGAGAGAATAAAAAACTAGCATGGAGAGATAGTTGATATCCTGACCTTAGGAGATGAAACTCACATCATTCCAGTGTTAAATGGTTAGGGTTAATTTGATCTAAAGTCTGTCAACTCACAGATATATTGAGAATGCAAATGAAGGTCCTGCCATCTCTAGCAGAAATTAGACAGGATGATAAAAGTATTGCAAGATTTCAAGAAGGTGCACAGAATATGAAGTTAAAAAGACTTAGGAGCTTAGCTGGTGCAGACAGCTGTTGATGCTGCAATGACATCTCGATAATGGAGGATCCCAAGACAGCTGCTGCATGCAGAGAACTCTGGGATCTCCTTGTATCAGGTTGCTCCAAAGCTTAGTTAATCACCAGAGGATTTCAGGTCTAAAGGACTGTGAAATGGATTGGTTGCAGCTATACTATAAATGGGGCAATCTATGCTAAATAGGACAGATTAAAGCATCTGAGTGACATGCAGCTAAGAGAAAGCAGGCTAAGAGACAACAGGGATAGAACAGCTGATATTTATGGCTTCCAACTTCAGTCATCATGTCTATGTCTCCGTTCTGTTTTTGTCTGGGTTTTGTGCTCTGGTATGGTGCTAAGAGGAGAACTAATTAAACAATCAAACCTTCGAAACCATCTCTCCTTATTTTCTATTTTCCTTATAGGCCAACTATTCCCTGAGGAGCAATGAAGCGGTTGTATGGATGGCACATTAGTTTCAGCAAAAGATTTGAGTCCAGCCCCTACTTGAGTATTGGTCTCAGCTGAGCATGAGGATAGCCATGTTAGTTGTCCTACATGCATTGATTATGGGGGTGACCTTGTCTGGCTGTCCCACATGTCTTGATATGAGGGGTTCCCAGAGTCTTGTGATTTGCTGCAGCATCTGGCTGCATAAATAGCCACATCAGTAGCCACTGCAACCCTCTTGTGAATCATTATTCGCTCAAAAGGTTACCTATAGAGTGGAAGACCTGCTGCCACTACATAAAAAGTGCACAGAAGACAACAGTTCCAGTATAAAAAATTTTTTTCCATCTTTTGCTTTTTAAAAAATTTTATGAAAGAAAAAAAAAAGAACCAATGGGGAAACATGGGCAGGTTATACATGAGACGTAATGGCATCTCATCTAAATCTATAAAATTCATTGAACGTGGCAAAGCAATTGTATGACAAAAATGTAGTCTAGAAACATGTTCTATTTTAATGTATTTATGGTAACATAACACTCAAGGCATATGTACTTACTTGGGTTTGGGCTTTGATTCCCCTGCAATAAAAACAAATACAAAACTATCAAACATCATAAATACCATGCTATTTCTTTTGTGGATAAGCAGTATCATACAAAAATGCAGAGAGGGACTAAGAAATGCTAAGCAAAATGAATTACAGTCTATTAGTATAGTGGTAAGAAAAAAAACCCCTATTTTTTTCCTCTCCCCAACACCCATTCAATAATTCAAGTTCTTTATTGTTTACTCTTCTTCATATTCCAGGTCAAAATTTTCTATATGCCTAATCATTACTGGATGAGTTCATGGATATTGACCTCCACTCCCATCACGACTTTGATAAGGTGAGGCTTTCACTAACTGTTAAGGTGGTCTCTGTCTCAGTAAAGAGAAGGAGCAGACTAGTTACCAGCCTTAACTAGAACCATGTAACTAGCAACATTCCCCACTAACTGTAAAGGATATTGGTCTGTTTTGTCATATTTTGGCTAGTATACCACAATCAAATTTTACTCCAAGCATGCTGAAGCTACTGTATGCATACTAAGATCTCTGATCTAGAGGCCAACTTAATGTTGCATCCCAACTAGAAGATTACCAGTTTAAAAAATGAACAAGAAAAACCATATTTCCAACTTCCATTGATTTTTAGTATTTGTTATACTTAGACTTATATACTCCTCCACAGTGCTTTACAGCCCTCTCTAACCAGTTTACAGAGTCAGCATATTGCATCCAAAAATCTGGGTCCTCATTTTAACTACCTCGGAAGGATGGAAGGCTGAGTCAACCTTGAGCCGGTGAGACTCGAACTGCTGAACTGCTTGCAGTCAGCAGTCAGCAGAATTAGCTTGCAATACTGCAGTCTAACCACAGTGCCACCACAGCTCATATCAATGGTTCTAATTAGTGCATTATCTGCCAATGTTCAGATCACCTTTTTCTCATTTTTGAAGTTAATCATATAGTTTGTTTGTTTTATATTTATACTCCATTCCTCCTTTTCAAACAAGATGCTTCTTTAAGCAATGTTCGGATGTTATTGTTTACCAAACTAATTCTTGGTGAATAGAATGGGTGTTTGATTCCTGATTGCCTTAAATGTAGATGCTTATTTAGTTTTTGCCTTATTCTCTCAGGTTGAGAATTGAGCTTTATTATTAAATCACGTTTTCCATCCATTACTGAACACAACTGTGTATCTTTTAATATCTTTAAAATCACTGAACCACAAATTTTATACAGTATATTTCAATAGTAAATGTGCAATAATTGTATTCTGGAGTGTACTGGAATGTCTTTTAAAAATGAAATGGACAGCAAGGCCACCTTTCCTTCATGACCAAAAACAAACAAACAAAAAGTCCCACCATAAGCTATGCTACATCATCACTTATTCTATCCTATTTCCCAACATATTTTAAACTAAACTCATTCTCTTGGTCCTCTTTATCCATGGATGCTAAACAAGCCTAATATGACATATGAGCTAATCTTTATTCAGCCTAAGCTAATATAAGAGCTCTGAGAATTTCAGCCAATCACTCATTCAGACCATTATGACGGACAGATATTTCCTACTTACTTACCTTCTTCATGTTCTTTAGCTTGCTCTTCGGGTTCTATTTTAAAAGAGGAGTAAAGAACTTGATTAGCACTGTAGCACATTGCTACACCACCACTCCCTGTGGATGCATTTTATTGCTCACAAGCTATGCTTGAAATCATTCCTAGGATGCTTTGCAGTTCATCCACTCATTCCTGGGAAAGCTCACATTACTGACATTCTAGTTTGTTTGATAATCAGAGTCAGTAGCATCTCCTTTCCTAATTTATTGTAACATCAAAACTGGACTAGATAGATTATAATGTCATGAGCCCCTACAAATATAGATATACCATCAAAGTGACTTTCAATTAATAAAATGCTACTTTTCAAAAACATTTCAAAGTATTCGTTATTTCCGGTGAAAGTAATAGTTTTCCCCTTCTCAAACCTACTTATAAACAAAGAGAAAGTAACACATAGTCAGCATAGAACATTAGATATATAGTTTGTCTTTTCATGTTGTGGATATCCATACGTCTATCTGTTTTAGATATAATAATTTATTTATTTATTCATTTGTCAAGCATATATAAGATAACAGATAAAGTATAAACATGATTTTGAATATATGAAAAGGATACGAATAAAACGGGACATTATTATTATTATTATTATTATTATTATTATTATTATATATATTATATTATATTATATATATAATATATTATATATATAATATTATATATATATATATATATATATAATATATATATAATATTTAGCCAGGAAGAACCTGGCTAAAGATATATATATATATATATTAATATTATCATTAGGAATTGCTAGTTTCAACAAAACCTTGATTTTTCTAAATTCGCATTATGCTTCTATGCATACGTGAAGAGACCTGGGGTGGGGAAAGGGTATCTGCTAATGAATGTTTTCCCTTTCACTAAGCACAAATTATTTTCTTCTGTTTCTGAGCTTTCTTGTAATACCCATGAAACATAAACCAGTAGAAGTAGGGACATTAACGATTTACATATAACTGTGAGGCTTTATAAAAATGTAGCTATAGATCTCATACATCTCTGCATTGTAAAAGAGCTTACTGTCATACCCATAACCCCCACCCCCAAAAAAGTATCACCCAAAACTAGTTTAGCAGAATATCACTGCATGCCTTCTGCTATGGCTTCTTCTGCATCTTCCTTGATTTCTTCCACTTGTTCTTCTTCTTCTTCTACAAAATGAAACACCAGAATAACCACCAAATGCAAGTATACAGAGATGAACCAATAATTTTTTTAAAAAAATATATTAGTGTTGGGCTATGGAAGGTGGGTGAAAGAAGAGGAAGAGCTGAAAAAGAGCCGAGTTCAAAAAAAAAAAGAGTGGGGAAACAGCAGTCCTGTGGTTATGTGTGACATTTAGCTGAATTTGATGATGTCTTTCCTTGGTCTAATTTCAAAAACTGTTTTCAAGCAAGCAATTCAGACCTCTGAGAAAAGCAATATGTTCAGTATGAGGAAAAAAGAAAAGAAGGTATTAGAAACAGAGAAGAGAGAAAAAGACAGGAGGATGTTGAAAAGGGGTGACAATTTGCCTCTGGTTCTACCCATCACTGATTTGTGATTCCAGTAACTCCTAAAGAAACCCAGCCCTCTCCAAAATGCCCATTAGTTACATTTTGATTCAATGATAAATATCTTTCATGATGATTAAGGAAAGGAGGTAGAATTCTGGGATGAACTGAGATCTCAATAAGTCATTCTTTAAATATCTAGTCCCTTACTAAGTACAGGATCCACTATAGCATCTATAACTGATGTCTATCCAGACTGTCTGAAAATCTCCAAAGAAGGAAAATTCCACAGAAGAACACCAGAGAAGGAGAACTTCGTGTAGGCGCTTGGTCCACTACCTGACAGTTCATATGATTAGCAGCCAAAACTCGCTTCCTTATCATTTTTAGACAGTGATTCTAAGCCTCCTTTCTGGAGCAACAGAGAATAAATCCATTCCATCCTCTGTATGATAACCGTGTAGATAGTGCCAAGATATTAGGTAAGTTAGATACAGTTTGTCAACTTTCAGTTCTGAAATGGAATATTAGAATTTTCCAGTTCTATCTTATTACAAATGAAAATGGCTTCTGTTATATGGAAAATACTATTTTCTTTCCTCAGTATTACACTTCCCATTCTTAGACCTCGTGATGTTTGTGGTTTAAATAGTCCTACTGATGATGTATATTTCAGTTACATATGGTCCTTCCAGACATGAATACAAGATAAATATTCCTACTGTAACATGAAGAAGTACTTATAAAGTAAAATTAAAATAAAGGTTCTACTACCGTCTTCCACCTCTATCCATTCTTCCTCTTCTTAATCAAGGCAAGCAGGGTGGTGAAAGGGAATAAGTACACAAGGTTAGCAAGGATTATAAGAAGCAGTGGCATCAAAATAAAGTATCAATAAACAACTACAGTAGGTGATATGCTTCGGTGCTGGTTTGTTGGTTGCTGTTGCTGTTGTGCACATGACTAGAGCTTAGGTGCCAAGCATTTATGAAGCCAGACATTAACAAGAAAATGGGATATTAAGAGCCAAACAATCTAGAACATTCACATATACAAACAGATATGTACAAACATATCTGTACAAACATGTACAAGCAGATATCAGTATTTTGCCATCACTCAGATAATTAGAAAATATTCATGTAAAATTGCAAGTGTCGGAAACATAATTTCAGACTGAATTTAACGTACTTGTTTCAGTTCATTTTATATAAAAGTAACAGGACTGTGCATGCTTCAAAAACTACTTAGAAGTGGTTCAAAACTTATGTGAACAAAGCCTTCTCTGCTAAAGCAGTTGGATTTTGTTCAGTCTTCTGTGGAGCCTGAAAAGGAGGGGGGGTCATATGACTTTAAAGGGGCAATTTTCCAGATTGTTGGGGGCAATATGCTGACTCTGCAAACAGCTCAGAGAGTGTGGTAAAGCATTGTGGAGCGGTATATAAGTCTAAGTGCTATTACTACTAAGTTAAAGGAGTCTCTTTTCAGTCATAGCCTGTTATTTCTTTTTGAAGATCTGTGCCATTTTTGGTACATCATTATTGTTGAATGAGGAGGAGGGTTGCAGAAGGTGTACTAAAATAAGGAAGAGTGGAGTATATATATATTTTTCAAATTTTGATGGAAAAACATAAAGACTTAAAAAGCTATGGTTTCATTTTGTCATTTCCATGAATTTACTATCTTTATTGGGAGTTATAATTTGCAATTTTCAGTTGTTTGTTGTGGAAACTGAACACTTCTGATTTTAATGAATTCTGATTGGCCAATAGATACTAGCTAATCTACAAAAATATTTTTAATTGATTATTTGACCACAAGAGGGAGCTAAAGAACATCAAATACATCTAAAACAAAAAAATTGCAATTTTTTTTTTTTGAGGAGTAGCACTTAGCAATAGCACTTAGATTCATATACCACTTCATAGTGCTTTACAGCCCTTTCTAAGCAGTTTATATAGTAAGCATATTGCCTCCAACAATCTGTGTCTTCATTTTACCAACCTCAGAAGGATGGAAGGCTTAGTCAACCTTGAGCCTGTGAGAATCAAACTGCTGGCAGTCGGCAGAATTAGCCTGCAATACTGCATTCTAACCACTCCACCACCATGGCTCCTATTTAAATAAAACAATTCATTTTATAGATCAACTATGTTCTAAAGATGTCATGAAAGAGGAACAAGGGGGAAAAATATTCAAATAATTGGAAGAAAGATGAGTAATCCAGAGATGCAACCAAGCACAGAAAGTTATCAAACTACTGAAGCTACTGCACAAGTATTTGACAATACAGAGGACGTAACCCTAATTTTGGAATATAAATCTGACAGCAACAGTGCCTGCTATGAAGAAGATTTAATTACAAGTCCCCCAGTGCAACTGAAATAAGAAGAGTTGCAAGTAAATCTACAATCCTCAGGAGAATAAGTTTGGGAATCTCCACTTCAAAATCAAACTGGAAATTGGCAGCATTGACATATTTGTTTTAAAAGTCATATTGGAGAATCTCTTAAGAAAAACAGAAGTTTATATTTTATAGACATTATGAAGAAGAAAAAGGTTATATTTTATCAGGATAAACTGGAGGGAGTGACATAAACTTAATAAATTAATTGGAGTTAGGATGATTTTCTATTGGTTTGACATATGCAATTAAAAGAAAGTTCCAAATGCATTATTTTGTGCTTATAAAGTGGGTTCTAAAATGAAATGAATAGGTTATTGTTAATGTAAAAAATGTTGAAATTAAATTTGGAAAGTATTTATGTTGAAAAGGAAGAGAGAAAGAATACACTCATATACACACTTTTTTTCTCTCTCTTCTCTTTTTTTATTCTGCTCTTTCCCCACATAGGAGGAATGGCAGAACTTGGGGGTGGAATTAAAAGAGGGATTAGCCCAGAATCCCTACATAACCATAAGCAAGCTAAATCCAACCTCCCTTGAATTCCATTAACCCTCATCTAACTCCAAGCAGGTGTTAATTGTTGAATAAATTTCTGTTCATAGGTATGATTATAGCAATAAATCAGTTTAATTGAATCTTCATGTATGGACCTGATTATTCGTGCCTGAAAAACAAACTCTTAATCTTTATTTTCATTGTATTTTATGCTATAATATACCTTAATAATACTTTCATTCAAAAAAACCATGGAAAGTGTCACAACACAGGAGACAAAACAAGTGACATGAAACAAAATATATTCAAAATACAAATGTATTACAATAAAAAAAACAAGCACAAGAATAAGAAAGGTATGCAATACTAATTATATTAACAATTCAAATCCAACTTATTGTATTAAAAAGAATTTTCTCTTATCTGTGATAAGGTGCCTGGACTTACATTGATAAAACCTCCCGCTCTATGAAATATTTCCTCCAAATCTGCTTATTTATGTTGTCAGGAAGGATTTTATAAACATATTAATAATAATGATACCTACTAACTTTTGAATACCTTATAATAAGGCCAAATGTTATAAAACTGAAAAGTACTTAGGCCAGCTCGTATTTCTCTCTGCCTATGTCTACCAATACTAATAAGGCATTCTTGTAATTGCAAGTATCCATTTCCTTCCACGTTTTTCCTTCCAAAAAAAAGGAATAATTGAATCTTTCCTTTTGAGCTGAAATAATATTTATTAAAAAGTACATAGAATTTTGCTCTTGCTGTTTAGGGGAACTTGTGCTAAATGAATTACTGCCTTTCCTGTATCACAACACTTCTTGTTTTGTATTTTGGGGAAATCTTGTTTTGTTGTTCACTGTGCTTCTACATTCCTTTAAAAGACATAAAACTATGACTTTTCTAATAACAACAGAAACTTACCTTCTTCAATACAGTCTTCTGCAGCAAGATAAACCAAGAAAGAAAGGAGAACAACATTAGAACTTGTTAAGAATATCTTAAAAAACCTACCAAACATGATTTTTTTTCATTGCCTTACCTTCCTGTTCCCTGTAAAGCAAAAAAGAAAAAAGCTAGATTAGAATAATGTCTGAGCTTTTCTTTTCTTAAAGCAGGACAGAAAACAGTTTTTTAAAAAAAACAATCAGCTTCAAGTTAAGGAGTCTTGCTGTCAAAACAAAAGGTTTTACGATGCAGAAGCACATCAGCTTATTAGTAATCAATGGGCCAAGAAGTCTTTGAGCACTTCCATAGCAATTCTTGCCATCACTTTATTTTATTTTATTTGTTAAGTAAATTTATATTTGTTAAATAAATGTATTTGTTAAATAAATTTATAGTACCCCAATGTTATTCTGGGTAGTCTACACCAAAAAATGAACAAACAACAAAACAAAACAAAACCAAAATTACATAATATTAAAACATATACTATATATGAAATTCGAAATATAAAATTGCAACCAAATACTTTGGGATTGACTCCTGATTGATTGCATGATCACAATGTCTATTTTTGTGGAGCTGACTTGATTTATTTGTCCAGAACTCTACCTGGCAGTAGCTTCTATAAACATACTTCTGCTAAAGTAGATGTCCTCCTATCTCAGAAGTTATCCTCAAATCTCATCTGGACACCTTATTTCAGTTGACTCTGAAGCAAAAGCAAAACCAACATCTATTTGCAGGTTGTAGGTTCATTGAGTACAATATGGGGTCTTTATTCTTCCTCCCTCTATTCTTGAGTAATCTTGTGAGGTGTTTCTTTGTGTGAATTTTGTAATTGTATTATACACATACAGACATTATGATTGTGTATGTGGGTATTTTCAAATAGTGCTTGGTGCTTACTAGTGGATGGCCTATGTGCGGTTTCTGGGGCACCAAACTGCCACCAAACTTCAGCAACATCCTAGAGCCATGATGGCAAACCTATGGCATGCATGCCACAGGTGGCACTCGGAGCCATATAGTGGGCACGCAAGCATTGCCCTAGCTCAGCTCCAGCGTGCATGTGCACGCCAGCCAACTGATTTTTGGGCCTTCCGGGCCCACTGGAACTTGGGAAACGGGCCATTTCCAGCCTCCAGAGGGCCTCCAGGGGGGTGGGGAAGGCCGTTTCCGCCCTCCCCAGGCTCCAAGAAAGCCTCTGGAGCCTGGGAAGGGTGAAAAATGGGCCTACCGGGCCCACCAGTAACCTTTTTGCTGTTGTGTGCCAAAAGTGAGGGGAGTGCGAAGCGGGGGGGTCGCACACGTATGTGAGTGGGGAGGCGGGGCGCAGGAGGAATTGAATTATGGGTGTGGGCACATGCATGTGCGACCCACCCCGCACTCCCCCCCCTTTTGGCACACGATGGCAAAAAGGTTAGCCATCACTGTCCTAGAGAATCAAAACGTGTGATTAATATAAATTGGGGTTCAGGGACATTAGAAGTTTCTTCTGATGTTGTATATCTTAAAGTCACTGTCTGCACTCACCCAATAGTTAAGAAAGAATGGGAAACTACAGAGAATTCTGGCAGCATCTGCTCCCACCTTTGCAGTGATAATTTAAAAATAAAAAAGAAGCAAAATCTTGCAAGTGAAAGGTGGCCTCCCTAATAATGAACTGATCTGCTTATAAGTACTTTGCAGATCAAGAGCTCAGTCTTTTTATAACAAAGCAAAATTACAGTTGGTTCTTCATCTAAGAGTTATGAGACAGGAGGAGGCAGATGTAGCAAGATAGTCCTGATCTCATCCCTAAAACTGTGCGACTTGTGTCTCTGAAGCTTTACCACTTTAAGATAAGGTGCTTTTAGGCTTCACTGTTACATTCCTTTTTCCGAACAGTGTAACTATTCGCTAGGAACTTAACTAGTTTATATGAAATCATGTTTAATGTTTATATTTTGGACTTCAGAGGAATAATCATTAGGCTGGAAGTAGCATAAAGTCTATTGGATATTTTAATGCATGGGTTCATGTTATGCATCAACTGGAGATGCAGCTCAAGTAACAGGAACAGGTGTTGGTTACATGGAGCCAGGAGGAGCCAGACAGTTCTGAAAGATTCCCCTCCCCTCCCCTCCAGTAGTCTGGTGAAGTTTTACAGCTGAAGTCAAGAGCACATGAGAAACTGTTCAGTGAATTGGATTGAGGGTGTACAAGAAACTGAGAAAGTGTGAAAGAATGGGAGGAACCGGGCATCCAAATGGTATGAAGAACTTCTAGAATTGCAAACATAACCAAGTGAAAAGCAGCCTAATGACTGCCAAGATATGAAGAGTGCTGTGACCTTTCAGTGGTTCCTGATTATTGTATTTATAGTTTTTCCTGAAGACAAAATATTTCAAACTACTATAATCTTCCCCACTTGTGAAGACTTGTAATTACTACAAAGGATCAGTATCAATTAAATTATTTTTAGAGTAACCTGGAACATGTAAAGGTATATTAGGGGTAGTGAAATTTTATTCCTATTTGCAATTTAATATTAATATAGTCAAGGCTAGGCTTTTGGATCAGGCTGCATGCCTTGTTACCCTCAAAAATGCATTACCCAGTATTGCTGTGATTAGCTCTATCAGTGCTGAAGGCTGATGCTGGGAATAAACCTCACAGTCATCATGACTTAAATATGAGTTTCCCATGTTCACCTGGCTACCCAGAGTTGAAGAGAGTGAACTGAATGGACCATTATGTTGATTACAGTGTCAGGCAATTTTTATGAACTTGTTCTTTACATGCTTTCCTCAAAGGGGTGTTTTAGAAAGAAATAAAAAGAGGGCAAAATTTGCATAAAGGTATGTATATTAAGTTATATTTATATATTACAAATTTAGAAATAATATACCATTTAAATGACACTGGAATATTCTTTATCTTGGCGGTTATGACTGTGAAAAGGTCATCCTTGCTCAGTCTACCATCAAGAACTACTGGTGAAGAACATCAAGCTCCCTTTTCTCCCTCACAAGATTTTTTATATTATATCTGATTTGTAATGGATACAATACACAGACAACACTGTCAAATAGAGACATATCATCTCTGAAATAATACATCCTAGCCAGAGGTAAAAATTAGATCAAGCTTCAGAAGGAGGCTCAAAGCCAACCCCTGGAGCTACAAGATCCTTCTGTTCCTCCTCATTTCTGATTCATGTTGCTGATTTCTATTTCTTTTTCTCTTTCATGTGCTAGCTACTGACAAATAAGCAGAGAAAATAGGAAGAAAAAAAAGAACTGACTTGCTAATGTTTTCCAGTGACGTTGGTACTTGGATAGATTAGACTTATCATGTTTAGAAAGTAAAGGCTCACCAAAAGTATTGCACCAAGGACTTGGTGTCACAGTAGTTAATATGCAGTATTGCAGGCTAATTCTGCTGACTGCCAGCAGTTCAATTCTGACTGGCTCAAGATTGACTCAGTCTTCCATCCTTTCAAGGTTGGCAAAATGAGGACCCAGATTATTGGGGACAACATGCTGATTCTATAAACCGCTTAGAGAGGACTGTAAAGTCTAAGTGCTATTGCTATTGACAACCCTAGAAACAGCAATGTTTACCATGCAAATAACTTCCAAGAAGTGTGGTGGTATATACTTTCACTTTTGCTGAGTCCATAGATATACAATAGTTAGTGTCTTCCCCAGTCATCAATCTTTTTCTCAAGGCATTTGTTATTACTCAAACTGTCTCATAGTTGTAATTCCTAACCATCGTTTATAAAGGAACTAACCATAACTACATTCATAATTGTGAGTAATAGCAAAACAATAGCGTTAATGACCTGCTGGCCTTCTGAATTTGAAAAGGCATGACAAACATTTATTTTATTTATTTTTCACATTTATGTATTGTCCATCTCTGTCAAAGTGGAACCTGCACGACAAAAATCACTTACTCTTCATATTCCTCAATGATTTCTTCAGTGTCTGACATTTTCAGTTACCTGCCATTAAAAAAGAAGCAAAATAAAGTTTCAGGAGATATGAAAATGCTGGAATATGCTCTGAGTTCCATCTAGAGCAGGACTGTCAAACTCATGGCGTCATGGCGGTGTCACGTAACATATCAGGACTTTTTCCCTCTTCACTAAACCAGGCATGGGCATGGCCAGTGTGTGATGCATCCAGCCTGTGAGCCGTGAGTTTGACAGCCCTGATCTAGAGGGTGCTTTTAAAAACAGAGATATGGAAAATATTGAAGCAATCTAAATTGGACTTGATATCTGGACCAATAGTCACCAAATGCCTGCTTGACCCAAAAATGTTATTGAATTGACTGCAAAAAAGTTTTTAATGCATAGTATTAAGCCAGATATATATGGAGGCTGAGTGCACTAATGCTGTATCTGTTATATGAATACTTTGAACTGAGGTAAAGTAGCTTTCATCAACCTGATATTCTCCAGATAAGACGGATTTCAACTCACATAATTTCTTCCTGCTTTCTGGGAATTTTGAGGTGCACCATTTGGGAAAAGCTGAAATAGAGGATGCAGGATTTGACTGAACCTGTTCAGTGATATAATAGTGACTGGGTGAGTCTCAGCAATGACTGCTTAACTTTGGTTCCTGAATAGTGAGACTGCGTTCACATATGGGCTGGCTCACTAGCTAACAGTTCATCCATGTAAAAGTGTCCTGAGAAATTAATGGTCAAAACTTTAGGCATAAGCTAGCCTTCCAAAACTAAAAGTTCAGCATTTGTTATAAGAGTTTTTTGAGGACTTGGTGAAGAAATAAGACCCTGTAAGTAGATCAGGACCAAGCCATAGAGGGTTTTATAGGTTAAAACCTGAATTTTAAATTGCACCCAGAAGTAATAGGAAGCCAGACCATGACTCACAGGACAGATGTATCATGAGTACACCATTAAATACCTGTGATCACGCTCACTAGGTTTTGCAACAACTGAAATTTTCAATTGAACTGTTAAGGCAGCCCCATGTAGGATGTATTGTAGTAGTCTAACTGGATGATAATAAGGGCATGAGCTACAGTAATCAGTTCTCCCAGTCCTGAATAAGGCTGTAACTGGGCAAAGGCCTCCTGGGCCACAGCCTCCAACTGTGAATCCAGGAGAAAGTCTAAGTTGCAGATCTGCTAATTCAGAGGCAATACAATCAGGTCCATAAAGAAAACAATGGGTGTAGAAGATGAAAAAACATCAGCTCCATCTTTCAAAGGTTCAACTTAAACTTGTTCTATCCCATCCAGATCTCTTAAGCCAGAGAAAGAGGGAGGGAGGGAGGGAGAATGATCCTGAACCACCAATAAGGGAGAACCCACTGTGCCAAATTTCTCTCCCAACAAAAACCAACTAGAGGCAACCACTAAGTGCCAAATCACTGAAAAACAGTGCTTCGGCCAACCCAAAAGGATACCATGGTTGATGGCATCAAAGACTGTAGATGTCCAGAACAGGTCCCAACACAGTAGAGCAATCAATGCCTTTTCTGCTTCTTGTAGAATGCTTTGTAGTTGGTCCTGAACCACCATCTCAAAAATCTTTACTAAGAAGGGAATGTTAGAAACCAGATGGTATTTATCTAATACATTCAGATCTCTTAAAGAAAGGGAAGATCCACACCTCTTAAGGGCTTCGGGCATCAATCTCTCTTACAATGAGACATTCACAACTTCCCAGATATAACAGAAACAGGGCATTTGTAACAATTTGGATCTATTCTATCTATTTTCATGATGATAGCAAAGTGCAAGAGCTAACTAAATCTATGACTAGTTCCACAGCAGTATATGTGAAAGCTAGACAAAGGTAGCCTTAGGAGAAAGGAAGTCTATTTGGGGATAAGAGATAAAAGGGAGGAAGGGAGGATGTTCTCTCTAAAACCCCTGCCCAGCCAAAGGTTGGCCCAGCCAAATACTTGATTATTACCCATAAAACAGATAACAAGAGCAATATAAGACTTTAATTAATCTGTAAAATTCAAAACCATAAGATTATGATGGACACTAATTTGGATCGCTTTAAAAAGGCAATCAAATAAAATCATGGAGGACAGCTCTATGAAGATGCTACCTCCAGCATTTCTTTAAATACCATTGGGAAGCAAAAAAAGGGATCTCATATTTATATCTGATTGGCTATTCTGAGAAATATAATGCCAAACTAAGATGAACACAAGGCTATTGTATTCATAAGCACAAAACTGCAAGCTCAAATATTTATCTGGAATCTCAAGTTCTTAGTTGACACAACATTTAACATCTACCATTTCTGGAATACTGAACTGTAGTCTCTATGGTTAGTAAAATGTGTATAATGTCTTTGGGAAAGGAAACAGCAAAAGATATTGACAAGGAGTGAGAAAGCTAAGACTTTAGTGCAATGAAGTCAGAATAAAAAGCAAGCACCACCAATGCCTAATATAAATGTAACTGTTGAATTTGGCTTGAGGTCTAAAAGCACTTCTTTGCTGATAGTACTGACAGCAAAGCTTGTTTTTTATTTCCATTTCACATCTTGGCAGCATAGTTCTTCTAAAATAAGTAGAGATTAGCAGCAGAACTGATAAGAAAGAACAAGCAGAGACATCACAAGTAGTCATGTCTGATATAACAAACTAAGGACACAAGTGATGTGAAAGACAGCTGTTTTAAATGAGGTCAAGAAATATACTGAGAAAAAAAATACATTATGGTTCAAAATTATAATCCTGATATGTTTCTTTCATCCTACATTTCCATTATTCTCTTTATAAAAAAAAACCCAATACTTTTTCTTACTTCCATATTTAACAAGTATAGCAGTACTTGTAACCTCACGGTTACACCCTATAGTCTGGAGACAAGAAGAGGAATTTTTCTTCGCAGTACTGCCTGAGGCTAGAGTCTGGGGAGCTCAAACATCTTAAATTTCTAGCAACTAGTGCCAGAAACAACATTGATAAATAAGTCCATAATCACATCTAAGCTATTATCCCAAATCAAACAGTATTTTGCATACCCAATGCAATGCCAATGGAGAATCGTAACTTATTTTATTTCTAGAGGGTTGTTGCTTGCACAGTTTACCACTGTCAACTTTCATATGAGAGATAATAATGGCCATTATTAGTTTCTTCTCTTTTCCAAGAACAATACAATAATTTTGGAGTTTTAGCTTTGCTCACAGTTTTCTGCAGCAGAAAAAAGAGGACTAATTAAGGCAGAAGTGTCAAACTCACGGCAGAAGTGTCAAACTCACCCATGATGTATGGGAACATTTTTCCCCTTTGCTAAACTGGGCGTGGCCAGTGCATGACACATCCGGCCCACGGGCCAGGAGTTTCACAGCCCTGAACTAAGATCTAAGCAGTTTCTCTCTTCCCTCTGAGCTTCATACTTAAAACCAGTTACCCCAAGCTCACCTGCCTGTGTTTCTACCTGCAACAATATAAGCATGTGAACCTTTTCTTTGTTTAAAACATCCCTGAATCTTGGCAGTTGCTTTCAGCAAATCCAATCCTGCTACAGTAAATCAACCGTGAAGCAAATCACCAAACTGAGGGGCATTTTAAGCAGGTTCTGGGGAGTTCAACAAATAATTCTCAATTGTCAGACCAGCTGTTCTGTCCCTTAAGTCCCTGTTTCTCTTCTTACTTTGGAAGATTGTCACAAAGTTATTTGAATTGTCCGTAACAGCTGTAAAAGAATAGAATCAAGGATGTTGCTGCACAAATTCACAAAGGCATTATGAGAACAATAAAGGAAATGGCATTAGGAGCTGCATCCTGGTCACAGATATTGCACATGTCCAGTTATTTGAAAATTGAATAATAGGTTGACTTAGTCACTTCTAAATTTTCTCTAAATTTATTCAAAACTTTCCTTATCTAGACATCAGTTTTCAAATAATATGTCACTCTTAATGTACTAAATGTAGATAGTATATTTAGTACAAATGTTCCCTACTTTGTACTAAAGTACTGTAGACCTGTGATTATTTCTAAGTTGAGTCCACATTGTAGTCTTTTATGTTTTTGGGACTGTAATCATCCTGATAAGAATTTTTGGTTACCTCAGGATGACACTAGCTATATTCTTATGCAGTATTTTCATAAAATTTTGAATCCACCTACCTTAACTAATGAAGAATTAGAACTCTATATGTGTATATGCAGATCATATACATATATACACCTCAGGAATTTACCAAGAAAATTAACTGATCTTAGATTAAGAATATCTGTCTTTGTGATAATGGCAATGTTACAAAAAGCAATTATTGTGCAATGCAAAAGCATACTTTAAACAGGCTATGTACTCCTGCTACTGACTTCCCTTGTTCATCTTTGAATGGTTTCCAACATTCAGTGAAAATTCACTCTTTTTTTGCTACCTGGCTTACAAAAGAAAAGAAACACTAATACCAGTCTAATACTATCTTCCCCCAATTTATACATGCCATGTTTTCTAAATGTGCATTTAGCAAACCATTTTACACAGACTGATATTACAAACTGAATCCCTTGTTTTGTTTTCAAGTCTAAACAGTCTTGTGGTATTATAGCCTTTGCCTTCTCTCCCAAACATACCCATACATACAGAGCCACTTGTATGTATACATACATACTGAAATCAATAAGGACAAACTGATATATTTGCATTTCAAAGGAAGGGTATCCAGAAAAATTGAGAGGAGGTAGATTTGGGGTACTGCCACACAATAGATACTCCTCCCAATCCCAATTTCAAATACGTTATTTTCAGATATGGTATGTGTCCCGGTTAGTTTAAGATGGAGGAATGCAAGATATGGTTTGGGGCTCCTTACCTTTTGCCCAGAGAGCAGGTGGAAAGTCCTTTCAGTGGGAACAAATGTAGTGTCTGAGAAATGCAATTTAAAAAGAGGGAGGCTTTAACAAGAGCACTCCACCCTTATCAGCCACCCTGGATGCTGGATGCCTGATTGGAGGAATGCCAGCCGGGAACAGCTTGGAATGCAAAGCTTTGTTGCTATTTTGGCAGGGTCAGCCACAGCCTCTTGTGCAATTCATCCCTCCCCCGCCCTGAGCCCATATAAGCACTGGCTATTGTATGGCCTCCGAGAATTGCTATTTTAAACTTGAGATACCCAAGTGCCCAAGAGTCTGACACAAGCCAGCCAGCTGTCATTCTCGAGTGGCCTGGAACTCTGATATAGAAGGTTTGGCTCTAGGAGAGCTCTGGGTATAAATCTGAAAAGCCAGGCTACGAGTCCCAAGGCATGCTTTTGTTCTCCATTAAATGGGATGGCTACTGATGTGTTACTGTCTGAAAAGCCTCTTCAGCAAGTAAGCTATTGTCCCTTTTATAAAAAACAACAACAACAAATGTGTTGGGTGGGAGGAGGAAACTATAAAACTTGAACCAGTCAGTTTGATTGGAAACCAAAGATTCCTTGAACTTCCTCAATAAACTCATGGCACTTGTAGCAATCTCTTATCTATCTTTAACCTGTGTCTAAAGTTCACTAGAAAGGAAATTCAGAAGGAAAGCACTGATATTCTGAATGAGCCTTCACTTTAATACAGAGGACATAGCAAACCACTTATTATTGAAGACCAAGGGAGGAGTTCCTGACTTGTTACCTCTAAAGGCCTATATTGCATATAATAGAATCTGCTTGAGGAGGTCACTTGTTTCCCATATTATCATCTAGAAGGACCTAGAAGGCAGGCCTTCTCTGCCATTGCACCTACCTTTAGAACAGCACCCCTCCACCCCCCAAACAAATTGTATGGCTCATAACTTGCCCACCTTCAAGTAATCTTTAAAAACTCCCCCCCCCCTTTAATTAGGATGTGTGGACATGGCCCTTTAAATTGAAATCTGCTGTGGAAAGATGTTAGTTTATTCCATTTGGCAATAAAGATACTTTTTTAAAAAATGAACTTTTGTCAAGTTGCTGAAAGTCATTTTGGAGCTAGTCAGCCAGAAGTCTAATCAATCAATCCATCTTCTACTACTTAGGAGTTCTAACTTAAGTTTTGTTTCTGTCTCAAACTTGCTGAACTGTTTAGCTTCAGTTAGTGTTCTTCAAAGTTTACCAATAGGGAATGTTTTCCCACTGACTGCTGAAAAACAACTAAATGTTAATGGATCAAATTTGTTAAAGGACATAGTTAGCCCAGGGGTCAGGTTCTTAGAGCAACAGTTTGTTATGAACCATTAAATAAAAAAAGCTGAAGAAGCTTCTTGGATGAGAAGCAAAATGTCTTCAAAGGAAAACCAGAAAGTCCAGTTGCCTCTTGAAAAAGCACCTTTGGGACAACCATGACCTGGATGACTGAGAATCTCCATAGACATTAGAGAAACATATTTTCACTTGGATGGCTGAGTGAAAGTGGGTCCAGCAAGATCTCAAAATCAAATGCAAGGCTAGATATTGGGTCTGGTCAGCAGATTTAACAGGAAAAAAAAATCAGACAACAGATGAATACAATTGGAAGCAAAGTCTGTATATTGAAACAAATGTTATTTATTATGATGTTTATTATGAAAAGTGAAAGTCAAATTCAATCCCCGCTACTGAATTTAAGTAATATGTGTGCATGGGTGACTTCTAAGTTGTTTAATTATGGCATGCTAATAGGTAGGACAGGAGTCAACCCATAGCCCTGATTCAGTTAAAATTAGCCATGACATTAGTTGCAATCCATTGTACATTTACCTGGGGATAAGACCTTTTGAATGCAGTAGACCTAAATAGATGTATATAGATTGGCAAATCTTGTTGAAAACATGAAAATTCTTCCATTAGTCTTACTGAGTTTCAGTAATAGCTAGGACTGAGCTGAAACAGAAATATATATTATAAAAATATTCTTTAAATATAGAATGCATTTTACTATACAAAATAACTCCTTGGCAATTTTTTAGGGAGGGAAGAACATTATTTTTTTCATGGTTTTTCCAAAACAAGTTTATCCATATATTCAGGCACATTGCACCCTTCTTTTTCCACACAATACGCAAATTACAGCATTCAGGTAAGTTTCTACTACTTACAGCATTCAGGTAAAGCATTTCTGCTTCAAACCTCTTGATGGCTCTAACCAGTTTAGGGTTAAGCACAATTTCCCCATTAAAACATCCCTCTTTTATTCAACTAACATAATTAGATAATAATAAGATCAGCAAGAACAGGCAAAGCTACGTTTAGGCAACAATTGCAATTGCTTGGTGCAAACTTAAAGTATTCATCATGGTGGAAACATAGCTGAAATATAATCCAGTAAAGAAGCCATATGTATTTCATATTTGCTAATAGAACTTAATTTTGGATGATGAGGATGGATGATATATCAATAAAAAGATAAAAATGGATTATAGAAATATAGTTTTTCTATCATAGGTCAGTTTTCCCATCCATCAAATCATTTAAGTCATCAAGAGCCCCATTCAATAAAAGGCACGGTAGGCATTGTTGGCTGATAGATATCTTTGCTAGGTGGTCAGTTCTATAGAAGTGTAGAACAATAAACTGAGGGATATTCTAGAATTCCAAGAGATGCATGCCTTTTGTTTCAATGGAGGTACATTTTCCTGAGAGTAGCTTGTCTGGTTACATCTAGAAAATAAAAGGAAACATTTGATGAATACAAAGTTTTCCACAAGGGAGAAGGAAGGATGCTCCTTGAATCTGAATATACAAAACAAACTCAGATCTTTTAGCTGAAGGTCATTCGGTGGACTTCACAATGAATAGTGATTTGGGGTTTCCCAGTTCCTAACTGAAATTGTAAAATCAACACCATATTGGATTTTTAGATACATGTTCATAACAGAAATATTAGTGAACTTGAGAACACTATTCTCCCTTTTCAGTAATGGTAAGTTCATACATTAATTATAGCAAATGTGTGCTAGCCTGGTTTCTCAACTGCTTGAGGTAAGAGATTAGTGACACTCATGCAGAGATTTGAGGAATTAATGGCAACTCTTTCAACCTCCAAATCTCCACCATTAAACACTGTGCTGGAATGACCATAGGAATTCTTGTAGTGTTACACTAAGAACAATGAGAAAGCAGATCAGAATACAGCCTTTGTTATAAGGCAGAATCAGAATAATAGGAGATTCATATCCTTTGGTTCAATCACAAAGAGATGAAACATTTGTTCTGAATAATTCTATTTATTTATGATTTTATATAACATAACTCTACGGGACTCAGTATGGCTTACAAAATAAGGAGATATTTTTAATACAATTTATACAGGCTAATAATCTACCTAAAAGGGAGCCCACATAATTTTAGGCTTCAAATACTAACTTGGTTAGTATTTAAGTTATCATCAGATATGGACCTAGATACAGTGTCAACAACATATTCCAATTTCATCAATCAGTTCATCCCACTGTACTCCTGTTTCAGCATTTGGTGACTAAATCTTAAGTGTTAGCTTTCCAGGGCAGAAGATAATTCTAATGAATCCATGTATGTCTAGTCATAGAATACCCAATTAACATTTTATTTCACTGTTGTTTAATCCAGAGGTCCCCAGCCTTTTTGATTCACAGACTGGTGGTGCCAGCTTCGGCAATTTCAGAGGTGAAGAGGGAATGGTTTTGCATGCACAACCTAAATCCTGCACCTGCACAAATGAAGCTTGCCATTTTGGCGGCCCAGTTCCCAATGGGCCAGACCCACTAGTGGTCTGTTCCCAGAGCTTGGGGACTCTTGGTTTAGTAGTCCATTATTAACAGAGTGATAATAGTGTAATGATAATAAGCTAAAGTGTTCATGAAGCAGATTCGATATTACTTGCGCACATATTGAGATATACTCAGGCCAAATCACTTTCATACTCGTCACATGTCTGGCAAGTCATTTTATGTCAATTCCTAACTCTTTTCATCCTTACCTTGGATTTCCTTCACAAACCATCAGATCAGTTTTCCAACTAACTCCCCTGTATGGTGTTCCCAGTTCTCTGAATGTCCTGCAGAAAGTTAAAACATGGTCTCTTAAAAGATTCCCTGTGCAGATAACCGGAGCTAATATAGGTAGTCTCTAATTTATTCAGTGACAGTTCAAAATTATGATGGCGCAGAACAAATAGTGCTTACAACCTGTTCTTGGAGTTCCAGCCACCCCAGTACCCTTGTGGACTGGGTACTTGTTAACTGGTTCATATTTTATGACCAGTTGCAGCACCCTACAGTCATATGTTTATCATTTGCATCCTTCTGCACCAGCTTCCCCAAAAAGGTAATGTGGCAGCTGCTGGAGAAGGTCATAAGGTATGGGGATAAGTTTCATCGACCCATGGACACACCCTCCTCCCAGTCACTCTGCATTCTCGATGTGCCTGTGCCAGCCACTCGTGCACCCGTATCCTCCCTGACATCCCTCACTCCCTCAAATACCCCCACTGATCCTCTCCATGCCTCCCTCACACCATTGCACACTTCCTTGCACCCTCCCCATACTTTTCCACATCTTCCTCACACCTTTGCACTCTCCCTCATGCCCTCCCCACCTGGCAGCAAACAATTATCTGCCTTACCTCTCTGCTTGCAAGCTGCCTGGGATTTGCAACTTCCCGCTAGCTTCCCCACTGATTCGGTTGTGGGAACCCAGCAGGAGGTTGCTTTGCCAAACAACTATGGGATTTGGTTAACAATGGCAACCAAGGATTGCCGCTCCTAAACAGTGCAGTAACTCTTCACAATGACATTGCTTATTAACAGAAGTTCATAAGTTGAGGACTACCTCTATGGGATTTCCTGTTTAAGAGCTGGAAATGAGCTGGAGTAAATTGGTAGTCCTCTAGCTAATATAATGGGATAGTATTCTAGTTCTTTAACTCTTGAGAGCAGGCAACAGAATTTGATTTTTAATGTGGGTCAGTGTGTTCATAGTAAAAAAAATGGCTGTAAAAGTTATCTTAAATCTTAGCTTGCTAAAGACTTTCTCATACCTTGTCTCCTTCATTCTTTTTGGATTCCTGAGTTCGACTTATCCAGAGATTTATTCGGGATGAGACTCCTCCTGGGATCCTCAAACTTTCCTAACCATAAGAGAATAGAAAGAATACTCAATCACACAGTGAGAAGAATAGAGAACTTATTACTCTTTCTACTATTGAGAAGCTTAAGGTTCGTTCAATGTGACAGATCATTAGCAAACATGAAAATGTAAATTAAAAAATACCCGGGCAAACTGGTATCAGTACAGGCCAGCAGATTTTTCTCTTGTTCTTTCAAACAAGAAAGAACTTGTTTGAGTTCTAAGACCTAACCAATAACTAAGAACTCATGATTTTAAGAATATGGTTTTAGAAATTTCTAAATAGATTCAGCTTTTTACTTTCCTAGCAAAGAAAGGCTCTATGTTCACTCCAGAGCAGATAAACCACAGAGATAAATTGTACAAATACATTTTATGCAATACTCTAATAAGAAAATAAAATAATCCTCCCTTTTCTGAATTTCACTCCTGGTGTTGATGTTCCAAGTTATTTGCATGACAATAATATTTCTATTGTCTTTCCCGCAGATAACCCTAGACTCTGCTGTAGATAGTTGGCAACTAAATACTGCATTTTGTTCCAGTCTGCTTAGATTGCTTACCCAGAGTCCTAATCATTTATTTTTTAAAAAATCATAGGAATAGTCATTGGTCTACAAGCAGAAGGGCCTCAGCTGAAGTGCATCTATGTAGCCTCCAAAACAAGAGGCAAAAAATGACACATAAGGATGTAACTTGCATAATTATTTGAACATTTACTAACGTTTATGGAGAGATGAACATTTAAAAATACTGAGTTTATTTTAAATTGAAATTCATTACAGCAGAATTGGAGAAGACAGTGTGAAGGAATTTAGTTCTGGCCTCGGGTAAGAGATGGGAAAATAGAAACTGAGAAAGTGACTCGGAATATTGTCCACCACTCTGACCATGTTTGCCCTAAAAATTGTACAGTGAGTGAAGATTTTGAATCGGCTTTCAAGATTCTTGTAAAAACATCCTACAAGTATGGTTGCTAGAATCCTAGTAGTATCTATTTATTGACTTGATGGTGGGCAACTTTAAAAATGGCCTCTTTTCTTGCGGTTCTTAATCTTTACATTGAATAACTAATCTTGTCTAATTCACCTGACCACACCTTTCCTAGATATCTGATTCCTTCCAGCAATATGTTTCTGGGTAAGATCAGTTTTTACCTTACGGACAAGAGTGGGAGGCTCACTCTGAACAGGAATAGTGGCTTCAAAGATGCTACGTTTGCTGGCCACACCCTCTGAAGCTGGTTGGAAGTTTCTCCGAATAGGTGAAGACACTTTAATGGATCCTGCCCTCTGGGAATAAGACAAGAGTCAGGCAATCAGGACCGAACCAATTTCTTTCTCACATAATAACAGTATTATGAAACATATTCCTCTTTCTTTGAGCTTTTAATCCACATATAAACCAATAAGGTATGGCTAGGAACTCTTCATGATAAATATTTATTTGTTCCTTTTATTCATTTCATTTTGGAGATGTAGAAATGTCTGAACAACCACATTTTCTATTGCCATATTTACCTGGACAGCAGATGTATATCTCTCTAGCTTCTCCTCAAGTTTGACTGTGCTTGCTGGAAGCCTCATACTGGCACTAGTGAAGGAGATGCAAATACATCAACATTCATTTTCTAAGGCTCAGAAAGTATCAGTGGCTCTTACAATATTCACAGAGAACAATATTCATCAAGATAAACATTTGTTGTTCTGATTAAACTTGCAAAGCAATCTAATCAGAGGTGTCTACAGGGTATAGTTGATAAATTTACAAGGATGGCCACAATGGCTGCAATAAAATGTTGTCCTGTTTTTTAAAAATACAAATGTATCATACAGATAAAACTAGGCAGAGCTTCAATTGAACTGTTATGATTACCGTCTTAACTTTGTTGACCACCTTCTGCAGATACCCCTGAATCAGGGGTGAAATGCTCCCGGTTTGGACCGGATCGCCTGATCCAGTAGCGATGGCGGCGGGTGGTTTGGAGAACTGGTAGCAAAAATCCCTGCCCCTCCTCCATGCCCAGCTGAGCCACGCGATCATCAGAGGCTTTTTTTTTATTTTTAAAAGCATTTTTTCTACAACCTCTTTGGCCGAAAAAATGCTTTTAAAGGTAAAAAAAAAAACCTCCGATGATCGTGCAACTCAGCTGGGATCATCAGAAGCTTTTAAAAGCATTTTTTCTGCAACCTCTTCGGCCGAAGAGGTTGTAGAAAAAAATACTTTTAAAAGCCTCTTAAGGTTGTAGAAAAAATGCTTTTAAAAGTTAAAAAAAAAAGTTGGCCACGCCCACCCAGTCACAATTCCCCCCCACCAAGCCACGCCCACGGAACCAGTAGTAACAAATTTTACATTTCACCACTGCCCTGAATCTATCGTGATCTGTCAGTATTTCAATTATTTCATGTATCCATATCTCCATTTTCCCTCAGCCTACTGTTCATTATCTGAGGTCAGGGAATATTCACCTTACAAGGCTGACTGTGAACCTCTAGAGCCTGACAACAGGTGTTCTGACCAATTGCTGCTCAAATGTGACATTCCAGATATGATGGACTACAACTTCAAACAAGCTTAACATTCAAAGAGGCTAGAAACTATGGAACATCTAGTTCATCACATCTAGACAACATCAGGTATGGAATCCCCAGCAACTTAACATTTTGAAGTTCCCATGGAGAAACTGCAACCTAGTATTGTTTCAAGTCATATCATAAAATACTCTGTTCTCAACTGTTTAATATTCAGCTTGCAAGCATATTCTCACAGGAATCTTGAAACATAAGATGGACATTTAGCTGCTTCCAAAGTGGATCAAGGCAGATAAAGAGAATAAATCAGGGGTGAAATCCAACAGGTTCTGACAGGTTCTGGAGCGAACCTGTCGAAATTTTGAGTAGTTTGTAAAACCGGTAGCGGAAATTTTGAGTAGTTTGGAGAACCGGCAAATACCACCTCTGGCTGGCCCCAGAATGGGGTGGGAATGGAGATTTTGCAATATCCTTCCCCCAGGAGTGGGGAGGGAAGGATTTTGCAGTATCCTTCTCCTGAAGTGGGGTGGAAATGGAGATTTTGCAATATACTTCCCCTGCCATGTCCACCAAGCCATGCCCACAGAACCGGTAGTAAAAAAAATTGGATTTCACCACTGGAATAAATACATAAAAGTCGGGACACAGCTGAGTTCTTGTCACAGTCATCCATTATAAAATGTAGGACTTAAGCTTGCCATCAAAATCAACAGTATATAATTTCTGCTCTGAATGAGATTCCAAATCACCCCATTATTTATATCAAAATTCTGTGTGCACTGATATAAGGGAATATGTGTGGGTGGGAGGAAGGTTCTAAGTACTACCTTACTACAGAAATCTTTACGGCAAATTCCATTGTAATTTTAATTTTGAATCTAAACATCTAATCCAATTATAACTGCCAGTCTGACTTGAAGTACTGAGTTTATAAAATGCCCAAATGCAGATAGATAAAAGTCCATCAAACGGCTGAATTGATCTGAGGATTTGATTTGACTGAATTTCCTTTGATCAGAAGTTTTAAATAAAAACTGCAATAGAGCCTACAGGAATTTTACAGGCCAAGTTACAGCAGATTCTGCCTCCAGTGGCCTATACAATAAGTGCAGCTCTTAAAACTTGTAAAAGAAGCATAATGTGTGTGCTAAAGAATATTTGGGCATGTTACAAATCCAGAAGCCTCTTCCTTTAAACAAAACAAAATTAAAATTAAACAGTAAAAGTAACAAAACATTTTCAATTGAAGCACATAGATCTCTGTTGCCATTCTGTTGCTGTCCTTCTATCGCAGGGATGTCAAACTCGATTTCATTGAGGGCCGCATCAGGGTTGTGTTTGACCTTGGGGGGCCAGGGTGGAGGGGCCAAGGTGGGCGTGGCCAGCTCTATGTCACTCCTGTCGGGGGTGCCTGTGGGGGCCCAAGCACTCTGCCAGTGAAAACAGGTTCCCGAGCTCCATTTTTGGCTGCCACGGCCTCCTGCAACTCTCTGCCAGTGAAAACGGAGCTCGGGACCCCTCCCAAGCTCTGTTTTCACTGGCAGAGTTGCAGGAGACCGTGGCAGCCAAAAATGGAGCTTGGGAGCCCGTTTTCACTGGCAGAAGCACCACTGGCTGGTCCTTCTCTGTTTCCAGAGCAGCCCCGTGGGCCAGATCTAAATACCCCACGGGCCAAATCCGGACCCCAGGCCTTGAGTTTGACATCCCTGTTCTACCACAAAGATGGGGCAAGAATGCAAACTCTACAAAGGAATTGCAGTGCTGTATTAGTATGTCCTTACCTTCTGCTTAATACATCTTCTTGCCTTTCTTTCCTGGGAACAACCTAGAAGCAGAAGAAATAGAGAGCAAGAATCAGGTTTTTGCATGTTCAATAATTATGGGGAATAAAGGGAAATTTTAGCAAGTATTATTTCTCCCACCCAAACCCCAACTGAAAAGACTCTGTTGCAGGGTGCAGGGGAAACCTTAGCTGCAAAGAGTAAATGTGTACAGGGAAGTCACATCATAACAGGATCACAACATCATGTGCAAAAGGATAGGTATGGATTGGATGTTGAAATGGCCTTCTTTGGTAAATATTTCAAAAGATTAAAAAGCTCTTAAATATTAAGAATGGACTGAAAGTCTTCCGGTTTTCTGATTTGGACAATATTACTTGGCTCCCACATTTCACATTCTACCCCCATGAAGAGATCTTCCTAACCTCAGCTCCTATGAAGGAAGATGAGAGTTATACCACTGATCCTATCCCCAACACTATATGGCTACTCAGCACCAACATTAGCGGTGGGTTGCCCCCAGTTCGTACCGGTTCACAAGAACTGGTAATAAAACTGGCAGGAGGCTCCGCCCATGACCCAGACGTCATCACAGATGATCTGCGCATGCGCAGAAGAGTGCACAAGCGCGATGTGAACTTGTAGTAAAGGTAAGTAGAACCCACCCCTGACCAACATGCCTGATTTCCAGAACCGGGGAGCAGTGGAACTGGGAAGTTTCCAATTGCATGAGAGTGTACATGTAAGTTTTTTCCTACAACAGCAGCGCATAAGTGGACACCCATAATTTTGAGTAGTGACCCCATATTGTCCTAAAAATTGTTCCCAAAGTATGCTTATTTGAAGTTGGCCTTGGGAATAATCATGTTGGTTGTATTTAGCTTTCTTTTAAGTTTAAATGTAGATTTTAAATACAATCAAAATCAATTTTCCCTTGGTTATATATACTATATTTTGGAAGGTCAAAGATTAGCCTATAGACATACAGTACAAAGGTTGGGCAACCTTACTCTCTGCAATTATCTGCACTTCATATATAAAAAATTATTGTAGTGGTAGTCGTGTAGCCTCATTGCCTTTGTGCAAGTAGAATATTGCTTGTGTCATTGCCATAGGGCCTAGATTTCATTTTTAAATAAGGGACCTTTTCATAATTTGTAATAAATCCTTACCCGGAATGAAATAGTCCTTGGACTGATACGATTGAATGAGCTACTATAGGTAATCCGCGGTTCAGAAATTAATATAGGGGCATCAAAACCTTCTTGACCAGAGGGAGACCTTATAGTTTTAGCATTTGATTTGGGAATAGTTTTTTCGGCGACCTGAAAGAAAAACATGAACCAAGGAAACACAAGGTGGAGGACTGAGAAAATAGCAATAGCACTTAGACTTATATACCACTTTTCAGTGGTTTACAGTCCTATCTAAGCAGTTTACAGAGTCAGCATATTGCCCCCAACTATTTGGATCCTCATTTTACTCACCTGAGAAGGATGGAAGGTTGAGTCAACCTTGAGCCTGGTGAGATTTGAACTGCCAAATTGCAGGCAGCCGGCAGTCAGTAGAAGTAGCCTGCAGTATTGCACTCTAACTACTGCGCCACCGTGTGGCTGTTCCACCACAAATATTTTTTGTAAAAATTGGAAATAAATCCTTTTGAACTCTGTAAGACCTATTATACTACTGAGCACATCTATTTACATCCACAACACATTTAACAAATGGTCTGATTACCTCTTCTAGGTTTTCTGAGAAAAAGTTGTATCTACTAAGGTTTCATTGCAAAATATAGAATATGTAAATCCAGTACGGTATAGAACATAAGGGCTAGGCTATATATATAAAAAGAATAAATGAAAATAATTGTAAATTATGAAAGCAACAAAAAGGCAAAACAACTTCAACATTGCAACGTGAAAAGGCTGTGAAATGGTTTTCCAAAAAGGAGTTGTAGCCTTGGGTGGGAGGAGGTATATTTTAGCACGTCTGTAAAATACTTCCATACTCTTTAAAGCTTTTTTAGGCTTTTACAAACCTCCCAAAATTGTTATTTTATTATATGTATTGCTAAATTGTGTATTATAATTTTATCCTATGAGCAGCAGAGAATAACACTGTTACCTGGATCTTTCTAAATATAATTAAGATTAATGATTAACTGTATTAAATAAACATCCACTAATAACAGACTGGATAATTTGACTTTTGCTATCTCTTAAACCAATAGACTGTTTTTTCTGATCCTGAGCATCCTTGCACAATCTTAATCTATGGCAACTTCATGGCAAAATCAATAATCTTGTCATTATCTCCAAAACCCAAATATGAGATTTTGATAATATCTGACATCCTTTCAGCATCCTCAGGTGATAACCTTTTAATGAAAAAACTTACAAGATTTTTAGATTGGATTTCTCTAACGTAGGGGTAATAGGAAAGCTTCTTGTGAATTTAAGATGCTCTTTCTCTTACTTAATCCAGCCTTAGGCCATGTCTGCTCAGCTATTTCTTGATCCTTTAACCCTGCTGCTGAATGACGCTGCCAACTTTGATGAGTAATAACTCCATGTAGTCAATTTACTCCATATCTAATTTGCATCTTTGCCCAATTAACTTTTCATCAAACTTTCTCTGTCCTCATAAAATATCAAGACTAAGTACCTGTGGTGCCTCAGAAGCAGGTGTGGCTACAGCAGGATCAGTAAACTTTCTAGCTCTTGGCTGAATTTTCACCTCAAGCCGGCTGATGCTTTTGCGTTCGCAAAAAATTCGTTGAGGCTCCTGGGAAGCCACCTCATTCTGGGTCACAGCCAGTCTCTGAGATTCACATATGCTCGGGACCTTCTCCTCCTCGCTGAAGACCTGATCCTCATCCGTTTTGAGGTCCTTCTCATGCTTCAAGGCTTCATGTTGCTCCAGTATGATCTCCTCTTTTTTCTGACTCTGGATTTGATGGCTTTCTTCTTCTTCCTTTTGCTGAGTTAGGGTTTCACATTTTTCTGCTCTTCCCTCTTCTTTGGATGATTCTGGAGGAGATGTAGGATTCTCTTCAGGAGGTTCCTTTTCAAATTTCTTAGTACTCACTAGTATTTTCTTCTCTTGTTTTATATTATTTAAAAACTCTGCTCTCCTCCTCACTCTCCTGCCTTCCAGTTTATTTATTGAAACTGGTTCAGTCTTCTCATTTTTCAGTGCTGCATTTTCCAAGTTAAGCAGCTTTGCCTCTAAGGAATTATCAACCCTTGGAAAAAAGAAGGAAACGTATGAGCAGCGCTAGATGGCACTACAGGTTAAATTTTAGAAGAATTCATGATTCACACGGTTTACACAGGAATGAGATTTACAAACCAGGTTATAAATAATTTCATAGGTCCTTCAGGGCTGTAATAGAGGTAGGATTGTATTCATATGACTTGATTGTTTTGGAAATTTGAAGCAGCTACTTTTATATAACAAAGATTAATAGAGATTAAATTAATAGAGAGATAGAGTCAAGATCACATGAAGTTCCAGTACCGCTTTACAAAGTCTTAGTAAGACCACACTTGGACTACTGCATCCAGTTCTGGTCACAATACAAAAAAGTTGTTGAGACTCTAGAAAGAGTGCAGAAAAGAGCAAAAAAAAAATGATTAGGGAGCTGGAGGCTAAAACATATGAAAAACATTTACAGGAATGTCTAGTCCAGTGTTTGTGAGCCTTTTCGGCACCGAGTGCCAAAACAGGAGCATGTGCATGGAGGAGCACTGGGAACCAGAGGAGCAACTCCCTGGTGCACACATGCAAGCATGCCAGAAACCGGAAGAGCAGTTCCCCAACACACGTGTGCACACCGGGAAGCTGAGCTTCCAGTTTCCAGCATGTGCATGTGTGCACCAGTCACCTAGTCTTCCGGTTTCTGGCACATATGTGAGTGAAGACCAACTGGTGCTGAAACCTGGAAAGGCAAGCTGGGCGACAGCTGGCATGCCTGGAGATATGGCTCTGTGTGCCACTTCCAGCATGCATGCCATAGGTTCGCCATCACTGGTCTAGTCTAATGAAAAGAAGGACTAGGAAGGACATGATAGCACTGTTCCAATATCTGAGGTTCTTCTACAAAGATGAGGGGTCAAACTATTTTCCAAAGCACCAAAGGCAAGGCAAGAAACAATGGTTGGAAACTAACCAAGGAGAAAAGCAATCTAGAACTAAGAAGAAATTTCTTAATGGCGAGAGTAATTAACCAATGGAATAGCTTGCCTTCAGAAGTTGTGGATGCTCCATCACTGGAGGCTTTCAAAAAGACACTGAACAACCATTTGTCTGAAATAATATAGGGTCTCCTGCTTGAGCAGGGGGTTGGCCTAGAAGACCTCCAAGGTCCCTTCCAACTCTGTTGTTTTATGTTCTAAGTTCTAGATTATGACAATTCAGATTTTGTTTTCAAAGTTTGGTACAGAAATGTTGCTGTCTATGTCTTCTATGTAGACAGCTTGCATGTACTGTACACATCATGGAAAGAGAAATGCAAAATGAAGGTCCACGATTGGAATGAAAAAGGTGCTGTTGAAAGTGACCAGGGAATTTATCTCCTTCCAGAGTCATGATGGAATGTATTCTAATTGGAACAAACCCTAACTAATACTGCTTCATAAAAACAATAACTAGAATGAGGCAAATGAGGTTCATATTTCATTTTTAAAATGCACATGGCACCAAGACATTTCTTATCATTTTCTTCACCTTTTAAAAAGCAATGCACAGGCACTCTAGAAGCCTCTTCTCTGCACCTCCTGAAGTATACATTATAACCATCATTCTAAAAAGTGCTGAAGAAGAAAAGATATTTTGCTGCAAAAAAGCCGAGTGTGGAGTGTTTTAAGGATTGTGAAAAACTGAAAGAGATCTCTAATTACTTTGTGAACTGTTTAAAAAGAACTACGGTCTCTATTTATCCCCCTCTGATCTGGCAAATATTACTGTGAAATTTCTGAGTTTTCTTCATATACTATGAATTTGGCAGGCGAGCCATAACTAACTAATTAAATACATACATACATACATACATACATACATATATACATACATACAATTGGAAAGTTTCGTATTGAAAATCCTTAATAGTCACCAACAACCAGCAGCAACTATTCTGAGTTAGACAATCTATTCTGTACTCAATATAATAATCTTAATTGGTATGGCATCATAGAACAGAAAAAAGATCAAATAATCCTGTCCTGCATTAATATATACATTCTCTATATTCCTTCCCAATTATCTATAAATATAGATTGGAATCTTGAGTTACTCCTCCATTCATGAAAGGTAAAGAAATTTTGTCAATTTCCATTCTGTCTTCACCTCTCTGTACATATACACATTATTCCATAAAGGAACTCACAATTTTGAAGAGGCATGTAGGGCAGTGGTGGGTTTCAAAATTTTTTACTGCCAGTTCTGTGGGCGTGGCTTGGTAGGCGTGGCATGGCTTGGTGGGCATGGCAGGGGAAGGATACTGCAAAATTCCCATTTCCTCCCGATCAGCTGGGACTTGGGAGGCAGAGAATAGATGGGGGCGGGGCCAATCAGAGGTGGTATTTACTGGTTCTCCAAACTATTCAAAATTTCCGCTACCAGTTCTCCAGAACTGGTCAGAACCTGCTGAAACCCACCTCTGCTGTAGGGTTAGAAAAGGGAGAAGATATGGAAACATGAATTCTAGTTTTCTTATGGGGTAGGTGGAGTTTTAGGTCCAAAGCATCATCTGGTTCCATTTAATCTATACCTATCTCCCTAAATCTCAATCCCTGTTCTTCGTAAAATAATATTAGGTCAAACAAACGGAAAGTCATTGTCTCTTTTCAAAATCATGAGAACTGGCTTCAATTTCCAAGCAATTTGCACAAGCAAATAAGTCTGCTCCATAACATCCCAACCTACAAATACCAATACCTGTTTGATGTCTGACGGGTCATATTCTGTGCTGTGCTGGAGGGTTCCTCCTCCTTTGTTTCAGAGGTGGAACTCAGTTGCCTATGTCTTCGCCTGCGCTCTCTTTCCTGCTCCTCTCCATCCTCAACAGACCATTGTTGAGCCAGGCTGGAGGGGGAAAAATTGGGGGGGGGGGACAAGAAAAGTGTTAGTAATCAGTATAGGAAGAAAAGAGGCTATCAGAACAGAATGATTTTTATCACACTTCATGCAACTATGCAACATTGACACTAAACTCATTCAGAGCCCATATGTATCTGAAATAAGATGAACTGATAGTCTTTCAGGACTTTCCTCCAATCACAGGGACTATTTTTAAAAGTCTTGATGTAAAAGTACATTGAGGTTTATGTTTGTTTCCATCTAAAATATCAGAGAAGAAGATACCAAGGCCAATAATCATATATTACACATATATATTACATATATTACTTGAATTTTCTCCAGTAAGTATCTGTTCTAATACCTGTTTATCTTCTGTATGCATTTGAAATTGTTCCTTTAAATAGAGAACGTCATTTTTAAACCTGTGCCAAGGCTTCTTTGTATAAGGAAATTGTACATCAGTTTAAAGAACCATAACTACAAGGAAGGAAATCAGGAGGTATGAATAATTTAGAATAGCTAAGCCCCGCCATATACTGTTGTGATACCA
Source organism: Pantherophis guttatus (assembly GCF_059756535.1). Lineage (NCBI taxonomy): Eukaryota > Metazoa > Chordata > Lepidosauria > Squamata > Colubridae > Pantherophis > Pantherophis guttatus. Next base: position 38,113,488 of record NC_142065.1, on the reverse strand, counting down.
GCTTTCTGAAGTGCAACAGAACTGGTGCAGGAGATGACTGAAAATGAAGAATCCTATATTCATCCAGGATGAGGATACTGCGTTGTTGTCATCCTATGAGTTCAAGGATGAGCCCCTACCAAAAGCCTCCATTTTTCCAGCCTCACAGATGTCTTAGACTGAGAAATCAGAGGAGTAACTTTTAATACTGCAATCAGATTCTTCAGAAAGGGTAGAGCTGATCATACTACCAATTGTGGCTTTCAGCATAAAACTTCAGTTGGATTGCTCCTATTGTTCTTACAATAGGTAAGAAGCTTACTTGGAATGATCCATAATTCTGGTTTTCTTTGTCCTTTACCTCTGAGGACAATTTTCTTGATTTAGTCTGTTGCAGCTGCAATGCTTTTATTAGATTCCATCTCTTTGAACCAACTTCATCTGCTGCCTAGACTTGATTTTCTCCACCAAACCAGGCCTAATCAGATGCCACTGGCTACAGCAGAAGACATACACCTACTCTTTATCTCATATTTCACCAACCTACCCCCAAATTCTCATATTTTGCTGGGTATCTGACTCACAATTACCATAAAGCAAATAATACTAAATATCTCAAACATGTTGTCTCAGAGCATACTCCCATCTGATGATTTTCTTAATGGGAAGGTATTGCAATACCTCCATGTATGGATGGGACTTTAGAAGCATTTCCTGCTCTTCTTGTTTATGTGTTAGCACACTGTCAGTGGTCTGACATGTTAGTCCCAGGAAAACCATGATAATGACATCGCGTAGATTTCTTACAGCAATACTGTATGGCAGAAGCTTATTCTTCAGTCACCTACAGAAAGGGAGGGAAGGAAGGCAAAGCAAAGCTAACCTGAGCATGGGCATCACTTGACTTCATAAGCACATCTGATACTGTGGCAGCAGTGTGAAAGCAGTCCATGTTTTTGATTTGTTTGGTAGCTCTTCTGTCTCTGATGAAGTTCCAGCTCTAATCCATGGCATTGGAGCTGCCCAGTTTCTTGGCATTCATGAAAGTTGCCATTCAGGGATTGCTATCACAAGGTTGCTAGTTAATAATTATCACAGCAGATATTCCTCTGCATTTTTACTTTCAGTAAAAAGTTTAACCATTATGTTTTTCAATCAAAGAAATGGCTATATAAATGCAGAATCAAAGGGGATAGACATAGGAGAAATATTTTGAAGGGAGGGGAAAAAGGCATGTTGAAACCTCTGGCACGGAACTTTAAATCATATTAGCACTGCTGGTGGCAATCCAAGACATGGCACTGACCTGCTCTCAATATACTTGAGGTTCTCTGTCATTTATGACTCATAGATTTTCCTCTTTCATTATTTTTGAATCAACAAAAGACAGCCCCACCCTCCTTTACAATAATCCTATTTTTCAAGTACTGTATTGCCTTACTAGTGTGATGTCATGATCTGATCAAACTGATTACCATTGTTTCAAATAACCTTATCCTTTGTTTGTTCTCCTTTTTTTTCCCATTGTCCACATTCTACTGAAATTATTCTAGGTAATGCTTGGATATGTTGAGCTGAAAGACAGTGTTACTGGCTTGACTAAGTTATCCATCCCTGCAGTTAGAGAGTTTGATCTCCAAATTGCACAGAACCCAGCTGTATTTTTTGATACTGTTTTCTGACATATTCTTTCATACTCAGGCGTCTTTTCTCTGTCATCGCCTGGATTAAAAGAAACCTTGCTACAGGCAGATCTGCATTTAATACCTTTGTAAGAGTGCTGTACATAAGAAACCACTTAGGCTACTGACATCAGCGTGGAGTCTGATTGAGTAATCAAAGTTCAACAAATAGCATTCCTGTTACATCATTTATGTATGCTTAAAATCAAGCAACATGTTGGTTAATTGGCATCTGTTTGCACTGTCAGCAATCAGGCCATTCCCTCTCCTGTCCTTCAAGCAAGTTCTCATGCTCTTCTTCTTAATTGTTATTTGGTAATTGAGAAGACTTAGCACTGTGCAGAGCACTTAAGAAAAAACAGAGGCATTGAATGTTAGCTAACATCATGTATTCAAAATTACAAGCAATTCAACTAATAAAAGATAGATCCCAGGGCTAAAATATATGGTTTCTATGAAGATTTTAATCCCAGGTGTTTGTTTGTTTGTTTGTTTGTTTGTTTGTTTGTTTGTTTGTTTCCTAGTACGATTTGATAGCTTATTAGTAACCTTGACTATCACTAAATGTTGTATCTTTTTATTCTTGATAAATGTATTTTATTCTCCTTATGTACACTGAGAGCATATATACCAAACACAAGTTCCTTGTGTGTTCAAACACACAAGGAACAGAATTCTGTTCTGTTCTGTTCTGTTCTGTTCTGTTCTGTTCTGTTCCGTTCCGTTCCGTTCCGTTCGGTTCCGTTCCGTTCCGTTCCGTTCCATTCCATTCCATTCCATTCCATTCCATTCCATTCTATTCTATTCTATTCTATTCTATTCTATTTGAAGTAGGGAAGGGGAATGCTGCTGTTTGGAATGTAATGGCTGCTACCATTAATGTTAATAATACAGAACTAAGTAGTCAATAGGCGACTTACTGACAAGATAGAAACCTGTACTGGAATAAAATTTACCACATCCATTGCCAATCCTTACTATACCTCTGTTTCAAATCATTGCAATCACAAGAGATTCCCAAGGCTAACAGAGTTAACAGCATTTGAGACTATCCTTGGATGGTCCTGGAAGAGGAAGGCAATTCTACTTTTGATCCGGTACAGCTAAGGATGAATTAATATTGTATCATTCATGGATTATGGATGAGATGAAGGCAACATCATGGGGACATGATATAAAATGACGTGGCCAGGGCATGTACTCATTTCTACTGTGATTAAGTACAAGTAAGGAAGCCCCAATGATTTACCATTTGTCCTCATACATTTCATAGTCCTCAATTATTTCTTGCATAGTAGTGATCAATTTACATTTCAGTTGCTGATGGTCAAATGGGGATAATCCTGGAGAAATCCAGTTTTGAGTCCCTGCTTTGCCATGAAATTCACAGAGTAACCAAGCCAGTTGCTATCACCCAGCCTAAACTATCTCATAAACTTGCTAGGTTAATAAAACTTCCAGGAAAGTCTGAATACATCTCTTTGAAAAATATAATATAAATGCAACACATAAAATAATAGCTAGTACTAAATTAGATTAACCCAAACTGTATGTTGCCTTCCTTTGGTTTGTGGATTTATATAAATCCACAAACCAGAGTTAGAGTCTGGTTAGAGTCTGGTTAGAGTCTGGTTTGTATTGTGACCTCCACCAGCAAAGAGTGAAAATCCTAATACTTTCTTAATAATTATTAAAAGCATCCACCTCCCACGATGGGCAATTAAGTAAATCAAAGCAAAAACAAGCAGGACAAGACTGTTGATCTTTCATTTGCTTTTCTTTCTTTTTTCTGGATACAAGAAAGTGACAGAATCACAAGCAGAGTGTACCTCCACCAATCCATAAAATCCATCCACACATAACTAAGTTTATGCATATGCCCACACATCTGCTGCTTGTAAACTATGCCTGTACATGTTTTAGGTGCTTCCCAAATTCCATTTCAAACTCATCTGCTGATATGATTCCAGTGAAATGAGTTTGGTTTGGGAGGAGTTTTGGGTCAAAGTCTATCCTCTTCACGGAATAATCTTGGATAAATCATCTCCCAGCAAGTGGCAGGTTCCTTCTCAGAATGAATGAAGCTTCAGCTTTCAGCTTGCATATCTCCTATTCTCTACCCACCACCCTTTTAAAAAAAAGAATATTAAATAAAGCCAGATCCTTTTATATTATCATATTTATATTTACAGGGGACACCTTTATGAAAATTAATATATCACACTTATTATAGCTGTTGTAAAAATGAAGATGTATCACACAACCCACACTATTAATTTCCATCTGGAGTTTTCCTTCCTTCCCTCTTTCCTTCCTTCCTTCCTTTCACAAGGTAACCTGATGAAATCATTCAGGCTGATTAATGTGGAGGAGTGCTGCATTTCTTACTCCCATCCCACACAGCTCCTTCACTATGGTAGCCTTCCCAAATTAAAATGTATCTTCCCAAATCTCCAACCAGCCACCAAAATAGCAGTTCCTTAATCACATAAATACACCTGGACTGGAATTGGGTGGGGAAAAAAGCAGGCTATGCATTCATGTTAAGCAACTAGGAGAGTTTAGAAATTCATCCAAAAACCCTCTTTAGCAGAGCAAGTGGCATATTTTGCATACAGAAGATCCTAGTTCAATGTTCAGTATCACCCAGAAGGGCTGAAATAACTTTGTCTGAAGCTTTGGAGAGCTGCTGCTGATCAGTTTCATTTGACTTGGGTTTTCTGCGCACAAGATTTATTTCATCCTCTGCCTGCTCACCTGATTGCTAAGCCCTCAGCTCAGAAAATTCATGCATTCAACTGGTTATTCTGACAGCTGTCTATGTTGTCAAGTACCACTTACAAATATTACATACATACCAAAATGTAGCCTGATTAGGGAGGAGGGCTGCATTAGTTCCTCCAGGAACTGCAAAAGTAAGTGGTGGAGTAGATACACCCATCTATCTCATTTTTCTCTACTTCTTTTTTTTCCTCATTCTCATGTACACACACACCATATATGTAGACTACTCTGCAGCTTAACCTTCTACAGTTCTACCATAGCAAAAGCGTGCACATTGGCTAGTTGACAAAATTCTACTGAAAATTGCAATTCTGCTGAAATGCAATTTTAGCCTTCTATCAAGGCTAAAATAGCATTCAGTTCTGTTTCATAAAACATCCAACTAATTAATAGGAAGAACAAAATACTCTAATATAGATTTCTTTTTTTCCTATGTACATATTCCCTTGGTGATTAGGAAATGTTCATTAATTATTGCTAAAGAATTGCAATGCTATTCCACAAATAGTCACAGCTCATTAATTCTCCAAAGGATATTAAGTTCCATAATAGGGAATCTTTTTTTAACACAAGGGACATAACTAGTGGAAGCTGTGCCTGAAGCCAGAGGTTGATGCCATTACCAACAAAAGAGAGGTCACCGCCCTTTCTCTTTGTTTTTCTACCACCCCTCCTTTCTCCCTATAAAGACATTTTTTTCTTCCTTCCTCTCTTCCTTCTCCTTCCACACCTTTCCCCGGCCCCATATGGGCTTTTGAAATTATGCTGAAATCCCTGTTATATATGGTATATATGGTTATATATGGGGTGTGTGTGTGTGTGTGTGTGTGTGTGTGTGTGTGTGTGTATCTGAACCGGCGGTTCGGACCAGATCGCCCGATCTGGTAGCGATGGCAGCGGGTAACCGGTAGCAAAAATTCCTGCCCCCCCCCATGCCCAGCTGAGCCGCGCAATCTTCAGAGGCTGTTTTTTTTAAATTTTTAAAAGCATTTTTTCTACAACCTCTTCGGCCGAAAAAATGCTTTTAAAAGAAAAAAAAAATAGCCTCTGAAGATTGCGCGGCTCAGCTGGGATCGTCAGAGGCTTTTAAAGGCATTTTTCCCTACAACCTCTTCGGCCAAAGAGGTTGCAGGAAAAAAAATGCTTTTAAAAGCCTCTGACGATCCCAGCTGAGTTGCCTGATCATCAGAGGCTTTTATTTTATTAATTTTATTTTATTTTATTTTATTTTATTTTATTAAATTTCTATACCGCCCTTCTCCCGAAGGACTCAAGGCGGTGAACAGCCACAAGATAAAACACATAAATACAAAAAATTTAAAATAAATTAAAAATGAATTAAATAATTTGGCTGAATTTAAAATACCCCATAATTTAAAACAAATTAAAAATTACATTTAAAAAGGGGAGAAGATTTAGGCCAGGCCAGCTTGATGAAATAAAAAAGTCTTAAGCGCGTGACGGAAGGTGCGCAGATCTGGGATCCTCCGTATCTCCGGGGGGAGCTCGTTCCAGATATATATATATATATGCGATATTTTTGCAATCAGGGTTTTTTCCTATGTTGAAAGATGTTAAAATGGCCATGGTGGGATGAAATCTCTATTCATCGCTTTCAGGCTTGTCAGACATTTTATGTTGTTTCTTCTGTGACTTATGGGAGACTGGGATAGCACTATTTCGGCCTTTTTAGACCTCTTCAGCCAGACACACCCATATTTTGTGACTCCTCCCTGTAGAGGTCAAATATTTATTTCTTTTGATTCATAGGTATAAATGTGCGATATTTTTGCAATCAGGGTTTTTTCCTATGTTGAAAGATGTTAAAATGGCCATGGTGGGATGAAATCTCTATTCATCGCTTTCAGGCTTGTCAGACATGTCTGACAAGCCTGAAAGCGATGAATAGAGATTTCATCCCACCATGGCCATTTTAACATCTTTCAACATAGGAAAAAACCCTGATTGCAAAAATATCGCACATTTATACCTATGAATCAAAAGAAATATATATATATATATATATATATATATATATATATATATATATATATATATATATATATATATATATATATATATATATATATATATATATACACACACACACACACACACACACACACACACATACACACATACACATACACATACATATATACATACATATACACACACACACCATTGTTTCAGTGATACTCATGGCAATAATTCTTCATTTCACTGAATTTGTATCAGACAAGTTGCACATAGACTATTGTCTTGGTGCTTTTGCTCACTTACAAATAAATTGTCGTGCTTATTTAAGAAAGAAGAAAGAATTAGAATAGTTTACAATAACTAAGCAAATTTCTTGATTAAAACACTGTAGAAATCAATAATATTAGAAGTGATGAATTACATAAATAATAATCTTGTGTGGTCCAAAGATCAAAGACCTATGAAACAAGGACTCATTGGTAATCTTAAGCAACTACTATTTGTAATCTTAACTACCAGGCTGAAGCTAAATTGTTAAGAGAGAAGACAAATGAATTACTGTAGCAAATGATAACATTTTCTAGTTTTCATTTTTGAAAACATGACCTGCTATAGGGATGGGGATAGTGGACACATGTGGCAATAATAACAAGGGCTTAGAAAGAAAACACTTTTCTGTAAAAATGAGGACATGAAAAGAGAAAAATGTTTACTAAGTATTAAATTGAGAAGATGGGATATGAAACTTTGGAAATAACAGAAGTTATTAGCATCTTGGAGCTACCTAATTCAGTGTAGTCTGTATTGTTTAACCTCTCATCTCTGCCTGTAGTTGCTACAGATTAAACCTGAGACTTTGTGCAGGAATAACAAATATTGAACCACTCACACATGGCTGCTCTTTTCATTTCTTCCAAAGCACTGTTTGATGCCAGGACAAGCACCTGGCATTTTAAGAGAGGCCTCTTGCTTGTCCCTCTTCTTACATACCATGTTTCGCCTTGACTGCTCCTTTTAGTGCATTTCCAAAGATTGCAACCAGAAGAACAGTTCAAGACACTGACTCTGCAAAATGCAGATTTCCATCAAGGACAAAGACCACCGATGGCACGGATGCCAGCCATCTAAAATATGCAGTTATTTCTAAAGCACACCTCGCTCCAAGCCTTCACCAGTTCCTGGCAAAATTCAGGGGGAAGGATTCCATTTTTTTTAAGGATCAGAACAGCACTCAATCAACAGAGTGGGGAATGTGATATTTTATTCATTCATTTAATTTACACACCATCTGAAATAACTCTGGGCAACTTTTAAATAAAAACCAATTCGTTAAAAGAAAAATACAACAATAAATTTGTATTTATACAAATACAATTTGCATAAATGATGGCTACACTCCTATGTTACCAAAAAGAGGAACTGTATGTCCAGAAAAGATGGCTGAAAGTACAGTTTTGCATAAGCTAGTACATGAATAGGGATAGATTCTTAAATATGGAGGGAATACACAGTAAGGAAGCCTGTGGTCCATCATGTGCAACTATGCAGCCCAGATGCTATGTAATGATGGGAAGTTTTAGGACTCCTGCTGCTCTCTGGCCTGTTCATTCACTAGATCTTCATTATGATCTACAGTATTATTTCTAGAATTCTGATAAGTTACTGAATCACAAACCATGATACCTGAAAATTCTCTTTCTTCTTGCATTAAACAGTTTTTCCTCACAAGCTTTAACTTGTCTCTCTTTTATGCCTCCACTCCCTTTCTAACATACACAATAACAATATAAATGATCGTTGCATTGAAAAACCTTGAAAAGTAGCATTTCTCTACCAACATCATCTTATGCGAAAGATAGGGCTACAGTCTATCTTACATATCAGTTTATTGCATGCATCAGACTAAACCAACCAATTTTAACCTGGTACAACTCCCAGAATTTCTATCCAGCAGCATGACAACCCCTTTAAAAAAAAAGGCTGCCCTACCCTGTATGCAGATAATACCAGCCCTACAGTTCCTGGAAAAATAAGGGCAGTCTAAGTCATTTCTTAATTGAAATTCCACGGGGCTTTATATTATGTCATTCCTTTACATTTAATCATCAAGGAACAAGAAGTGTCGGAATTCCATGGAAGGCAATGTTCTGGCAAGAAATAGCATGAACAATAACTTTACTATTGTAATATCAATTTCAATCCTTAATACAATTTTACATTATAAAAAAGATTATTAAAAAATGAATGACCAGAAGAAATGAGTAATAGGAAGCAGGTAACAGTGCCTAGACATTTTTGGCTGATCCCCCAATACTTTAACAGAATTGGAACTGGACCTACTTGGATGGGAGATCACCAGGAGATACGAGGCATAAATAAGCTAGAGACAAGTTGAAGACAATCTCAGAAGGCAATAACAAATCATGTCCATGTTATTGTTAAGAAATGTACATGTTTATGCTCATATAGTTACAGAAGATAAGCTCAACTTTGGGGGAATATTGATTTTGACAGGAAAATGATTAATGCCTTCATGGTTTCCAAAAGAGAATAAAGGAGAAATCACCAAAGCAACTTCCAGTTCAATAGTTCAACAATGATATCTAGACAGACATAGATGGTAGAGATATATAAGTAGCTATAGGAAAGCAGACTATGCAAATAGGCTAAGATACTTAAAGAAAATTTTAAATATTTTATGTATACTTTAATCACAATTATTCATTTCAGATCTATTCCAAACTAGCAAAATATTCTGCCATTCAATGAAATTAATTAAATGTGGATAAATTATATTAAGCCTTATTAACTAATGTTACTCTAATGTTGACATCATCAAAACACAACTGAATTTTGCTTGCAAATCAGTTCCTCTGCTTACCGTCTGATTAATCATATGAAACTGATCTCTATGTTATAGGATTTTGGAGGGTGGGGGTAATGGCAAAAGTAATGTAGATTTATATAGCTCTTTTCAGAAATTTAATAAATTCCTTTACTGTTTAATCAAAATGGGGGGGGGGAGTAAAAATACAGAGAAATGCATATTTAATTTCATGCTTGTTTGAAAATAGCACATTTTAAAATTTGAAAGGGCAGCCAAGAAAGTGGGATTCTGCCTCAACTACAGTCATTGACAAAGATTAAGAGATTCCTTCTAATAGAAATGATCATAAAGTGATAGAAGAGAGCATGTGATGACAATAGTACTAAAAACAATGTAAAACTTCATCATTTCTTACCCCAACCCCAAAGATCAGTGAATGTTGGCAAATATTCCTTATCTTGGCCCAATCAGTATATCTAGTTCCACACCTCAAACAAGCTAATAATAATTAGAAATATATACTCTATTCACTATCCATAGTTGCCTTTGAATTTTCATCAAATTTAGTAGGTTTTCATTGCTTGCTTGGTTGGTTGTTTTTATTTTTTGCAGCAGAGAAATAGCTTTTATTCACTACCAACAAAGTATCTACTAATGTTGTATCTACCAACTTTTCCAAACAATTCTGAAAGAATCTCATTTGTAATTTCAGTATGTCTAGAATATCAAGCAAGGCAGATCCTGCTATATTTGTATTCTATCACACCAAGAGTCCCTTATCAAATATGTCAAGTATTTCCTCCTAAATATTATACCCTACAATGTCTTTGAAGGAAGACAGTAGTCAAGGAAATATAACAAGCAAACAGAAAAATTACACAATCCTTGTAGTTATGATAATAGCATATATTTTGCTGATGTGCCAATAAATGCAAACCAGTAATACTGAAAGCATTAATTACTACAATATAATGACAGTAGAATAATGTATGAGCTTCCTAAATATCTGGTATAAAAATGAAGATTTCAAATAGATGTTAATCATAGTCGTTTCTTTAAGACAAAATATGCAGTGCCACTGATACTGGTGGGAGCAAATCAACCATCAGAAATTAGCATTTGTAACCATCATGAGTAATTATTAGCCCAAACTTAAAATAAAAACATGTACTAGAGCTGTTGGAGAACACTGGGAATGTATAGGTTTCCAGTATGTGGAAATCTATATTCAGGTCATTTAGAGAGCAAGAATCAAAGTGTGCAGTTGATTCCATCATGAAACCCATTGGTTAGCTTCCATGGAAAACAAATATTAATATGGGGTCAAATAAATCTGGTATGGTTCAGGGGATGGGGATTTGCAAAGTGCTTCCAAGTTCATTCTTCAAAGAATTGTGAAATTAGACAACAATCAATGGATTGGAATGTGATCTCCCAGGAGAGACCATTCTAGGTGCTTTCCTTGAGAATCAAATGTTTGTTCAAGGCCTTTGGGTGTCATCTCAAAAGGACACAAATGCTGGGACACTAATAAAGTATTGTTGTGTCCATAAACTGCTGTATGATACCAGCAAAAGTTTATCTTCTCATATTAACTTTTAAGGGAAAGACCTTTTCCCAAGCTAACATGCTGAAGGCAGGAGACCAAAAAAAAGCCTTTCTCTTTAGACATGTTTTAAGTGGCCCTGGGCAACTTGCCTGAGTTCTCCAGTTTCAAGCTAAGTAAGACAAGCCCCGAATAGCTGTCAAAGAGTATTGTGCTTCCAATGCTTCCTCTCCTTTCATGTTCAGCCTACCTCTTTCGTTGCTCACTGCATCGATCCATATTGTGATAAAGTTAAATTGCTATTCCTAAAAACATAGTCATGTGGAATTGTTGTACAACCCTAAATAAGATCTAGTCACTATACCACTTCCTATCTCTAACATAATGTGATATGAGATGTGTGAATGAGCCATCACAGAGGCATTCATTTTATTAAAATTGTAATACTGCAAAATCACAAAGTTGCCATTATTTTTCCCAAGCTCCCAAGTATTTTTCAGCCAACACACTGGTTCTCATGCTCAGGCTACCATAAGGATAAGTGATAATTACCTAACCAGCAACGATAGAAGAAATCTCTATCTCCTCACATTATTTCAAAATATAGCAAGCACCCAAACAACAACGAGTTTGTTCTACAAGGCTGAGAGGTCTTCTCAACCTGGTATCTTCCAGATGTAATGAAACTGCTGTTATCAAAATCTGGACACTTGCAGTTTCCACCAAATCCGGAGGGCATCAGAACTGGAGAAAAACTGTTGCATGAAAGTACACTGAAATCAATGAAACCAAGTTGCACTATTAGCTAACTAAATAATCAGCCTTTTAATACTGGATATATTTGAGGAGGGGCTGTAAAACGAGGTCGGCGGAAACTCTTTTGCATCATCCTAAAGACGACGAGCGAGCTAGCATCGGGCATCCGCACTTTGCAAGGTTAGACCTTCGAAAGAAATCTAGCTGCTCCTCTATTACATAGGATCGCCTTCTTAATTGATCAATATATGTTAAGCCAGCTAATGAATTCCGTTTTGCAACCCTGCCCTGTTCGTTGTAGTCTGTTCCCACAGGGAGTTGCCGCTCCCGGGAAGGGGGGGGGAACAATCCCCAGATGGGTTCACGTGAACCAGCCTCAAGGAACCCCCATCATCCCCCAGAGACGACCGCAGCCTTTGGGCACATCCAAGGAGTCGCACAAGAGTTCCGGGGGGGAAAAAAAGAAAAGCTAAGGCACCCCTCAAGGTTTTACTTTTCCTCTCCTAGTAAAGAGCAGTTTTAAAAAGCATTCTCTCCTAGATCTGGAATAGACCAATGGTAGAAAGTACTACAACTCCCAACAGGCGTAGCGCGCTTGGAATCAGTCCTAAGGGCGCTCGCAGTCCTGAAAGTTGGCACCAAGGAACAAAGTTGGGGGAGGCTTCTGGGCCCGCCGCGACGCCCTCCGTCTCCCTCCAGAGCCGGGCGAGTGGGGGGGAGAGGAGGAAGCTGCTTCAAACCCACCTGGACAGCGCGGACCAGTTCTTTCGGTTGAAGGACATGCTGCTTGCTGTCTCTCTCCGACGGGCTTGGACCGTGGCGGATGCTGATCTTGTCTACCGATTGACTGCTTTTCCTTTTCCAGGGAGAACTCTGCTGGGCTCCCGGGCAGCAGCAAGAAGCCCCCCTGGCAAGAGATGCTGGCTGGCTGGCTGGCTGGCTAGTTCACTCCCTCCTTTGCTTCCTTCTGCGCCTCGCAGCGCACCTTTACCCTGCGATGCCACCCGTCTACTGCTAGGTTGCCTGCATCACATGGTCTCTTATCTACCTTGACAGGCTGGAACTGTAATTTGTCTATTAGCAGCACCTTGCAAAAGGCACCCTGCGAGGGTGGGACGTGACCCAGCCTGCGCACAAAGGCAGCCATTCTTTTGTGCCCGGACTGGGGACGGATTTGAATTTAGCTGCGCTTTCGGGCCCAGGCGCCCTGGATTTTCGGGGGCAACTCCCTGCATAGAACCTGTTTTTCCTGCCACGACTGTATAGGCAGAAGTGGCGAGCTGGGGAGAGGAAAAAGAAGAAGGAAAAAAAAAAGGCCTTCCTTTAGCAAGTTAACCCTATCTCAATCGCAGCTACCCAAGTGCAAGTAAGTCAGTTTTGTATCATTTTCAGGGGGGCTCGGTTTCTGAAGCCCCTTCCCTCTGCTGCTGACAGGTAGATGATGAACCACTGATGCTACATTTGCAATTTGGAGAAGTGCCTGTTTCCCTTTCACCTGGTGTCTAAATAATGGCCACTGATTTAGAAACGGTCACTGGAGATCAGACATGCGGCTCCTTCCAATAAATCAAAGGGTTGATCCTGTTTTGCCCAGTTAGGATTGAAAGCAGTGCTTCTGCTTTCAGACAGGGTGGTTTCCCAGTGCTGGGGATGGAACGGGGACTTTCTACAAACAAAGCATCTGTTTTCGAATGGGAGAAGAAACTGCACATCTCGACACACTTTCACCTCTTTTTCCAAAAATTTCAACTAGAAAAACAGTCCAAGAAAATAAGCATTCACAAAAATTCCTTCAGGAAGGGGAAGCCAGAGATGGGATTCATGTCAGCCGGCTCAAGTTTGCAGTTCTTTCTGAAACATATCTACTGAGTATCTCTGAGTCTTCGCTGGTGCCTGACAAAAATACAGGGAGGATACATTCAGATTGTGGTTGCTTAATAGCTTTTAAGGGTCAGAGCAGGCATCAATCAGCAACAAGAATAGGGAATGTAATCAGATATTTATTGCCAAGATAACCACTTATATACATCATCAGAAAAAGAAAATGTAGTTCCAGAAAGGATGGTAGAAAGCACAGATATTGCATTTTAAAGGTCCTCACTTTTTTCCTCCTTTGACTATTGTAAATCTTACTGGCAAGAGGTACTGTATTGTCCCCATGATATATCAGATCACCTTGTCATTAGAAAACGTGGAAACAACTCCTAAATCTTTTCTATAATGAGCTGCTACATTGCCACAGCAACATCTCTTTTTGCCCTGAAAGGGAATAGTTGAGGCAAGCTGACACTCAATTAGAAGATGCCCCACTCACATGGGAAGATCACATTGAATGTGATTACAAAAACATTGCAGTCAAAACAACTAAATAGGCTCAGCAGCCAAAAGCTGATAGTGCTGTAAGATGACACAAGTGATACTGAGCTCTGGTTTTCATTCCCTTCGTGGCAGCTGCAGGGAGAAGAGGGGGAAGGGGTGGCAAAGGATGACACATGCATCATGATCTCCTTATATCATTATGTTAATGAAGCGAGTTAAGTATTTGTGTTATGCATTACACAAGCGCTAAGTTGTATCTTTGTATGATTCCATGATGTTACATGTTTTCAACATATCAACCCAACCATGGCAACAATCTAATTATTTAAACTCTGCAAAACAATGAATGAATCCTAATCAGTGACTTCACACTATAATTTCCCAACATATCCTGTAGTGATTCAATTATGGTTGGAATTCAGGCAACAACTGGAATCACATCTCCATTATTTATGATTATTTCCTCATAAATTGTATTCCTAGGGAACACTCATGCCCATAGTTCTAAAAATACTGTTGACTCTCCATCCATCCAGGCTTCCTGCTGAAGGCTTATTCCATCCTCAGATGCACAGAGAAAAGTGACTAAGATAACCTGCTATTTGAAAAGGGGAACCTATTATCCTGCAAATCCTGAGAAACTAATAAATTTTTCTTTTTGACACAAGCTAACCAAATATGATTTGAAGGAAGATCACCTGAGGCAAGGCAATCCAGACTTAGTCAGTGGTGGGATTCAAGGAATTTAACAATCAGTTCTCTGCCCTAATGATTTCTTCCAACAACCAGTTTGCCAACTGCTCAGAAAGTTAACAACCGGTTCTCCCGAAGTGGTGCGAACTGGCTGAATCCCACCACGGGACTTAGTACTTAAAATACAAATGTCCAGTACTATATCATGCATGTGTACATGCATAAAATGATTTGTGTCCTTTTTCTGAGAGAATCCATGGATGTCAAAACATTTTTTAGCAAAAAAAATGGACAAGAGAAAGAGAGCAAGACCAAGGAAAGCCTATTTTCTGGTTTTCCTCATCAGCAAAATGCAAGTTGTACTTGTTTCATTTCCATTGCTGATTAAATAATTCTTGACATTCATTTGAGGTGTACAACCAGGTGGAGGTGAGGGCACATTTAGCCAATGAGGCCACAGTAGGTTTCATAATTGCAAATTGGCTTCTGGATAGGGCTTGTCATATCTCTTGATTGGGACCAGTGTTTTCTGTCTCCCACCACCACCTCTAGGTTTGTTGTTGGAAGAAAAGGATAAATACTATATATTTTTTTGTGTTTTTAAAATGTATTAAGCCTCCTTTAGGGTTTGTTTCATAGTTTTTGTGACATAGTTTTTGCTACTGTTTTTCAGCTGTTGGGACTGGAGAGGACTCTGAGAACCACTGGACTTTACACATTGGCCTTTCCAACCCCAGCTTCAATCAAAGTGCATTATAGATAATATTAAGGTAGAAAGGAGTATAGATAGTCCTATGCTTACAACCATTCATTCGAAGTTACAATGGCTCTGAAAAAAAGTGATTGATTGATTGATTGATTGATTGATTGATTGATTGATTGATTTACAAATATTTATATGCCGCCCTTCTCCCTAAGGACTCAGGGCGGCGAACACAGGTTAAAAAACATACTATAATAAAAGAAGCCCAATTAAAACCAAATTAAAACAGAGACAAATAAATAATAAAATCCAGGAATCAGAAACAACCCATTTGTTGAAACAGCCAAGTCTTTAGGCCTCAACAGAAGGAGCGGAGGTCAGGCACCCGTCCGAAGCTCGGTGGGTAATTCATTCCAGAGGGCAGGAGCGCCCACAGAGAACACTCTACCCCTGGACATCGCCAGCCGGCATTGTCTGGTCGACGGTACCCTGAGGAGGGCAGCCCTGTGAGAGCAGACAGGATGGTGGGAGGCGGGTAGGAGATGGTCCTGCAAATACCCCGGACCTAAGCCATGTAGAGCTTTAAAGGTAAGTACCAGCACCTTGAAGTGGATCCGGAGGACCACTGGTAACCAGTGCAGCTCACGTAGGAGAGGTATTACACAGGAGTAACGGGGAGCTCCCGTAACAACCCGCGGGCTGCATTCTGGACCAGCTGGAGCCTCCGGGTGCACCTCAAGGGCAGCCCCATGTAGAGGGAGTTGCAGTAATCCAAGCGCAGAATTACTTATGACAGGTTTCAACGCTTATGATTGTTGCATCAGCTCCATGATCATGTGATCAAAATTCAATTGCTTGGCAACTGGGACATATTTATGATAGTTGCAGAGTCCTGGGAACAACATTCCAAATTGGCTTCCAACAAGCAAAGTCAATGGGGGAAGCCAGATGTGTTTAATGACCACAAGGTTCACTTCACAACTGTAGTGATTCCCTTAACAACCATGGCAGAAAGGTCATAAAATCAAGTGGGAATTCGTTAGCCATCATGCTTAGCAACATGAAATTCTGGTTTTGATTGTGGTTGTAAATTGAGAATTGCCTGTATTGGGAGATATAGAGGAAGCCTAGTCCCCTTAACTTTTTCTGCTTCTGCTCATAATATTCCCCCCCCAGAAGATTACTAGCAAGAGCACAATTTGCTTAACATCCTAAGGAATCTGGAGGCCCAACTAGACTTAATCAAGACCTATTTTCATCTACCCTGATAATCAAAGCATTAGGTGAATTCATGTCCCAGATGTTATTTTCAGCAATTTTATTGTATGAATTGATTATCCAATGTGGTTCCCAGCAAATCTTCCCTGTCAGTGATGAAGCTGCAGGGGTCTGGTTCAGGAACTCCTGTGAACCAGCCAGATTTCCCTTTCGCAATATATTCCTTGCTGTTACCTCCCTTATTTTTCTTTCCTGCATTTAATTTTCTTATCCAATAAACCTGAGTGACTGGTTGGTTTGGAAGCAATCTCCCATCCCTTGGGCGGAAAAGGAGGGGGATTTCTCTTGTTGTTGACAGTTGAATGCAGACGGTTAACATAGCATTACTTTAATGAAAGGTTCCTGCCTGCAATTAACCTGGGAAATAATAAATCAGTCAAAAGCCCTTCTCCTCCATTTTTAACCAGCTTTTCTTTGTAATCGGCTTTTAGCAACATTTCATGAATGCAGAAAAGTCAGTGCCTTTGTAAGAATCCTTCAGAATGCTGCTCCCAGGTGAGAGAATAGTAAACATCTTGTGCCATCATGTGCCCACCATTAGCAGGACTGAAACAACAGATCCTGGAGTTAAAGTCTTAATCCAGGAAGTTTGAAAGTCATTGCCATAGAATATAGCTGATGCTCTAGCTGAGATCTTAGCAGATCTTTCAAAGGAATTAGACCATAGTATGGACAAATAGGAACAGCTACAGACTGTATAGACAGTTTTAGGGACAAAAAGCTTCATTCTTCAGGGATTAGCTATAATAACACCAATTCAGAGAAACAACTAACTCTGTTCCTTGTTATTTTATCAGATGGTCTGATAGATCCTCCCTCCTTATGAAGGCCATCAAACCAATTAAGAAAGAATTGTTTTTGGGGTGGATGTATCATTTAGACCCACCTGAAAAGCCTATTTCCACCACAGTAAGAACCATAAAGTGCTAAGTGCTATAATTATTTTTAAATAAATAATCCAAAATGTAAACAAATAAGAAAAGTCACCTAAGTGAGTTGGCAGCATTCCATTGGTCCCATAGTGTCTATTAAGAGTATATTGAAATATTCCAAACATTAACCTAATTCCTACCAAAATTTGCATTTTGCTAGCTTAAAAGATTGGTGGATTAAGTGAATTGGTGTTTGATTGTGAATCAAATTTATGCAATATTATTTGTGCAAGTTGCAGTTGTTATTAAATTCTCTGTGGCAGCTCCCGCCCTCTGGAACGATTTGCCCCCGGAGATAAGAAGGATATCGGATCTCCGGGTCTTTCGCCGTGCCCTGAAAACTTTTCTTTTCCATCAAGCAGGGCTGGCGTGAACCCCCCCCCCTTTTTTTTAGTTTTAAGTTTTTTTTAGTTGTTTAGCTTTTAATCTGTCAATGGGTTTTAATTCGAATTGTTTTAAATTTGGGCCAAAGTATATAATTCTTTTAATAATTTTAAATTTTGTATTGTTATGTGTTTTAGTTCTGGCTGTGCACCGCCCTGAGTCCACTAGGAGAAGGGCGGTATACAAATTGAATAAAATAAATAAATAAATAAATAAATAAATAAATAAATAAATAAATAAATAAATAAATAAATAAAAATTATATTAATAACATTTTATACAATATATTTTTCTCATAGATAACAACTCATTCATAGTTAGGTATAATTAGGGTAAGGCTTCATTATTTATGCTTGAGTCTATTTCTCAAGAAGTTCAAAATAAGAATAAACCAGTAATACACAACATGCAGAATAGCCAGATTCCTTTCCTAGTATTTCTTGTTGAATCAAGGATAGATAAAATATGGTACACCTATTTTATTGAATTGCAACTCCTATCAATGGCCCCTGGTGTAAATTCCATGGTGTACAGTTGGCCATATGTGTCCCATTCTATTGCTAAATGGCCAGACAGTAGGCTATGATAGAAGCTGCAGAGAACAGTTAACAGTACAGTTGTGGATCATACCAACTATTTGATTTAAGATAAGGTTACAAAAGATATCCATGTAGCAATTCATGTCGCAATCTCAATCCTACAATGGCGCAGAATCTTTAACACTTTTGCTGGTTGGCACATTTGCAGTTTTGATAACATGGTGTGTGAATTTTCACAAGAAATCTACTGGGAAAGTTTAACTATTTCTATAATGATTATCATGGGAGACATAACTAGATCACATTTACTGCCCCTGGAGTATAGATCATTTTTGCACTCCTGGCAAAAGGGGCCTACTGAAGATCCCGTCAGTCAAGGAATTTTGGCTGGCAGTGTCTAGAAGAACAATCTTTTCTACCATGTTCCCCAGTATTTGGAATATCTCACCACCAGAGTTGAGATCCATTCCCACCCTTCTGACCTTTAAGAAGGGCCGTTTCCAATTGGCATGGATGATGGAGAAGCCATAGGCTGGAGGTGGTTAGTGTAGCAACAGAGAAAGCATTTCCTCTGCTCCACTTTGAGCTTTGCTTAGTTTACATTTAATCCTTTGCAATCGGTTTGGTTTTATATTTAGAATTGTTTTTATATTTCTATTTTTACCACGTTGTAAACTGCCCAGAGTCACAGCATATAAATTTAATAAATAAATAAGTAACACATTTTATTAAAAGGCATATGTTTTCCTGAACCGTAGTTCACTGCATCAGATACGTGGTATGATGAAACCAATGAAGGATTTGAAAAGGAGATGGAGAGGGTAGAGAAGAAAAGTTACACAGATGCAGTTACATATGAGGTAGATGACAAGTGCATCATTAAGTAGCAATTATAATATATTAAAACTTGTCCTTTTAAGACCTTCTGAGACAGTCTAAAATCTTTTGAAATATGTGAGTTAGGCCTCTATGATGCTGGTATAATTTTGTTATTCTAGTGTGAATGAGAGTTTATGGCCTAATTTGGGGGAAAGGGTACATTATGCTGTATAATGCCTTTGTTTTTGTTTTTTCTTTACAGTAGACGTAACTGAAGTTATGGTGCTTCTAGAACAACAGCATAGCAAACCTATGATACATATTATGATAATAGCTTTTAATTCACATTTCATGTATATATATAAAAGCATAATGACTGTTTTCCGGTATTTGGAATCTTAGTCAAAATTCTGAATCTAGTTTAATTTAGTTTAGTTTAGTCCTATTTAAGATTCCCAACTTGAACCTTGTTGTATCCATGGTGAAAAGATGCATTTTTCTGCTTATGAAAAATGGTCATAAATTCTAAAAAAATTAGGCCTGGCAACATCAATTGAAAAATGCATACAGTAAGAAATCTTTCATTTTAGAGTTATTTCTTAGCATAGCCTTCTTTAGCTTATTGCTCTCTAAACATATTGGATTTTGGTTCACAGCCAAAGTGCCATTTGAAAACCAATCTATCTTAGAGGTCCCTAGCACAAGCTGAGGTTGAAGCAAACCTAACTTAACATGTTAATAAAACTGAGTATGAAAAATGCTAATTGCAAAAAATATTTCTTGAAACGATGGATAGTTTTGATAGCTGCCACCTATTTCTATCTATTTGTCCAACATTAGCTCAGCAGAGACATTTCCATGTGACCAAGTAGAAATTGGCTAGGCATCTCTCTTTACCGCTGTAGACTTCAGAATGCAGAGAGTAGATGAAGTAGTATAAATTTGTGTTTTGTGTTTTCTAGTAGCCCAATTTGTGCTTCCTCCCAGCTGACCAATAAAAGAATCCAAAAAATACAATTCAGTCAGAGTCTGCCTCAGGCTCATTTCCAGAATACAGACTGTACACCGGTTTGGCTGTTGCCCTAATCCCAACCAGCTAAATAGTTGTTATAAAAGATAATTGTGAAGCTGCCATTGTTCTGTTGCATTTTTTTAAAGGGGAGGATTGTGGAAATACTTGCAGCCAAACACTTTTCCCAATAGCTGTAATTGGGAAAATAAAGTTGTCTATTGCTGTAATCCTTCAATGGAAGAATAGGATCTAAAGTAGCAATCTCTGCCTTCATATAGTCACCATTAACATGAACCTGAAGGTTTCTTGTAGGAAGACAAGGAAGAGTTTTGGAACAAATTAACCCCCTTGCTATTACTACCACAGGTTCCAACCTATCCA
The DNA here is from genome assembly GCF_059756535.1 of Pantherophis guttatus. NCBI lineage: Eukaryota > Metazoa > Chordata > Lepidosauria > Squamata > Colubridae > Pantherophis > Pantherophis guttatus. The sequence goes on along the minus strand of NC_142065.1, from coordinate 38,092,874 downwards.
TGCTGCAATTGAGCAAAATCATCCCTACCAAACTGTGGTTTTTTAGGCCAGCTACTTTTACAGGTGAAGAGAAGAGAAAATGGAATTTTTGCCAGTTGCAAACCCAGATCTCTTTGCTTCAGTTGTTCTGCTTGTCAAAATCTTTGCAAGGATATGTAGGGACAAAACTGCCCTGAACAATCCCAGCAGCAGTTTAAAACAGAATCACTGAAGTGATACACATATAGACAAACAAGCAAACCAAAGCCCCAGAAGGATGCCTTTGGGGAGGAATCTGCAAAGTTGTTGAGAACTTTACACTTTAAGAAATTATAACTACAATGCTTAATCAACTGAACAATAGAAAGTGGAATAATTCCAGACCTCTTGTTAGTGGGAAAATCACAATCTCTGTTGGCCTTCATCAGAGCCATGATGGTGCAATGGGTACAATGCAATATTGTAACTCTGCCCACAGCCAGGAATTCAATCCTGATTGGCTCAAGGTTGACTCAGCCTCTCATCTCTCCAAGGTCAGTAAAATGAAGACCCAGATTGTTGAGGGTGATATGTTGACATTTGTAAATTGCTCAGAGAGTGTTGGTAACGCATTAGGGAGCAGTATATAAATCTAAGTTCTATTGCTATTGCTATCATGGGAGATGGAAAGATCAGATACGCTACAGTTGTGTTGAAAATAAAACAGCTCAACCATAGGCGCCTGCAGGGATCAAAAGCCATGGAAGATAATTTCAATATATGATTAATGTGGCAAGATTATTATATGCCCAGAGATAGAAAGAGTCAACACAATCCAGTGTGGAGGAATGGTTGGTGAAATTGGCAGATCTTGCTGAGATAGTTAAATTACCATCTTTGATTAGAGAAAAAACACTATCTACATTTATTGGTGACTGGAAGCCTCTTATACACTTGTTGCATAAAAAATGGGGGGAGGAATGAACTTGTGATTTATGGTTTGATGAGAAAGATTAAAATATATTGTACTTATAGCTAGTGTGAAGAATATCAGAAGCCACATATATACAGTATTCAAATTTCAATAAAAATACATAACCAACTATAGGGATGGCGACAGTGGTGGCTTAATCATGCAGTTGTGACCACTATCTTGACTTTTGGAAAATCTTCCATGTCCTGAAGATGCTTCTGATCCCAGGTACTAAATGTAGATGTTAGTGTGGGAATACAGAACTCTGGAACAGATTCAGGAATAATGAAGGACTTTTAAGGTTCCTGTGCTTCTTAAAGAATAAAAATAAATGCACAAAACAGGACAGAGGGTGGTAGATTAAGATACATAAAAAATGACTAAGACACAAACCTATTGGCTCTACTATTTGCCAAGCCACAGTCATGGAGAACTGCTAATTAAATATGTAGCTGATCAATTAACCATACTTATTCTTATACTTATACTTATTCTGATGTGATATGGTTACGAGAGAGCAAAGCAGCTGACTCAAAGTCAGGCATCTCTTCTTAACCGGCCAAGGCAAAAGATTTTAGAAACAGAAATGAAGCTGTTAAAAAGAGCCTTGGTGGTGCAGCAGACTAAAGTGCTGTTAACTAGCACCAGCTGCCTGCAATTACTGCAAGTTCAAATCTCACCAGGCTCAAGGTTGAATCAGCCTTCCATCCTTTCGAGGTAGGTAAAACGAGGACCCGGATTGTGGGGGCAATAAACTGACTTTGTATATATAAAAAAAAGAACACCGCTTAGGGGGGCTGAAAGCCCTACTAAGCAGGTATATACAAAAGTATGAAGGCTATTGCTTAATGCATTGTAAGCCGCCCTGAGTCTCCGGAGAAGGGCGTCATATAAATCGAACCAATCAATCAATAAATCAATCAATCAATCAATAATGAAGGGATACAGTCAAACTGGGAAATAAGAAAGTAAACAGAGTAAACAGCAATGGTTTTTGTTTAACATACAGGATACATAGATTAAAGTTTTTAGATTGGCTTTTTCTGAACTGAAGTAAGGGTCTGCTAAAGCCTAATATTTTCTTTGGAGATTCATTTCTCCAATTACATGAGCCATGGTGGCACAGTGGCTAGAATGCATGCTACTTCTGCTGATTGCTGGCTGCCAACACTTTGGCAGTTCGAGTCTCACCGTCTCAAGGTTGACTCAGCCTTCCATCCTTCCGAGGTTGGTAAAATGAGGACCTACTTTGTTGGGGGCAATATGCTGACTCTGTAAACTGCTTAAAGAGGGCTGTGAGGCACTCTCACAGTCTAAGTGCTATTGCATAAAATACATAATACATGATTTGAAGTAACTTGTCAAATCTACCATTATGCTTAACTATGTAATCTTAAGACTATTTACAAATTCTATACTGTAATCTGGTTCCTATGTTTCTGAGTTTCTTACTCCTCTTCAGTACCAAAAGACTCAAGATGGAAACAAAAGGTGGTTAAATGCATTTTTGACCCCCTGCAATGTTTTAATATACAGTATGTAATTCTACTGAAATCATTTTTTTATTTATTCGTCACATTTCTCTACCCTCCACCTCAAAAGGTATGCCACTGAAGTGAAATTATTTCTTTATTTTGAGTAAATAAGTGAAACCGTGTTCTGCCTCAAACTTTTTAACCATGCAGTCTAAGTACTCTGTTGTTTGTTTGCATGGAAGGGTTTAATTAACAAGCCACTTACCTGTTTCAAGGAGGGCACTCACTAACTCCCTGGGGGGGCAGAGCATAGGTAATATTTAACTTTATCTCTGTTCTGTTTCTGGTACTTTAGCCTGGCAATAAGCAATGTAAAACAACTATGTGTGTGTGGTGTGTTTACACAAGTTGTACTTCTGACCGAAGTAAAACTGGAGGTCATATAATCTGCTGCTTTTATGCTGTCTATTCATAAAGCAGTGCACTGCTACTGCTACTTAGTCCTCTGCTACTTAGTCCTCTAGAGCAAAAATTTAAAAAGTACCATGCTTTGCAACCCTAAGGCACAATAGGGACACACCAGAACCGATGCTCTTTAGTTTTGCTTCCTCTCCAGATAGCCTCTACCTTTACAGATCTCAAGATAGCAATTGATAAAAGAGCATTCATATTACAAAATATGTCACAGAGCATGGCTACGCTTTAAGATATTTCCCACCTTTTCCTGTACGGCTTAGAAATTCTTGGGGTTTCACTTCCAACACATCTCAAGGCTGCCAGCTTGTGGAAGGCTCTCTTAATTGCAGTTCTGGAGACAGATGCCATCCACCATGCAGGTTCTCAGAACAAAATTCTATTATATGACTCCTCTTCCTCAGTTCATTTATCTCTGCTCTGTGTTTCTTATCCAAGGACCAAGGACTTTCTCAGGGCTCCAGGACCATCTGAAATAAGGCTCCTTAAATCATGGAATCCCATGGGTGGAATCCCCTCCACAGGGGATGTCCTTCCAGGGACAAACATCAAAATGTATGGAATATTCCAGTATATTGCCATAATTACTTTAATATCAACAATAAGCTCTCTTCTGCCACTCTTTTGTTTAGACTGCAATATTGATTTTCTTTTCATCGTCTTGTTTTAATTATCTATTTATTTACTGCCAGCTATCCTGGTAGTTTTAATGAAATCTGGCCTAAATATTGCTTAAATAAATTAATGAAATTTGTTTTATGAAAAAAATAGACCTTGCATGATTTTCTCTTTCATGTTCCTCCTGTGTCCCTTTCCACTCCTTTTCCTTTCTCTATCTCTTCTTCTTTCTCCTTCAAGTCCTTCTTCTATCACTGACTGACATACACACATTTTCTTCAACAGGGTGTCATCAGTACATTTATATCAATGTTGAACTAGCTTGACTTGAAACTATCCAAGTGAGACCAACCAGAAGAACTAGATTCATGGCACATTGGAATGCTGAGGAGCATCACTTCATCACTTACTGACTAATACATTGTACAAATAGGAAATCTGCTGCTCTGCTCTTTTGGGGAATAGTAAGATTGTGTGATAAGATATACATTTTATATCATATCCCAACAAGATGGGGAAATACCCAATCTTTTTATTTGTAGGTATGAGTCAAAAAATGAGCCAGTAAGTTTCAGAACTATACAGTAGAACATTTCATTTTAAAAAATATTTGCATCCTGCTGCTAATACCTCAAGGTAATCAAATTAGGGGCTTTCTGATTTATTTTCAGATAAACATACTGTCATATCAAACAATTCTGCAATCTTTCTTCCCTCTTTTTTATTAAGTGGCATTCCATGTATTACTTGTCCATTAGATGTTAATCTTTTCCAAAACGACCAATTTATAATGAAAGAAAACCAGGGTTTTTTTTTGTTAATAGAAAACTCCTTGCACAAATCTTGCACACTGTTTTCTAAAAGTTGCATAGGAGATGCAGTACAACTGAGACAGTGGTGAAATCCAATTTTTTTTACTACCAGTACTGTGGGCATGGCTTGGTGGGCGTGGTGTGGCTTGGTAGGTATGGCAGGGGAAGGATACTGCAAAATCTCCATTCCCACCCCACTCCAGGTGAAGGATACTGCAAAATCCCCACTCCCTCCCCACTCCTGGGGGAAGGATATTGCAAAATCTCCATTCCCACCCCACTCTGGGGCCAGCCAGATTTGCTGGTTATCCGAACTGCTCAAAATTTCTGCCACCGGTTCTCCAGAACCTGTCAGAACCTGCTGGATTTCACCCCTGAACTGAGAGCAATCCAAGGAAAAAAGGGTTAGTTTTTTCCCCAACATGCACAAGAAATGTAGCGTTTGTATAATATGTGCACAAGAAATGTAGCATTTGTATAATAAATATGATATACAAATACTGCTTTCATACCGTATGCTGAGTAGGCTGGCAGAGAACAATTTGGTTCCTGTAGGTTGAATGAAATCCATTTGTTCTCATCACAAAGTAAGCAAACAAAAAATATGATGGGATAGTAGAGGAAATGTTGGCATACTAGATGGGACCCAATTGCCTTCTGATAATGGCTTATTTGTGCTTGGCCAAATCATGGACCCCAAAGACATTGGTCATACTGAAAACAGTTCAAAGTCCTTCTAATCATAACTTATTTGGACAAAATAGGCTGTTGAGCATAACTGAAACAATTATCCAAATTAATTTAAAAAGTAGAAGGAAATTGGAAAGAAAAAGGTAGTAGAGCCATTCTGCAGTAATAGAGTGAAAAGAAAAATAGAGGGAGGCGAAAAAAACATGCTGGGGTGAGGGAGAAGCTCCTGGATGAGAAAATGCTAGAGACAAGAGGGGTATGTGTGACAAAAACAGCAGAGTGGATTCCAGCAATTGGAGAGGTGGTTCCCAAGGGCATCTTGCCTACATTCACTTTAACCTTTGACAATACAGCTGGGCTTCACCCCACCACAACCACCACCACTTTTTCTGATATCTGTCATTGGCTGGAAAGTATCCTAGCTGTTCTTCTCAGGAAGATTTTTTTTGCTCAGTTTAGAAGATAATCTTCCATGATTTTCTACTCTAGGTCTGCAAGGCAAGCAGAAGATTCTAAGACTCTGCTCTGAGACATGAAAAAGGACCACCATGAAGATAGAGCTTATGTATGCTTCCCCATGGTCTTCTTTGTTGTTCTGTGTGTCTTAAAGGGTCACTGTAAACCAGCTTTTTTCAAGCTTGGCAACTTTAAAGCTAGTTCAGAATTCTGGGGTTTGAAATCCACACATCTTAAGTTGCTGAGTTTGTAAAATGCTGCTATAAAGTCTCTGTTGCTAGTTTGGTTATCAGGTTAGGTATTTTCATCTGTAACAGTCTCTGATAGCATTCCTTGAGTTCCACGTCTTAAGTACATGTATTTAAAATAAATGCATGTTCTTTCCAAATTTACTTGTACCATCATTTCATTTTCTCGTATCTCATTCTTGGAATTACAACTTCCAGAATTCTAAGACGGCTTGGCTAAATTGAAAGTTTGAATAGTAGCAAATTTTCTAATTCCATTAGTTGGAAATACAGTGCAAACAGAAGAGAATAATATGCCTTGTAAACCAGAGTAACTACTGGCACATGTTATACTGGCATTCCTGCTGAATGAGGTACAAGCATTTTTTTTCCACAAGGTACAAAGAACTCTGTGAACTTAGTTACTGGTAAACTTCAGCCCAATAGGCAAAAGCTGATCTACTGTGGTTTGTGGCAAAGTGCCCAGATGAAGTAAAAGCTGCGTAGGACCAATTAAGAGCAAACTCTCTCTCTATCTAGGCCTCAAAATGATCTGCTCCAAGACTAGAAAGCTTTGTTTACTAAGCAAGACATGCAATAATAAAAGGTGTAAATTGGCACAGGACTTCTTCACCCAGATATAAAATGAAAGCTACAACTGGCTCAGCTTTGAAGACCCCAGAGGTCATCGTGTTATACTGGTGCTATGTGAGCAGAGCTGGCTCCCAGTTTCTTTCGAGGTGCAATTCAAAGTGCTGGTTATAGCAATAGCACTTAGACTTATATACCGCTTCACAGTGCTTTACAGCCTTTTTTACAGCCCACAGTGCTTTACGGAGTCAGCATATTTCCCCCAACAATTTGGGTCCTCATTTTACCCACCTTGGAAGGATGGATTGATGAGTCAACCTTGAGCTGGTGAGATTTGAGCTGTCAAATTGCAAGCAGCTGGCAGGCAGCAGAAGTAGTCTGCAGTACTGCACTCTAACCACTCATAGGTTGGTTATGGGTTATCATCTTTAAAGTTGAGGATCATAGGTTATCATCTTTAAAGTCAGATAAGGTGGGTGCACTTCAAGTCATTCCCTAACATATTTCTGGAAGGACCTTGAAAGCTCACCTACGAAGTTGCTCCTGCCCACTGGAATACAACTACTCTCAAGATCTGGCAGGCCCCCAACCTCCTTACCCTCCAAAAGTCCATAAGGGGCTGGCTCTTCCTGCAAACATTGGGCTAAGATGAATGTTCATATATGGGAAGTTTTGTTTTAGGGCACCAGAAATTGTTCAAATGTATAGCTATTTTATGTGTTATTATGTCCTTTAAGCCACCCAGGATGTATATAAGATGAGTGGCCATATAATTTTTTTTAGATAAAAAAAAAAGTCTAAATGTTGAAAAATTGATAAATCAGATTTAGTTATTCTGTTGATTCATTTGAGAGCCCCTGTTTCCCTAAAAAAAAAGACCTATCCTGAAAATAATCCCTAGCAGGCTTTTTATGCATGTGCCTAATAGAAGACATACCCCCAGAATAAGCCCTATTTAAGAGTTTGTGCAGCAGGCTGCCTGCCCATTCTGTCTGGTTGCTCATGGTGCTGGGGCCACGAGGCGAGGTGGGGTGGCCCCAGCACCATGTGCCCATGCACATGGGCACAGCATTGGCTTACCTTAGGGCCCCCACAGCCAGGTCATCCACACCCCGACAGTTGCCTCACAAGTGGCAGCAATGGCAGCCATGCGCATCAGGAGTCCACGTGGCTGCCGGCCTACTTCTTCTGCTTACTCGTGGCCACAACAGAGCAGGAGGCTGAGTGGTGTGCTTGTGCCAGAGCAGCGAGGCGAGGCAGATATTGGGGCGTGGATGGCCTGGCTGTGGGGGGCCCTGAAGTAAGCCGGTTGGCTTCCTGCCCTGCCACAAGCAAGCAGAAGAAGTGGGCCTCCCATACATAAAAAAAAATAAGACCCATGAAAATAACCCCTAGTGCTTTTTGGGGGGCCCAAAAGAAAATAAGACCCGGTTTTATTTTGGGGGAACCCAGTATTAAAAAGCAGTCAATTCCAAATTTTAAAAAGTAGTGGCATCACTGGAAAAATGGAGTGCTGTGTCATTTTGGCAAGAGCATCTTTAAAAAAACAAAAAACACCCTTGTATTCACCTGGCTAGACAAAAAAAAATATGCAAAATGATTTGGTTTTTTAATCTTTTTCTCCCTTTGGCTCTAATTGTAGGTGGAGGAGAACAAAAATCTTTAATAAATCTCCCACAATCCCTTGCCCAAACGTTCTTCTTCCGCTTACCCCATCCCCAGAAAGCTACTTTTAAATATTGTCAGTTTTATTATGCCTCAGGAAAAACTAGGTTACTTTTTAATTAAATTTGTTGTTCAGTTTTAAAGAAAATTATGATCCTGCCCAAATTGATTAAGATCAAGAGTTTAAGGTGTTGGAGAGGGGAGTTATGTCTATATACAGTAATTCTCCTTCTCAGTTTAACTTGCTTTAGAGGGTGGTTATTGTAGTAATAAAATGGAGGAGTTCTGTGTAAGTTTTCTTAAGCTAAAAGTCCCAAAAAAGCAATAAAACTAGAAATGCTTGAGCAAACAAATTTGTTTCTCCTTTTTATTTTGTATGAAATATCAATTAGAACCCTTTAGATCAGGGGTGTCAAACTCACGGCCCATGGGCCAGATGCTCTGGCCACACCCACACCCAGTTTAGTGAAGGGGGGAAAAGTCAAGATACGTCACGTGACGACGACGTGACGATGCGAGTTTGACACCCCTGCTCTAGATGATAAGATTTGTAGTACTTCATAATGAGACTGGTCCTCAAAGGAAGCCTTCAGAGGTGGGTTTCAGCAGGTTCTGACCAGTTCTGGAGAAAATTTTGAGTAGTTCAGAGAACCTGTAAATACCACCTCTGACTGGCCCCGCCCCCATCTATTCTCTGCCTCCCGAGTCCCAGCTGATCGGGAGGAAATGGGGATTTTGCAGTAACCTTTACCTGGAGTGGGGTGGGAATGGAGATTTTACAGTATCCTTCCCCTGCCATGCCCACCAAGCCACACCCACAGAACAGGTAGTAAAAAAATTTGAAACCCACCACTGGAAGCCTTGTAAGGTTTTATCCTGGACTGCCAGACGAGCAAGATTTTTTTCTAACAAAAGATAATGCCATCACAATTTTAAGATCTGTTGATGCTGCATTGATTTTGCAATAAACAAAATGTTACAGGAATTTTGTTCCAGCAACTATAATAGTCCAGAATACAGAACCTATGTGGTGATGCCATCAACTGGTACCATTTGGAATTACATTTACTTCATTCTTTACATTGTATATCAATTTGAAATGAACTTTTAAAAAGAGACCAGACTTGGGATCTGAATGTTTTTTAGGATGGGAGACACATTTGGTATTTTGAGAAGCTGCTATGGCTGCTCTTGCAAACTGGCTGCAGAGGAAGGCTTGCCCAGTCACAAGCTGGCTGCCACAGGGCTATAACTAGTGGCTGGACTACAATTTTCCAGTACACTATTTGCCGTCTCTTCTAGTTCTTCTTCCAGAAAAAATGTTTCCTAATGTACCTGCTTATTTTGTCTTTTTTCAGGGCAGATAGCACGCTTATAAAAATGCTCTGAGCTATAGCCATAGTTTACTTACACATCAAGAACCCTGTAAGATGGGCTGAGAGAGAATGGCTGTATCAAGGTCACTAAATCAAGTTTCATGGGTGAGGGAGGACTAGAACCTGGGTCTTTCTACTAATACTCATTAACCACTGCATTACATTGGCGCTTTAAATTTATAAGGTCCATGCGGGACCTTAGGGAAGGAAATATGATTTTGGAGGAGCAATGTTCAATTTCAGGATTTAATGACCATGGTCTAAACCAGGGGTCTCCAAGAGACTTAAGACTTGTGGACTTCAACTCCCAAAGCTGGCTGAGGAACTCTGGGAGTTAAAGTCCACAAGTCTTAAAGTTGCCAAGGTTGGAGACCCCTGGTCTAAACAGCAGTTTCCAGGCATTTCATCAGCAACCATGGCTGGCATCTTCAAAGGCAATCATAGACAGCAAGCAACTGAATAGGGATTGATGGGCTGCTGTCTTCAAAGCCAAGTGACCTGACGTTTGATTGGTTTTTAGCCAAACTGGTTTGTTTTCCATGCAGGCTGGTAAAGGCTAGTCTCAGATTGGTTCATTGTGTCCAATCCTAACTGGTGGTTTTAGTGCTGTTGGATCCTGATTGTTCATGCTGGCTTCTGACTAGTCATAGTCTGAAGTGCCTCTTGTAGCAGACCAGCCACAGATGCCAGCAAAACATCAGGAAATTCTATTGTCAAGACCACGGTCACATAGAAGCAGGATATTTTATTTGATAGGCCTGCCCACTTAAAATATATTGTAAGGCAAATAATTCAGGTGGGAAAAATCTTAATGGGCCAGACAATATTAGTTTCTTATATGTCTAATAGATGAGCCTTGGTAGCACAGTGGACTAAAGCACTGTTATTAACATCTGCTGCTTGCAATTACTGCAAGTTCAAACCCCATCAGGCTCAAGGTTGACTCAGCCTTCCATCCTTTCAAAGGTAGGTAAAATGAGGACCCAGATTGTGGGGGCAATAAGCTGACTTTGTATAAAATATACAAAAGTATGAAGGCTATTGCTTAACGCATTGTAAGCCGCCCTGAATCTCCGGAGAAGGGAGGTATATAAATTAAAGCAAAAAAAAAAAAAAAGCCAGCTGTAGCATGAACTGTAGAGCTAAACCAAAGCCAACTGATTTTACAAAGCTACTATGAGAACTGGCAATGTGGAAATAACAATGGATTTACATACAGGTCATGAACCTCCACCACAATTAAACTTCAGTCCATCCACCATCATTTGGAAAATCCAAAGAAACACAGAATCTGAATATTTGTTCTTGATGCTATTCATTTTGTTGTTCTTTAATGGAATACAGAGAAAGTATAGTCACATATCCAAGGCTGTATTTCATGGAAGAGGTTGAAAGATTTTGTTGCTGAATAAAGCAGGCACAAAAGCCTCTGTAGCTACAGTCCGGGCTGCATCGCAATCAGTAAGTGATGGCATCTCTTGAGCAAAGATCTGATCTGAGATGTCAGATAAAGCACCAGCTTTCTGCATTTCAAATGCCATCAACTCAGAATTCCTATCTTTTCTATAGGGCAGAGATGGTACTGTACTGACAGATTGTGGTAATAATCATTGTGTGGACATGTGCTAGCAAGAAGGCAAGTGTTCCTGTTGGCCTGATGGCCATGAATCAGGTTGTTAAGTAAGACAGTTGTTGAGTGAGTTTTACCCTATTTTACAACTTTTCTTGCTACAGTTTTTAAATGAATCACTGCAGTTGCTAAGTCAGTAACCCAATTGTTAAGTGAATCTGGGTTCCCCATTGACTTTGCTTGTCAGAAGGTTGCAAAAGCTGATCACATGACATGGGACATCGCAACTGTCATAAATACATGCCAGTTGCCAAGCGTCTGAATTTTGATCACATAATCACAGGGATGCTGCAACAGTCATAAGTGTAAAAAATGGTCATAAGTCACTTTTTTCAGTGCCAAAGGGTCACTAAATGAATGATTGTATCTTCCCTAGTACCCAAAAATGCTGTGGGACAATAGATAATGCAGAAAAATGGTGAGACACAGGAAGCACCAAGAAGAAAAAAAAAGTGATTCACGTAGGCATTATGGAAGGGGTCTTCATGTTTCTATGAAAGAAATATGACCTGAAATAGATAGAAAATGCAGAATAGTTAATTATATTTCAGGACTCTAGGAAAAACATCTACAACAGCACATCTGTGCTTAAAGAAAACCATATGCCATCATAGTCAAGGCTGTGACTTGTAAGGAGCGAAGTTAAATAACAAAAACAAAATGATTTCCATGGTTGAAATGAAGAGTTGGGAACCATGAGCAATATTCATAATATAGAGTGCTAGTTTCTGCAGTAGGTCTAGTAACGTACAATTTTCTACAAGCATCTGTTATTGCTAGTTTTGTTATGCTATGCCATAATACAAATGCCAATGTATTTTACACTATAAAATACATGGCACATTAATTAAGACATCAGAATAAATAACTGCAACCAGATTGTATAGCAATGCAGAAAGCAATGAACATGCAAGATGCACATAATCTTTATCATTTGAAACCAGCAAGGACCAGACAGAAGGGAAGCAGTCAGAAATTAATGAAAGGTATGTATTTTTTTAAAATTACCTCATATGTTATGTTTCACTGTATCTTCCTAAGAATAAACTGACTTGTATGCTTATTAAACTGTTCCACAAAATCAGCTATTCACATTTAAGTCATTGGATAAATTAGAAAAGATCAGCACTACAATCAGGCTGAAATTTGTAAGGTTACAACTTTCCCTTGCCCAAACCAATGGTCAATTATTTAGCCTTGTAGTGAAACTAAGGAGCTTGCCACTATATAGTTTTACTTTGCAAAAAAGAAAGAGAAGATTTGCAAGGGCTGGCTTCTGAATTGTACGCCTCCATTTTGTATATCTCTAAGGAAATGTCCATAGCAGTGAACTACATTTCTAATTTTGTGATTAGAAATTACAGTAGATTATTTGGGAAAATGGCTAGGGTTAGGACTAGAAATCAAAAAATTACTTTGCTCTACTAGATTTGGCTCATTGTTTCTAGCACTACATGGAAACCAAAACATAAACAAGAGTGCAGATTTGTGTCCAAGACAAAGTACATATTTCAGAAAAGTTATTTCATGCTGTTGTCTCTGACATTCAGCTATTATGCCATAATTGAAATGTCCAAAACTGAAACAGCAAGTCAAAGTTCTAATGGATCATACATGCTCAGATGGCATGATGGTATAACTCTTATTTCTAAAGTTCTATGATTATCAATTAAGGTAAGGTGCAAAACTACAATGTACCTCATAGAAAATCCAATATGAGATAAATAAATTAAAGTCTTCTTCAGGTAACTCTGATTGATGATGACTTGAGGGAAACATTCCTCTAGTATTCTTGGCATCTACAAAGAAGTAATTTGCAATTGCTTTTGATAGGATTTGTTTTTTTTTTTCCCAAGTCTGGCCTATGCTGGTATTTCTTGGTGATCTCCCAGGTGTGATTCTGCTTAGATTTTTAAGGCCAACCAACCTCCCTCAATTGCTGCCTGGGCAGAAAATATGTTATTTCATCCAAAGAACTATTTCAGGTAAGTAGATAAGGTTGATTAGTGCTTAATGTTTTTATACTGAATTGGCCATTAGAACAGTTGTATCCAAGATCTTGACATTGGAAGTGTTAATCAAGCACCATAACCACTTTGAGTTTGGGACCTTTAGTAATGCTGATAAAATATTTTAAAAGGATGCCATTGGGCAAAAGGGCATACTTCTCATTGTCCTGTTGGTGATTTGGCAGCATCAAACATCTTCTTCCTGCCTTCCATTCCTGACATGGCCTCCACATTCTTACGCCAGTCACTCACTTCTACTGGACGTTCCTGTGAAGGAAACAAAGAAGTTAATCCTTACTTGAGGAGGAACTTAAGCAAAGGGCTAATTTCAGTGGGGGGTTTCAAACATTTTTACTACCAGTTCTGTGGGTGTGGCTTGGTGGGTGTGGCATGGCTTGGTGGACATGGCAGGGGAAGGCTACTGTAAAATCTCCATTCCCACCCCATGGCAGGGGAAGGATACTGTAAAATCCCCATTTCCTCCCAATCAGCTGGGACTTGGGAGGCAGAGAATAGATGGGGGCAGGGCCAGTCAGAGGTGGTATTTACCATTTCTCCAAACTACTCAAAATTTCCACTACCGGTTCTCCAGAACTGGTCACAACCTGCTGAAAGCCACCTCTGGCTAATTTGTACAAGTAGAGATGAAGATATATACTCTGCATATGCCACATGAACAGAAAGGTGAGGAGTACATTGTATGGGTATCAGTAAGGTCAGGTGGCTAAACTTTTATAAACATATCTAATATAGGAAGAGTTCCATTAGTGTATATTGTACTGGCAAGTTTCCTGGCATATATCAGTATATGCAGAAAATAGAATCTAGATAGGTTGAGCACCAATAAACTCTACAAGAAACACCCCACATTAAAATTGTTATTTTAAAAAAGCAGAAATTTTAAAATTTAAGATTTATAAATTTAAGATTTTTAAAAAAATATTTAAAAATCTTTGGCATTCAGGGAGCAAAGATGAATATACTTACCAAGATTTAAAGGGGAGAATCAAAGCATCTTCTAATTTAAATCTAAACTGTACTGTTTAATCACTGGAATATATGCCTGTGTCCAGGCTAGCTCTGTCTGGAATTTACTACATGCTAATATTTTTCAGATCTGAATGACTATGTGTAATAAAGAAAAAGATCTGGATCATTAAATCTATTATTTCCTTCATCAATAGCCTTGCAAAACTGACCATGTGCATTTCCTTATAATGAAATATTCTCTATTAATCGTTGATGTTGGAAAAACACAGACAGATTCACATATACAGGTTGAAGCACTGACTTTTCATCCAAGGAAATCAGTACAACAAATAGAAACTGTTGAAATAGTTGCATTATGTTATTCATGACAGACTGCTGAAAATATTTCCTGTGTATTGAGTGACTAGTATCCCAGAATGGTATTTCCAATGATATCATATCATCATATCATCACTTGGTCTTATGCACAGCTCACATTTGATATGCTAAAATCTATCTATAGATCTGATAACTCTTCATTTAATTCACTTGACAGTAACGTATTTCTTAATTTGTGACTTGTTTGAATTCCTTTTTATTGTCATCTTTAACAGTTATAGATACTTCAATGGCCCATATGCCCGTTTCTTTATTTTTTCATCAAGTACTAAATTCAGTTGTTTCTTATCTACAAATGTTCATTACAGGCAGTCCTCAATGAACCAAATTTCAATTGCTAAACAAGATGGTTGTTAAGTGAGTCATGCCTGGTTTTACAACCATTTCCATGGTTGTTACGTGAATCACTGCAATTGTTAACTAAATCATGTGGTCATTAAGTGACTCTGGCTTCTTCCATTGACTTTGCTGGCTGGGAAAGTTGCAAATGGCAATCATGTGACTTCAGGAATGCAGAATTGTTGTAAATATATGCCATTTGCCAAGCACCCCAATTTTGAACACGTAACTGTGGGGATGCTGCGATGGTCATAAGTGCAAAGATTGGTCATAAGTCACTTTGTTCAGTGCCATTGTGACTTTGAGTAGTCATTAAACACACAGTTGTAAGTTGAGGAGTACCTGTATACCAAGAAAATTCCAGTCTAGAAGATACAATAAAAGACAATGATTTTCTTCCGTGCTAAAATTCTGACTGCTATTAGCAGTGCATAGATAATTGCAAATCATATGGATGAACTTAACAATTTTATTTTAATGAGTGGGCTCTCCGACCATTTTAACAATTCTCATTCTTCATGGGAGAAGCTGTCTTAACTTTAGTTCCTGTTCTTATGACACCTTCTATAATCCTCAATCTATTAAGAATGTTCATTTACAAACTATTAAAGGTAGGGAACATCTATTTATTTATTTATGATTAAATTTATATGCCACCCATCTCGCCATCAGGTGGCTCTATAGAAGAATATCAATCAAGAGAAAACATAAGAACATGTTTCTTTGCGATGGCATAAAAAAAAACCCATGGGATATACGGTACATGGAGTATACGGTACATGGGATATACTGTACAGTAGGTGGGATTTCCAGCCACTGACCTTTTCTGTGTCCTCCTTCTTGACAGACTTGAGGTTGGCTCTCAGGTCCATAGATACTTTGTGCTTTGAGCCAAGCAGAGCTCTAAGCATGGCATCTGCAGACACGCGGACACGGCGCAAGGGAGGACGCTTGAATTTTCCCCTAAGGTCAAGGACTTTCATTTTCAAGTCTTTAATCTGCAGAAAGGGCAATATAAACAGTCATATATCATGAGGTCTAAAAAAAAAGACTTGCTCTTTCCCAGAAAAATGGTATTGGGAGTCCAACTCACTCGCTAGGTTACAAGAAGGAATGCTTTGGAGGGTTCTTGCACTTAAGGTATTCTGCATTCTGTGTTAGGTATGTTAGCTGCCTTGAGTTATTTATAAAAATAATAAAGGGGGAATATAAATAATATAAATATTCAGTAGCCTCTGAAAAACTGACACAGGAGTCTTGATTTATAAATCTCAATTTCCCTTGCTTTCAGTCTGCACACATTTTATTCATTCCACTGATAAAGGGAAAACTAGCATCTCTACTAAAGCAAGAAAACATATAAGGTTATACAGAACATTAGCCTGGAACCCAATTTTAAAAAAATAATACAGAGCTCTTATGGAAGATCCTGGAGATGTTCAATGTTCCTATTTGCAATTTAAGACCAGGAAATGCTCCATTCTTATGCCAACAGTCCTGAATCCACTTTAGGAAAAAAAATGGATAAACTAGTTCAGGATCTTTAAGACTTCCTCATATAGCTATTACCTAACCTGTATTGGACAACTTCTTATGGACAATGATATTTTACTGTTTTTCGTATTAATATATTATTTTTATCTGAGAATTTAAATAAGAACCATTCTCTGTCTTCTTACCTCCCGTGTGTTATGGTTACACTTTGCTTCAATGTCATATCTCTCTTCATCCACAATGTCTACCTTCTCATGAAGCTCCCGGCACAGATCCTGTGCAAGTAAAAGGGGAAAATATTAAGGGATATTTTCTCTAGGCCTCAGATCGGGTTATTTCTAACTGATATTTCATTGGGGGAATATATAAGATCAGATACATTGATTAGGTATTGTTCCAATGCTAGAGATTGTCAGTCCCGATAGTCTTTTGATCAGAGCTTCAGAATACATACATACTAGCTGGACGCCCGTGCTTTGTTACGAAACTATATGCTCGGGCTTGACAAATTGACACTTACAGCCTGAAACTTAATGTAGAATGTGTAACTCCATAGCATCAGAGTCTGTTAATAGAATGCAACTGGCAATTGGAACAGAGGAGGAGGGGGAGTAGAATGTCCCAGCCTGCAGCATCCATCGGTATTCATTTGGCTAGCATCCTGTCAGTGTGTGAGAGAGTTGAGGGGTGTTTGGAAACTCAAACAGTATTTGCTGTGTGAGCAAGAAGGAGACAGGAAGAAGGCTGGGCGTGGCTTAGCTCAAATGTTCTGTATTAAAGCTACTTCCTGCTGTGAAAGTAAAACTGAAACTGAAACTCCTCTGCTTGTGTTTTGCATTTGGAACAGATTTCTTTTCAGGTGGGGAGGGGGAGTAGAACTCTTTAGCATCAGAGCGTGTTAATAATAATATAGGAAATACTAATGCTCTGATGGTTATTTCGAAAAATCCTTTCTTAGTTAGCACATAGTAGCCAAGAGGAACATATGTGGCAAATTTCAAGTTTGTAGGCTTTACGCTTCTGGAGATTTCGTGATTAATGTGTGTGTCAGTACTTCAACCTGCATTCAAGACTTTGTTTGAAATGCAATTTATTTGAAACGACCTCGAAACTTGACAGTGTGAGTAGTTTTCGCTTTTATGTATGTGTCTGTGTGTCTCTCTGTGTGTGTATACATACATACAATATTACAAAGTTGTGCAGAACCTAGATTATATTCAGAAAAAAAAATGTAATGTTGAAGTGTTAAGCACCATTGTTTCTTACAACCTAAAAATAATGAAATGATGGGAAAACATGGCACTTGGAAAAGTCACGAGAGCCAATCTGGTGGAAACTACCCCTAATCATCGGGGGGGGGGGTTACTTTAAATAAGACAACCATCTGTGTGACTCAAGTTTAAAAATTTCTATTTCAGTTGTAGTATGTAAATATTTTAATAAATCAATCTAAATACGGAAATAATGCAGATGTTACAATAATATATATCCTCTTTTAACTCTTGTTTTAGTATTGCTATTGCATGATAGCACAAAAATGGCTACAGTATTTTGCTCTACTAATATGAGAATCTTGAATTATGGTGATGATAAATCTGTCAATGTCAGTCAAACATTCTCATTTATCTAACCTTCAAAAGTGACATTTTTGGATCATTTCCCCCCCAGTTTCTTGAAGCATCTTTTACATCTAGTTTAGACAATAAGCCATCTGGGCCAATCACTCTCTCTCAGTCCAGCTCACCTCACAAGGTTGTTGTGAGAAAAATTGGAGGAAGAAAGCTATTTATAAAAAAATAAAGATAGGATTTTTTAAAAAAATTAAAAACCCTAATGATATATGTATGATTCCACCTTCTGGAAAGGGAAAAGATGGCATGAACTGGAGTTCCGAATTAAACTAATACAGCTCCTTAGAGTCCTGTGTAACTCAACATGTCCACTTAGGCATCCCCTCCATTCCCAAGAATCTACCTGGAGTTGGGAGTAGGAAAGCCCACTGGTATGCAGAGATGTTATCCTTTCTGCCAAATATCTCTCCTTCTCTCCTTGTTTGTCCACTTGTTCTTGTTCCCATTCTTCTTTGGCTTTAGCCAGCATCAAACTCTAGGGGGGAAAAAATTAGGGAAACATTTGAAAGATAACCTTATACCTTTTTCACCATGGATCTGAAATATCAGCCACAAGAAAGGTTTGTGAAGAACTCCTATGTATAATGCACAAGTCAGAAGCCTTTGTCCAGTTCTCCAACCTTCTTCCTCCAAATGAGCAGTAAATAAAATTGGGAAGCTGTCCCAAATTTACGTAGAAGAATTTGTTCTGTACAGTTCCATGCAAGAGTATCTTGCTTTAATTAATGCATGATAACTTGCATCGCCATGACTCACCTTTAGAAGGAGTTTGCGTGAAGCTGTGATCTTGGGTTTCCTCTAAAGAGCAAAAATAAAAGAAATCAAGGGCACCATTTCAACAACACAGTGATAATCATATATTCATAACAGCAAATGTTAAGAAAAACAAATCCTGGAACTGTACTTACCTCCCTACAGAAATTCATTTGGGAGAAGGAAGAAAGAGGGGGAAAAATGGAAAGAACAGAATGAATATATGAAATGTAATACTCTGCTGAAGATACTGAAAATATGAGTGAGTGAAAACATTTTATCAAACTGGACCAGTAGTGGGTTTCAATTTCATTTGTTACTGGTTTGCTTGCGGGCTCGCGCACATGGCGCTTCTGCACATGCACAGAAGCTTATGCGTATGCGCAGAGACATCCATGTGGGTGGGTGGAGCCTCCCGCTTCTGCTACCGGTTTGCCCGATCTGGGGCAAACCAGTAGCAACCCACCATTGGACTGGACCCCACAGTGATTCTGTCTGCCTTTTGAGGTAGACCAGACTTGAATACCAAAGCTGTGAATACTAAAACTACTTTTATTATAGTGTTAAGTAACAAATATGAATGCGCCTCCCCCTCCCTTACTTTATGTCAGAGTCACGTGACTCATGAGATGTGTGACAAATAAATATGATTGATAAACAAAATATGAAATAGAACTGGGTAGGGTCAAATCTAGCATGCTTTCTCAAATTCCATTCCTGCTTCAGGCTGAGATTTCTGCTATCTGACCATTGATTTGTCTGTGGCTTTTCCTCCTCTTCTTTAGGATTATTCTCCCATCCTATTGCTGATCTGCATTGATCAGGATGGATTTCCTGTCTGGTGTTGTCTTATTAGCTGTACTATTAGCCTTGTTAAAACCTCTCCTTAAAAGTCATAAGCCTCTGTTATTAATAATCACAATGATCTCATTTTGCTATGGTTCTTTAACGTAGTCATCCTGAAACATGTGCTCTCCTCATGTCTTGAATTGCAATTTTCAGAATTCCCAGGCACGATAGTCAATAATTCTGTAGACCAAAAACATTTGAAGAGCAGCAGGATAACAAAGTGCGCCAGTGGTGGGCTGCTCCCAGTTCTGTCTGGTTCTATAGAACTGGTAGTAAAATCAGCGGAGGCTCTGCCCACCCACCCGGACATCATAATTGATGATCTGCACATGCGCAGAAGATTCTGCACATGCGTAGAAGTGTGTGCGCATGCTCCCGTTGCAAACCGGTAGTAAAGGTAAGTAGAACCCAGCCATGAAGTGTGCCCTAACCTTCTAACCTTAACCATGTGATCCAATAACATGGGCTAAGAATAGAGGGCTCCATTCAGACAATATATTTTCTGTTTACTAAAGAAATACATTTTCTGGGTCTACACAATATCAAACAAACACACACATAAGATGCTAATTTAAAACTAAACAAGCTCAGTTTTGTAATGTATTTAAGAATGATGGGTGAACGCAACCAGAATCTGACTAAAAATGTTTAAGATTTCAATACAATTTTGTGTATCTGTCACTGCTGCATATTCCTATAGGACTTTCCATAAAATGGAAACATATTAAATACTAAAGCCTAGACTCAGATAATAATTACTATTTTCACATTTGATCACATCTACAATTGGACCAATGGTGGGATTCAGCCAGTTCGCACCACTTCGGGAGAACCGGTTGTTAACTTTCTGAGTAGTTTGGTGAACTGGTTGTTGGAAGAAATCATTAGGGCAGAGAACCGGTTGTTAAATTATTTGAATCCCACCACTGAATTGGACTCACATTTGAATAATTGACTGGTGAGTTGCCAGATTTTGAGTATGAGGTAATTACATTCCTTAAACAAAAGGATAGCTATCCTCAAGTAAAAAAATATTCTTATCAACTCCTCAGCCTAATCATTTATGGAATTCATTGCTGCATTGGAAAATCACTGAGGGTTTTTTTCTGCCATCTAGTGATTGCTTTGCAGAACTGTTTTATAAACCTAACAAATGTATTTGACCTCAAAATGATCTGTACTGACTGTAAATATTGGTAATAATCAACAGAATTCAACATCTATTTTCAGCCAGTTATGTTTATTGGAATGTTGGTGGGTGATTTATAATTTCATCACCAATATTCAGTGTTGAATCAAAACTGTTTGGAAAATTTCTACTTTCCACTTTAGCTTTTCTATAACAAAGCCTTTGTGCATTGCTGAGAAATATGTATTTGAATTTTCATATGTAAAGCTTGCCGAAAGGAAAAGCATCAAGAATAAATGAATGAGTTTCTAATTTAGAGATCTTTTTCATTTAAAACTTAAATCGGAATGTCAAATTTTTCATATCAAAACTAAACCTAGAAGTTGCTACATGTGTAAATATTAGTTTGAGAGCTATTGTTTATACAAGGAATCATGTTAAAATTGTCCTGCAATCACCAGTTTGAAAGAAAATCCCATTTGATTTAAAGGGACTAACTTCTGAGTAGGCATACACACGTGGTGTAAGGTTTAAACTGTATCCAAGACATGACCTGGATCTAGGAAAACAGCAGCTCTTTACCAAGTTCTGTTCTCAACATCTAAGCAGAGAGTGAGATGGAGGAGAGATGGGGAAACTTATATCGCAATATTAAGTATCTCATTTATCTATTTCACGTAGAAGGTAAATGGAGGAACAACACAGTTTGAGATTTTTCCACAACAAACTAATAGCAAGCCTAGTTCTGTTCAAAGCATCGTATCTCATAATGCAATAATTCTGGGGTCAAATTCAGAGGATGAATCTGAACCATGTGTGAATGAAGGATATCTTGGCCAATGGGGAAAATAAAATATTTACTCACACTTCAGGCATTGTGGAAACAAATGTTGTGCCTATAAATCAAAATAAAGCAACGAGTTACAAGGAATGAAACAATCCCAGCATTTAAAAATGAATGCAAACAATGATGCATAATATAATCAGACTCCATTTATTCTTTGTTATATTAATTTTATATTTCTTTATCCCAAGATTCCAGGAGATTAGAAAAGTGAGACTGAATAATATTATTTCCCAGCAATGATGAACTTGATATGTTTTTCTCCCCGGGGGAGAATGCAACTCTAATGGAGTGGTAAATGTCAGCTAAAAATAATTCTTATGACAATGAACAGCAATGGATTGTTTTATTGTTATTCCTGGATAAGATCAAATATATTTAAAATCAAAAAGATGATCCATAATAAATTGAAATGCAGTTATGTGAACCATTCTGTGTATGCATCTACAATATAAGAGCTTTGCAAATACACTGCTCAAAAAAATAAAGGGAACACAAGCAGAAGACATCCGAGATCTGAATGAATGAAATAGCCTTATTAAATACTTTGTTCGTTACAGTAGTTTTGTGTTCCCTTTAGTTGTTTGAGCAGTGTATAAACTACTGTGTGTAAAGAACAAAGTATTTAATAAGGCTATTTCATTCATTCAGATCTCGGATGTCTTCTGCTTGTGTTCCCTTTATGTTTTTGAGCAGTATATTATCAGTTCCATTCTCAGCTTATGGATATTCTCTGTGTAGGTTCATTTAGAAATAAAGCCACTGAATCCTATATAAAGACCTGGATGTAGGTTATAATTTCAGGCAATAGCTCTGGACACAAAGTGTAGAAACCACAAAGTGAATTCCAGGGTTTTACTTCTGAGGAACAAGCACAGGACTGGACACGGATGCATAAGTAGAGCTTAACTCTCAGATGGATCCCACAATGTTGAGACAGCTCAGAAGCCAAGTCCCACCCCTGTGATGAGAATTGACAGAAGAATGGAAAGAAAAGAATCCCATGGCCATTTATTCCCACTGCTGCCTTACTCACAGCAGCAAGCATGAGCAGGCAAGAGTTGCTTCTGATCTCCTCAGTCCTCGAAGTATTTCTCCTTCTCTATCGACTTCTTGCATTCAAACTCTGCCCTCAAGACCCTTCTGAGCATCTTTTTTTGGGGGGGTGGAGGAGAGGGTGAGTAGGTGGCTCAATGGCTAAGACACTGAGCTCGTCGATCAGAAAGGTCGGCAGTTCAGCGGTTCGAATCCTAGTACAGGTCTCCTGCATGAGCAGGGGGTTGGACTAGATGACTTCCAAAGTCCCTTCCAACTCTGTTACTGTTACAAGGGTAGGCTTAACATCCTTGAACCGCAAAAATGTCTTTGCTACCCTCCAACAAGATTGAGCATTTCTCACATCTCTCCTGCCATCTCGTGGCTAACTAGCATTTTTTCCCCCTGGCCATCATCACTGTACCTCACACAATCAAATTTGTTAAAAGGGGTGGGGGCAGGGAATGAGTGGCAAGGGGACCCCAAGTGTCTGCCTTCTCTGCCTGCCCTATCCTTATTGTACTACCCTGTTTCCCTGAAAATAAGACATCCCCTGATAATAAGCCCAATTGGGCTTTTGAGCACATGCACTAAAATACCCCCCCCCGAAAATAAGCCCTCCCCAAAAATATTTAAACACACGCACAGCCAGTCCCCATCATTTCCTCTGGTTAGGGTTAGGGAGACAGAGCTGGAAATCAGATCTTGCTCCACACACCCCAAAATAATAAGACCTCCCCAAAAATAAGACCAAGTGCTTATTTCGGGGTTCAAAAAAATATAAGATAGGGTCTTATTTTGGGGAAAACATGGTACCTTCTCTGTTGCCAGTCTTGTGTTATGGCTGCAGAAAGTACTGGGCAATATGAAAGCCTTCAAATGTAGAGACCTCGTACACTTGTGCCTCTTGCCTGAAAACATTTGGATCCTGAATCCCTGAAGACTCCATAGTAATGATTGGAATATTTATCAAAAGATTTAAAAATAATACTTGTCTCAAACACAATAAGATACTAAAAAAGATTAGATTGTAAAATGCCTGGATGGCTTTTTTTCAAGCTCTCTACAGACATTTGCAGTTTGAATAATTCGATAAATAGATCTTATCCTATGGTTTCTGCATTCAAATCCTATCTCCAGCAAAAAGTGTTAAATCAAAGTTAAATAATGTGATTTTCATTTTTTTCAATACAATTCATCCATGTTGGCTTCAAATATTACAGCATTTTCCAATAACAAATGTAAAAGCTGGGAACTCTATAATTCAAAATAGAAGTTTTCATTTTTAACAGATGCAAATTTCTCACTTTTATATATATGATTATTCTTCAGACCATCACTGGAAATTTCTTTTCTACAATGCTTATATAGAGTACATGAAATCTAAAAAATGATTCTAAACAGAGTATTCTTATTCTTTAAAAGTAGGGGTTTTATTTTGTGTGTGTGTGCTACTGAAAACATTCAAAAATAAATTTGTCAGATCCTATAGTATTTCTACTTAGGTAAATTACCTTGGAGTTTAGATTTTCTTAATCTGCTTGGGAAAGTAGGACATTTGTTTGACCATCATTATGAAGTTAAGAAAATGCAAGAAACCTACAAAATACTGCGAAGACAGCTTAGCACATAAGGCAAAGACAAGCAAAAATGGGCTCATAGTAATCTGTTACAGAAAATAAGTCTTTGTAGTATTTACCAGCTGAACAGGATCTGGAATTTTGTGTGGGAGAAAGTGGATGTTTAGGCATGCCAATTCTCAGGGGGCTTGCTTCATATATTTGTATTCTAATTATATATGATCTAATTATTCACATCTGCTCCCAAGGGCTTTTCATAAACACTTCTCTTGAAATCTAATGATTCACAGCTGAAACTACCCTTAAGCTCCTCACTAATCTGTCTATTTTATGTATATATGATATTAAATAATAATTAGGGGAAAAAATCTCAGTTTCCCTGTGGCTGGCCTAGCAAATATAAGTGTTTTATCATGCAAAAGAAATTGTATGAGTAAGTACCCCACTGAGGTCCTGTTCAGCCAGCTGATCTTCTTATTTGGCCTGATCAAAATAAAGTAATGAAGTTATAATTATTTCTTCCTGCTTGAACCTAAATCATCACAGTTCCTTTGATACACGATTACCTCAAGGCTAAGTCTTTGATCAAGCATCTTACCCTAGTGCAGTCCAGGCAGGAGAGAGATGACGGCTGGAGAATGGAAAGGCTCAGACTGTGAACGACAGAGAAAAGGATGGGAGTAATAAATTGAAGCTTGACTACAACTGGTCAGTAAAAATAGAACTGAGACAAATACCCTTCTGGTATGCCTGCTTCCATACTATGAAATGTCTACCCACAGACCACACACCCTTACTATCTAGTCCTTGTGAATTGCACACATATGCACCTTGTCCATTACTTTTCCAATACTCTTGGAAGAATATACATCCAAGAAAATATATAAATATAAAATACATTCAGTTGCATACCTATTTATATTCATGCCTCCAAGTCTTCTTATCAGAGCTAATGTATTGTTACTGTTCTTGTTATTTTTGTTGAATTGGGAAGGGCTGGAAAATAAAGCCAAAAGCAGTGAAACTAAGCATCTAGCAAGCCAAGAGCAGAATCTCTTGATGCTGGCCTGGATCCAGGTTGAATTTAGATGGATTGTAACAGAGCCAAAATCTGGTGATTCATTAGCATTTCAGACCTTGGAAAACAGTACTGGATAATACTATCATTCAGTGATTAATTATGTGCTTTTAGAGGTTCAAGTTCTCAAATCCAAGTAGTTTCCAGCATCATCATCAAAGAAGAAGGGTCAAGCAGAGGATAATCCGGAAACACACCAGCCATAGTAGATAGTGCAAGATTTAAAAGTCAAAGAGTTAAAGCTGTAATATTGCAGCTTCTTTTGTTCTAGTACAACATCAGCTGGTGCAGAAGCTGATCCTTGCCCTGCTTTTTCTTGACCCTATTTTTCTCTTTGAGCCATAACAGTAGATAGAACTTCAAAATGCTTATGAGACTATTATGGAAAATGTAAGCAGGCTACACACTTCCTCATATTCAACTGAACTAAACAGAGTGGGGCCAGCATAATGTGTGTGTGATTGAAGTCAAGGCCTAATAATGTTTTTTTTTAATTAGGTAATGGAGCCAGAGCAATACGCGTGTGGTTGAATTTAAGGCCTAATAATGTTTTTGAAATTAGGCAATAGGCAACTTCGATGGTAATTTATCAATCAACTCCTATTTTCTCTCACCCTTATCATCCCCAGGCACAGAAAATAACTATGATTAAATACATACATACATACATACATACATACATACATACATACATACATACATAGCTATTCCTTCACCTATTCCATGTTTAACTATGAGGGAACTAAAAGGTCTTTTGCAACTTAATAAAACCATAATTACTCCAAAGTGTAGGGTGCAAGACACCCTCCTCCTACAAGATGTATATATGCATGTGTGCATGCAAGCATGTATGTATTTGACCAAGTAGTTGAGGCACAGGCTGCCAAGAATAGATACAAGGCTCAGTGCAACAGCCCAGCATGACGTCTCTCAGGAAGAGCCAAAAATATTGAACATGTATTCACACAAACCAGATTGAACCGGCCTCTAACCCTAGCAATTCATCTCCATCTAATAGCCACACATGGATATTGTATGAATTAGGAAGAGCCCCTGAAAACAATAAAGTCATATAGCATTGCTTAGGTAGGACATTTGGAAGAGCTGAAAATTAAGAAGGAATGTTCCCCCCCCCTTCTGGACTGCCTTTCCTACATTTCAGCCAATGTAGCAGCTGAAATAAAGTGTTTGATGGGGATAAACTTAAATTTTAAAAAAGTAGAGTACAATGGCCAATTAGATTTAACTGCCCCGAAGGAAATGCCATGCAAGGAGAGGGAAATTACCTAATATTCGTACACTTTGATTCATATGCATAGATATAAATTTTAAAATAGTTAGGATAATTTACATGGAAATGCAGTACATCCTATACAGTGGGGAAGAATTTGGCCAGCTTTGAAACAGAGAATATCTTCAAAGAAAGGGCTATTTAGGAGTACCTATGGCCATCACAGAGGAAAGATTTTACCAACTGAGAATACTGTTGTTGTCATTGCAAAATTATCTTTGGATGGACATTTCACTAAGTGTCAGATATGGACAGAATATAGGAGCACACATTGTGGCTGATCAGACTGATCACATGTAAGGCAAAACTACAGCCGGGGCTAATAAAAGGGGATGAGAACTGTGATTAAAGAATTGCACAGAGACTGGGATGATCAGAAATGGAGTGACCCATAATTTTATCTCAAATCTATACAAAAATCAAGGAAAAAAACCAGTATTGACTGAGAGAGGTGGCCTTTGTTAACTATCCCTGCTCTCATTTCTGAAATAAGTGGATTTCACCTCCCTTTCTGACACCCATGAGGTTTTCTTGCACCTGTTCATCCATATATTTTTAGAGAAGAAGTTATGAGAACACAATTCTATAGTCTGGCAAGGACAATGCCTGGCATTTTAATCCTTGCTGCTATTATGGTGCAGGCAGAGAATACAAGCAGGAGCTTCAACTTTAATGACTGACAGAAGGAACAGGCATAGGGTTTCTCCTGCTCCGCTGCCAGGGTGTGCATCCAAAAGATCAACAAGGCAAACCCTTTCTGTATAACAATTTTAAAAGTCATCTATCCTGAAGAGCTCAGCGCAGTAAACATGTTCTGCTCCCAATTTACATATCCTCAAAACAACTGTGTGTGTGTGTGTGCATGCGTGTGTGTGTGTACGCATGAACAAGTGCACACACCCACACACCCCAAAATGAGACAGAGATTCAGTTATTTGAACCAGGACTCCTAGTCTAGACAGGGGTAGCTCCTAGTCTCCAAAATTGAGCTGGGCAGATCTTCAAGGTAAGCTTTGCTTTAACAAACAAGAGTATCCTCCTGAGGCTGATTCTCTTGTGTCAACAGCACAGAACAGCCATGTTGCATTACTTTGCTCTTCTTTGCTTCATTCCCCTCTTCAAAAGCAAATTTCCGGAGAAGGCTAAAATGCAACAATTAAGTGAGATGAAGTACTTTTTCAAGACAAATCAAATTATCTCTTCACTTGATAAGGTTGATAACATCATCTGCACAGCACAAATGTAAATTACACATTACCATTGAGTAATCATAATTGTGCACTACACAGAATCAAGGTTAAGAAAATTTGCATTAGGTCCTGAACTGAAATCAATGGGGCTTCAGTGTACCCAATAACACTACTTAGTTCAATACTACGTTAACATAATAGCAATAGGAATAGCACTTAGATTTATATAGCTTTTCATAGTGCTTTACAGAATTCTCTGAGTGGCTTACGGAGTCAACATATTGCCCCCAACAATATGGATCCTCATTTTACAGGAAATGTAGGCTGAAAGGATGGAAGGCTGAGTCAACCTTGAGCTGGTCAGGATCAAACTCCTGGCAATGAATAGAGTCAGTCTGCAATACTGCATTCTAGCCACTGTGCCCCCACAACTTAACATAACTCTTAATCTGAGAAAAATATATTTGATCTGAAGACTGTAGCCAGGAGATCTTGGGCTGGCTTAGGCTGGCTTTTCATTTGGGCCCTTTGTTGATGTAAGAGAACATAGTTATATTAATTTGTGCCATCATTGTCACTTGACAATACAGCCATACACTTTATATGGGGCTGTTGAAGAATATTCAGAAACTATAACTGGCCTTTCTTTCTTACAGATTCCTGATTTAGGATCATTTAAAAAAAACAATTCTGTAAACCTTGTACCAGTTACCAAATAAGTTACTTCCAAGTACAATTTAAAGAGTGTATTGACCCATAAAGCCCTTCACGGTTTAGCTCCTGGGTATTCACAGGATTGCCTTCTTCTATCTGTATTGACCCACATATCAGATCTTACAGGGAATAGTCAATAGTGATTTCACATTTCAAAAAGGTGAGGCAAGACCTGATGGCACAGCTTTTCTGTAGGAGTGCTATTGCTTTGAAATGGCATCCCATTGGAAAACAAACTCAGCCATCACTACTGCCCTTTATTCTAGAAAGCATTTTCATGATCTGGCTAAATCAGGGGTGGGCAAATGTGGCCCTTTTACAACCTGTGGACTTCAACTCCCAGAATTCCTGAGACAGCCAAGCTGGCTCAGGAATTTTGGGAGTTGAAGTCCACAGGTCATAAAGGAGCCATATTTGCCCAGCCCTGGGCTAAACCAATGTCTTGCCCCATTTCTATTATTTTATTCTGTGTATCACTTATGTTGGTATTCTGTGTAGTTGTTCAAACTGTCACTTCACTGTATTCTTTTAAGCTACTGAGAATACAGCAGGGCATGAATCTAATAAATAAATATTTACTTGGGATTCCAACATTTCTTTAAATCCAACATAATAAGTAACAGAGGGTGGGGAGGAGCTTTCTCAGAAGAAAGAATGTCTTATTTACACTCTATCCTTTCCCAACCTGATCAAGCTCTTTTCTGAAGATTGATAGTTACAGTGGAACACATTAGGAGACCATCATGTCAGAGTTGCCAACATTGTATTCCATAAGATACTCTCTTCCGGAGATTTTAGCTTCAAAAAGAAATCATATTTCATATGATGAAAATAATAAATATGTTGGCTTAGATATTTTAAAGAGTCTTCTTCCTCCTCACACATTGAACTAGGAGCCACTTATTGAATGTTTGTTTTGTTCTGTGCTTTTCAGTCAATATTAAACCCTGGTGACTGCCTGAAGTTTTTCTTGGCAGGTTTCAGAACTGATTTGTTATTGCTTTCGTTCTAGGGTTGAGAGAGAGTGCTTGGCTCAAGGTCACCCAGCTGGCTTTGTACTTAAGGCAGGACTAGAACTCATAATCTCTGTTTTTTACCCTGGTGCTTTAACCACTACACCAAATTGGCTCTTCTACCCACCAGACACATCCTTGTCCAGGATCCTGAAAAGATTCAGAAACCTGAAAAAAGTTGTGGCTGCTTTAATAAGGTAGTGAACTAACATTTCTATGCATTCTGAGGCACATATTCTGAATCATTTTTTAAGCATGCACAGTACTATATATCTTTCATATGAATGTACATAGTAATACTGGAAACATAAAATATGTTCTGATAATCATTACTATGTGATAATATTGCACAAAGCATTTATCAAGAATCCCTACCTCACTATCCACACCAAATCTCAGTAGGAGGTCTGCCATACTGCTATATCTTCAAATCATCCCAAGTATCTTTTTGTCTTTCCCTCACATCAGCCTCCTTGACCACCATGTCACTGATAGGGTGATATGATTTCTCCTCAGCAGAGCTGGACCCATTCTAGAGGACAAGAAACTATCCAGACTTTCTGGGAATGGAGTGAGGTCCATTTTACAACAGGAAACATAAACTGGTCAGAGGGGTATGTGTCAGACAAATATTAAGGATCATGCTGGAACATGCTTTGAGCCATGTCTGAAATGTGCAAAAATCAAACCCCAGGTTGTTAGGAGCTAATTTTGGGGGTGTGAAAGGAAAGCACACATTATGTGCAGATAGTTCTCAATTTATGACTGTCTTAATGACTGAAGTTATGATGGACTTTTAAAAAGCTATTTATGACCCATCCCTCAAGGTATGACTGCTGCCCCCATGGTCACGTAACTGCAATTTGAAACATTTTTTGCCATTTTCCAGTAGAAAACAGCAAAATATGCCCATTGGATATGTTGGATTTAATCACATGGTTCCCTTAACAACCACATGGCTTGCTTAACAACCGCAGTGACTCACTTTATGACTATCATAAAAATGTTTGTAAAATTGAATCTGGTGACAGTGGAACCTTGATTTACAACTGCAATAACTTACAATCCAACTTCTAGGCTCCATTGTGTTCATACATCTAGGACTACCGTACCTGAATAGCTACTTCTGGGTGACTTATAGGAGGAATATCAAGCTGAGGAGATGTTTTTTTTTCCCATAAATATGATCAACCTCAGTGAAGCTAATGATAGGAGTTTAATTCAGTTTAATTAATTAAGTCATCCACTCAACTTTGTTGAAAGGTCAAAATTAGTCATGAACCGGTATTTTGTTCTTTCAAAATTCTTCCCTAGGATAATCTAAAATTATCAGACTACCTAGGCAAAACAGTTAATTAAATAGAGCAAAAAAAGAGCTGTCATGTAGACTTGTTGATTTCTAATTTTATCAAATAATTTAAAAACACACCTTGTAGGTGTAGATAAATGTGGGAACATCAAAACATTTGGATATTTCCTTAATTGCTGAGTTACTACTTTAGCCAAGCTATTCAAGGTATACTTCAAACTGACCAATTCTAAATTTTGATGGGAAGAGTTCCATGTTTTTTAATTAAACTTAAATTAGAATAAAATATTTCTACATTTATGTATTTAATTAACATATACAACATTTTAGAAATTATGCAAATTACTTTTCTCTTTGTCTTCTTTTGCTGATGCATTTCCTTTTTAAGGAAAGCAGAAAGAAGTATTACATAGCAACCATTACAAAAACCTCAAACTTATGTGTGTGAAGTCAGCAATTAGGACCCAAATAAAATATTAATATAAATTATCAGTGGGCATTCTTCAATTGAAACATTTAATGGAAATCTCTACGTGGATGGTGGACCTCACCACTCAACCCAATATAGCACAACTAACACAAAGAATAACCCTGCCATACATCATAAACATCTCAGAAACCATCAATAGACTATTACAACCACATGGAATCAGGTTAGCACACAAACCAACTAAAGTGCTCCAAAACTTCTTAAGTAAACCAAAAGACTCAGCAGCCCCAGAAGAAAAAACAGGAGTCATCCAGAACATACAGTGTAAAGATTGCAACAGCCACTACATAGGACAAATGGCAGAAGACTAGCAAAACACATCCATGAACACCAACTAGTAGTCAGAAGACATGATGAAAACTCTTTAATTTCAAAACATACAGCATGGACAGATTTAACTATAGTTTCAACTGGGAAACTGAACATCCTAGACCAAGCCAAGTCCAAAACTGCTACAATTCCTGGAAGCCTGCAACTCTGACAAACTGGGCATCAACAGACTTACAGACACAAACAACATTTACATACTGTGCAAAAGAGACAATCAACAAGTCAAAAAGACCTCACCATCAATCAACCCCCAGTTGAGCATAGATTGACATCAGGATTAACATCAGACCAACAACCAAGAATTAAATAATGCCCCAATCAAGGAACAGGCCAAACTGCCTAACAGTAAACAGCCAAACCAAAGAACCTCCAAGATCATTCCCATCAACACTGACAAGCCACTAAAATATACATTGAGAGCAAATCCCAATCCTTACTAGCATTGATAATGATACCTAATTTGAGTAATGGGAATGTCTGCAAGAAAAAAACCAAGCTCAGAGAGCATCGAACATTCCTCATAGTTAAGCAAGCCATGTTTTACCAATATATATAAATGTAATAACATGGCTACAATTCTGAGATAGGAAAGCTGGATCTGAGTGGCCAAATTTAGCTAGTAAAAATTATTGGTGACCTTCTGGTGTGCATGTTCTTTGACTGGTAACTAACTTTGTAATGCTTGCCCTTTCTGCTCTTGTTTCTTACATTATTAGGAAACAATGCCGGAAATGAAATGGAAACTAATTTTGTTAAAGCAGCCATAAAATCTCATTCTATCACTTGAGTCCCTCAAAATATCAGTCTCCAAATCCCAGGTGACTGCAATCTTAAACACTCAAAGAACCATTTGGACCCATTTCCCACAGAAAAGAAAACACCCGGAGCCACAAAACCTTTCCCGTGCCTGACTATTTCTTGAGAGCCCACAAAACTAGCATATGTAGTTGAATTAAACGTTCTGTTTTCTTCTGAAACTTTTCTTTTCTTGGGTTTATCCATGGTTGGCCAACCGGGGGTTGAAAAGCTCAATAAATGGAGTGCCAGTGAGTGTCGCACATAGGCGGTTGTGATGCATATTTTGAGTGACAGGAAGCCGCAGCAGAGGCGTGAAAGGGCCACATGCGGCTCCAGAGCCACAGGTTGCTGACCCCTGTGCTAGGTCCTGTGAATAGTATGAAGTTGGGAACTATTTCCTGCTTTACTTTTGATAAAATTATGCCCTCTAAAGGTTTGCAGAGAGGAGACACAAAACTTTCATGCTAAAGGCGATGTTGGTCAGTTCCAGGAATGTGGCTGTTTGAGTCCATGCATTGAATCAGAGAAGAAGAGTACACAGGCCCTGCCTGTGTGTAGAGCTTGGCACTTTTGAGAGCCATGTCCAAATTGGCCCTACACCCAGGAAAATGCCTCTGTCATTTCCCTCCAGACAAAGGATCTCCTTTAGCCATCTCTCCTCATCCATTTCTCTCCCGCTGACCTTTAAAAAAGTAATAGCTACCAACAGGAGTACTGCGTGGTTCATCTTTAGAAACAACAGCTGAGCTTTTGTTTTCTTTAGAGATAATTCCTCCAATCACCCCCCCTCCCCAACACACGGAGGCTGCTGCTCTTTGCCAGCTATGAAATGTCAAAAGAGAGTGGAATTTAGGCCAGTCCTCAGCAGCTGCTGCCAGAAGACTCTATTCATGAAGAAAATCATGAATCCTGGGGGTGTTGTGAAAGGGAGGAGCGCTTTGCCTTGTTCCGAGCAGCTGAGAGCTTCAGAAAGCAGGGCAGTAATAAAATGGACTTGCCAGAGAAAGAAGGGAAAACTGTGGTATGAGGGAGGGAAGGGCCCAAACGGTCAGAATGGTGACTACAATCGCATAATCACAGCTGCTCCTTTGACTTTTGGGATCCTCCCTTGGACTCAGAGGAAGTGCAATTTCCTCTGTTGGGAATCCCCAACAGTTTAACACACCTAGTTTCCATTTCTTTCTTGTGGCAGGAAATTGAAGGAAAATCTACCAGCAATTGTTGGTGATTTGTTGATAGATGTTTGCTATACGGTGCTATTTTGCAGGAGATGTGTAACACTAAATATGTGGTCGCTTTATCATAATCCTCTGATAGGAGATTTAAACTCAATATTTTGTTCAGTTATCATTTCCAGTCAGTTATGTATGTTCTCCCAATATTTTCTTGCTTTACCACATGTGGTAATAGGTGCCTGGGGTTTGGTTGCATTTCCAGCATTTGGTGGATAGGTTGTTGAACATTTTCGCCAGTCTTGCAGTTGGTAAATGCGACCTGTAAAACATCTTATAGAGATTTTCTTTGTATGCCGAGGCCATAGTCAATTGGTAATTTCTGTCCCAAAGTTTTTGTCATTTCTCTAATTCTATATTATAACTGAAGTTTTTTGCCCAAGCCAACATTTCTTATGAAGACCACCTCAACAAAGTGATTCTCTTTTGCAGTTTTGGACCATGGAGGGATCAAAAGCAAAAGGGGTATCTTAATATAAGATCTCAGAAAAACACAGTTGGAGACCGTCATCCCCATATTGATAAACATCTTACCACAAATTTCCAAATTTAATTCTTTTCATAGTTTCATATAATTGTTAAATAAGATTAACATTAAAAGAGGTGACATCCTGAAGCATAAAAGCCAAGGCAGCTATATTTTCACCATAAAGCAAGCAAGCCACTCTCAACACCTTGAGCATCCTAACGAAAAAAGAGGAGGAATTTCTACAGAATCACACTCCATGTAGTTTTTATAATTTACAACTTTTAAAGTCCATTTAACTATGAATTTCTTGAATCCTCTTTTATGGTTATTTACAGTATGCAGTTCAGTAAAGCATCTGTCTACATCACTTATTTATTATTTATTTATTGGTTCGATTTATATGCTGTCCTTTTCCGGAGACTCAGGGCGGCTTACAATGTGTTAAGCAATAGCCTTCATACTTTTGTATATACCTGCTTAGTAGGGCTTTGCCCCCCCCAAAAGCGGTGTTCTTTTTTATACAAAGTCAGCTTATTGCCCCCACAAACCGGGTCCTCATTTTACCTACCTCGAAAGGATGGAAGGCTGAGTCAATCTTGAGCCTGGTAAGATTTGAATTTACAGTAATTGCAGGCAGCTGGTGTTATTTAACAGTGCTTTAGTCTGCTGCACCACCAAGGCTCTTGAAACCATGTCATAAAATTTCAGGGATCAGGTTCCCTCCAAATGATTTTATCAACTAATTGTTATTGTCCCAATAATTCTGTTTCCAAAGCTGAATAATTGTCTTCAGGATGGTTTGTAGCTTTGTGATAAATCATGTGCTTTGCACACAAAGATCCAAGTTTTACTCCTTCGATATTTCTTGGCATTTGCTTTTATTCAGAACTGACAATATTGAATTAGATGGATGCCTGATCTGATAGCACTAATTCCATCTTGTGTCGGGTTTCTGTTAATGTTGGTTGTCTTATGCAACTCTGTTATTCCACATTAGTAATAAACTAGAAATTTTGAACCCTTACATTTCTCCCATTTGTAATCATTTGACCTTAGATACTACTAACAATGCTAAGTATAAATAATCCACACAGACTTCAGTTTTACATGGTTTTGCAAAACAGGATAGTTTTTCTGTCCTCTAGAGACAAGGTTGTCTCTAGAGGACAGCAAAGAGCAGCAAAAATACCAACAGGATATACACTGTGTAAAAATAGAAAATCCCTCATTCCTAAATGTCATATAGGAGGTCATGACATATATGACATCTACCTTTCTCTTGTTTGAGAGCTTAAGAAAAGGAAGGTAGACAGGATCAACTCCTCTAAAGACAAAGAGCAGCTAAGGGAGCATCTGCCAGTTGGGATGCAGCCCAGAGGAATGTCTCTCCTTGGGGCACGGAGTGTTCTCATCCCAGAAGAACAGAAGCAGCTGCAGGATTCTTGACCAAAAGCCAAGGAAAGTAAAATGGCTTTGTCTTCCTCGGCAACCTTTCTCTCCAGCTTCATTCCTGCAGCATGGTAACATAGGCTACTTCCGGAGGTATGATTGCCTCCCAGTCCATAAAGGACCTTCTGCCCTTCACCTTTCTATTCAACATTGTTGTTCTGTGAAAATCTCTGGAGAATATCAACAGCTCTGGAAGTTAAGAAAAAGTTATATGCTCTGATACATAGTGTAGTACAGGCAACACTTGTTCATTTTTTGTAGAATCTTTATTCCTCCTTTCCACCAACAAATGACATCATTCTATTTATATATGTTTATTTGCAGTTCAGCGGTTCGAATCCCTAGTGCCGCGTAAGGGGGTGAGCTCCCGTTACTTGTCCCAGCTTCTGCCAACCTAGCAGTTCGAAAGCATTTAAAAATGCAAGTAGAAAAATAGGGACCACCTTTGGTGGGAAGGTGACAGCGTTCCGTGAACCTTTGGCATTTAGTCATGCCGGCCACATGACCACGGAGATGTCTTCGGACAGCACTGGCTCTTCGGCTTTGAAACGGAGATGAGCACCGCCCCTAGAGTCAGGAACGACTAGCACGTATGTGCGAGGGGAACCTTTACCTTTACCTTATTTGCTTTTATGTCAAATTTTATACCTCAAGGAAAACTGGAAAGCATGGATGGTTCGTCTTATACAGCATCCCTGTGAGGCGGAAAAGACAGAGAAAATGGGCTTCATGAGTTGAACCTTGGTTTTCTCACCTTTTGCCAGAACCACTAGAAATATTAATTTTCATCATGTGCTTCTCAAATAAGTGCCAAAGTTCTCAAGTTCAGATCAAAAACTACATTTCTCAGGTGCAAGCTGGGTTGAGTTGGTCTACGCTAAATACATTAATTAGTGTTTTCTGTAAAATCATGATAGCATTTCCATATTAGCAATATATAGTATTGTGAGCAGCACTATGCATTCAGTTCTAAAAAGGTTTGCCAGGTGCATGGGTGCAAAAGATATCCTGCCTATCTGTAACTTTTTAAAGCAGCTGAGTCTATTCCCAGCTTCAGGTAGACGTATATTACCAATGAGGTTTTCAATCAGTAATGTATTGATGGATGGGTGCTTTGGGCTGCTAGTTTGGAAAAGACAAAAATTTCATTTCAATGCATTTGTCCAAGGATGCTAAACTTCTTGATTTAGGCTGGGTTATATTGTTGCTAAAATCTTTGTACACCATTGTTTTCTCCTCACTGTGAGACTCCAGTTCTAGGCACTCACAGCTTGGAGTAAGCCCTGCCAAAGACAGGAATTTTTCTCCTGAGAAGTCATACATTACAAAAAATCACATCCTAACTGATCAAAGCCTTTCCAGGTCTTTGTTGCCAAGATGGGATGAGAAGAAAGAAAGAAACAAAAGAATTGTTTGCTGCTGCAAGAATGCATTTAGTATTAATTTAGAAGGGAACTTGTATCAACTTGCCAGGTTTAAGAGCAATGAAGCTCAATATATGATGCACATCACAATTCAGTTCAAAATTCTCTTTTAGGAAGTAGACAGGATAAAACAGGTCAGCACTTGATGAATTTGCTGGAGACGTGGCAGGGGATGGTGGTAGAGAGCTGGATTTGAATTGAGGATGCTCAGGTTCAAATCTGTGGTCAAACGATGCAGAGCTGGTTATATTTGCTCAGCTCAGCCAACTGAATAAAGTTGTCACTGTAATAGTGGTGGGTTACCCCCGGTTTGGACCGGTTCACAAGAAACGGTAGTAAAACTGGTGGGAGGCTCCGCCCACTGATCCGGATGTCATCATAGGTGATCTGTGCATGCAGAGAAGAGCGCGCACGGGTGCGATGTGAACTGGTAGTAAAGGTAAGTAGAACCCACCCCTGCACTGTAAGGATTAAAAAAAAGAGGAAAGACAAAATAAGACTAAAATTAACAAACAAGTAGAATATAGACAATAGAACAAGAAAGTCCTCTTGAGATAGCAAGAAGCATTTTGCTCTAGAGCTGGTTAGAGAAGAAATGAAATCAATGGCCCTCCAAGCATGCTAGGTGGGAATCCAGGGACCACAGTGGCAGAAATCTGGATGAGGCCAATTTAGAAAAAAGCCACCTTAAAAAAGGTGTTTTGAATAGATAATTGGTTTAAAAAGGACCAATGTATATAAATTAATGGGCAGATGAGTGCTTTTCAACCTTGGCAGCTTTACCATTTGTCTGAAATTGTATACGGCACTGAGCAGGGGATTGGACTAGAACAGGAGTCCCCAATCCTTGGTCTGTGGATTGGCACTGGTCTGCGGAATGCCAGAAACCGGGCCCCACAAGCAAGCAAAGCCCCATCCATGGGATGCAGGCAGCACATGAAACCATGTCCCCTCTGGTCCGTGGAAAAATCTTTCTCCTTGGAACTGGACGGTCTCTGGTGCCCAAAAGATTGGAGGGCACTGGATTAGAAGACCTCCAAGGCAGTGGTGGGTTTCAAAAATTTTTACTACTGGTTCTATGGGTGTGGCTTGGTGGACATGGCTTGGTGGGGGTGGCAGGGGAAGGATACTGTAAAATCTCCATTCCCTCCCGATCAGCTGGGACTTGGGAGGCAGAGAATAGATGGGGCTGTGGCCAGTGAGAGGTGGTATTTACCGGTTCTCCGAACTACTCAAAATTTCCGCTACCGGTTCTCCAGAACTGGTCAGAACCTGACCTGATCTTCTGCTCCAAGATTCCCTTTCAACTCTGTTATTCTGTATTCTAAGATGTATGGACTTTAACTCCCAGAATCCCCATGTCAGCATGCTGGGAGTTGAAGTCCACATACCTTAAAGTTATTGAGGGTTAGGAAATACTGGGCCAGATAGATGCCATTCTGAATGGATTCCTTCTAGCAGATTTCTCTCTAAAGTGACCTGTTCACGTATGCTATCACCTTCATCCATATAATTTGTGTCAAATAATTTTTTAAATCTGTTTGTGATAAAGTAGTGAAACTGCCTAAAGAATGTGTCATAGCATGGCAGCTGCTTTTTGTTAGGCAAAACATGATTGGAAGATAAAAAGGCAGTTCCTCAAAACTCTATTCAAAGCAGAGTTTGGTTATTTGAAACAAATCCAAAGCTCTAACTTACTGGTCTCGTTCATAATGTAGGTTTCATTTTTGGTTGGCTGGTTGTTTAATTAAACAGTCATAATGGTTATTAACCAGACCAAACAAGACAAATTCCAAGTGAATGTGATGCATGATCCTAGCTTGTAAGTACAGGGTAAGAATGTGAGATAGAGATAATTATTATTATATGGCATTAGTCTATCTCAACAAAGTCATTTTTTTTCTGTGTATTTTACTATTTCTGTAGCATTCAGATTGGCCACAAGGGGTCACTCTTGATTTGGAAGCAGTTTCTTACTAATGAAAAAGAAAGTAGCAAATTTTCCTAAACTTCCAGCTATGTTTTGAGACCTCAAAAATACCACAGTAGAGACTACTGTATCATGACAACAGTCTGATGAAAGAAATCAGTATATTATCTCAGATATCTATAATAAAA
The DNA here is from genome assembly GCF_059756535.1 of Pantherophis guttatus. Lineage (NCBI taxonomy): Eukaryota > Metazoa > Chordata > Lepidosauria > Squamata > Colubridae > Pantherophis > Pantherophis guttatus. Next base: position 38,053,993 of record NC_142065.1, on the reverse strand, counting down.
GAATTTTAACTTTCATGTAACTTGGGGCAGAACTTCTCAGTAGATTTCATCTTTTGAGCTTCTTCTGCCATTTATTATTTATTTATTTTCTTCCTTTAGTATTTTTTTTAATAAATAACTCACGGCAACAAACATACCTAACAGTCCTTCCTCCTCTTATTTTCCTCACAACAACCTTGTGCACAGGTTGGACTGAGAGTGTGTGACTGGCCCAAAGTCACCCATCTGGTTTTCTTGTCTAAGGTGAAACTAGAACTCCCAGTCACCTGGTTTCTTATCTGGTGTTTTAAACACTAAACCAAACTTCAACTTTTGCCTTTCTGATCTTATCATATCAGTCTGGAGGATCCCAAAAAAACAATACAAATGTGCTTAATCACTTTCTCTGCTTGCCCTATAGCCCATTCTTTTAAATTAATTCTGGAAATTCATCAGTATTCAGAAGTGGGCGCTCAGTCAATAATTCATACTACTAGCAAATTTGGCCCACACATTAGCACTATGCATATCTGTTTGCTGCCAGCTAGTAGTTGCTCTTATTTTTGCAGCCCAGATCCAATTATCTTATTGAAAATAGAAAGTATAATATTCCTCTTTTAGTCCTTTAAGCCTTGCATATGTTAGAATTTTCCATAAAAACCACATTGGCTCACCAAAACATAATTGCAATTATGGATATGCCTATAAATAGTTGTGGATAGTTTTAAATTAGTGGCACAATAATATGGTTAAATAGGAAAAATATATTTATTTTTAGACAATTGGTAACTCATGGCATTATAGAGTCATTCTGGAGATAAGCAGTGCCAAAACTGAATAAATGAATCATACAAAATATGAAACGAACAAGCACATTTCTTTATAGAATGATAAAGAGGTAAAAGACTCATATGAATGTAATAATAGAATTATTGAAATGAACAAAGCAGTTTCCAATCCAGGATCACTGGCCTTGACTATAAGAACCCTAATTAATCAAGCAGAGCACAAGTACTTTAGTAAAAAGACAGAAAAATAAACAAGGAAATTTACCCTACTACAAGAAAACTTCAACTTTTTTTGAGAGCAATACCAGTTAACTTGTTCTAGCAAGTTTCTAGAAGAATCAAAACCAAACAAGTTCTGAGCCAAGATATTCTCTGATTCTTTTCCCAGAACAGACTGTGCCAGGCGCATGGATGTTCCAGTACTCTTTTGCTCTTATATCTTTTCCAAAATTTCTCCGCACATCTGAAGAGCAACAATTTCTCCTTGCTTCTCTTCCTGTTCTCACTTCCACTCTGAAGGATCCATCAATCCTCCAACAAAGTTCAGTGAGGTTATCATTAAGAAGGGACATTCAATTACTTACTCCCATAATTGTATGCCTTCTCCTGGAGGAAAGCCTGTAAAATTGATCAGGAGTGGTTATACTGTAAATCGGTGATCTTTAAGGATGGCAAGCCTTTCAGAAGTAAACCAAAGATTTTTCCTGACCTTTCTTTCATGTTTGCTATTTCTTCTCTCCTGTCATAACAAGGAAATGAGTTGTTTGCAAAATACAAATACCCACAATAGACCCACACTTGACCCATCATAAGACCTTCACCTGAGATAACCCACACCTGATGTGACCCTCCCATCACAAGACCTACTGAGTACACTAAGCCCTTGTAATCAGAAGAACACTGACATGGACATCCCCTAAACTCTGCTGAAGATGTTATCTAGCCGAAAAGTTCGGAAACCAAATCACAAGTTCAGAGAATGAACCTCCACCCTCAATAACTTAATTTATTGATGGTTTCATAACCTCAGATATGTTTTTAACACATTCTTGGCAACAGAAAAACGATACTGTACTATGGAAGGGTGGAGTAATCACAAAGGAAGCTAGCTGAAAACAGTTACAGGCAAAAACTAGTAGGTTTAGCTTCATACTCTACAGAGGTGATCAGTGGCATTGTCCTCTCCTGACTGCAATGTGTGTGTGGGGGGGGGGGGCGGTTTAGATGCACAAGGCAAACGAATGGGGAGTGATAACTGTGGCAAATTTAAAGAAATCAACACCAGGCCTCTGATCAAGGAATTTATCTCCCAAGTAACATGCAAACTATGGATGAGACTTCTTAGCTACTCATCTTTCATTTTCTAACACATCGATTTCTTCTTAAATGCTCCTTGATGCAAAAGGCAATGCAATAGAAAATTGTATACAGTATCCTCTCACAATGCCTGTCATCTTCATAGAAGCACCTGGTGCCAGAAGGCTGAACTGGAAAACGGAAGAGATCTGTTTTTAGGAACAGCTTGGAAAAAATATTCAAAGCATTCAGACATCTTAACACAGCAGATAATTCATCGGAAAAAGATCTTGCAGTTGCCATCCGAAGTTCACTTGAAGAAACCATCAGATGTTGGATTACTTTATCTAGGCTGTTTATTAGAGGTTATACATACACTTTAAGCCTGCATGAGTCGTACATAGGATGCCTGTTTCCATGTTGTTTTGGTCCTGCCATTCTTTATACTGCATCCCTAAGAATCCTGAGGATAGCAGCAAAATCACTTTCTCAGTTTATCTCTTGATTTACATAATTTGTAAACAATTTGCAGCTAATTTGCTTTCCCAGATTTGGAGAACTGGAATACGACAGTTTAAATGTTAGATTTGTACATCATATAAAATCCGTTTTAAAATCATCCTTAAAATCATATATACATATAAAATTGCTTTTGCGGGACATGCTAATTTATGAATTATATTTATTTAGATTGTCTGGGATTATATAACATCCTAAACCATATTATGCCTTAGCACAATGTATGGACCTAGGCAAATATGAAGAATTGGTGGACCTATGCCATGTTATTCTTCCATGTTATATGAGATCTTATACTTCATATCAACCAATTCTCTAGTTGAATTATAGAACATTTCTTCACAGGCTGGTTAAAGTCTCAGGCTAATAAAATCTGCTGAAGAAATGTTCATTTGTTTCTGTAAGTGCAAAACATCTAACCAAGAGCAACCTATCACTGCATAATTTTATGCCTTGTTCCTGTGTATTTTCAGTCAATGTATTAAACTGACGATCACAGCAGTTTGTACAGCAAAAGTATTCAATAAGCAAGTCCTTTCAGTTAAGATAAGAATATAACATTTTCATTTTCACTCATACTTTAAAACCTTGGGAAAACTGAATGTAATATCAGGATTATCTGCAGCAGATAACTGCAAGATTATAGTCAGTCTCATATGTCATTATAGATTTTCAAGTCAAAATTTTACAACAGCCACAGTTTGTTTTTAGACTTTTGGGAAGGAGTTAAGATGTGCAGCTTCCCTAATTATTTAACAGACTTTAGGGTGGTGCAAAGCTTTCTCCTGATGATGCTTCAAGAGCAGCACTTCCTTTGAAGATATAGATAGTCCTCAAATTACAACCATAATGGAACCTGCCTATCACCATTGTAAGTTGTAAAACAGGTTAGTCACATGACTACCCTGATTTTATTACCTTTTTTGCAGCGGTCCTTAAGTGAATGCTGCAGTCATTAAGTGAACTAATGGTTTACTATGGGCATGGTTTTGCCAAAAGCTGGAAGTAAATGCTGGCTTTCGGCAAAACCGTTTCGGTAAAACACAGTTATGCATCTATGGGATACTCTAAATGACCATAAATGTACCCTGGTTATCAAGTGCCCAGAGTTTGATCATGTGACTGCTGTGGGGGGAGAGACCGTTGGAATTTCAAATCATAAGTAGCCTCAAAGTAGAGCTATGTGAGCAACCAGTTAGAAGTTGAGAACATCTTCATGAAAGCACTGGAATGAACCCCTTCTAAAAAGAGAAACTGCTTCACTTTGTGTCATTCCAGCTGCTTAATCTTCCATATACATTAATCTGAAGAGGCTTTGGTCCATGCAGAAGAAAATACTGTATTTATAGTGAACTATTAGATGTGCCAGAGGAAGCAGATGGAGCAACATGAAATACTTCAGTGGAACATCACCTCAAAAATTCACCTAGACAAATCGAGACTGCATTTCACAAATGGCCTGATGAAATTATACTGAATGCATCTATATAAGTCATAATGTTTCTCCAAAATTCCATTTGCTGTTTCATACAGAAGCAGTCCAAGGTGATATATGAGCCGAGGTGGCGCAGTGGTTAGAGTGCAATACTGCAGCTACTTCAGCTGACTGCTAGTTCAGCAGATCAGCGGATCAAATCTCACCGGCTCAAGGTTGACTCAGCCTTCCATCCTTCCGAGGTGGGGTAAAATGAGGACCCAGATTGTTGGGGGCAATATGCTATTTAGTATACTGTCTTTGGTGTAAGTCGCCCAGAGTGGGCGGCATAGAAATATGACTAATAAATAAATAAATAAATATGGTTGTTTTGTTTGATTGTTGTCACCAGAGGGTTGGAAGTTTATTGGGTTTTCTATTTATTTAGGATTTCATTTCTGTAAGCTGCCTGGAGTTACAGTGAGTTGGGTAGCCATATAATTCTGATAGATAGATAGATAGATAGATAGATAGATAGATAGATAGATAGATAGATAGATAGATAGATAGACAGACAGACAGACAGACAGACAGACAGACAGACAGACAGACAGAGATAAAGTGACTCTTTTATCATTCAGTGCAGTGGCATATGCATATGAAATGGGCGTGAAAATGAAATACTGCTTTTCTCATTTGGATGAAAGCAGTAAGAACAGTGGACATTCATGGTTCAGTGTGGTATGCAATGCAATCTAAAGAATTCTTGTTATTTACCTAGATTTCTTTGCACCTTGATGCAACAGCACAATCTCCAAACATAATAAGAAGACAGTGGCAGAAACGAGCGCTAGTGGACAGCCTCACCAGTCTTCTAGAAAACTTAGACTGACCATGCCCACTGAGACATACATTTTGTAATAATAATAATAATAATAATAATAATAATAATAATAATAATAATAATATTTTGTTATCTAGGATATATCAAGGCAGCAACCCGTATCAACCATTAGTACTAGTCAATTGTATTTGTGACACATTTTTAAATGTTCAGTTGACTGAGTTTCATGTTTAATGAAAAAGAGATAACAACAACAACAACAACATGTAACAGTGATACCCATTGTTATCAGGGCACTTGGTACCATGTTCAAGAATTTTGACTTTATAAGATACAAATTTTGACTTTGTTATAAGATACATCAACAAATTGCAGCTTCCTGCAATAACACCAGCGGAACTGCAAAAAACTGCACTATTTGGAACATCGTACATCTTAAGAAGGTACTTGGTTGATACCTAGGACGCTGGCAGCAACCCATATCAACCATTAGCACCAGTCAATGGTATTTGTGATGCATTCTTGAATGTTCAGTTGACTGAGTTTCATGTTTAATGAATAAAGTAAATAACAACAACAACAACAACAACAATAATATAGTGTCAAAATTTCCCATGTTCTTCCTAGTTCAAAGAAGTTTGAGATATTAGCCTAAAGTCTGCTAAAGCATGGTTTCTGATTTCACCGGAGTCAGACCAAGAATGGAAACATGTCATACAGTAGTCAAGAGGGAAGGGTGAATCCCAGTAAAAAAAGAAAAGAGAAGTGGAAGAGAAGAAGTGCTTCAACGAAGAGCCTGGAGAATGTTGCCTTACTGGGACAATATTTTCTCCAGCTAGTCAAGTCAGTGCTATGCTACATGTGGTTATTCTTATACAATTCTTCCCAGACATTTTTAGGCAGCTGATGCAAGTTTTAAAGGTCAGCGGAGAGGATTTATTCTTCATAGTTCAAGAGCAAATGACTCAGACTTTTCTGGCAAAACAGAACAGCTTTTCTTTCCCAAAGAACCTGTGGTTTCAGAGTTTCATCTCTTTCTTGCTATGCTGCATGTTGGAAGTATCAGACCTTCCTATCCCAAACAGATTACTTGTTCTTGGGGTGGGGGCAACCTCTGATCTTATCTTGGACAGCCTCTAACACAGAGATAATTCCTTTCCATGCATCTAGTAGAGGGTCCTTATGTAACATGCATGCAAGTAGGAGAGTAACTCCCAATAAAAGGGAGTAGATTGTTCATATTTTCTTCTGTACCAATGCTTGGCAGAAAATTAAAAGCATGACACAGTGGTGGGTTGCTACCGGTTCACCCCGGATTGGGCAAACTGGTAGCGGCAGTGGCGGGAGGCTCCGCCCACCCGCCCAGACATTTCTGTGCATGCGCAGAAGCATTGCACACCTACACCCACGAGCAAACCAGTAGCGAACAAAATTGAAACTCACTACTGGCATGACACCATGAGATGTGGTGCGTCTGCTCATATGGGTGAAAGATTTATAAATCAATAGCAAAGCCTCCTTCCTCCTTCTAGTAAGGAGTAAGGGAAATATATTTGGGTGTTGTGGAATATCAAGGAGACAAGCATTTGTTCTTGCTTTTTCTTTGGCAAGAAGCAAGCAGGCTCTTAAGTAAAATCAGCTCAAGACATCTTGATGGCTGAAGGCAACCGAAAGGACTGGGAATTCATAGAATCATTGCATTGAAAGAAACTTAAGAGGTCTTCTAGTCCAACCTGTTTTTCTGAGCAGAAGTCCATATATTATCGTGGACAAATAGCTGTCCAATCTTACCTTGTAAACATCCAGTGATAGACATTCATGGCTTTAAGAAGCAGGCTATTCCATTGTTTAATAATTATCACAAAAGAAATTTCAAGTCTGGAGCTTTCTCTGTTAACTTCCACCCACTGGTTATTGTCTTACTTGTGGGAGTTATAGAGAACAAATCCACACCCTCTGCCTTCTGCCCTAAGATTTCCTTAGGCTAAACATACCAAATTCCTTTAACTGTTGTTCATGGGATTTAGCCTCCAAATCCTTTACCACTCTTTTTTTAACAACCTCATTTCTCAGCATCTTTTTGTACTATGCTGACCAGAACTGGACACACTATTTCAGGTATGGTCTGATCCATGGTGCACCGAGCATTGCTAAGACTTTCCATGTTCTTAACACTATGTATCTGTTGATGTGCCCAAAGCTGCATTGGCTCTTATAATAGCTATGGCACAATGCTTAATCTGTGGTCTACCAGGACATCCAGATCCTTCTCGCAAATACTTCTGATGAGCTACCTGTACCTTTGCATTTAGCTTTTCCCAGATAAGTGCAAAATCCTACATTTCTCACAAATGAAAAATATTTTGTTGAACAAATTCTGACGCTTAAATCTATTAGAATCCTTTTGAACCTTGCTATCATCCGCAAAATTTATGAGTGTCTCTTCTATCATTAGAGAATACTTGTAGCTCAGGGTTGAAATGAGGGGTCTTTGGTGCTTTCTGATGCTACATTACCCAAACTAGCTAAAATCATCAGTGCACCGATGTTGCTAGTTTGGGTAATGAAATGTCTGCAAGAAAACAACCAAGTTCAGGAAGCACTAAGGACTGCTCATTCCTTCTATTTCTACATCTACATTGTTTATGAAGATGTTAAAAAGTACTGGGCCAGGACGGAACCCTGAGATATCCCATTGCATATCTCCTTCCATGTTGACATAAATCCATTGGGGACCACACAGTGACAATCACATGTTATTGCAGCTTGTAGAAAAGAAAGCAATGGTCTATTTTGTAAAATGCTTCTCTGAAGTTTTAAGGGCGCTACATCCACAGCATTCTCCTGGTCTACTAATCTAGCCATGCTATAAAAGAAAGCAACAAAATTTGTCTGGCTTCCTGTTTTTAACAAATCCATGCTGGCTTTTGCTAATCAATTTGTTCAGTTTTTTTTTTAACTATGTTTTTCAAAATACAAATTACAAAAAAAAGAAAAGATGTGGACAGAACATCTACATACAATAACAAAGTCCACACAAAATTTAATGAGACATAGAAGATCCACTGACTTCTTGTTTAGATAATAACAACAGCCCATAGAGGCAGAGAGAAAAATGATTTCCATCCCTGCAGTTTTTTCATCTCAGATAGTATTTTGGAAATATTGAGTACCATGATCTGCACAAGTTTCAGTGGAGGAAAAGATGGCCTGATAGAATGGGGAGTGAATAAGCCTCACAGGCCATGGAAAAGAAATGTGCAAAGTATGATCGCAACCCTTTCAAGAATTATCATAGGAGTGGGAAGAAAATCAATGTTGTGGCACCCAAAACTATTTGATAAGACCTAGCAGAACAAACTGTATGTTTTTTCTTGATGTGTTTTGGAGAAGGATTTTGTGGTAGATGAAGAAATGCAGTTGAACTGATTTTAGCACTAATAAGTAGAGACAAAAAAGCAAGAATAGCTTGAGAGAGAGAAAAGACTTGAGGTTCCAATTCTTCTGCCATGTTGATTTAATTTTCATTTCCACATCAGATCATCTTGACTTCTGGCATAAAGTCTGCCAGAGTTGGCTCAGTTTTAACAAAGGCAGTGTGGGACATGGAAGGTCTGAAGATGTGGCAACTGCAGTACCATGAACCTGTATGAAAGCACAGGTCAATAATATCTTCTTGACAAGGTACTTGAATACATGATATGGAAAGAGTTATACCTACTTTATCTTATAAACCAATAGAACGGATTTCTCCTTACTTTACAAAAGTTGTAATAACAATGTATTGAAAGTGCAGAATGTGTTAACCACTAAAAAGGTAGAATGTGGGTTAAGTCTACGAAGTAGATCAGAAATGGAGCTCAGAAGTCCAAACACACTGGGTGAAAAAGCATTGTTAGGTTTCTGATCTTAGCATAGCACTCTAACCACTCTATGAAAAATTAGAGTAAGATGATAATGGTTCCTTTAGAGAAGAACAGAAATGAGGGCCACGTTTTTCTGGAAGGCAATGTAGCTACTCAACAATGAATTGAAGGGCTACCATCAGTGAGCTGTTGGACAGTATTACTTGGTCTGCTGTATGTATGTTTGGGTGGTTTAGGGGTGGGGAATTGTGGTGGGTAGGAGTGTGTTTGGAGATTGTTATGTGTGTTGGACCTGGTCTTTGGGTGTTAAGTGAATTTCGTTGTATGGGTATACTGTGTATATACGTACAATGACAATAAAGTTATTATTATTATTATTGCTCTAATCATCCTCAGTAGCACAGTCTCAGATGAGAGTTATCTCTATGCAAAAGGATGAATAATCCATTTAGATGGGAAACAATACCAGAGATGTCTACCTGTACTTTATGTAAAGTAAGCACGTGCATTAGGACTTCCACTGCAACGTTTTTGCAATGCAAAGAGATTAGGTGACATATAAGAGAAATCCCATTGCAGTTTGGGGAGGCTTTCCTACAAGTAATTTTAAAATCAAGTCAATCTTCGCAACATTTTATAACATTAAAACCAGAGTCATGTTAATTGTTTTTTAATAAATTTATTCAAATTATTTATAATGAAGGGATAAAAGAAAAACATCCTTGAATCTTTACAGCACCATAAAATCTAACCACTTTTAAGATGCTAGATATTCAAAAATATTGTAATGATCTCATTTATTTCAACATTCTGGTGAATTACTTTTTGAACAGGAAAATGAGATTCAATCACAGAATCTAAAACTCCTAATGCAATCAGCAGGGTACCCACTTTTATATTTTTAAGCGTTACAGTATCCTTAATCATTTTATCAAATTTTTGGGGGTACAGCTTGTCAGAAGCAGATTTATAATTGCTCATTACAGTTGATCAACATTATTTAAACAACGGTGGTGATGCCCAGAGATGGAAGTAGCAGTGCAGATTAACAACATGGAATGCCACCAATAGTTGTCATGGACCAAAGAGAAGCAGAGGAGATTGAGTGATTGGCACAACAGAACAGTATTTTCATCATCTATAGCAAATGATGCTACAGACATTACACAAGGCTTCAGACAATGTACAGATCCAGATTTTTAGACTGTGAAGTTACACGTCATAACCAATACATATCAAACTAAATGTAGGGAATGTCTTTCACATTCATGTTAATGACCAAATTTTCTACCACTGACAGACTTTCCATAATTTTCCTTTGGCTTTCATGTAGCTAAGATCATAGTCATTTTTTATACCAATGCTCCTAATTGGTATAAATCTGCATAATTACAAAGTAATGAACATACAGTAGCTAGGGAAGAATGATTTATAAAGCATGTTTCAAAAACAAGGCAGCTGTGCGCATTGATTTTTCTTGAAATGTTATTAATAATTATACTAATAGTTTTCCTGTGTCAGGTCTCTTCCAATTCTATGGTGCACAAGCCCTTTTTAAGCATTTGATCTGAAGAGATCAAGACAAGCAAGATAAGGATCCTAAATACAGTAGACCTATCCCAGATCTCCCCTCTTCTGTTTTTTGGTGTTGATTAGAAAAACTGAAAAGGAGCAACCAGTCATTTGAACATTAGGAAATTAGCAGGCTCCTCACGAGAATAGGGAGTTTCCACAAAGATGAAAAAATGGAAATGAGAAAGCAGGAATAGTAATATTGGGGACAGTGCATACTCCTATTTCATACTGCTTTATTTGTTAGGCATAACTCCTGAGTAAGGGTAAAATGGCCTCTTTGGTGGATGAGTGTGCATCCACTCTCCATCTTCTTACCAGAAGGGATAAGGACATTCCCAGTTCCATGTTGGATTCATAATTATGTTTCAAAAGGCAATGCAAGTGCTTACCGTTCTATTTTCTGCTTTCTCCCCATGTCCCAAAGTAAGTAAATAAGTCATGGGACAGTGGAAGAAAAAGATGGTGGCATGCCTCAGTCTTCGAGAGACTGAAATAAAGAAGCCTTCAGTCTTGCATATGAATTCTTATCTTGAGGTTTGCACCCTAGTACCTAAGAATTCTAAAGGATAAAGGACCTAGCAATGTTATATAATCCTAGATGTTGATATGATTCACTGAGCTGAAGTTATGGATTGTCAAGATGCTGGCTCAGTGAGCGTTAACTTTGTGGCAGAAAGCAGCGGGACACACAACCAACTCATTTATAGAAATTTCAGGATTCCCAAACCCCACTGAGTTGCTTCTTAAGGTGCTTATATTTTTTTTAAAAATTCTCTGCATCTACTCCAGCAGCAGCATAACCTCATAACCTGTGACTTCTCAGGTCAGAGGGGCAGGCTCACAATTGTGCCTTCCAGATGAGCCACTTGATTAACGGAAGACAGATGTTCTCTGCCTTTTTAACCAAGAAATTAGTGCCATAGCATGTCTGACATGCTCAGATTCAATAGCAAGTACGCTCCTCACTCACAGAGTTCATCTTATTCTGGCACTGTTCACTCAGCATCAGGCTGGTGGCACACTGAGTGATGGAATGATTCCTTTTTGTCATAGCTGCTGCAACTGTCTCCTGAATCAGTAGGTCTCCATCACTGTAAGTAAGACTGTTGACAGTAGAAAGCAAACTGTCAGTCTAATAGGAAACTTTCTCAATGCCTTATCGAAAGACCAAGTTCTTAAGTATCATAGCAAAAACAGAGGAGAAAAACAAAAGCTGTTTCTAACCATTGTTGTGATACATATTTTGCTGGCTTCACCAGGCATTATTTCACTTTGCAGCAGAGATGCCTCACCAAAGAAAGTAGAGGTTTTTGTTCAGTTGCAGCTAGAAATTGCCTTTGGTCCACCGGCAGGTGAAGTCACCGCTATAAATTCCTCTACCCTCTCCACGTTGAGCTGAGAGTCGGATTTCTTAGACCCATTCACCAGAATCTGGCTGGTTGGAGTTGACCCTTGTTGAAATGCTGGAAAGGGGGAGGATGGAGAATCAACAGTTAGACTTGAGTTAAGCCATACAAGAGACCATGCATATTCCCTAACTGTACTGCAAGAAAGAAATCATGCTGGGCTAAAATGTGCCATTCTCACAGATCTGTGAGAAAATACTGTGAATCACTTCATAGACAGAAAAATGCTATAGAAGTGAACATAAAATAAACAAAAACATTCTTGACATAAAAATAATGATTTTAAAACAATACCTTTCCCTAACAGTATACTGTATTTGCCCAACTGCAATTCCACCACACCACAATGTATCTAGAATTACAAAGTACCCCATATTAAAAAAAAATCATATTTGCTGAATTGGTTCTGCATAACTCCAGAAAAAAATATTATTTCATATGGCAGACAGCTAGGCAAAGGCACACAAATTACCAATATGCCCCTTTAAATTCTTCCCTCCTGATTCTGGCGAGGTTCATATAAAAAGAAAGTAAGGCCCTGGAGACTTCTACCTGTTTTGATCAGAAAGTGGTGAGGGGATAAGATTGTTCTGAACTATTTCCCCTTCTCCCCTTTAGAGGAAAGCACATCTGTTAAATGCAGTCGAAGAACAAAATGGCAGAAAAGGCACATCTCCAGTTTAGTCCTCCTGATCAGTCAGACTATCAAATTATATCTGAGAAGAAACTGTCTGTGAGGAAACAAAGTAGCCATCCTGTACTGGAGAATATTTGCTGTTCTAGAGTAAAGGTAAAATAATCCAAGCACAGGGAGATGCAGCTGCTAACTCAACCTTTGTTGTTTAAATATTTAAACAAAAATGAACTTAAACATTGCTACAAGCACAAAATGGGTACAGTTGAGTCATTAATGGAAAATTCTCTGTAAGAAGAGTGTAGCCTCATTGAACATTATCTTCCCTGCTGAGAAGGAGCGGATACAAACAATGCTGTGTGGTTTATTTACTTCCTTTCTAGCCTTTCTCTCCTACTGTTTTCCATTTTACTTTATCCTGAACCTCTGACCTCCCAGCTTAAAAAAAGAAGTGTTTCAGCCATGTTTGTTCATTTGTTTTTAGTTGGGCTGAGAATAGAGGAGGGCACAGCTCAGTTACTCAGGCCCTTCCTTGCATGCAAACCACTCTAAATTCAACTCCTGTCATCTTCAGGGTGGCCTGGAGAAAGTGAAAGGCTACTATCAACAGCATTGGGCTTGATGCATTAGTGATCTGTCTCTAAACAAACTCATCTGCAAGCCTTCTTCCATTGGGTGTTAGGTTTTCTTCTCTGTTCTGCTCTTCTCTCTGCAGGAAAAGTTTTATTTCCACTTTCTTTTCTTTCAACCCCAGATTCTACTTCCGTAATTTAGTTGTCCAATGTCCAAAGCAGTATATATCCACCTCAAAGATGCACAATTCTTTTGGGGGGTGAGCTGGCTATTGAGTGGCTTAATATTGTCCAAAGTGTTAATGGTACTAAGATAAAACTAACCCCACCCCACTGAATATAAATGTAATTATACACTAAACCTATACAATATTATGATCTTCATGATTACAATAAATCTGCCCAGCATCTTAACAGTTATAAACTGATGTAACTTTCAGGGGAGCTCTGGGGGACATTGCAAAATTTTCAGTGGCCCTGTGATGTGCATCTCTGATAAAAATTAGACATTCATACAATTAACTCTACATAGTATATAAGATTGCCCTATATATATTCACACACTGCAACTATCAGGATTGGCTATCATTCAATACATCTTACGTTGCCTACCTCACTTTACTTATCTCAGGTAGAAATCTACTCCATCTGCTAGGGATTAATAATCCCATTCTTCGCATGGAATTTTAGATGCCAGAAAGATAACGTTCACACATTACATGTGATTTAACATGCTGTGAGAATTCAATCACTGATTGTTTTTCTCTATGGTATATATACTGCTCAAAAAAATAAAGGGAACACAAGCAGAAGACGTCCGAGATCTGAATGAATGAAATAGCCTTATTAAATACTTTGTTCGTTACATACAGTAGTTTATACACTGCTCAAACAACTAAAGGGAACACAAAACTACTGTATGTAACGAACAAAGTGTTTAATAAGGCTATTTCATTCATTCAGATCTCGGACGTCTTCTGCTTGTGTTCCCTTTATTTTTTTGAGCAGTGTATATATATATATAGCTTAATATCATCTATTAATTCAGCCAACTGATGGTTTATTCAATAAACCATGATAAAGCAAATCATGATGGCTGACTGCTCTTAAAGAGTCTTGTACTGAGCCACAACATGAGCTATTCCAGACCGATGTTTCTCAACCCTGGCCACTACCAGATGTGTGGACTTTAACACCCAGAATTCCCCAGCCAGCATGGCCTCTGCAGAGAATCCCAGCTCTGCTTATGCTTAACCTGGCGGCGGGCAGCGGCCATCGGGTCCTTCTGGCAGGCAGAAATCTTTCTTAATTTTGCCACTACAGATTCATCTAGAGCAGAGGGTCTTCAAACTTGGCAGCTTTAAGACTTGTGGACTCCAACTCCCAGAATTCTCCAGCCAGCATAGCTGGCTGGAGAATTCTGGGAGTTGGAGTCCACAAGTCTTAAAGCTGCCAAGTTTGAAGACCCTCTGATCTGGAGCAGTGTTTCCCAAACTTGACCCTTTAAAGATGTATGGACTTCAACTCCCAGAATTCCTCAACCAGGCATACTGGTTGGGGAATTCTGGGAATTGAAGTCCATGCATCTTAAAATAGCCAAGTTTGGGAAACACTGATCTAGAGGTACCGGGGAATGAATTACAACCCGCCTCCATACAAATTCCGCACTTTCCCTAGAGATCATACCTCCGGGTTGGTTAATTCAGGCAGACCCCCACCCCCCATGACGGGCGCGAACTTCTTAAGCGTCCCCTGGCCCATCCCCTGCCCTGCTCCCCCCCCCCACCCCAGGGTGGACTCTCACCCGCCCTGCAGCTGTGCCTGGCGCGCACGATCTGCACCGCTTGCTGGTTCTGGAAGCGCACCAGCGCCAGAGTGATGTCGGCGTTCCAGCTGGGGTCTTCCTGCGGGCAGCGAAAGTCGATCTCGGCGCCGTCGTCCGTCACCACCGTGAAGTAGATGTGCCGCTGCTTCCACTCCACGCACTCGACGGCTTTGACGTGGGCGAAGGGCAGCTCCTTGCAACGCGTGGAGCCCCGGCTGCCGGCCTCGAAGAGCCGCAGCCCTTTCTCGCTCAACAGGCAGCGCTTTTTCTTCCAGAGCTGCAACAGCCCTCCGCTCCGCTTCTCCAGCACCCCCTCCCGCAGCACCTTCTCCGACGCCGCCATGGGGGCAGCCAGCGGGACGCTCCGGCCGGGAGGCGCGCTGCCCGTGGAAACGGCCGCGTGGTCCGCCGGGCGAAGCCGCGTTTTTCCTCTTCCTCCGGCTTTTCCCCGGGAGAACGCGAAAGCCCGCCCTCTGCCGCGTGAGCCCCGGCCCGGCTCCCCGCGCCTCTCTGCTGGCGGGATCTGTCGCTACATGCCCGCTTGCTTGCTTGCGCCGGGCTCTTTCTGCTTCCCACTCGCATTCCTTTCTTGCTCAGCCAGAGCCTCGCCCCAGCTTTGCCTGCCAGACGGCGCTCACGCCCAAACGCGGGACTGCTCCGTTGGAAGCCTTGAGGGGTCCGGCCCGGCGTGGAAGCCTGCCTGCTGAGGAGGCTGGAAGACCCATTCGAGCGCCGACGGGCGTACGAGGCGGCTCGGGCAAACAGCTAGGAGGGTGACTGAAGTCCCTGCTTTCATTTCCCCCCCAAAAAAGCAGCAGACGCGGACGGGTGAAAGGCACCGTTCGTACGCGGCCAGAGTTTAACACCGTGGGTAGGGGCATCCCATATAGTCCTGATTCTAGAAGTCCCTTCCTTTGACTGCTGTGGTCCAAACTAGGCCTCGCATGCAGATGTGCTTAACCAAAGTTGGCAGCTGTTTCGGGAAGGGAAGATTTGCAGTAGGGAAGTGGTGCTGGGGCTTAGCACAGGTTTAGAAAGAGGCAGGTTAAATTATGCAGAGAGGATTTGTGGAGGAGGGACACATGAGTAAAAAATGATTGTCACCGGATTGTTTGACACAGGCACAAGTAGGATGAGAACAGTTATTTTAGGAGCAGAATGGAAGTTCTCCTACCCAAAGGGGAAGTAATGCGAAAATCTAGACCTGTGAAAACTGACTCCTGCTGCATATCCTAGAAATTAAATTGTACCCACACGGTCATTGACCCGTCTTCTCCTAGTCCAGCTCGCACTGCACAGTTTTGCTTTCCTATGCAACTCCTCAGATATTATGTTAATGGTTTGCAGTGGCTGATACCAAGAGTAAATAAATGGTAGAAGACAAGGACAGAGGTTCACAATCCTCTCTTTGCGAGGCAAAACACCTGGCTTCTCTTTCCCCTTTGCAGAGGAGTTGCAAATCTTTCCCAACTATTCATTTTCTGCTTCAAATTATAGTCTCCAATTATTCTTTCAATGGGGGAATGGTAGTCATATGTAGTCCCCCTAAGCCACATACACCCAGATGCAATTATGAGCATAAGCTCAGCGACTACTTAATCATGCCTTTAATTGTGCAGGTGTTTCATAATGCTGAACTAAAACAACGCTGAGAATCTCCTGATAGGTTATTAGATAGCAAATGAAATAAGTTGTTGTCTCCAAGTTTATGGAGATTAGAAACGTGATATGCAAATTATTTTAAAGCAACTTGGAACATGAATGCTCTTAACTGAGGAATGAAAACTTGAACAGAAATGTAGAAAACATGACTCATGTTTATTATCTCAATGTTGTATTTACAATAAGGATCAAACGATTATTGAATCTATCCAGATATTTTTAGCACAACTGAAGACTGCAATTGTACGTTCATCTCCTTGAAAGAAAATTGCATAGATCCCTATGGACATCTATCTAAACCATATTTTTTAGGATTATGCACATTTCAAAAATGATTCATGAGAAATACTTAGCACTTCTCTGTTAATCATTAGACTAGCCCAATTTTAGGCCATTTCTGTGTGTGGTCCACTGTATGTCTTCTGAATCATTTATGAAGCATGTGTAGGCCTAATATCACACTTTTAGAAGTAGTATTGCGTAAATTGTTAATTCTGTTACTGCTAAACCTTGCCTTAGGTTTTAAGCATTGCTGGTTAAGCTCCTACTGAATGATGTTTTAATAAACATGTACTTCACAGTAGCAGCATGCTGTAATTATTCTAGTGCTGAAGCTATTAACTACTTCTTTCAATCACCAGTCCAAAATCTGTGGGAGAAGAAGCATATTAAGTCTGCGGTAGCAAAAAAACTAGCTGCTAATCCACTTTTCTAACACATTTTATTAAAAGGTATATGTTTCTGAAAATTGCAACTCACTTTATCAGAAATGCGATTCATGAAAAATCTTGTCTTTTAGTAAAATGTGTCTGACCAAAAATAAGACTGGACTGTAATCCTGAAATCGAAGCATACAGAACAATATTCCAGACTTATACAAATCATTTTTTTTCTATTTTCCTTTAAAAAGTAGGTTTAAGTATGAGAAACATATCTGACAAACACAGAGAAATTTGAGAGATTTTTGGGGTGAGTAGGTATTGATATCCCAATACTTTATGTACTAAGTAGGGATGTGAGAAGTTCTTGAAGACACAAAGTTTAGTGAAGACGAAGATAGGCTGGAAGGAGGAAATCAATATTACTCTAATTACCCTATTTTTGACTCAGATTGACTCAGCTATCCATCCTTCCGAGGTGGGTAAAATGAGGACCCAGATTGTTGGGGGCAATATGCTGACTCTGTAAAACCGCTTAGAGAGGGCTGTAAAGCATTGTAAAGTGGTATATAAGTCTAAGTGCTATTGCTATTTTTACCACTGCAATCCTAAAATGACTCAGAAATCACATAGTAACTCTGCATGTGGAGAGAAAACAGTTTTGCGAAAGAGAACTAAAAGGAATGTTGTAAAAGAGGATTGTGGAAGGAGGGACCTCTATGAAATTAAGGCTGACAAACAACAAAAATCTCAGTTCACTATTCCCTGCTATTTTCTGGATCCTGCAACCAGGAAAAGCAAAGCTGTTGCATCTAAAGTTAAAGTTACCTCTCAAAATACTAATCAGTGGAAGAGTAAAATAGCACTTTCCCTTTAAATAAGACAGATTTAAAAATGATGAATTACTTCAGGAGCCTGTTAAAGAAGAATAATGTCCATAAACTTTATTTGCTTATCCAAATAAATTAATGGAGCTCTGCTCTTATCTCCCCTACCTTGTTGGAAACCTGGAGAAAAGAATTTAAAATCAGAAGTGGTGCAGCAAGAGGAATTCAGGAAATAAAGTGCTAAGGGAGAGAACAAAGACTGTTAGGGTTAGACCAGAGTGGAAGAGGATACCCCTCAATACTCCCCAAAACACATTACCAATCATTTCCTGATGAACTTCAACCTACCCCCCAAAACAAAAATATGGCAAAGCTTTATACCTTTTACACAGATTTTGAAGTTGTGA
The DNA here is from genome assembly GCF_059756535.1 of Pantherophis guttatus. NCBI lineage: Eukaryota > Metazoa > Chordata > Lepidosauria > Squamata > Colubridae > Pantherophis > Pantherophis guttatus. Next base: position 38,035,720 of record NC_142065.1, on the reverse strand, counting down.
TGGGAATATGTCAGGAGATAAAGTACAATTTACACTATTTTCCAAAATATGTGCACTTAATGTTTTAAGATAGATTTACTCATAGGCAGTGTTGTAGATCAAGGGGGAAGACTAGTGTTGAAATGCATCCATCCAAATACTAAGCAAAGCTACCACTTCTTAACTTTGAAGCCCAGACAATGAAGCAGAGGAATGTTTGCTTTAGAAAAAGAAAATACAGTTATCAGCCTGGCATTGAATTTGCATTCAATTTCTCTTTCCTGTGTGGTGCTAAATCAAGGACTTTTCTTTCTCTATTATTTCCTATTTCAATAAGAATTATTATAATTATTTTTTATTACAATAGAAATTCACTATTATATAAGTAGGGGATGGTGTTTACCTCAACTGTTATTCCATATTTCACGTTGTATTTGTGATTTGATCAGTAGAATTTTTAGACAACAATTTTGTTTAGAACTTTGATTTTTCTGAATTTGCAGGTTTTTTTATTTATTCAAATCATACCCACTTACACTCTTCTAAGAAGATTGTACTTTATTCTGAAATTTTCTCTTAAGTTGCCATCTGTAATTTGAAAAGTTCTACATTTTATTGCCTTTATCATTAAAAAGCATTTTACTTTTTTCCTCTAACAAAGTTTGGACTTATTTGACTCTTGTAAGATTTCTTTTTCTCAAGAAAATAGGGCTTGTTTTCCAAAAACAAGGATGTTGTGAGGATGTTGCCCTTCTTAAAATAATAATATTCAGTTTGACTTTAAATCAGTGACAGGCCTGCCAATATCTCTCACAAACCGAGTCAGGGAAAAGATGTGAGTTGCCTGTTGGAAGATAGGGACTCCCAGGGCTTACCAAGCTACTATCCCGTAGTGGGTTTCACTTACCTTCGGTACCAGTTTGGAACTGTGAGCACTCATGCGGGGCGCTTCTGCACATGCACAGAACCTTCTGCGCATGCACAGAGCGTCCGTGATGATATCCTGGCGGGTGGGTGGAGCCTCCTGCCGCCACTACCGGTTCACCTGAACCGGTTCACTGGTAGAAATCCACCACTGCTACTATCCCAAAGCAGAGTAGGCCCAAAATCTGAAGACCAGAAGGCTTCTGTGACCCTACAGAGACAGCTATCCACTACAAAATTCAATAAATAAATGTAGAAATATCAATATAGTTGAATACGTAGTTTGATAAATCACATTAAGGATACTGTACCTTTGTTTGTGTTTCCCTCTTTTGTGTTGCCTTGTTTTGCTATGTTCAGTAAATTAAGCTTGTTTTGTTATGTTAATGATGATTTCTTTGTTTTCATTCAACATTTTTAATCCATATAGTTAGCATCTGATTTTCTCTCTACAAGGAGTATTTTTCCTCTATATATTCAGATAGCTCTTTCTGTATTCCCATTTGTCTTTTTCTAATACTGGTGATCCTTGGCTTACAACCAGTTGCTTCACCACCATTCAAAGTTACAAGGGATTTCGAAAAAGTTACTTGTGACTGATCCTCAAAGTTAAGACTGCTACATATCCCTCCCCTGTTCCCATAGCCACACGATTGCATTTCAGACACTAGGTAACATTTACAACCAGTTGCAGCATCCCATGGTCATGAGACACTGATTTGCTATTTTTTTTGTCATTTTCTAGCATAAAATGACACAGAAATGGCTGCTAGATATATTGGATTTGCTTAATGACCATATGGTTCACTTATCATGTTAAGCAAACCATGTGGCTCGCATTTACAACCAGTTGCTGCAAAATGGGGTCTATTTGGTCTGCTATGACAAAAAAAAAAGCCAATGTAGTGGTTAAGGTGTTTAAATAAGAATTGGGAGGCCCAGATTCTGGTCTATCCTCAGCCACAGAATATCAAAGGTGCTTTTTTTTCAGGAGGCAATTGGACTTTTTTGTTTTTTCTTTGAAGACATTTCACTTCTCATCCAAGAAGCTTCTTCAGCTCTGACAGGATAGTGGGGAACGGAAGGATTTATATTCCTTGCAGACAGCTGGTCATTTGCAACCTTTTAGAGGGCCGTTGAAGCACTTGGAGGTTTATCTGTGTCCTCAGGGTCACCTGAGTAGTATTCCTGGTTCCTGTAGTCTGCAATTTTTTTTCTTGAAATCCTACTCCCACACCATTCGTATCCTGTCAGAGCTGAAGAAGCTTCTTGGATGAGAAGTGAAATGTCTTCAAAGAAAAAAACAAAGAAGTCCAGTTGTCTCCTGAAAAAGCACCTTTGGGATAACCATGACCTGGATGACTGAGAATCTCCAAGCCACAGAAGTTCACTGGGTTGTTTTGGGTGAGTGATGTCTTCTCAGTTCACCTTGCCTTATCAGATAGCTATTATGGTGGAAAAGTAGGAAGCATTGACTTGAGCTAGTAAATGAACTTCATCTACTTTATTTTGTATGTTAATATTTACACCTTAACATCTCACAGCTACCCACCCAAATAAATATACATTGTTATTTTCTTTATTATTATATCTTTTCCTGATAGCATTGTATGAGGGAGGATATTCTCTCATTTCTTCAGAGACTTTCTGATTATGGACAATTAACACTTTTTATTTGGTAACATTGCATGAACAGGTCATATAGGTAATAAGTTATTTATCTTTTTAAACAAATTTAATAAAACTCCCTGAGTTTTTTCTTATAGAGTGACTGCCACATGGAATACTACGGTAGTTCTTTTTTCTTTTAACAGTGATTGTCTTTTTATCCTGTTTGGCTGCCTCCTTTAACCCTTCCCCTCCCCCCCAACTTCCTTCTTCCTGCCTGCCTGCCTGCCTTATTGTTATCCATTTAATCCATTTAACAGAGCAATGGTTTTACAGCTGTTCTTATTTTAACCAGACTTGATTTAAAAATAGACTTATTTGCTCCGAAGACTGGTATATCGTTTGAACTAAATACAGACCCTAACCTGAAATATTCAAACATAAAATTTGGCCAACTTAGTTAAAAACATTTCTCTGTTAAACATTTATCTCCCATACATGGATAGGCATTTTTATTTGAAAATACAGTACTGGGAATGTGCAGTGTCTGCCTAGAAAGCAGATATTATATGTAATATCCAGAATACTGCCAGTAGAGGTCAGCAGTCCTTTTGAGAACAGGAAGGGCACAAAAACAACAGGACAGCAAAACTGTGTTGCTGCAAATTTGCATGTAAAATGCTTATATTCAGAACACAATCATTTTGCATCAAGTGATTTTAAGTGATTCTAAATCATTCTAAACCAAAGGAAAAAAGTCACAATGTTATTTCAGAGAGAGGTAAAAATGCGGTTGCACTTATAAATGCAGTGAAGAATATCCAAAGCCACTTGTCTTTATATTTTTCTTTAAATTATTTTTCTACTTGTTCTACTTTCATTTCTCATTGCAGAGTTAGATATTATTTTTTCACTTTTTAGCTTGTTGCCCATATTGTTCTTAAGTGTGTGTGTATGTGTGTGTTTGTATACGTAAATAATCTAAACCACTATGGTCATACTGGGAGGTTGGCCTGCCTTGAAAAAAGGAGAGAGATGAGATGATTTTAGCCCATAGGAACAAGGGAGAAAATTAATTTAAGAACAGATTCAAAGAAATGAAAAAACAAAACAAAACAGCTAAGTGAATAAAAGCAGAGCAGAAAAAAATTACTAATAGATTCTCCTCCTTTGACATGAGGAACAAAAAAATATTTGCCTTGAGACTTCAGGATAGGCAAAACTATAAAACTAAAATGGAAATGAATATGTTGACAAAACAATATGTTTATATTACACAGTGGAAGGAGCCCACTATCTCCACTTGCACTAAGTAAACAAAGGGACGGGTTTTAATGCATGAAGTTCATCTGAAAAGAACCACTTTTAGTTTTTTCTCATTCAGACATAGAAGTTGTAAGTATAAGGCCCAAGCATTCTGAGTGGCCTTTTCTCCTGTTGATATCTGTCAGAGTCATCTGGAAAAATCCCCAATATTCCAGAAGGTTTTTTTTTTTTCCTCATTAGACTTTGCCTCCTGAGATCAAATTGGAGGATCACATGATTTCCAGCAGTGACTCTTGGAATGAGATGCTCTACTCTGGGTCCCTTGGGCAGGCATGAGAATGGAAAAGGGGATATAGAAGAGAATGCAAGAAAAACCCCCACATCCTTTTGGCTCAGGTTTCAGACTGTAAATTGTGACTACAAATCTTTAGGCACTCGTCCCATGGATTAAAACAGGTGGGTTTCAGAGGTGGGTTTCAGCAGGTTCTGACCAGTTCTGTAGAACCAGTAGCAGAAATTTTGAGTAGTTTGGAGAACCGGTAATAAAAATTCTGACTGGCCCCACCCCCATCTATTCTCTACCTCCCAAATCCAGCTGATCGGGAGGAAATGGGGATTTTGCAGTAACCTTCCCCTGGAGTGGGGTGGGAATGGATATTTTACAGTATCCTTCCCCTGCCACGCCCACCAAGCCACGCTCACAGAACCGGTAGTAAAAAAATGTTTATTAAAAGAAAGCATACAAAATTCGGCTCCTGGAACTGTTTCTATTTCCTTAATGGTAGACCCAACAGGTCATGCAAGTGGGAATAATTATGTGACCAGAAGGGAAGCATTAGAAAAGGCTGAACTTTGAAACGGAGTGTTCAGCAGAATCAAGAGGCTCTGCCTCCCTCTGAATGAATTAATTCTTATGGGTGATTTCCCCCCCTGTCCCAGTTCTAACTGGATCTGACCCATTTTGGAATTTGAGCCTTCTTTTGTCAGCTGCTTCTACCATAGTAAATTTGGCCTGACTGATCTGTTTTCAAAGGATTATCCAGCTGATGGACAGACATGGAACCCTGAGTCCCTTCTCACAAATTTGTTCCAACAGTCCATCAAATTTGAAAAAATAAAAGTTTGTAAGACAGATTCATTTTGACTGCTTTATTGAAGGCAGAGAAGTTTCTCTGAATATAGTTTATGTTTGTAACAGATATTTGTAACAAGTTTGGATTCAGTTTCAAAAGAAAACTTCAAAGCACATGGATGCATAAAGGTAGTACTTGTTTAATTCATTTTAAAGTAACCATATATTTTCTGATGAACATATGGCTGCTCCCTGCCACCATAGAAAAATCTTTGGAAACTCATGTTTAGACAATTGTAATTACTACTATTGTAGCTAAATGCACTTGGAAGCTTCTTTTCTAAATTATTTTCAAAGCACTGGACAACCGTAATAATAGAAAAAAATATAAAATGCTACTGCTACAATTTCGCTTGTTGTGTCTACAGAATTATTGCATTTTAATTGAATCACATATTAAGTACTGAATGGGGACTAAACATTAAATAGGCTGCATTATAAATGAAAACTATGTGCACTAGGCTCATATAAAACTCTTCAGCGCAATATGAGTCCATGAACTGGGTAACAGTTTTTCAATTAAAAAAAACCTAAAAAAAAAAAACCCACTGAAACAATATTGTGAAAGCAGGAATCCTCTGTGTTTAACAAAAGGAAGAACTGGAACTGTTAACTCTGGTCCCAAAGATAAGGATATTTACAATGCTTACTTTTTCCATAGTTTAAAAAAAAAGGAATTCCAATCCATCTTAATCTTTTTAATTTTACCAATAGGGTTTCACTCATCATTCTAAGGCACTGAATCTAAGGTATGATTTGTTTTTAAGTGAACAGGCTATTTTGCTTGGTTCATACATCACACCAAGCCATGTTTTCTAAACGGTAATGGTTGGGTTTATACATCATACCAAGCCAAAATCAACCAAACTACACTTCAGTTTAGTGCAATATATGAATCCAATAATTATTCAGCTAAGTGGAAAAATGCAAAAATGAAGCAGCAACAAACTGGACATTAACAATCAGGTTTTCTAAAAAAATGAAATCTGGAAAGGTTGTGGATTCTGTTTATCTCTAAATTCATAAACATTTTAGGAATGTTAAAAAAACCTCCAGATGCATATGGATCTTCAAAAACTGGAAATTTGGTCTTTGAAATTTTGAAAATCAAACTGAATTCTACCAAACCAATGTACAAAAGCATCTCAACTAGTGACTATTGATTAATATATAAATTTTCTGTTGAAAATGCAACATTTATAGTTCAACTTCATAGCTAAGACTTTTTTATTTATATTTCCTCTAAAATTTGAGGAATGTGCTTTACTTGTGCCTCTAGGCAATTTCCTAATTCTCAGCTTTGCATCCTAGCACGTAACAATCACTTATACTTTCCACAGTACTTAGTGTCATAGTTACTGTGTAATTTAGTATCAAAAAATATATTCTAACAAGAATTATTTATGCTGGCCCAGATTGGAAAAAATAATTTTTGGGAAAACAACTGTTGCAGGATTCGCTATTCAAAAGCAGCTATGTGTTCTGTTGCAGTGGGAAACGTCAACAAAGACTGAAAGCATGAATGTATGTTAAAGGAGGCCATTATTCTAATATGAGCCATGGGAAATGAGAGGCCACTGTATGGTTTCAAAGGACCTGTGGAACAAGGCCCTTGGAAAGATTGCCTATCCAGCAAAAAGGAGCAGCAGGTTGTTACTGTATTACTAATACAACTGGCGAGATAGCCTTATTCTTGTTAAGGATTGGATTGGATAAACTCAGCGCTGGCAAAGCATTCAGTGCTGGGAAGGATGCTTCAAAGCTGCTGGGATCTAGTTCTTCACTGAGAATGGACAAGTGCTCCTGCTCCCTGGCCAAAGCCAAAGCCTTTAGGCCCAAAGTTCTTGGCATAGCAACCTGTTGGAGAGAACCAGCAGAAGAAACAATCAGCTATTAAATACATCTCTGAGCTCAGGAAGAGCCATAAACAGTAAATAATGTTTACACAGTTATCAGTGAACATGTGCTTACAAAACAAGAGCTTTCTGTTTTCTGCTTTAAGACTTCACTACATTTTCCATCGCGTACTTTTTTCCCCACCTGACCTGTTATGCTATTTTTAGAAAATATAGTAAGAGTTTTGATCAGTGGGATTTATACCCACTATTAATCTAGCTTCCCGCTGGCCAAATGCAGCAAAATGGAGCAATCGAAAGAACTGTGGCTAGGTATAGTATCCTATACGCCCAAATGCAATCAAGTATCATTAGAAAACATCTCTCTAGTAGATAACCTGAGGCATTCTGCTCCATAATCAAATTGCAATCAAACAAGTAAACGAGTGTTACAAGAAACATGTAAGGCCTCTGTGCCTGGCACTCTCCTGAACCTCTAAATCATAACTCATTGCATAAACAGTATTTGTAGATTTTGCAACATTTTTACATAAGAGAACATCTCCTGCATTAGCATCCATCTGATACCTGACTAGCAACTAATCATTATATGCCATTAGTTATGAACATAAGGAGGACATCCTGAAGTAGCAGCTCTTACCCTTGCAATAGATTTCTCCATCTTTATCAGCCAAAGTTGTAGACTCCAGGCCTTTGCCACATTTTGCACATCGGAAACAGGCCTTGTGCCATGACTGAGCATAATAAAGAAGACATGTTGTTAGCATGGAAGTGAATAACTTCAAAGGGACACTTTGACATCTTACATGAGCTTGACTAGAAAAGCACTGCCCTCCATAAAATTGATGTACAAAGGCCAGCGGCCATTCTATCAGCTTCCCATTTCTTATACTGGTCTGTATAAAAATATTCCATTTGCTCTGAAAGACAATTGTAATATTTTCTCAGAAAGAAAGTGGATTCTGCATGTTTTTTCTGAATTCGCAGAACTTACTGGCAACATCAAATTTGCAGATAATGCACAAGCGTACCCATATGTAACAAGTGATTATTTCTTGATTCTAGCATTTTTATATTCAATGCATGCCCCAATCATCTTTCTTTGTAATAATTATAGCCTTGGATAATCGCTTAGCTTCAATTGTATTGCTAGGTTTTATTGTAATGATATGAAACCAAGTCCCCCTGTGTATTAATGAATAAAATCCCTAGTAGCCAGTGATGAAGAATGCTGGAAGTTGTGCATTAAGAGTATCAAGATAGACACCACATTCTCCACATGTTTTAGACATCCGGAAGCATAGAATTTCGAGGAAGAGTATTCTATTCTTTCCTATAAACATATTCACTTATGAATTTATTATGCAAGCATTGTCAGCAAAATTAATTTAAAATGAAGAACTGAGGTGGCACAGTGGTTAGAGTACAGTACTGCAAGCTACTTCAGCTGACTGCTAGCTGCAGTTCAGTTCAAATCTCACAAGGCTCAAGGTTGACTAACCCTCCATCCTTCCGAGGTGGGTAAAATGAGGACTCAGATTGTTGTGGGCAATAGGCTGACTCTGTAAACTGTTTAGAGAGGGCTGTAAAAGCACTGTGAAGCGGCATATAAGTCTAAGTGCTATTGCTAAGTGCTAAAATGTAACATGCAGACTTTTATATACTCAAAAAGAGAAAGCCCAATTTAGCCTAAACTAGTATACTCATATTTGCTATCTACTAATAATATTTCTTACCTTCCCAGCTCCAACCACCTTCTCTGCAGCGTAGACAGCCTGTCCACAGCGAGGGCAGCCATCAGAACCACCCACCTTTTGGGCAATCTTGGATGCATTAGGATTGTTGGTTGGGCAATGGGGGTGAGATCTGTGGGGCCGAAGCAAGAAAAGAGTTATTTCATATTTCCATGTGTGTGTATAGAGAGAGAATATCAAGAAAGGAAATATTGTGGGGGGGAGGGGAGGGAGGAGAAAGAAATCATCAGTATCCTAGGCACAGATATATAAAAAATAAGGCTGGTTTTGATTTTTTTATTTTATTTTGGCTGATGAGTGTAAGGTAAATGGGAAAGCAGTAAGAATTCATAATTCTGAAATCACAGTATTAAACACTGTGATATAAACACTGAATTTGTTTATATTCCATTATTATTATCACCATCATAATGGATGAATAAATACTCAACTTGAAAAAAGACTGACAATGTCTTACAAAACAGACTGGTTTTCGCCTTTCCCTTTCCATTCTCTCTTCTTTCTCTCAGTTTACTTTGTATTTGCTTTTGTAATTCTTAATACAATTATATTAAAAAACCAATAACAGGCTGGTTTAAATATGCTCCGGAACAAATTCATAATTTTGTACTTACAAGTAAAAAGCCTGTATATTTGAACCGAGAACAAGACTTGTAGGGAGCTAAAGTATGCTGAGTATACATATTTATCAACCTTCTTTCACCTGCTATTTTTATAGTTCAATAAAAATCTAGCATTTCATATAAATAGGTCATAATTATATCTAGGTAGGTTTATAATGAATTGCATTTGGGATTTAGGATTATGTTTCATAACAGAAGAAATTTAATAGCCTACTTCGCTGGAAATTGGATTTTTATCTAGGCAACATCTGCTTTCTTCGTAACCACAGTATTTGAATAATGATATAAATTCAAATCAATACATTAAGCAATCACACTTTGCAGGTTTCTTATTAGTACAACTCACTCTTCAGGTTTGATCCCCAATGCTTCACCCTTGTCCATGCTTAAGGTCCCAGCTCCTTGTCCATATCCATAGCCTTTCGGTCCATATTTCTTCCCATAGCATGACTTGCAGTAGATCTCTTCTCCATGCACAGCCACCGTAGTGCTATCCAGGTTCTTCTTGCAAACCACTACAGTCATTTGGGAAGGACAAAGATAAAATATGGCACCTTTACAAGCTTAAGTATGAGATCTGATTTGTAATACAGGCAACTAGGATATTTGTGGAACCATTAAATTCCACTAAAGAGTACATTATATAGGATGAACAAATTTCGGCATGAAAAATCTATTACCATCTTTTCCAATCTAGTGCCTTTTATAATGTTGGTCTACAATACAACCGAGGGAACCTATTTGGATAAAAGGCTGATCCATCAGGATGTTCTATAGCTCTCTCTTTTTTTTTAATGCACCTCTATGTTTTTTTGGAGGGCATAGCTCTGGAGATAGTAAATTAATATTTTTCTCTCACACATTTTCTTTAACACAGCAAAGATAAAAGGATCTAATTGGAGAAATGGCACAGAACAAAGAAGCTACAAGTAAGGATCTATACAGAACAATTTAACCTGAGCAATTTGGTCAGCCATAAACTGTGTTATTTTATTTCTGAACTTCCATTCACAAATAGAAATACAGAAAAAGCGGAAAATCAGGAGTCTTTCAATAGCTTATGCATCTTAATAAAATTTATTAGTTGAAAAAACTGCTACTGGACTTGTGACCTTTTTTCCTATCATAGACTGTCCCATATAATGTCTAGAAAAAGTACACAGGAAGAGGTAAAACATCATATTAATAGGGATAATTTTGGTCACAAACCTAGATTGTGCAGTTCAGTTTAAAAAAAGCCAGGGAGGAATTAGAGAATTGGGGCCAGCAGGCAAGGTAGTCAGAGGGAAAAAAAAATGGCAGATACCAAAGAAATACCACATTATTTAAACCACCAACTGATATTCCTCAAAGGAAATAGTCTCAAGTGTAAGAGTGGCCAATTCACATAAGGATTTTTCTGTTTTTTATACAAAATCTGGATCACTCCTGAAGGCATATATTGTATTTATTACTCTATTGCCTGTATAATGAAGTTTTCTGTATTTCTCAGTATTTTTCTAGCCAATTCCATGGCATTCTATTTGCAGTATATTTAAATTTCTACAACTAGCAGAAGTAATATATTGCTTGAAGTTTCTGAAAAATTGTTAAAATCGGACGTTGCTTACCTGAGCTCTGTCTTTCCTTTGTTTTTTTCTTCCTGGGACTTTAAGTGGCCCAAGGAGCACTTAGACATACCTATTATAAGGGGTCCTTGGTGCTCTCTGAGCTTGCTTGTTTTCTTGCAGATGTTTCATTACCCTAACTAGGTAACATCATCAGTGCCTGGTTATAACTGGTTACAACTGGTTATCCAGTTATAAATGTAAAGCACTGCTAACATCTGAGGATGAGTTTGCATTGTAGAAAAATTCTTACAAAGGGGAAGCAGAGAAGTGGAGCAGCCATCAGAATAAAGTGAGTTTAGCAGATGGCTAAGGGTGAAGGAGGAGAAGGCAACTAACATCAGACAAATTGAAAGAAGCAGCAGAGATGCTGAGAGCCATCAGCCAGCGACTAAAGGATCTTCTCCCACCCATCAACATAGACTGAGATACTGTAAAAAGTCAACACTAAAGCCACAGTTCATGACAGTAATTGACATCATCTGAAGCTAACAATCTTCACGATGGCTAATGGTGAAATTTGCTTTATTATAATTCAGGCAACAGAAGACCAAACTATTCATAGGGCTATTTTGGAACTAGAGCATAGGCATAGATATTAATATAGACAGAGTATAGATTTAATGTGTGTGTTGGCCAGAGAGGTTGGATTCTGTCCATTTATTAACATATGATTAGAACAGCAATTGCCAATGGGAAGAAAAAATAAATAACTTGGCTGCAGCATAGGCTGCAACCTAAGCTCTCTTCTTGTTGTGATGGACCATAGCAGCTAGCCTTTAACAGCCAGAGTTTGCTTTTAAGCCACAATAAATTGTCTTACTCTCAAGGAATGCAAACAGAAAACCAAATATTCTCTCAGGAATGCAGTAGAGGCAACAGTAGGAGCAGTCTCTATATATGGAAAAGACGACGGCTGAATTTCTCATCCTGTTGACCAAATATGGCGTTTGTCTCCCTGGGCTGGCAAAGGGTTGGCTGAGAAAACCACCAGGCAGAGAAGTAATAAAATATTTAGCCATGAAAGGAGGATCTTTAGAAGAACTCCCCCTCCCATAAAGAAACAGCTAATTCTTCTTTTATTGTCCTGGAATGGAGTTTGTGCTTGCCCTCCCTTGAGATCCTATAAATCACTGTGGCTTGAATACTGGCATTTTAAGATAAAACTTTGCCTTGCACTGGAAGAGCCATATTTAAGGCATCAGTTTTACCATATGTTATCTAATTTTTCCAAAGCTGTCTGTATTATTATCACAAAAGTCTTGATCCCATCTTAGAAAAATAATCTTCAATGTTTTTTTTGTTTCTTTGTGTGTGTGTGTGTGTATGTGTGTGTCTGTGTGTGTCTGTGTGTGTGTGTTTGTGTGTGTGTGTATTGAGAACAAGCTACAAAGAAACAAAACAATGATGCCCTCTCTTTGACAGTTCTGTAGCATACGCACATTTCCAGAGAAATATAGTGTCTATTTTGCTATAGCAGGAGCCCAGGATTCTCTCTGCTATAATCAATGCAATAAATATTTAGTAATATTCATTACTAGTTTAGTCGTACTTCTAGAGAAATTATCATCCACTTAATTTTTGTCCAAGAAATTTGATACAGTTACTGTGCAAATCTCATTCTGAGCAACTAAACTCTAACCCTACAGTTTAATCAGGATCAATCAGGACCAACAAACAATATTCTTTTTTAAAAAAAAGATTTAAGAACATCCTGTTTTCCAAATCTTCTGGATAGTTTACTGATGAAAGCTGTAATTTATTTTTTGGGGATTTAAAGTTTCATCATAAATAGCACAATGATGATTTTACTCTATCTCATCTAAGTTCACTCTTATGATACATTTGGTAATGCAGCTTCTTGCTTGTGAGCTGACATCTTTTAATCCTAAATATGTAATTTTAGGACTAATATACTAATATAATATCTGCACTCATAAATCAATGGGAAAGCTGGCAAGGAGAAAGTCAATGGGGATCATGTGACTGCAGCTGATGGCAGAAAAATGGCGGCAGGCTTGGACTGGAAGCTCTCTTGGGAAGTTTGAAGGAAGAAAGTCAATGGGGAACCTTGCAGGGAAGGTCCCAAATTGCTTGGGTAATTCTATGCTATCTCTGCCAGTCCCTCTGCACTAGTGAATATATCTGAAAGGACGATCCAGTGGGTCACGATTGTCTAGTATAATATAGATTATAGTATAGATAGCTTATTAATTGAGTAGTCTTATGACCATATCAAAAATATAAAACAAAAATAAAATACAGGATCTAATTCCAGGGTAAAATAGATAAAAGAAAAATACATATGTGGTTAAATAAGAAGACTCAATACATCAACCACAGGGACTTTTCTAGGCAGCCTCTGAGAATTAGTCATGACTGAATGGGAAAAAAAGAGGTGGTGATAAGTTGTTAACATTGTTTATACTTGTAACGAGGGGGGAGTCATTTCTTTATATATTTCTTTTCTTTTTCTTTATTATGTTCTTATTTTTTCTTTTCTGCACTATTTATTTTGTTAGTTTGTGTAAGCCTTTCTTTGTAATTGTAACTTATAAGAGCCATGGTGGTGCAGTGGTTAGAATGCAGTATTGCAGGCTAACTCACTGCTCACTCCAGGAGTTCAATTCTGAGCAGCTCAAGGTTGACTCAGCCTTCCATTCTTCCGAAGTGGGTAAAATGAGATTGTTGGGGGAAATATAAACCACTTATAGAGGGCTGTAAAGCACTGTGAAGTAGTATATAAGTCTAAGTGCTAGTGCTATAATAAAACTATTTAAAAACATGAACTGGCCTGATAATTCATGCAAATGTTGAATCAAGTTAGGTACTTACAAACTGATTTTCTGAACTGAGCCAATTTGAGCTAACCATTCAGATTAAAATACTGATTTTTTTTTTCTGAATTAGTACTGTGAATTGTATTACAACAATGATCTGAATGGAAGCAATAATTACATCATATTAGAGCCAATTTGTACATCCATAGATGTTAGGGCTAAGATTACTTTAAAAAGTCAAGCAGGCTCCAAGAGCAGTATCTTTGCTACAATGGTAATTACGATTATCCACTTCTGGGAAAAACATGGCTTCCAGCTATTGTGACAGGTCAACCTTAACGAGATCAATCCTTTTAATGTTTTGAGGGAATTCCAGGTCATGCATACTATTCGTTATATTTCCTCCTACCAGCTACCATTTAGCTTATGCAACAAGCAAAACAAGTCTTAGGATACATGAGATTCCTAAGGCAAAAACAAAAGGTCAGCTGACTGGCATGAATTCAAACCAACCCTGCATGCAATAATGGGGCTGTGAATAAGAACAAAAAGCTTTTTATTAAAATCTAAACATCAGCTGGCTGCAGAGGCTGTATGTCAGATTCCCAGCTTCACTGGGGGAGGGAGGTGGCTGTGGAGATATACAATCTACAAGTTCACTGTTGAGTAGATCAAAATCACAATAATATCTACAGTAGTGAGATCAGAGGCTAATGTGAAATAATTTTACACAGAATACATGAAAAAAAATCTATATGTAACAATTGAAATATATTTGCTAGCAGTAAATAGGATGCAAAATTATTTAGGCTGTGATTCTACACAAGACCAAGGAGTGATCTATTTAGCTCACTGGGTCCCACTTATGATTGCTGTGATGTATCTTTCAATAAATCAAGCTTTTGTGTTATCAAAACTTGTAATTTAGCAAGAGTATGTCAACAAAATTGAATCGCAAGAGTGTGTCAACAAAAATATGTTCCTCTAACTAGTGAATGAAACTAACCAGCCTTCCCCTTTATCCTTCTTGTGTGAATCATTAGAATTTTTGTTTTGTTTTGTTTCAGACAATTAGCGGTAATGAATCTTTAATCTGACAAGAGACTTGGATATCTAAAACTAGTTGTAAAACTCTTAATTTGAAATCTGGGCATTCCGTAGGAAGTAGAGCTTTCTAATTTGTTTTTCCCATTGAAAGGCAAGGAGGGATCAACATTTGACCTAAATAGGCGGTTCTCTGTTTTCTTTAGTCAGAAACTTCCTGGCCAGAAATTACAATGTAATGTAATATATACAACTTCAACTGACTGTTATATAATCTTTCATTAATTCCAAAAGCCCTAGCTGCAACTGATCAGTTTGATCTTCTAGTAAGAATTGTCCGTTTCTGCTTGCATTAGAAAGTTAGAGAACAAGAGCAATAACATTTATTTATGTATTTATAAAGGGGAAGGGACCAGAGAGAGGGGACATGTGTGACCACTTGGCATGGTGGGTCTGGCTACTTGTATTCCTTCAGGTTCATTATACATTCACATCTCTCAAAGTTCTCTACTTGCTTCAATGAGTGAAACAGAGGGACATGCTCTTGGTTGCAACTATTAAAAATCTTATCCAATGGAACACAAGAATTGTGCCTTTTCTATTGCTACCTCTCCTCACTGGAACACCATCCCCACCTGAAGATTAGACCATGTGTTTCAATGCACATGCACACAGAAGTAGGGTTTATACATCATGGTAAGTTATAATGTGACTTACTGTATTTTTGGGGGCATAAGATGCACCTTTTTCCCAGTGAAGATTTGGGTGTGTCTTATACACTGAATGTAGCCCTGCCCAGCCTCTGAAATGGAGGTTTCAGAGGCTGAAAAAAAAAGCCTCTGAAATGGAGATTTCAGAGGCTGGGAAAAAAGCAAGGCACAGAGCTCACAACCAACAAAGCTGTTGCTAAAGTTCACCTCTGGAAACAGCTGATTGGGGGTATTCTGGGAGGCCGATCCACCCCCAATTAGCTTTTTTCTTATTTTCCTCCCCAAAAACTAAGGTGTGTCTTATACTCCGGTGGGTCTTAATAGTCCGAAAAATACGGTAACTAATGTTGGCTTAGAGTGGCGAGTAAACCCATTGTAGCTATTGTACACACAAAGTTTGAACTGTCTTCAGAACTGCTTTTTGAATATCATTAATGTTTAATGATGATGTCTATAGATTTCATATGTCTTTTCCTCTGCTCTTTCAGCCAGTCTCAATCATGCTTATAATTCAGAAAACATTTGTTATAAATTCTTCCATCCTATGAACGTATATGCTGAAATGAATGAGCTTTTTTTCCTAAGTAAAACTAAACAGATCTATAGGTTTTCTCTATTTAAATTGTAACAGAGAGGTTAATTTTCCAGATTTTAAACTTTGCCAGGGGCTTATATTTTGACTTACTTTGTGGAATATGGGTGATTTTTTTTTAAGGGAAAAGGCAATATGTGCACAGATAAAAAGTTATTACTTGACTCCTCTGATAACTTGGCTGGGGTTGGTTTTCCTTTTAGCCAAAAGTTAAATGTGCTGCTGGAAAAAGCATTAATTTAGCAAAATTAATATTTTTCCATTATTCCCAGCAGGACAAAGGCTTGATTTTGGAAAATAATTTTATTGACTTAGGAAGAAGTTTGGACTAATAGAGATTGGAGTAGAGCCAAAGAAGATAATTTTGAATAGTTAGAAACGATTTCTCTGGATTTTAAAATACTGTATTGAAGAAACATTCATTCTTAGCCTTTGACCTAGCTTTTTATTAACACAATGGAAAAAGTGATTAAGTACTTCCATGCTGAAAAATTACTTTTATGTACCAATTGTAATATATATAGTACATGGGTTACTATGGGTTATTACTTATAGTCTTTAACTATTTTTTCTCTTTTCTTCCTTTGTTGCTATACTATTTAAGATTTGTATTTTACCTTCCTATGAAAATAGATCAGTTTGTTCTATTTCAACCCATCAATGTCCAAGGAATCTAACAATCCTTAAATTCAGAATCTAAGAATTTTAAGGTAAAGCAATACATTAGATAAGAGCTATGTAACTATAAATGCTTTTGGTGAAAATATGCTGATAAAAAAAATATATTTTTCATCAGCTTTCCTTCCATTTTTTTCTTCCAACTGATTTTGCAGTAAATTAAAACAAAGATTGCTCTGTGATGGAACAGCACAAAACCCATGGTCAATTTACTCTTCACTGGCAGCTGAAGAAATCTGTTGATATACAATTCTGGTAAAAGTAAGTTGGGTACAGCGTATTGATGTGGTAAAAAAACAAAACAAAATCTTGACATAAAACTTTGGACTTGAATACTCACTGCACAAAAAGCAGGATTTGTGGAAACTGTTGCCTTCACATTGTACTTCCTCTGCAAAATACACTGTTTTCTGGCATACGCCACACTTCTTGCCTCCACCCCAGTTTGGCATCCTGTAAAGAAAATAAATGAGATAAATGTAACTATTCAAAAATAAACCAAGAAGGACTTAAGCAAATATAATTTAACTGTCTGTATTGATGAAACTGCTTTAGGGTCAACCAGTTAAAATCTTTCTACTGAGAAATTACCCAAATGGCCTTTTAAACAAAACCACATAGAATTCAGGTATTTACTACAGCTCTGTGTAGATAACAATCATCATTTAAAAAATGTTTTAATAAAAATAAATAATCCCACTGGGGGGGAAAATGAAAATTTAAACACAAAGGATAAAAAACCAACAAAAACCAACCAATGTGTCTACCACTGTATTCCAACATTCAGAATATGCTTTGTCCTGGGCTAGAGACCAAAGCCAAACATCTCCTGAAACCAGGAGGTAATAAGCAGAATGGATCCTCCTAGGGAGGGAATGCCAATGCATAGGGGCAATATCCAATGGCGTTTTCAGATAGATGTCTGAGGGAATTGAATCTTTTGATCTGATTAGATAGTTAGATGAATATCGGAGGAAGAGGAGGCAACCCCACAGATAAACATGTTCAGAGCCATATAGGACCACAAAGGTGACAACCACCACCTTGAATCATACCTGGAAGCCAACTGGCAATCAATATAGATTCTACAATAGTGGGATCAACTGAGTAAATGGGAGACATACATTGCTGTCTGGGCATTCATACATATTTTATACCAGGTGTAGCTTTTGAATGGTTTTCAAGGGCAGTTCCATGCAGCACGTATTACTATACAGTAATTCAAACAGGAGGTGATTATGGTATGAATGACTGCAAAAATGGCTTCCTGATCCAGTTAATGGAGCAGATGTAATTATGCAAGAGCCCTGTTAATTACAGCTTCTATCTACTCCTTGAGCAGAAGCTTCAAGTGCAGGAAGATTCCTAAGTTGTGGATGACTTTTAAGTGGGGGAGTATAACCCTGTTCAGAGCCAAAGATCGTACTACTCCAGAAACATCTGGCCCATGGACCCAAAGCTATATTGATTTGGAGGCATTCAAACAAAATCTGTTCTTTTCTATCAGACCTTAACAGCCCTCAAGCACTGGTTCAGCATTTCTACTCCATCTCCTGTTTGGCAGAGAGCTGAGATATATAGCCGGATGTGATCAGCCCCCTGATGCTACCTCACCCCATGTTGAACTAAACTCATATAAGGAAGGAACCTATTGTTCATCCTGTACCTTTTAATAGTTGTGTAAGAAGGAAACTTAAACAAAGCCTCACCCATCATTATAGTACCCTAACAATAACAACAAAAAAGGCACGTAGAGAAGCTTTTTGAAGAGCGGTGCTAATGTAACCAAATAGACAAAGAAAAAATAAATAAACATAGCATCTCTAGGCATACATGGCAAGTTTAAAAGGGGGTTGAGTAAGGAAAAGACCAGATACACAAGAAAGAAAGGTCTCCTATAACTTGAAATAACAAATTTTAGCAAAGCCTGACTTCCTATCTCATAAAAACAAGGCAGATCTGCAAGTTTCTTTCCAAAACCTTCTCCAAACAGAATTCCCCTTTAGGCCTGCCTGTGAAGTACCAGTGTCTGAAGTACAAGGAAGTGAAGTCTGAAGTCCATCCTTATCAAAAGATTTTCCTTTTGATATGGATACCTTGAACTGTGTTAAGAAGAAGAAAGAAATGCTGTGATATTAGAGGAAAATATAGTTATCTTGTAAATATCGGGACCATCTACTCCCAAACTACTAGATAACTGGTTTGTCCAAAGAGAAAGATGTGTATAAAATGAAACCTAAAAACAAAACCTGTTGTTTATTTTTCCACAGCTGCCTTTCCTCAACATCCTACAAACTAGCTGTGTTTTTTGTTCCTCTCAGCCAAATCATTAGATTACCTTGGATTCCTACAGATTGCCTTAAAAGGAAATACAGCCGACGGGCTCCAGTGGTTTTCCCCTCCCTCCCTCCCCCCCCCACCCTGGCTAGGGAAGCAGGCCAGGAAAGAGGCTAGCCCCTTCTTTCAACAGGCAGGAGTGTCCCTAAAGAACTGTTTCAATGTGCAACCAAGCAATACATATAAAACAAATCTCGTGGGTAGCCTGGCAGAGAAATCTCCATGTGATCTTGACAGAGAATGACTAGAGATCAGAAAGACAGGATCAAGAATAATTTTCAGTAGCTTCTCATGAGAGATGTATTTTTCAACATGTCTTCTTCTGGATTTGAAACTAATTGAACTACTTCCTGATAACCTGGAATGCCTCCTAATACTTTCAAGGTTTGATCAAAAGATGTCTGGATTGTAATAAAACTGTGATGAGTGAATAATTCAGGGAAGGTTTTTACACTAGAATTCAAGTTTATTTCATCTACCTGCTATCACCTTCATAAAAAGGAACTCTGATTTTCATGCCACCAAAAAATAGCATGTTACGAATTACAATAGGATTCAAAGGTTTTGGTTATTCCAAAATAAGATTAGAAATATTTTAGATTCTAATTTTATTTTAAGTTCTATTTTTCTGTGTGTGTGTGTGTGAAATAGCCTTATGAAATAGCCTTATTAAATACTTTGTTCGTTACATACAGTAGTTTTGTGTTCCCTTTAGTTGTTTGAGCAGTGTATAAACTACTGTTTATACTACACAGCATAGGGCAGCATAGGGCCTGCTGGCTGCCAGAAGAAAAAAAGCCCAGAATCGAGTGGATGTGACTCCACTGAGCTAGGGCTGTAGAAAAATCTTGGTTACGTAGGAAAAACCTGGCTAAAAGAAAAAAACACACACACACACACACACACACACATATATATATATATATATATATATATATATATATATATATATATAGAGAGAGAGAGAGAGAGAGAGAGAGAGAGAGAGAGAGAGAGAGAGAGAGAGAGAGGAGAAAACTACAGAAAAATAGAAGTTGCCTTGAATGTCAGATCAAATACGTATTTGTTAGAACTAGAGTTACAAAAAATTCACTGGCCAAAATGCACTGGCTGTGTCTAATGCCAGTTTGTAATCTTCACATGGCTTTGGTTTTATTTCTAATGAGGCCATTGTTAGATAAAAGCCAAAGTTCTGATTAATGCCGATTCAGATTATTTTAATGCAGATAGAAAAATGAAAGGATATTAATAAGCTAATATAATTCAATTTTCCGGTAAGATGCTAGAGAATGAAGGGAAATCAAATAAAATACTCTGGAGGTTACAGTCTAATTATATTTAGTCATATATATTTACAAGTTATTAATTAAAATAAAGGCTCACAGGAAACTGCCTTAATCTGTTCACCTATTTAGCCTACTATGCCTTGTTTGATTTGGTCTCAAACCAATTCCAGTAACACTCAGAGATCCTTTAGAATAGATGGAAATTAGAAAGAATGGATTCTGAATGCAAAATACTGTCTGCACTATAACTTAATTATTTCAGCCTCTCCCAAAACAAAAATAAAAGTATGGACGTGAATAAGCCCTGCTGAGAGACCAGAATTAGAGTGATGATCTGGAAAATGAAGTATTTTCAACGAATATTTCAGAATCAAGGAACTTTAAGTATGTGTTTCATCCACAGAAGAGAAAGTGTTGATTGTGCCAAGCCAAATGAGTACAAAATGAATACGACTCTCTCCTCTGTAGCTTTGGGGTTAATAAATCTTAAAAAAAAAAACTATTAAAGAAGCTGAGCACTTGGATCAGTACTTTTACTTAACAGATTTGATCAGGGCTGCTAAGATAAAGCTTTAGATTTAACCCAAACATATTTTTTGGGAATGTAATAAGATTAGTGACTCCAATGTTGTTTAAAAAAAACATCCGTATCATTTTATTGCCAACAAAATGTAAATAGTTTGCCTTTGCCTTGTTTTGGATATTTTTCCAACTTCCTTGCCTGGTCTACAGTTCTGATATTCTCTAATGATTTATCATCCAAGTCTTAACAAGGCCCAATTTGCTTAGCTTTTGAATCCAGACAAGGTTCTACAGATAGCTATCAGCTGAAACAGCATAATCCCAATCTCAGAAAGCGATGGACTGAACCCACTCAATCCTTATTTCTGGCGTCATGATAAATAATTTCTGCTAGTCAAATCTCATTTATACCGAGGGGTTCACTTTAACCAGATTAATCTATTTATAAGAAAATTGATCCAACACTATACCTCTTCAAAAATGCAATGAACATGAAAAATAGTAGACATGTGAAGACTCAGTTTCGCTAGACATGAATACAAAGTGATTATTAATGACTCACATACTAAATACAAATCAAAATTATTTTCAGCAGTGTGTATACTATATATATTCATCATGCTATATTATGCCAAGCGCATGAAAGGAATAAACAAAAAACAGTATGCTCAAGCAACTAAGATATGAGGTAAATAAAAAAAAATATGCCTAAACTGAGTTTATACCATCTTTCTTCACTACCCCTCTCCATATATTTCAATCCCTGCAAATCATCCTTGCTTCCATCAGGTCCATCTCAGGTCTTCTCTTTAAACCACATTTCTCTTGGTGAGAATCTCATTAACCCTACTCAACCACTACTTTTCCTATCTTTCTTTTCTTCTCAACCCATTCACTTATTCCTTACATGTTTTGCTATTAGATCCTCGTTCATTCTGTTTATAAGATCAAACTACCTTAACATGCTTCAGTTGTACTCTTACAAGAAAATACAATGAGGAGTTTTAGATGGAAATGTAGTTGATAATTATGTTAGATATGAATAAAATACAGGAAAACTGGCCTAAAATTTAGAGGTTAAAGAGATACAAGCATTTATCAAATGGTGTATAATTGAAACAATTTCCTTCCTGAGATTAGAAAGACTCCAACACTGCTGGCCTTTTGTAAGGCCCTTAATACTTGGTTATGTGCTGGGCCTGAGTATATGAAGGTCCGGTCTCTTGGTTGTGTTCACAAAGATAGATAGTGACAATCTCTTTAGCTATTGTGTATTTTATTTTTTATTTTGTTATTGCATTTTGTTTTTCATTTTTTTAAGATTGTCCACCACCAAGAATCACTTCCTGAAAAGGTTGGTCATACCAATTGGAGAACTTGATGAGAAACTCATCATAGCAGTTCTGGGGCACACAAAGTAAGATGGGATGAGAAGATTAGTAAAATATCCTGATTAAATGCATAGTAATCTGCTTGTTGGACTTTGGTTGTCATCTGTTGTATTTCATGAAAAAAAGGTCACTGATACAATTCTATATGGAACAAATACTGAGAATAGAAGTGCAGGAAATATCGGCACACAATCTAAATATTTTCCTAAAACTTGACTAATGGGAATATTTTCTCTATGTAGTAAAAAAGTGTATCTACATAATAATAACTCCAGTCAAACCCCAATGAAATGTTGAACTCATTAATCAAATCAGATGTTTTACTATAAACAACAATCAGCGTAATCAAACAGAAATACCTTCAGTTTTCTAAATATTTATTCTGAAAGCATAAATGTTTAGTGAACAATTTCCTCTGAAATTATTATAAATATGACATTTATACGATCATCCATCTTAAAAATAATTCTGGATGGTTCACAACCCAAAACAATAAAAACAGCACAAATACGATTATTCTTTTATACACACACCATGGCATTTTATACATAATCCCAATCAACAATATATACTGTAATCGAGCATTTACCTTATTTATTTGTTAAAATTTATTTGCCACCTATTTTGCCGTGGGGCTACTCTAGGTAGCTTGGCTTTTTACTTTTTAATTATTAAATATCCTTGGTTTTATACTTTTATAATATTCAAAATACTTCCTCTCCTAGTAAGTGACAGTTTTCAGATTGTAATATTTCTGCCTAATGACTCAGATACCTGAAGCAATTCCTCTTCTACAGGTAGTGCCTATTAAAAGAATTTAAAGAAAGCAATTGAAGTGCTTCAGGATCATTACAAAAGTGAAATCATTCTTTGGAATAAAAGGCAACTATCATTCTGTCATTTTTAGAGATTCATTTATTGATCTTTTTCAGATAGCAGACCTGAACCCAAATTCAAATATTTTCCCATTTAGGTTCTTTTGTAACTTTTAGGTAATGTTATTGTTGGAAGAAATGTCCATCTGGATTCAGGTCCAAGTGGGAAGAAAGACACTGGAAACATGGAGACTACTTGGAAAGATGGTTTAATGGTGGACAGGACCACAAGTTTTGAGGTCCTGAGCAAAAAGAGCACATGAGTGAGACCTATTTATATCTCCTCTTGGGCCCCGCCTTGGAACTTCCTGTTCCTGTGTAAGGAATGTACTCTGATTGGTTCTCAGACTCCTATGGGGCTATGCAGGGGTAACTTTGTAGGTTGTCTTGAGTCCCAGATCTGGTTGAATCTTGCTGGGTGATAATGTAATGAAGGGGCTTTGGGCAATTCCTATTATGGCTTAATGGCTTTGTCCTGGTTTGGCTCTTGAGTGAGGGCTAATCCTATCATGTCCTGAGGGCCATGTCTTTTGTGTTGTAGATAAGCTGGCCCAACCTTTGTCTTGTAGATAGGTTGGCACCAAAATATCTGTTGTGGGGGGGGCAGGGAGCTGAGGCTCTGAGTTTGTCTTTAGAAACATGCTTTTCCTTTAGGGAAAATATAATATTCTTCCTTTTTAATATTTACTAGAATATTTCATTTTCCTAGGAGAGGGATGGGTGCTAACTTCCTACACTATTTTAAACATTTAAGTTTACACAGTTATCCATAGTATTAGTACTTATTTCCTATTCAGATTTTTAATCAGTATTTACTAAGTGGGCAAAAAAACACCCACCCCACCTCTGTAGGAAATCAAAGAGTACAAGGAGACTGCAAGGCAATAGTCCCTGGAGGGTATCAGAACTGGAAGCCAAGGGATTTGTCATACTTGCTCCAGTTGCAACTGCAACCTTCCAAAGGACACTTAAGTTCATACTTCCTTTGCTAACCACC
This sequence comes from Pantherophis guttatus, assembly GCF_059756535.1. Classification (NCBI taxonomy): domain Eukaryota; kingdom Metazoa; phylum Chordata; class Lepidosauria; order Squamata; family Colubridae; genus Pantherophis; species Pantherophis guttatus. The sequence goes on along the minus strand of NC_142065.1, from coordinate 38,011,759 downwards.
TTTGGAAATTGACTATTAACTGCTTTAAGGAAGTTGGACATCTTCAAACTGATAAGGCTAGAGACACTGAGTGAGTGCCTTCAATCCTCACAAGGTTTTGGCCGAACAGATTAAGGGCTCTATAAACATTGGAATATTGATTTTGAGTTTAAGGCTGGAAATTAATTCTAAAGAATGTATTATTGTGGGGGGAAGTATTTTCATATTGGAGACATAACAAAAGACATAACAAGATAAGTAACTTATAAGGGCATTCAGAGACATTTTTGAGGAATTGCATTGGGATCTTGAATCATTGATATCGGTCTTGTTGTTTGTTCTTAAGAACAATCATTTCCCAGATGAAGCAGTTATAAAAAAAGGATTTACAATTAAATCTGATGACATAAATAATTTGTTATTAGACCTACAAAAAAATGAAATGAGGTTTTAAAAATAAATAAAAATGTCAATTCCAGAGAGTAATTGGAATAATTTCTTCATATTAGATCGACAAAAGAGGCTTTTAAAAGTTTCAAAGAAATTTGAGATAAGGATCATTTGGATGGATTAAGGAGTAAGTTTATTTATGCAAAAGAGCAAGTTTGTTTACGCAATAGAAATGAACAGAGTTGATTTATTTGATCAGGATTAAAATGAGGCATGTTCTTTTTGAATTTGCTGACATCTAAGACTGGAAAAATATTATGTATTGGATTTATTTACAGTTAACATAGTGTTTTAAGCCTTTATCTCAACATCCATTTCATATATCTTACTCTGACAGCATCTACATTGTCTTAGTATCTAATTGTCTTTGCACTTAAAGTAAGAAATCTTTGTGAGCTTGTTCTCTTTAAAGAAGATATTATCCCTTTTGGTCATATTAAATTACCACCTTTTGTTTATACTAGGGTACTGGGACCACTTGATGTCTTCTAAATGTGGATTTGTTTATAACCAATTTCATTGTATACATGATGTACAATGACAAGTTAAGAGTTGAAATATGGAATGATGAGCTCTGCATTTTTTAATATTAATTTAGGACTCTCCTTGGACTTCTTGCTGACTCCTGGGTTGAAGAAGACACTATAAATTAGATTTGCCTGTAGGTCAGATTTGAGCTATGATTATATTTGCTAATTAAGAGGAGGTGAAAAGATAATACAATTGTTTACATTTGATGTGACAAGAATAGGAAAGTCGCTTTCTTAGAATTTTTTCTTCTATTTTTTCTTTTTGTTTTCTTACACATTTTATCCCGTTTTTTTCATTTTGTATTATCTTTTGCTATTGTAATTAAAACTTTTCATAAAATTATTTTTAAAAATGAAAATTCGTGCATCAAGGACCAAAAATACTTGTGTTTGATAAGGAAAATGGAGCATGCAATTGCAGGATCTACATAAATGTCAAAAAGATAGAGCAAATAGATGATTTTTTGCCTCTTAATATAATTTTTGCTAAAAATAAAGGAACCGAGTGGAGAAATTTTAAAGTGTGCAAATGCTGGTAGAAAGACACTGCATAGTCTGTTATGAAAATGAAAGTAATTGCAAGAAGCAAAAATGTTGGTATATTATATACGGAAGGGAGAACTGAACATGTCAAGAGAAATGTAAAACTCCAATATGTTAGTTAAGAAGTATAGGTGATTTTAAAAAAGGAAAGCTGGAATCAAGGACGGATTTTGAATGAATGTGGATTTCATACAAAAGTGGAAGACTTTTATAAAAGAACTCCAAGTTGAGTTGACTTAGTCCTAAAATGAGGATACGGTTGTAGAATAAATGTATGAAGGAAGAGTGGATGGACAGAAAAAAAAGGAATGATACAGCTATTTCTTATCTCATGCCATTAATATTGTTGGCATATTTTGGCATATTATTTCTTACTGCTTTTCTGTGCTCTACATAAAATTACTTATCTGAAGTGGGCATGTATATTTATTAGCAAAATGATTTAGAGATAGTTCTTGAGTTATTATTACAATTTCAGTGGAACTTCCATCACTTATTAAGTGAATTGTGCCCGATTTTACAATCTTTTTTTTTTTTTTTTTGCTTCAGATATTAAGCAAATCTGGCTTCTTCCATTGACTTTCCTTATCAGAAGTCTGTCGAGAAAATTGCAAATGCTGATCACACAACTCCATGGTGCTGCAACCATTGTAAATACATGCTGGTTGCCAAGCACCCAAATTTTGATCTGGTGACTGTAGGGACATTAGAACAGTTGAAAATGTGAAGACCAGTTGCAAGTCACTTTATACAGCACTGTTGTAACTTCGAATGGTCACTAAATGAATGGCTGTAATTACCTGTACAAATGTTAACATAAAATTGGTGGCAAATATATTTTTCTGAAGGACATTCATGTATCTGTTCCATTTGAGACCATGCAAGTTTTTGATTACTCCATCCCATGCAGAAAGTTTTATTTACTGCGTTATATTCAATTATTATTCTGCTATGAGAATAAAATTGTTTGACTATACCTACATAAAAATAGTAATACCATTGTGTTTTATTAAGGATCCTATTGGTCCACTTAGTTGTCCATGTAATCTGTATCAGTTTTATTTATATTTATGACCTGCCTTTTGTTCAAGAGCATAAGGTAGTGTACAGTGTTCCCTCCGTCTCTTTACCTCTACCACAATGAGTTGTAGCTTGGGCTGAGAAAAGTAACTGACCAAAAGTCACCCATTGCCCTTCCATGGTTGAGGATGGACGTGAATCTGGATTCCTCTCGTACAAGTCAATCATATTAACTATTGTACCACGGTGACTACTTACCCACTGACTTATTGTATATTCCATCTTTCCATTGTGGGATGCTCAAGGTGGCTTAGAGGCAAGGCAAAATGATACAACATCTCGTGATGAAACAAGTTTGTTATTCTACTAGACCAGGGGTGTCAAACTCGATTTCATTGAAAGCCGCATTAGGCTTGTGTTTGACCTTGGGGGCCCGGGATGGGTGTGGCCAGGGTGAGGGTGGCAAGCTCAACGTCACTTGTGTTGGGGGCACCTATGGCGGCCCAAAGTGCTCTCCCAATGAAAATGGGCTCCCAAGCTCCATTTTCGGCTGTGACAGCCTGCTGCACCCTCTGCCAGTGAAAATGGAGCTTGGGAGGGCCGCACACGACCCTCCCAAGCTCCATTTTTGCTGGCAGAGGCGCCATGGGCTACACCTTCACTGTTTCCAGGTCAGCCCCATGGGCCAGATTTGGCCCATGGGTCCTGAGTTTGACATCCCTGTATTAGACTGTTAGTAACCCAATTTTTTTAGACTAATACAGGGATGTCAAACTCAGGACCCATGGGCCAAATCTGCAGCCAGTAAACTAAAAGCAAACCAGGAGGAAACAGTTTACAGTTAGAGAGAGTACAAATTGGGGAAACAAAAATGATCAGAATGAGATTATGTAAAAATTGGTAGCCTTGTGACAATCATACTGTTTAAGCACTCAGAAAGAGTTCTTTGTTGTACTTCTAAAGATACACTATCTGCAGCCTATCCATCTTTTTCTTTTTCATCTTTTAGAAAAAACATTTCTAAAGTTTTAGTTGCTTATAATCAAGTTGTTTTCTGAGAACATGAGAACTAGTAGCCGTAGATATTGCAATACCAGAGTATTATGAATAAGAAAGAAGATAAACCTCAGTACAAGAAATTTAATATTGGGGAGTTTAGTATTTCTTTGGAGAAAGCCAAGGAAATCTCTGGTTTCAGAGAGATTAGACTAAATGAAGAAAGGAAGCAATAGGGCAAAAAAACCCCTCCACATTATTACTAAGAAAAGTTCATGGGTGTGGTTCATGTAATCACCAGGGATTGTTTGACTCATGGTATATTCTACTTTTACCTCATTTAAGATTAGAAACATGCTAACTCACATATAAGGGAAATCTGGGTCTGGACTAAATAAGCCATGTTCCCCACTATATAGGGAATATTTGCTTTATTCTTTTTTTTTTTTTGGTGTAGGCAAATGCAACGTTTTATTCTATTGCAGTTGTGGAGAAAATTAGAAACTCATTTTACATCTTTTGGGAATAAATAGGAATTGCTGGATTGTGTTACTTTTAAATTGCTAATAAAAGCCAATTACTTTGGAATCCAGTTCTGTTCCTGAAGACTTCAGACACATTCATATAGGGTTTTTTTAAAAGCAATACAAAAACGCTTTACCATTGCCTTATTCTAGCTTATATTCAAGTTTTGAGTCTAACCTATAGCCCTGCAATTCCTTGATAATATCCCATCCAAGTATCATATGGGTTAACTTCTAAACTCAGAAAATTAAACAGATGTTGCCATATGTTGAGGCAGATTATTAGTTAGTACTTCTCATTTAAGAAGCATCTAAATTTGCTTCCTCACACTTCTATTCTGGTCTCCTTCACAAAAAGACATATAATTAATGTTTTCATGGTACAGATGAGAAACTGATATTGAAAGGATACTATAACAGGAAATGAAATGTTTGATTTTGACTTAATTTTTTGTGTGAATATAATCATTGTGCATTGAAACCATAGTTTACAGCTTAGTCCACTGCGTGAAACCAGCCAATTCAACAAAACTCAAATAAGTATAGGAGAGCACATGTCAATCCTGTCAGAGATTTGCCATCTAATTTCAGGTAGCCTCTTCATTCTGTCAGACAAAATTGTGCACAAACACAGCTATCATTTAAATATTAAAAAAGAAATGAAATCCATGTAACACAATCAGAAGCAAAACTGTTTTCTTTGGTTGTTATGTCAACATGTTAAAGTTTACAGTCCATTGCTCTTAGCAAGCTTCAAAGTTTACTCTAATGCAGAGGAAACAGTCACTGATAAGACTATTGAGTAACAGAATTCTTTACCATAAATGGACATCCTTTAGCATTATAGATGAGTCAAATTCTTAAGAAGTACTGCACTAAACCAAGTAAGTTGACACTATTACTATACAGCAGTATTGCAATTAGGACCTTTCCCGACAGGCATAATAGCAATAGCACTTAGACTTATATACCGCTTCACAGAGCTTTACAGCCCTCTCTAAGCAGTTTACAGAGTCAGCATATTGCTCCCTACAATCTGGGTCCTCATTTTACCTACCTCAGAAGGATGGAAAGCTGAGTCAACCGTGAGCCGGTCAAGGTCGAACTGCTTGGCAGTCGGCAGAGTTAGCCTGCAATGCTGATGGTCCCATTTATGGCTTATTCAATGAATTATGGTTAAAACAATCCATGGTTTATCAAAATGTGTGAACACATTGACAAAGTTTATATAGCAGGCTAAATTATATTGTTGCTTGCTTAGCTATTATGACTTGTAAGCCAAGTTAGCATAATATACAAAACTAGAAATTAGCACTTAAGTCTCATTTCTGATGAAAATGTGAGTCTCATGATTTTGGACTTCGTATCATTTATGCATCGTAAAACAAAGCGGAGGGTTAGAAAAACTATAAAATGTAAATGATTGTAATGCATTATAAATATAGGGGCTGGAGTTAAGTGCAAAGTGCAATTTACACTAGCATTTCCATTTATTTATTTATTTAAAAAACAGCATGGCACATTGCTATCTTTGTAGGCTATTTCCACTTTCCCCCAGTTCCTAATATTCTCTTCTTTCTCACATAAAAATATAGTTCTACTTCAGTGAAAGGAGTTTTTATCATATCTTTAATGAGATATGGACTCAACCCACAGGGTGCATTCACCTTGAAAGTCAGAGAAATGGAGACGCAATCACAGACTAAATATCCTCAGTGCTTAAGCCAGCATTCAGTGGGTGTGCAGCATATTCTGCAGTTCTGAAAGGATGATTCTAAGGTTGTCTGTCAGCTCGAATCAAGTCATCAGTCAGACTGACAATTTGTAATTAAAGTACTAGAAATAATAACCTTAAGGCATTTTGTTAAAGAACAGAAGATATTTTTATGTTATGAAGATCCAGGATTTTACCAAAAACCCTAGAGATGAACACCTGAGGTGATTAAAATTTTATTAGACTGTTTTATACCTTAAAAACTAGCAAAGACTATTTTTTCATGACAGTGTGAAAATCTCATCTAGAATAGTGTAAGTAGGTTGTGTTCTACTAAAATACTATACAGTACAGATTTCATTTGAACATAAATAAATTCTCAAATAAAAGAAGTTTGGGCTTGGAATCTTTGGACTATAGGGCAGATAGCTGGTTATTTTCTCCTTTGATAGAATAATCTTCTCAAACATCTTTTTTATTTGTAAGTTACTGCATTAAACAGAGTTCAGCAAGAGAAAGTTAGCTGGTGCCGACCAATTAAATAGTTAAATGTGCCTCTCACCCTATGCCAGTATTTTTAGTCATGGTTTATCGATGAAGCCATGGTAGCCTAGATCACACAGATGAAGCAAACTACAGTTTACAACTACAATAAAATCTCACAATACAGGTTAGCTAAATGTCTCTTACAACTCAATCAATGATTTTAGGACATACTCTAGTGCCCTTCCCCAACCTGACATCTTCCAACTGTGTTGGGAGTGCAATTCCCATAAATCTCAAGCACCAGGAAGGAAGTAAAGTGCACAGACTCTGATCACCCAAAGTATGGAGTGCTTGTAACATTCTTCTCATTTAAGAATGCTAGTAACAAACAGCCTTCCCAACTCTGTCCAGTTATCTCTATATATCAAGAAAGACTCCAGGGAACTTGTATTCTTTGTTGAACAGAGGCATGACATCCAATAGTGGTAAATTCAAAGGCAAACACATGTAGGAAACGCACCCTACACTATTACTTCACTGGACTGCAAAAATGTTGCCAATATCTGGAGTCATATGCTTAGAGAGGGGGAAACAGGAAATACTGTAACTAGAATAAATTTGCGGTTCAGGCACCCTCTATATTAAGATAAGAGTCAACCGGGTTCATCGGGGCTTTTGCTGCAGAGGGTCAATTTTTCTTTTTTTTAAATAAAGCAGGGCGTCTGATGAGGCACGCAGCAAAATACTCTTTTCATGGGGTGGGGAAGCGAAAATCTAACAGTAACTTAACTCCCCGGTTTTGTTTTGTTTTTAAACAGGGCGGGTAAACTTGTGAAAGTGGCGCAAGTGGCCTGGCGCGTTCAAATGGGGATTTTCCTAAATCGGGCAAAGGGAGCAGGAGGAGATCGGCGGCGCTCCTTTTGCACGGATCGCTCCCAGCTGAGACTGATCCCGTTTAATAGAGCTGGCAAAAGGACGAGCCTTACCTGGCTAAGCTGGCGTTGGTCGCTCCGACGTCCTGTTTCTGGGCACCCGAGCTGGCGTGGCACAGAAATCTGCAGAGGGTTGTTTTGTTCTCTCTGGGAGAAGGCGGGTCTCCGAGCAGCGCCCACAGCCAGCCCGAAGACGCTCGAAAGGGAGGGCCGGGTTGGGTTAGGGTTGACCCCCTTTTTTTTTTTTTTGCACTCAACACCACAAACGGGCTGATGTCATCACAAGGGCCTCCGGTGTTTCCTGAAGCAACAATCGAAGCGGGCTGGCGAGCAACGAGGCGGGGCTTGCTGCCTCTTCAAAAACGGTTCCTCAGAAGGCGCCTCTTTACCTAAAAGGACTTTCCAGTGGTAGCTGCGCTTGTCGGAGAAGCTGAAAAGGGGTGGGGAACCTGTAGCTTTCTTGAGTTGCTAAACTGCAACTCTCTGCTGCTCTGGGTAGCGCAGTAACTAGGTAGGCTAGTCTAGTGAAGAGAAGGACCAGGGAAGACATGATAGCAGCCTTCCAATATTTGAGGGGCTGCCACAGAGAGGAAGGAGTCAAGCTATTTTCCAAAGCACCCGAAGGCCAGACAAGGCATAACGGATGGAAACTGATCAAGGAGAGATTCAACCTAGAAATAAGGAGAAATTTTCTGACAGTGAGAACAATCAACCCATGGAACAGAAGTTGCCTTCAGAAGTTGTGGGAGCTTCATCACTGGAGGCTTTCAAGAAGAGATTGCACTGCCGTTTGTCAGGAATGGTGTATGTAGTAGGGTCTCCTGCTTGGGCGGGGTTGGACTAGATGACCTACAAGGTCCCTTCCAACTCTGTTAATCTGTTAAGCACCTCTTGCTGAAAACCCGTTAACATCTGGAAAGCCCCAAATCCCCCAACCCAGCTTTTAAACAACACAGGGACCTTGGTGCTTTTGAAGACTGTTTTATGAACTGGCAACTTTTAAGATGTTTGGACTTCAACTCCCAGAATTCTCCCTCAGTTTTCATTAATGGGTTGTGGAAGTTGTTGGAACTGAAGTAGAAAATTTAGAGTGACTTAACAGGTGCTTCACAACCAAAGTGTAGGCATCTTCAGCAGTCATATTTCTGTAATAAATACAAAATGAGGGATTAGAAATCTAGTTTATTTCATTGCATATTTCTATATTTCATCAGTTTAATTTTTTAGGTATCTCCTGTTGCTAAAATATAGTGAAATGTTATCTTTATAACCAACTGTACACAGTGAATTACAACTTCATTTATGGATTTTAGACACCTTAATAATTGTGTTGCGTTTACTACTGCTGTTTTTTTAAAGGACGGATAAAGAATTGATTGTGTTTAAGATTTTATTAGTTGATAAAGTAACATTTTCCTCCCACAGAGTAACAGTTATAAAACACATGGTCATTCTAAGTTTGAATAACAGCCCAGGATACAGATGCCTCCTGCTGTTAAATTGCAATACTACACTCAGTTCTTGGACATTTAAGTACACAAAAAAGTCATTTTTTCTAAAATCGGAGACAGATGTACTGTATATTATAGAGGAAACACCCGGATCAGATTTTAAACCTAAAATCAGTTATTTTGAAGCAATTTCAAATTAAAATGGCAATACACAGCCTTATTCTAACCAAGGAGTGGGGTTCCGTAGAATTAGAATGAACGAGTTATTGGCACTGGTAGGTTGATACAAAATAGCAGATGGCAAAATAAGTAAAATCCAGAGCACTGGCATTTTGACTGAGAGTAAGTAAGTAAGTAAGTTTTTCTTTTTAACACTGTTGAAAGTCTCCATTCCTCAAATGGTACTCAGCTTTAAACATTGCTTCCTGACAATGACTTCTAGTTACACTTCTGTATTTTCATGTGTGAGATTGCATGTGGTGATGCAGAAAATCTTTTAATATTCCTTGCTAGAAAGATCTGAATGCCTGATCTGTATTGATTTATGGTGAATTTATTATTAATTATAATCTAGAATTACAAGACAAACTTTCTTCCTGCTTCACATTTACAATAATTGTTGTAAAAAACAGGTGATCAGAAAATATATTAAAGGATGTCCATTTTTAGTTAAAGATATAAAACGGGGCAATGAATAAAAATGCTGTCTGGTTCAGTCATTTATCTAAATGTGCAAGGATTCAAAATGGGAAAAGATGGAGTAGACTAGGGGTGTCCAAACTTGGCAACTATAAGACCTGCGAACATGCTGGATGGGGAATTCTGGGAGTTGAAGTCCATGAGTCTTCAAGTTGTCAAAGTTGGACCCCCTGTGACTACATAATACAACCTTAATGTTGACTAGAAAATCTGAAGGGAAGCTATGAATTATGAGTGTGTCTTGATTATGATCCATAAATATAGAGAATTTTTTTAAAAAATCTAATTAAATCAGTTCAGAAAAGTAAGGAGACTAAGGCTGGTGCACACAGGGCTATAGGGATAAATCCACTATGTATATGTTGTCCTCACTTTGAACTTTAGTAGAGCTTAAATTGCCCAAGAAACTGAATGCAAAAAACATTGAGCTGCCACAGGAGCAAGTTAACTCCTCTACCCCCCCAACTCCACCCCCCCCAACTTCCAATTCATGAAACAAGTTAAGGTTATTCATTTCCTCAATGGCTTTTCTTATGGCTCTTTTTAGATCTTTCTGGAGATTTGGAATGACTACGATGTCTGTGGCTATGATGATGTCCTGGAGAATTTATGACTTATAATTTTGATGATTTAAATAGATAATAGAAAAAAGTTTCTTTTTATAACCATAGAATAAGAGGTAATTTTGTATTTGTACTTATAATTGCTATAAAAAAAATAGGAAGGTACTTTTTAATTTTTCTTTCTCAACTACTGGATTTTTATTTGTTCTCTTTCTCTTTCCTTTTCACTTTACATTAGTTCTTGTTAATTTTTAATCAAAATGCTTTAAAAATTATAAAAAAGGAATATGAAGAATATATCATGTCCCAAGAGACCAAATCAAAGAATATCCAGAATTTAAATGTGTTCGGGAATACAAAGAAAGAAAACATATTTTCTGTCTGCCGGACAACCCCAGAGAGATGACCACAGGCAGACTCCTTCAAAGCTACCAAACATGCAGGACTCTCCCAAAAAATTCAATTTTAAACCAAAATTGAATTTTCATTCCATGGGCATTTTTGACTATAGAGCAGTGGTTCCCAACGTGCGGCCCATGCCCCATAGGGGGGCAATTTGATTTTTAATGGGGGCAATTTGAACCTTGTTTAAACCAAGTTAATGGCCTTTTAGGCTTCCTCCACATGAGTAGAGTTCACTTTTTGAGCATTATATCACAGGGGGAGCATCAGGATTTTAGAGATGCTTAGGTGGGGCATGGCCAAAAAAAGGTTGGGAACCACTGCTATAGTGTCTCCAAACTATAATTCAAAACACCTGCTTTTAATGGTCTCAACTCTTGGGAGTTTTTCCAAGGACAAGAAGTACAAGTCTATTTTATTTTGAAATGCTTTGCCCTCTTGTCAAGAATGAGACCATCAAAGCAAAGGAGTCTTTATTCATACCATAAGATCATCTCAAAGTTAAGGAGTACCTATTTCTCAAGGTTTATTAGATGGAAGATGAGAAAAAATAATCCTACTCTTCATTCCTCACTTATTTCCTGTCTTCAAATGTCTGTTAATTTTGCCTCATTTTTCTCCAAGCATCCATCACAATTTCCCTCAAGATCTTTCCAGCCTCCCTGAGACATGTCGCTTTTCATTCTTCAGCTTCTTTTTGGTTTGTGTTCTATAGAAGCTTTTCCCTCATCTTGGTCACCTCCTTTTTCCTTCTATTTAGAATGCAGTCAGGTGGGAGTGCATACTTGTCCTAGGGAAGATGCCAAGGCGTCCAGCCCTTCCACTTTCAGACAGTCTACTTGAGCAGGAAGCTGCTGTTGAACCAGTGGCTGTTTCAGAGGTTGTAATGAGGGCTATGACTGACAATGAGCCCCAATGGCCAAGACTGTGTTTTTAATTGTTTTCCCCTCTACAAAGTGTGTGTGTGTTTCTTTTTCTACTGACACACAGTCAGTAGAAGAGAGGTCCTGTATGTCTCCCCATGGAGATCTTTAAAACACTCAAGTTTTGGTGTGGAGAGGTTTTCTTTTTGTGTTTTCTCTTGCAGATTTACCAGAGATGCTATCCATTTAAAATGAGGCTGAACAACAAAATGCTGAATAGACTAAGTGCTTGGGCAGAGATGGAGACAGCTGTAGAAATCACTACTGTAGCTGGAAGGTTTCCAGCTGAGGATCCCTGAAGTGTGAATGAGTCTAGACCAGTGTTTCTCTACCATGGCAACTTGAAGATGTGTGGACTTCAACTCTCAGAAATGGTGGCCTGTGATTAGCTGGCAGAGAAACAAGCCAAGTGAGGTCTGCTGAAGAAACTGTTTTGGTCTTGAGTCAGGTGAGAACTACAGAAGGTAGCCCAAATATACTTTAGGCTTTTCAATAGGAGGCTTTAAGGATATTTAATTTGAAGAGAGGGAGACCACAATATTATTGTAGGCAGGGGAGTGCATTTCTTTTTTATTTCTTTTTTTCTCCCTCATCCTTGAAAGCAAGAAGTTTTTTTTTTTTTATTGAAAAGGTTTTCAAATACAAATTTTTCCCCCTTTTTCCCCCCCCTCCCCCCCCTCCCTAACCCCCCCTCCCCACCCTTCCCCCCCTGTGACTTCTTCGTAACAAAAAAAAACCCTAATTCATAACAGATTACTTACTCCCTCCTCAAAATACTGACCTTTACTTACTAAAAATATTATAAATCCCCCTTTATCCATACATTTCAGAAAAGAAGAAGAGAAAAAAAAACAAAACAAAAAAAAACAAACACATTATACTATAACTATTATAAAATAACTCTAATTTAGCATAATAGTGTTTTATATCTATGCATTATTGCAACAATTCAAAACCACCTTCCACTTTAAAACTATACAATAAGTCCTACTTTAATAACATTTCGAAGCGGGCTCCCCATAAAATCTAATTTAACATTTATTCCACTCTATCCATTTCCTCCACTCCCCTAAATGTATCACTTAAAAATCCCTTTTCTTAAACTAATCAGTCTGTAGCTAGCTTATTCACCCACTGTCTTACAAATTTACCATACACAACAATTCTTGATATCTTTAATTCACTGCCCACACTACTTAAAAATATATATATATATATATTCCATTATATCTAAATAAAAAAAGAAAAGACAATAACTTTAAATTTATAGTCCATATAATATCTTCTTGAAGTCTTTCCACTGGATTGTTAAAACCAACATCCATAATAGGGTGACATAGCTTGCGGATGCAACAGTTTATTCAAGATCTCCAATCATATCTGCCCCCATCAGTAGTAAACATCTTCTTATATATATAAAAGTAAAAACAACCACCCGAGTGACATTATAATTGTATTCCATATAATAATAATTGTGGGTTTCATCAGGATTATTAATTTCCATCATCGTATTGGGTAACAACCCGATCTTCTGCATGTCCCAATGTGATTCTCTTGCCTTATAATTCAAGATAATTATAATATATTTATCAACACAAAAAGAAGTTTCAAAATAGATAATTCAAAACCATCAATTTGAGGCTCTTTCCATGTCCCAAAATTACGGCAATGCAGAGATCTGCCACTATCCTCAGGATGATATTGACCAATATGTCGCCTCCTCTATGTTTTCACATAATCATTCATATTTTAAAATCACTGGCTTCACTGTTGCTTGGGTTAGAAATTTCTATTTTTGTACAACCTATTTCTTTTTTTGTTTTCTTTTTTTTGTGGGTTTGACCTCCATCCTAATTTTTTGTGTCTCGCATTTCTTTTTTATCCCTTGTATATCCTCTAATTGGTTTCCATGCTTGTCCTTGCCTTGATAAGTCATCACATTAAAATCAGATGGCACTTCTCTCAAATTTGTAGATAATCCAGCTGGGGTATCCGATAAATCCAAAGGCAATTTATCTGGTACAGTCTCTGTCTTTAGTTCCAGCTCCTTCTGCTTATCCTGTATTATATCTGAAGACGTTAAATTCATTTTCAACCTATTTTGATAAAATTCTTCCGCCCTTTCAACAGTATTTAACTGGTATCTTTCTCCTTGATATCTCAATATAATACCAACTGGGACGTCCCACCGGAATTGAATATTTCTCCTTTTTAACTCAGACACCAGAAAGCCAAATTTCTTCCTTTCCATTAGTATCTTAGGTGGGAGTTCCTTGTAAATCCAAATCTTTCTTCCATACAATTGCAAATTAGAATTGAAGGAATTTTGCACAATTTTATTCCTAATTTCTTTATCTGAAAAATAGATTACCACATCTCTAGGCAATTGCCTTTGCTTGGCAGTCCAAGAGTTTATTCGATAAGCTCTGTCAATCCTACAAAACACTTCCTCAGGTTGAATCTTTAAAATCCCAGCTAGAAATTCAGAAGATATTTTCCTTAAGTCATCTCTGTTATTTTCCTGCAAACCTCTAAGTCTTATTGCATATTCTGTGAAATTATATTGTATCTTTAGAACCTCTTTTTGAATCCTCTGTTCCAGATATTCTACATTACCAGACTTTTGGTCAGCATCCATTTTAAATTTTTCTTCTGAACTATAATCCTGAATATTTAACAAATCATTTTCAATTTTTTGAATTCTATTGTCCAATTTATCTTGAATTTCATCCATTTTTGACTCTAGTAAATTAATATTTGTATCCAACCGAATCATGAATTCTGGCAATTTTAAAATTTTTTGCTGCAAAAAGTCAAACTTGGATTTCACCAATTCCTTAGTTTCCTGCTTAAATTTTTCAAGTTGCTGATTCACAATCTCATCCCTTCTTTCAATCTCCTCTAAGAGAAATTCTATTATATTAAAATCAGGTTTCTGGGACTGAAGAGTTAAAACATATTGCTTTAAATTCTTGGTGGGGGAATCCCCCCCACCTATTTGTTTGTCTGACTTCACAAGCCTCAGTGCCATGTTTCCGCCTAAGCAGGCTTTGTTAGAAGAAGAAAAAAAAAAAAAAACAAGACAAAAGACTTCCAGCCAGCAACACTCAAGCCTCCAGGGAAAAAAGAGAAAAACAAAAACAGGAGCGGAGTTTTGTCTACAAATGTAGCCAGTGGTATTTATTCCGCTACATTGTAATAATAAAAAACGGAAGAACTTTCCCTCTCAAACTCTTCTCCAGCCGCGGCAGACGCCATTTTAAAAAGAAACTTTTTTCCTCTTTCTCTTCCTCTATTCTCTTAAGTAATTTTTAAAAGATAAGTAAAATACTTGCGCTTCAGTATTACAGGTCCAGCTCACATTTTCTTTGAGTAATCTGTCAAATTCGCAGGCTTGCTTTTGACGCCTGGCTCTGCATTAGCAGAGGTCTCCCAAAGCCCGGAGCAACGGCTGGGGATATGGGGCATCTCATCCGCTCCATCCCAAAAGTAAAAGAAAAACTTTTGGGACTCTGCAGAGAGTTCTACCCACCCCTGCCGGCTCTATCTCCGTTTCCTCATGGGAACGGAGTTTTTTCGAGCCGCCGTTCCGTTGTGAAGGCGGCTCTGACAGGCAGTGGAAGCTGACGATCCCAAAGGAACGTCTGGCGGCGGCCAGCAGCAAACAGGAAGTCGAAAGCAAGAAGTTTTTAAAAAAAAGCAGTTCGAACATTGCAAATTCAGCAAAGGCTTTAAGGATACTTTAGGAGTTTGCCTACTCTGTGGAATTCTGAAAGAAAAACTAAGAAAAAATAGTTTTAACAGAGGCAGCGTTAACATTTAAAAGAACATTTGAGGTTTCTATCTCCATGGAAACTGTATTATAGTGCAGCACTTAGGAATGAAAGCAAATGGGAGTAATTTATAGTAGCATACAGGAAGTAACAGATCAGAATGAATAGTGCTACAGTAGGAGAAGCCAAGTGCAGAAAATGTAAATAAATGCTCAGAAAGCCTGCCACTCAGGAAAAAAAACACAAGCCATTTGCTAAAGCAAAGCACCAAACAGTTATTTTAAAAGAGTGCAGCAGTGCATGCCATGGATGACAAAACTGATGCTGAAAGGGAAACAGGGATAGCTATTAGCTGACCTGGAAATCTATACCATAGAAAGTAAAATGAAACCAGCAAAACAGCTCATAACAGAAGTGAATGGCAAAACCATATCAATGCAATTGGGTATTACAGTAGTTCTGCTGAAATTGGTTAAACACCATGTGAATTTAAGCAGCATTTCAGAGATGCTAAAATACAGAGATCTAATTTATAGTATACTAGATACTTGTACAATAGCATAAAATATAATAATCAACAAATTATGTTAGATTTATGTCTGGAGATTCTCAGTCATCCAGGTCATGGTTGTCCCAAAGGTACTTTTTTTCAAGAGGCAACTGGACTTTCTGGTTTTTCTTTGAAGACATTTCACTTCTCATCCAAGAAGCTTCTTCAGCTCTGACTGGATGGTGGGAAATGGAAGGATTTATACTCCTTGCAGACAGCTGGTCATTTGCATTCTTTTAGTGCAGGGGTGTCAAACTCGATTTCATTGAGGGCCGCATCAGGGTTGTGTTTGACCTGAGGGGGGCAGGTGGGCGTGGTCAGCTTGATGTCACTTGTGTTGGTACCTGTGGTGGTCCGAGCACTTTGCCAGCAAAAATGGAGCTTGGGAGGGCTGCACGTGGCCCTCCCGAGCTCCGTTTTCACTGACAGAGGCACCGCAATCCGGTCCTTTGCTGTTTCCAGGGCAGCCCTGTGGGCCAGATTTAAGTACCCCATGGGCTGGATCTAGCCCGTGGGTCTTGAGTTTGACACCCTTGTTTTAGTGGGTTGTTAAGGACACCTGAAAGTTTATCTGTGTCATCAGGGTCTTCAAAGAAAAACCAGTTGCCTCTTGAAACAGCACCTTTGGAACATGTTAGATTTATATGTTGTGAAAACAAATGATTCAGATGATGAGGAAGGTGACACTGGATTAGAAGGCAGATAAGGAACTTTATCTATTAACAGATTATATTAAAAAGCACAAGCTTCTCTGAACTGAAGACTTCTGAATTTTTACCGCCATAAATTAATGTGGCTTTCCTATGATAGCATCACAGAAACCATTGATGGTAAATTGAAAAGGGTATTGGTTGATGTTGAGTCTGTGTTCACAGATAGCGTTCCCACACACTAACATCCATATTTACATAAAAGATAAGGCAGTATTACATGAAAATGCTAGACCCAAGTTTTCACAAAGTATGTCCACCCTCCATAAACGATACGCAAAAAGATAGAGCCTGAGTTGGATTGGATGGAAGCCAGGGGTTTTCCCCCCTCCCAAGAAACTAATTAGATCCCAGGCGGCTTGGTTTTAAAAGAATGAAACTGCCAGCATGAATGGCAATTTTAAAGTTATCATTAATTTACTATTAAAGCCTGAGCAATAGCCCCTTGCCTAGAACCGAAGATATTTCTGCTAAGCCTAGCAAAGGGTTATACACAAATGGAAATGGAGGAAGATTTTAAGGTGTTACCATAAATATTCACAGAAAATTGCATTGTTAAAACAGCAGCTGCTTCAATATAGTTTTGGCATTATTTCCTTGGTGCTTCCAACTCAAAGTAGAACTCAACACATTGTACTGTCATGCATATGCCTGTATAGGTAAATATTCTTAAAAATGGAGATTAGATGGAGATACCTTTGGCATGTATTATCTCATAGATTCTGAGAATTTTCCTGTTGTAGCTGAAATTATTAAAGAAAAAACAGGAGAGATCAAACACTTCCCAGAATGACTGAAGTACAGTTTTATTAGGACCATGATAAAATTACCCTAAGCAAAGATAGTTCTTTGTGGGTTATTGTACTATCCAACATGAATACTTGAACACTACACATTGGACATCTCATATAAATAAATATTAAGGCTCTAGCATTATATTTTTGTTTGATTGGTGGGAATTTTCTGTGTCAGTTGACATGTTCAAAGGATGACACAAATATCCATCCCACTTCTGGTTCATAGCTGAAATGACTTGTTTTGCCCTGATGATGAATTAATAAATATCCAACAGGATGAGTTATTAAAAGCACAATATTTTTAATTGTAGTGGATACATATTCAAAATGGCCACTGAATTAAAAGCTTGCATACTTTTTATGTGCATACCATAATGCACGCGACAACAAATAAAAGGCCAGCAATGTTGTTCTTAGACCCTACCTTATATAACAGCTTAATTTTAGAATAGTATTCAAAAAAGTTGAACAATCGTCTCATGCAGAAAAACTAATTTCTCCATTGGACAAAGTATTAGCAAGAGGAATGTTAGCGAACAATCAGAAAATTCAAAGAAAGAACTGCACAGTTTACAGGAGAAAGACTGCTCCAGATAACATTTGGGTATAACATAATAGCTGAAAAAAAACAAACTTATACAAGAAAAGTAACACTTTCAATTCTAATTTCTGAGTTACCTGCCTGCCCTGAAGTAGAGAAACACATAGTTGTTGCTCCACAGTGGTCAGTATGCATAAAAGCCATATCAATGCCTATATTTGTAAATATAATAGGGAGCAGTATAGCATACTCGCCTCCTCTGTCTTGTTGTAGGAATTTTCTAACATAATTATAAAATTAATGTTTTCTATAAATGATAGCAGGTAATTCAACGATAGACACTTTTTAGATCAATTATTTTATTCTGACATAAAGCCTGAAATGCTAAGAGCTACATCAACCACAAGATGGTGCTAACAAGATTAAAAGAATTTAAATAAACATGTTAATTAATCTGAAAATGACACGATTGACACACACATTCTCATTCTTTTAACTTTCCAGAATAGCAAGTTTGTCTAAATTATTGATGAAACTTTATGGTGAGGCTTATAGTTAGTAAAGCATCAACATTTTACAAGAACATCTAAAGTACTAAAGCAACTTATCGTGTTTCTTCAAAAAGAAGGCCAGGTGTTATTTTCTTTTGACCCCTGAAAAAATGGCTAGGCCTTCTTTTTGGAGGGTTCCAATTATTGACTCACCTCATGGCGGTGGCACCGACAGCCCTACCTAGCAGGAGCCCACTGTTGGCCCACTTGTTCTGCAGCCGCTTGCCGCCACTCACATGCATCACCCTGGCCTCCGTTTTGCCTTTAGATGCCTGCAGGAAGGCATCTGCAGCTGATAATAGAACTCCCGATCCGGAGTGGGTGGGGTCTTAATTAGGGCTAATTTTGTGGGTGGGGCTTAATTTGATCACATGCACTCAAAAACGTGATAGGGCTTCTTTTCAAGGTGGGTTGACTTTTTGGAGAAACATGGTAGGTTCACAAGGTAAGCTAAAAGTAAGAAAGAGAGCTGTGAGAATTATGTCAACTTTAAAAAAAGGTAGTCTTTCTCCAAGCAAAGATAGCAACAGGACTAGAGCAGAGCTTCTCAAATCATATTTTTCTCTGGTTTTCTCTCTAAAGAGGAGCTTTAGATTACTTTATATATGACTCAGATCTTATCAAGAGGAAGATTTTGGCAAGTTGAAAAATAGATAGAAACCAGAAATTTTAATTTCAACAGGAAAAATGCAACTCTACATTTGGGCAGAAAAAACAAAATCAAAATATAGGGAAGACTATACTGGGTAACAGTACATGTGAAAAGGATTCAGGTAAATTTGGTGCCATAATATAAATAACACAACTATAGTGTAAACATCAAGAAAAGCACTTATTTTTCTCTATTCTAGATTGGTCACATTTTCTGAGCAAGACATTTGACATGGCGCATGTCCAATAGGGAATAACCAAGATGATAAATAGTTTGGAAGGAAAATCATGAGAAAAAGTTGGAGACACTTGTTAGTTATAATTATCTTCAAGTATCTGATGATGTGGCAGATATATTATGATGGGGGGAGCAAGAAACAAGGCATTTAAACTATCAGAAAATAGATTTTGATGGGATATCAGAAAAATTTCCTAATCAAAAGTTCCTCACCAATGGACTAATCACTAGACAGTGGTGGGTTGGCCCCAGTTCGGTCTGGTTCTTGCGAACTGGTAGTAAAACCGGGGGAGGCTCCGCCCACCCACCCGGATGTCATCATAGATGATCTGCGTATGAACAGAAGCTCGGTGCGCACACACTCGATCCTGTTGCAAACCAGTAGTAAAGGTAAGTAGAAGTGACACCCGTCACTAGACCAGGGATGTCAAACTGGCAACCCATGGCCGGATGCATCACACACAGGCCATCCCCATCCCGGCTCCACAAAGGCAAAAAACATCATGATACATCATGTGACGTGATCAAGTTTGACACCTGTGCACTAGACCATTTTGGAAGATAGCAGATTCTTCTTCACTGGAATGTCTTAACAGAGGCTGGATGCCCAGTTATATGTTTGAGATGGACAGCCATATAAATTAATTGAATGAATTAATGAATGAATCTGTTGGAAATGTTGTAATAGCAGATCCCTTCATTGATATTGAACTAGGTGAACTTTCTTCTTATTCTTCCATTCTATATAGTCCTTTATAATCCATGTTCATTTTAAATACTGCATAGTATTTGAGCTATACTATTCTGAATAAGTACATTTGCAAAAATTTAAATCAATGTCACTTCTCATTATTATTTTTATTCTATTATTTTATTAAAATGTGTATTTTTAAATGACCAATATATTCCTGTTAATATCAAATGGGCTTAATATACTTATTTTGTATGATTTAATAAGTACACATGCCACAAATACATAAATTTTAATTTTTAATATGGTAAATATTAGTGGTCATAATGCATACAACGCTCTTTCGGAGTTCTGCATAGCTTTTAAAAGTGGGAAGGGTGCTGAGAGCAAAACGTTTAAGAAACACTGCCTTAAGGTAGGCAAAAAGTGCTTACCTGCTGCTGGGGAAAATGATCAAAGGCGCTTATTGAAAGTGGTAATAAATCACAATAACTTATTTCTGGCGTCGGCACCACGACTGGGTTATAACACGTCTCCCTTAATTCCGACAGCCTAGGAATTCTGGGCTCCAGGGAAACAAGACATCCTTGGAAGACTAATCTTCCACCTTCATTGAGTGAAGCCCCTTCGAACTACTTTTCCCATGATCCTTTAAGCTGAACTCTGCGCTCGCGCCACAGTAACTCCGGGGAGGGGGCGGGGGAGTTGGGAAGATGGCGGCCGGGCCGTCTCGCTCTCCCACGGGCTGGGGGCGGTCAGCGCTCTCCTAGCACTTAGACCGACGGGGAGGCTCGGCTGTCATTGCCGCCATCGCCACCATGTCGGAGCCTGGCCACCTGGGGATCAAGCGGGCCGAATCGGCGAGGCTGCGTCGGGCGGAGCAGCTGAAGCGCTGGAAAGGCTCCTTGACCGAACTGGAGCCGGTGACTCCCGCCCGGAGCCGGCACCGCGGTGGGGGCCGTGTGCGCTTCGAGGACGGCGCCGTCTTTCTGGCCGCCTGCTCCAGCGGAGACACCGAGGAGGTGAAGCGCCTGCTGGCCCGCGGAGCCCGCCTTAACACGGCCAACGTAGATGGGCTGACAGCGCTACATCAGGTACTTCCCAGGGCGGAGCACCTGCACCCAACACCTCGGCGCCCCAAATCTGCCGGGGATGGAGAGGGGGGAGAGCGCAGCTGTTAACGCGAGTGGTCGCTTCTCGCCCTTCTTCGCCATCCCGGAATCTCCGGGGATTTATCCGTCCAGAGCGATGGATGAGAGCGTTGCCCAGTCATTTGCTTGTGCTCGGGATGCCCTTCCGACGGGTTACAAGCAAGTCTTCTACTCCTGGGGCTTAGCTATTGCCCACAGCAATAGAATTGTGAATAGAGAATTGTGGTGGGTGGGAGTGTGTTTGTGGGGATTGTTGTGTGTGTTGGACCTGGTCTTTGGGTGTTAAGTGCCACAGTATGGCTATACTGTGTATACACGTACAATGACAATAAAGTAATTTATTTATTGGAAAGCCTGGGCTGGGGTGGCTGGGTTGGGAGCCTGGGTTGGGTCATAGGCTGTAGATTAGAGTTTGAGATTGTGGAGGATGGTTTCTCAGATAAGTGGAGAGGGTTAGTTCAGGGAATGAACCTGTTGTTTTTCTTTCCATTTGCCTTCCCCCCCCCTCCCCTCTCTAGGACTCCTTTCTGTAGGTCCTGGAATTGATCATTCACCAATAGACTTAATACTGTTGTACTGATTCCTTCCTTGGGAACATTGGTGGGACTCTCCATAGTGACCAGATTGCTCCTCTGCCCATCCAGTGTTTCCTTTTTTTCATAGATGACATGAAAAAGTCATTTACGTGAATTGGACAGCCCAGCTCAGACTTATGCCTCTGAACAGTTTGACTAAATAAGATTATTAGTTGCATAGTAATGGCGATGGAGCAGTTGATAGACATCAATTCTTTTGTTATTTATTTTTGTTTGCTATATTTTACTTGAACTTAATGTAAAAAAAAAACCTTTGCCATATAAACAAAGGTACTCTTCCTGTGGCTATGTTGGATGAATTAAGCCCTATAAAATGACCCAAACAGTTTCTTGTTTGTCAGTTATTTCTTTTACTAGGGTTACTGTGGTTTTCTTATGTAGAAATCATTTGCTACCCAAATAAATATTCTTATTCTCACTGAAACACACACTGCATGTGTTTTTTAAAATTACTAATACACATTTTATATTCTGTACTCTTGAGTGGGGGAAGATAAAACCATACAGATATTTTTGATTAATCTAACATTATTGTGTCTCTGCTTTCATTATCAGAAGAATGAAAAATAGAAGGAAGAGATTTTTCTTTTTTGGTTTTGTTTGTTTAGAAATGAGCAAGATCAGGTTAGTTTGGTAAGTGTGGTCTAACTTTCAGGATAACATGCTTTAAATTGATAATTTTTGATATCAAACTATCTTGATCTGTGTTTACTACCAATAGAAAATATTATTTTTGATGAAATAGTCCTCAGTAAAAAAAAAATCTGTCATAATATACAATATATAGAATATTTTCCCTTTGTTGCTTCTTCCTTAATAGAACTCTTGGAGTTCTAAAGCAAAACATTAATTTGAAGTTAATATTGCAGAATATGAAAATCCATAAAGTATAGTTATCAATGATTTCAAATAATTAACTTGTAGTTAAAATAATAAAATACTTTAAAATTACAGGCTGTTTGGGATTCATTTTTTATTTTTGTGTTAAAAAAAGGTCAGAATTATGATCTGTCTATTGCTTTAATGTGTCCTGTACTGGACTTGCTGTGATACTTGTGACTTTCAAAATCTTTTCCCTTGGCAACCTTTAAAGAGACCACAAGGTGCCAAGGCCTAAGATAAGCAACATTGAATTCTATTAATAGAATTCCTAATGTGCAATGAGTACCAGCAGCATCCTCAAAAGTCTGCTCCCTAAATGAGGCTATCATTAGAATAATTTCATTGTCTTTTATTTGGACTCGTGTTGTGTTACTTTTTCTAATGCAACAATGAAGATATTCAACACTAGGAAATACCTTACAAGCTTGCATGTTTTGTCATTTAACTATTATTATGTGATGATAAAAGTTGCCTAAGTAAGATTTCAATAATATGAACCTATATAGTATACAAAATATTTCATGGGTATACCTTTTTGGATAATTTTAGATATGGGGATAGGCAAGGAATTATGCCCCGACCAATGGAAATATTACCATGTTTTTAGTTTTTTTAATGACATACACTTTTCAAATATTCACAGACAAAGGCTTTTAAGAAGACAGAGTTTGGTCATAATTGTAGATTTGAAGCAATTTTAATATAATAAGCCCTCATTTGATGGTGCAGCTTTCATCATACATTCTCAGATTTGTTGAGGGTTCTGGTAAGATTTTGAGGGTTTTGTTGTTGAGGGCTTTGTATGAGTCTTCATTCTGATAATATTTAGATAATCCTTCAATATGCTAGCTGCGACCTCCACAAGAATTAAACACTAAAAAGTAACCATAGTCTTCCATACTCCTGAAAAAAGTGACTTGTTTTACTGCTTGATATTCCATCTTCAAAAGAGGATATGGTATGTAAACGGTATCCATGATACTGCATGTAGAAGAATAGCATCTTGCCAGTAAAACAATTTATTTTAGAGAGTTCTGGCTATGACTCCTAGATGACCATTCGGCAGATATAATAAGTATTGTGTGAAATCAGGGACAGTGATTGATGACATAATGGCATTCATCCTTCGGCTTGGTTTTCTTCGGCATGATCCCACTGAGTTAGGCGTAAAGCCTGTGCAATCTTGAGCTTACCGGAAATCATTCCATTCTATTTAAGCGAGAGAGCTCTGCATTATTTGTTGCTTTCTACTAAAGTTAGTAATAACAAATGTGTTTTAGGAGTGGCAATGAGTGACTTTATGGTTGAACCACCTCTTAAGAGTCAGAATAAAAGTTTGCCACATCATCCTCATCTTTGTTCTAGTCATTCTGACACTAATGGCCTTGGTGACAGGCCAAGTACAAAATCTTAAGATTTGCTGTTAGTTGCTCTGTCTTTAATATACTTGACAGGTCCGTGCCTCAGCTGCTGTGCTATTGAAGCTAGGTTTAGAGATCACTATCATTTGGTGTGATAGTGTGGAACATTATGAGTGTTGAAAATTAATGTATGTTGTGTTATTATGACTAGTTTCCTTTTCTGTCTGTTTTGTTCACAAATTTTGATCACCTACTTTTTACATTACAATCAAATGTAAATTATTCAGGCCATTTTTGAATGGTTTGTGAAAGAACAAATAGTGTATTTGTTAAAATCTTATTTGAATCTAAAGTCCAAATAACACTGTCTCATGTATGTCATATGTCTGCCTTCTAATAGCCTTTTAGTGTGTTCCCAGTATCTGAGACGTGGATTTCTGCAAGGGTGGAGGGTGGAATCTGCGTTTTGGAATGCTCTTCCTAGATTCGTCCAGCTGAAGATAATATTTTAAGTATCATTTCAACATCAGGCAAAGTCCCTGTTTTCCCAGGTTTTTTTTTAGTTTTCTGCACATTCTTAATTCTGCTTTTTGGAGAATTCCCGGTTTTTGTTTTAATTGCTGCCCTATGAATCTGTTAAAGACTGCGAATATCTAAAATAATAAATAACATTTGCAGAAATATGATTTTTGATGAAATTAGAATAACTTCATTTTCAATTAGAAAATGTTGACAATGGAATACAGTTTCACATAGTTTTATAAAAGTCCATAGCTTTCCAATATAATTTGCTGTTATAGAGGATATTCATTCCAGTTAATTTTTTTGGCTCTCTTTGTTTCAGTCTTCCTGTGAACATTTGCAAAAGGAATAATGGATCAATTGTAGATTTCCTGCTGGAAAAATAACAGAATAGTACCCAACCCCCTTTTTACATTTATCCTATAATTCCAGTTTTGCATACTATACTGGATAGTCCTTCAGACCACAGGAACAGATTTTTGCAGGGATTGACTGTAGGAAGAAGGAGAAATTGAAGAAAACTCTTCACTTTTCTGTTTTCATGCCACAGATCTAACCCATTGGTTTAAATCTGCATCTTTTCTTAGGAAATAAATTACTTAATTATTATTAAAATTCAAATTGGCCATGATAATATGCATGAGTATGTGTGTGTATAAATATGTGTAGATATATAACCATGATAGTCCTCAATAATAATTTTTATTATGATATATTTTAATATTGTTCTATCTTACAGGGTACTTGTAAGAACTATATGTAAAACCCTTTGACTGTCTGAAGCATGTTAAATATACCTCAGGCTTTCTTATGTGTACAGGTTATTTTAATTTCTAGTATTTCACTTAAAAGTTTTTCTGCAATATAATAAGAAACCTTCAGAGAATGGCCAGTAGAGGGGAAAATGTCCTCATAAGTGATTAACAAGCAATCCTGTATTTGAAGCCTGCCTAGGAATAATTTTTGTTTAATATAATGAATAAAATAATTAAATATTTTATTCATTTTTATCAGGCTTTTGAAGAAAATGAAATTTGTTATTTTTCCTCTTATAAATGACAGTATGTGATTGCGTCTGCATTGCTATTGTTTAGACTGTTGGACTTTGCTTAATAATTGCTTTGTTTAGCAACTGTTCAAATTATGGCAGCTGAAAAAGTAACTTTATGATATTTGCATCCATTGCGATGTTCCTCCAATCACATGATCACATAAATAGCCATTTATGACTGTTGCAGCATCTCGCAATCATTTGATCACCATTTGCCCACTTTACAATTGGCTCCCAACAAGCAGAGTCAACGGGGAACCCATCTGCATAAGGACCTCTTTAATAGGATGTCATTTGAAACATTCTGAGCATGAAAGAAAATGTGTAAGAGGTGATATCCTGGGTATAATATTTTTCCTCACTTGTAAATGGCTAAAATTTCAATAACTATAAGATAGCAGTTGTTTATTAAATCACTGTTTAAATGCAGTAATACAACTTTGCTGTCTTCATATATGGGCAACCTCTACGTTCTGTTAGTTTAGCATTAATCATCAGAAGTCTTCTGAATGATCATGTATTACTCTTCTATGTGTCAGTGTCCTTTCAGGACTAGCTAAACTTGGGTGATGGATATTCTAAACTTCTGATCTGACACAACAACTGCTCACCATCCATTTCCGGACCACATGAAAAACAGGCTTCTATTTATAACTTGTTCACTTTAGTCTTCCAAGCAGCTACTGTTGTTTCTTTGAAGTGCCTTTGAACTTTAATTTGACCTATAAAGATCTCATAAATTACTTATTAAAATCTAAAATCTGCCTGTAAAAAAATTGCTTTAAGAGTAATATGATTAAGTAAAGAGAAATGTAGCCTTTATGTATTTGGAACAGTTCTAGATGTCAATAATGTGATGTAACTTGTCACTCACAATTTGATGGTTTTTTTTGTTTTTTTTTGAATGGGCCAGTTATTTGAGTGGGTATTTTTCCTCATGGTCCTTATGCAGGTCAGACTTCTAGTTGTTCATTTTATGGAGTCATTGTGGGGGATGGGAGGAGGATTAGCATAGAAGAATCTAAAAATGTCAAGTGTGGAAATAAAAGTTGGGATCAGTCTCTGGCTATAGATGATGTCCAGAGGATTATGTGTGCAAAATAAATGTCTATCTTGCTGAAATATTCAATAGAACCTATTAGTTCCCATACTCTATTGTAGCTAAACTGACAATATATATCTGACAATAATGCATGCTGGCTTGAGAGTAACGCTGTCATAGCTATACAAAAGAACTTTATCTGAATGAGAAGGCATCAACCAATAGATCTTCATAGGTTTTCTCTTTTTCTCTCTTTCATGTGTTTACTTAGTGATCATTTTGCTTAATGACCTGGTTCCTGATTATTATATAATAATATTGATTACATGAAATCCTCATCATGATCACAATTGAGACTAGAAATCTGATCCAGAAGTCATTGTTCCTTTACGTTGAGGCATCCATGTGAACGGACCCTGTTTTTCAACATTTTTTTGTGGTCGTCAGTAAGTGAATCACCATGGGTATTTTTGCGAATAGCATAGTTGTTAAGTGAACCCACTTTTTTAATGGGTGCTTTTTGCCAGCAACTGGCAAAAATGCTGGAAACTGGTAAAAAAAAAAATACAAATACAAAATACAGAAAAGAAAATACAAATACAAAATACATGAGCTCAGGACGCTGCATTGGAGTACTCATCTCAAATGATCTAAGTGCCAGAGCTCACTGTAACAGCATTGCCAGAAAGGCATTAAGAGTTGTTAACTTAATCTTATGAAGCTTCTTCTCTGGTAATATTGTACTGCAAACTAGGGTATACAAAACCTTTGCTAGACCAATTCTTGCATACAGGTCATCTGCCTGGAACCCGCACTGTATATCGGACATTAATACAATTGAGCGAGTCCAGAGGTATTTCACAAGAAGAGTACTCCACTCCTCCGCTCACAACAGAATACCTTATGTCACCAGGCTTGAAATTTTGGGATTAGACAATTTAGAACGCCGCCACCTTCGGTCTGACCTAAGCGTAGTACACAACATTATCTGCTACAACATCCTACTTCAGCTTCAACCGTAATAATACATGATCACACAATAGATACAAACTTAAGGTAAACCGCTCCAAACTCGATTGCAGAAAATATGACTTGAGCAACAGAGTGGTCAATCCCTGGAATGCACTACCTGACTCTGTGGTTACTTCCCCAAACCCCCATAACTTTAACATTAGACTGTCCACTGTTAATCTCACCCCATTCCTAAGAGGTCTGTAAGGGGCGTACATAAGCGCACCAATGTGCCTACCATCCGTGTCCTACTGTCCCCATTTAGACCTCCGTGTATTTCGCTGTGCCCTCAAGACCTGTTGTTCCGCCAGGCCGGGCTATCAATGTAATGATTTTTAAATTGGGTGTTTTAAATTTTTTGAGTTTTAAATTTGAGCCGAAATTATTTAATAATTTTAATTATTTTTAACTGATGTCTGTCTTTGTGCTTTTAATAGGCTGTACACCGCCCTGAGTCCTTCGGGAGAAGGGCGGTATAGAAATAAAATTATTTATTTATTATTTATTTATTTATTTGTATCCTTATCCTATTCATAATCATGTTTATACTTATATTTGTAATCTTATACGTGTTTGACAAATAAATAAAATAAATAAAATCTGGTCATAAAGGTGAGCCAGTTGCCAAGTTCTGAAATGCAGTCCCTTGACTGCAGGCTATGTATAATTATGATATTTTACGATGGCCAGAAATGCTTTATGGCTTGTAAATCACAGTTCCAAGCCATTGTAACTTCTAAAGATCATAAAACAACGAATCATAAATCAAGGACTACTTGTATGCTTATTATTATCTATCTATTAGTTTTTGTTTATCTTGTTTATCTTGGCTTGCAAAGAGGGAACTGTAAGAATCTATTCTGATTGGAACAGCATTTAAGCCCTGAAAAATTTGCAGCAATTACTTAAGATCGCTCCTCTTGCTTCATGAGTAGCAAGGCTGTATAGAAAATAATACAAGAAAGAATGTTTTGAGCCTGGAAAACAATGCTATAAGTTTGGCCCTAGTTTCCTCCAAATAAATAAGACAGAAAAGGTTTCTCTGTATTTTGGGGTACTTTTAAAAGGCAAAATTGGAATTTTAAGGCTTCCGGTCCTTAAGGCAACAGCTTCACTATTTAAAATTTCTGAAATCCTCTTCCTAAATAGGCCCTCAGTTCATTCCTTTTGAAATTCAGTCCTGTACATGCTCAACAAAACTGCAAAGGTCCCAGGACTGTGGGAAGTAATACATACCTGTTTTAGAGGAAGAAACTGCTAGAATTATATCACAGGGAAATGAATATCAAGTCAAACCGAATCTGGAAGGATTTCACAACACTATAACAGTAGTGGCAAAGATTTTGGGCATGCTTGAGCTAGAATTACTCGAAAACATCATTGTATGGTTCCTTGATTGAACAGAAACTGTGCTTTAGATTCTTGCTTTTGAATTGAATTTAGCCTGATTAAATATTACAGAAGCCAAATTTTCAAGGGACAAACAGGTGCTGTTGCTTCAATATGCTGGTTGATTGATTTAATGCTGCTGTTTGTACTGCCATCTAATTCTGAGCTTTATTTCTGATATAGATTAAATACATCTAATCTACAAATTTATATTTTTTCTGAAAGCAGGACAAGGCAGTCTTTGAAATGGGAGGATGCCTTGTGTTCTTTGAGAGTGAGGATTCTCTATAAACCTCACTGAAAAGTAAGGATCTGAAGAAAAAATATGCCAGTGATTTCTACAGATTTTTCTAGAGTCCTTATTTGCAGTATGGCAGAATTGATAGCAGCAGCTACTCCCCCTCTCTAAATATCTAATTTATCATATTATCAATTTATAAGTGAGCTTTTTACAGTTGCATTAGTCAGCATGCAAACATGGCAATGTATAGAACAGTGATGGCTAATCTTTTTGCCATCATGTGCCAAAAGCGTGGGGAGCATGGGGGGGATCACTCATAATTCAATGCCCCCGTGCCCCGCCCCCCCGCACATGCGCGCCCCACACTCCCCTCGCTTTTGGCACGCAATGGCAAAAAGGTTACCGGTGGGTCTGGTAGGCCTGTTTTTCACCCTCCCCAGGCTCCAGGGACTTTCTTGGAGTCTGGGGATGGTGAAAACGGCCTTCCACACACCTCCGGAGGCCCTTTAGAGGCCCCTCCACTGGGCCCGGAAGGCCCAAAAATCAGCTGGCCGGTGTGCCCATGCGCGCTGCAGCTGAGCTAGGACAACACTCGCGTGCCCACAGATATGGCTCCGTGTGCCACCTGTGGCACCCGTGCCATAGGTTCGCCATCACGGGTATAGAACAATGTATTGAGTTGAAAATTTGCAAAGAAAAAAGCACAGAAAAAAGAGTTTTACTGAAGAGAGGAGAGCAAAACAGCCATATTTTAAATATAACTGTGCTTTGATTTACACACACCGCAAAATCCAAACAAATGCACCAGTTTATTTTCCCATTACCATTTTAAAAAAAGAAAAAAAATCCTCATACAAAACGGAAGTCCATAATATTAAGCCAGATTGTATTATATCCAATCACTGTCATTTTGCCTGCTTTGTCACCTGTTCTTTCTTTTGGATTTCTTATCTGTAATAATTCCCAAATCATGCCTACTTACTTAGTCTCTCTTTCCTTTTTAAAGATGTAACAAAACAATTATTTTAATGTAAATCACTAGTGAACTTTCAAGTAAAATTGACAGTTACTCGGTCATGCTTTACTGACTCATACATACTCAGTGCATTTGTAACATCTCAAATATGACAAATTTACAATCCCAAAAAAAGTTGCCCTTTTTTTGGACAAGAATTTAATAAAATTAGACACAATTTTCTTAGGAAAAAGCACAAAATCACCCCTTTAAAGTACATGGTTAACTAATTTCTCATTAGTTTTGTTTGTTTGATTTATTGATTTGGAGGGTAGGGAATGAGAAATAGTAAAGAAACACAATGTTATTTTATAAAATATACAATGCAAAATATAATAGTACGCTATCAAAAGCGAAATAAATTCAGTGTACAATTAAAAACAAATTATTCTTCGTGAAAGCTAGTTCCATAAATTAAAATGTAAGTAGCCAAATAAACTGAATTGTAATATCTATTCAAATTAATCTACATGAGTGTCATTTTAGCATTTTAGTATACCAGTGCACTATATTGTGCACTATATGTATTTCATCATCAGTTAAGATGGGGCAACAATGTATTGGCTTGCAAGCGAATCTCTACATTAGAGATGGTAATTCATATAGGGATTGTGCTGGGTAAACAGAGCATTGGTTGTGTGTGCACTCAAAATGGGCCAAAACTGATCGATACTGAGCTTATCGTAAGCAGAACAAATTGCAAATTGCATGAATAAGACTAAGCTGGTCTTATTGTAACCTAGTCACACTTTCTATAGTTTTCTAAAAAGCGTTATGTGATAGCATTAGTTGACCAAAACTACTACGGGTAGCAGCTTTCAGTGTTTCTCAGGCCATCTGGATTATTGTGACTTGGAATATAAAAGGGATAAATATTAAAAAGCATGAATCAGAGAAAGGAAAAAAATAAAGAAAGATTATATACCTGTAAAAGTAAGCAAAAAGGAAAAGATGTATAAAGTAAAGATGAATAAAAAGGCTAACATTTATGTAAGAAAGTACATTGCATAGGTTAAAGACCAAGATTAAAAAATAAATAAAATGATTTCTGTGATGCATTCAAAACAACAGATGTGGACAATAGTAGAAAAGAGAAAAAAGGAAAACTATTTTTACAGGGTGAGGAAAGAAAAATAATTTTACTTTAGGTCTTTACATCTCTATTCATCCCAGTATAGCTTTTCTTATATCATAAAAATAGTGGAACAAATAGGCCCATCTACATAATAGCTAGCAGCTGATATGGGGGAGGTGGGGTTTGTTGGCTGCCTACAGCTTGCAAGCCACAGTTTTTGTTCTACTGTCTATAGGGCTTGCTATACAAAAAGAATTTCAGCTTTTAGGCTTTGCTTTGCCCCTCAAACAACCACAGCAAGGGATTTAAACTGCAGTTGAATAAGTGGTTCTGTAGGTTTCGCTCATGTATCAGTAAGAAAACAATTACTTCTGGTATTCTTGTGTTCTGTATTTTATTTGTTATGGGTTTTGCATTTTAGCCAGTGGCTAAGAAATATCCTGAACCCAGAGAATATAGGAGGTAGCATTCTGCAACTGATCAGATCATTTCACAAACAGCCCATATGAGTCATATTGTATTTTTATTTTATGTGTCCTGGACATGTGAGCTCGCCATTGCATTCTGGATTCTTATTAGTACAGGGGTCTGCAACCTTAAACACTCAAAGAGCCATTTGGAACCATTTCCCACAGAAAAGAAAACACCAGGAGCCACAAAACCCCTCCCATGCCTGACTATTTCTTGAGCGACCACAAAACTAGCATAGGTAGTTGAATCAAACGTTCTGTTTTCTTCTGAAATTTTTCTTTTCTTCGATTTATCCATGGTTGGCTTACCAGGGGTTGAAAAGCTCAATAAATCGTGTGCTGGCGGGTGTTGCACATTGGCGGTTGTGACACATATTTTGAGTGACAGGGAGCTGCAGCAGAGGGGTGAAAGAGCCACATGTGGCTCCAGGGGCGCAGGTTGCTGACCCCTGTATTAGTAGAATAACTTGTAAATTTATTTTCCATATTGATTATTTGCATACTAGTTATTTTTATACTGCAGTTTACACTTAGTAGTTATTTTTATACAGTTGCATATAATTATTTCCAGACAAATGTGCAGCACAAACCTGATATTTCCTTAATATTGTAGCATGGTTGCAGAATGTCCCAATTCTGTGCCTTGGTAGACATAGTTCTTTACGGCATGTAGGTAGCATTGCCAAGTATTTTTTTTTATTATTATATCTCTGATTTTAATAATTTGTCTGTTTAGTGGGAAGCCAATATATTATACTTGTAAAAACATTTTTTATTTAATATCTATATCAGTTCTATTTTAGTATTCAGTGCACAAAATATACTTGACTTCTCTCAAAGTTTGCACATGCTGTTTTCTTAAAGTTGTTTAGTTTCTTTGAACATTTGATGTTTGGGACCTACTTGGGAAGACAAATGCTTTGTATTAGTGTAGACCTCTGATAATGATAAGATAGATTTATCTTTAGATTTGCCTTTGATTCAGTGTTGATCCTGGGTAACTGCTGAGATAGATTTTGGAAGTGGTTTGCCATTGCCTCCTTCCTAAGGCTGAGTTACTGGTCCAAGCTGGCTTTGTGCCTAAGGTGAAACTAGAACTCACAGTCTTGGGCCAGTCACTCTATCTCTACCACAGGAAGGAGGCAATGGCAAACCACTTCAAACATTTTGCCAAGAAAACTTCAGACACCTCTCCACAAAGTTGCCAGGAATAAAAAAATCCCCCCAAACCTGACTCAAAGACAAAAACAAACAAACCAAAACCCTACTATTTTATTTTCTCTAAGTTAAGTAATGATTCCTTTTTTCTAATTGGCTCTTAACTTAAGCATTTTGCAGAAATCTTACTTGCTTTAGTTCTCCCATATATCATTTCATTGAATGCCCTGACACAATCTCTTTCATTGAAGCTTTCCTGGAATAACACGTTCCAACTTTTAATCTGCTTCTTGGATTTGATGCCATTCCTAAAATGAATTTCAAAAGGTCATTTTGCGGGGAGTTGACTCCCGGTTTGTTTGCATAGTGAAAGGAGAACCAGGCTGTATGAAGACATCAGTGGTTGCTGAAAGAAAGGCAGTCTCAATATGGGAGTGAAGTCCCTGCTATCATTTACAGCTGTTAAAACTGAAAGTGATATTTGCTCATTTTAATCTTTCTCTTTCTCTCTCTTTTCATTCCCACTTCCCTTCTTATTCCAAAGGCCTGTATAGATGAAAACCTGGACATGGTAAAATTTCTGGTAGAATATGGAGCCAATGTAAATCAGCAAGATAACGAGGGGTGGACCCCACTTCATGCAGTTGCATCTTGTGGCTATCTGAACATAGCAGAGTGAGTGAGTTTCAGTGTGACCTGCATACTAGAAAGAGTATTTGATTTATTTCAGTTTCAGATGTTGTGAGAGGGGCAATAATTTTAAATGAATTGCCAAGCAGGTACCCATGAGGCTAAAATATAGGTATGTTTCTGTTTGCATGGATTTGTTTTACAAAGTATGAGCCGAAAGTAACAAAAATTGTCAGCAGTCCTCTAAATCTTCAGTGTAAATGATGGAATGCTCAAAATAAGTAGAAAGATGAGATACAGACCAAATGAATAACAAGATCAAATGAATAAAAACAATAAACCAAACTTGTTAGAATATTGCAATGGTAACTTTGATTTTAATACTGTGGTCTCTCTCTGATTTACATTTACACTTCAGCAATGCATAAAGTCTTAAATTTAGGATGATTATGTTGTGTTGGTATTATTATTTAGAACTTTACATTTTAACAGCATTGAAAACACTACATGCAGTTAACTCCTTAGAGAAATTCTGTGACAAGTAAATAGGATCTTTGATACCAAAAGACTGTATAACATCCGAGATATCCAATACTGATTAACAGAATAGGTTCCAAATGCGTATCAGCTGTTATTTCATTTTTGTGGTGCTACAAAGGAAAAACTAATAACAACAGTAGTAATACAGGTAGTCTTTATTTCTTTATTCATTAAATTGTTCTGCCACCCATCTCACTGATTCAGCAACTGTGGGTGGCCCTTTTTAAATATGTACATTTTAATCTGTTTTTAAATTATTGGGGTGTTTTAATCTGTCTGGGCCAAAATGATTTAATTTGATTTTATCTGGTTTTTAAATTTTTTGTATTTATGTATTTTATTGTTGGCTGTTCACCGCCCTGAGTCCTTCGGGAGTAGGGCGGTATACAAATCAAATAAACTAAACTAAACTAAACAATATAATAAAAAAGTGAAAAAGGTAATACAAAACAATTAGAATTGTTAGGATTAAACCTGAAACTAAAAGAAGATGATGACATGGGGCTGGGGATCTTCTCTCTACTCTGTCAGCCATCCCTCAGTGTAGCACCAAGCCAACTGACAGAACCAGGTTTTCAGGCTTTTCCAGAAGGCCAAGAGTGTTGGGGGTAGATCTCACTTCGAGCAGGAAACTATTCCAGAGGGCAGGGGCCACAGCAGATAAGGCTTTTCTTCTGAACCCCATCAGCTAAAATTCTTTGGCAGATGGGCTCCAAACAAGGCTTCTTGTACTGGAGCAAGTGGGGTGGGCTAGTCCCATGGGGATGAGACTGCTCCTCAGATACCATGGATCCATGCCATAAAAGGCTAATTAAAGCTATTGATCAATACCTTGAATTGGACCCACAGGCAAACTGGCAGATCATGGTGTTACATCTGCCACCTGAGAGGCCTCCAGAACTATCTGGAACATTTTTCATCAGTTGCATTCTGCATCAATGGTGGGCTTCCAAATACTCAGTGTACTCCAATGTAGAGCACGTTGCAGTAATTCAATTGAGACATGACCAGGACATGAGTGACTATCTGCAGGGCCTCACAATCCAGGAAAGAGTGCAAATGGTGCACCACATAAAGTCTTGCCAAGGCTCTCCTAGCCCCAACTCTGTGAGCAGGAGTGGTGAGGCTAGGAGAACCACCAGAGAATGCATGGAATCTGTATGGGATACTGCAACCCCATCCAGAACTAAAGATGATAAACCCCCAGATCCCAAGGTCCCTTGAACCCAAAGCTACTCTGTCTGATCAGGGTTCAGCTGAAGCCTGTGGTCCCCCATGCAGATCTCCACAGCCTCCAGACACCTTGAGAGGGCAGCTTAGCATGTCACTTGGATCACCAGGGCTAGAGATGTAAAGTTGAGTATCATCAGCATATTGATGATACCTCATTTTAAGTCCATTCATTCAGCGACTGTTCAAATTTACTATGGAGCTGAATGAGGAGCACTTACAAAAAGGGCCCTCATAGTTGTGGCCATTGCACTGTCCTCATAGTCATGTTATTACAATTCAGGCACTTGGCAACTGGCTTGCAATTACGATGTCACAGGCCTGAATTCATGTGATCACCATTTATGACCTTCACTGCTGGTTTCTAACAAGCAGAGTCAAGGAGGAAGCCACCAGAAGGTTGCAAATGGTAATCGTGTGACAGCAGAACCCTGTGACCATATGGGATTTGCCTAATGAGAGCAACTGGGATTGCTATTATAAATCAGCAGAGTTATGTGGTGTCATGCCTTACAATGAAGTCCTGGTCCCAATTACTGTTAGTAAGCAAGGACTACCTGCAATAAAGCAAACCCTAACCTTAACCTTCTGATAAGGTTGATGAACCTCTGATAATAAACATTCCCTAATTCCCCTATCCAAGCTGGAAAAAAAGGTTGAAAACAAGAGTTATTGCAATGGGATGGGATGGTGAGTTCCATATTTGCCAGTCTCCATTAGCTTTCTTTGATAAATATAAGCGTATGGTGGCCTAGTGCAGTGAAATGAAGAGTTCCTTTTACTGTTGGAACCATTTGAGATGTAAAGAATGCAGACTTCAGAAATTAACAAATGGAACTGTTGTACATATTTTCCCTGGAAGTAAGTCTCACTAAACTCAGGGGGACTTATTTCTGAGAAGATATGATTGCATTGTAATGTTTGATAATGATCTTTATGATACTGCAATGGCAAGAGGAGTTTGAGACGAGAATATATAAATTAGCCAAACCATAAGAATCAGCTCAGCTTTTTGAACTGTAATCTTTTTTCGCATAGAAAGGTTGGATGAACCAGAGATACATATTTGGAATAGATGATGCTTTTACATTAAAAAAAAATAAAATAGTTCAATGTTACTAACATGGGGGAAAAATTCCTTAGTTATTTCCAAAAGGTTATAGATCTATTACAGTTTCTCAATTAACCGAGAAATTAACTATCACTGCTTCTTTCCTGTGATGGAAGATTTCTTACCTGGTGACTTGCCTTATTTGAGGGCCATATAAATTAAGCCTGGGTTGAAGTTGAGTCTCACTTATTTTTCATCCATCTAGGTACTTGATAAATCATGGGGCCAATGTTGCTGCTGTGAATAGTGAAGGTGAAGTCCCAGCTGACCTTGCAGAGGAAGCAGCCATGAAAGATTTGCTTTTGGAACAAGTAAAGAAACAGGGTAAGGCAACTAGGCATCTCCTTATCATTAGAGTTTGTTTGATGGGTCTTCTTCCTCCTCCTCCTCCTCCTCCTCCTCCTCCTCCTCCTCCTCCTCCTCCTCCTCCTCCTCCTCCTCCTCTTCCTCCCCTTCCTCCCCTTCTTCTTCTTCTTCTTCTTCTTCTTCTTCTTCTTCTTCTTCTTCTTCTTCTTCTTCTTCTTCTTCTTCTTCTTCTTCTTCTTCTTCTTCTTCTTCTTCTTCTTCTTCTTCTTCTTCTTCCTCTTCCTATTCTTCTTCTTAATTCTTCTTCTTCTTCCTCCTCTTCCTCTTCCTCTTCCTCTTCTTCTTCTTCTTTCTTCAGGAACAAAGATGGATGGCATGAAATACAATTCTTACATTTGGCTCCACATCTTATGATTTTTAGAAAGGAAGATAAACATTCTGAAAATATATAAAAATATTGCATTTGTAATAGGTAATTATTGTAGAATGAGTTTTGTACGATGAAC
Organism: Pantherophis guttatus; assembly: GCF_059756535.1. Lineage (NCBI taxonomy): Eukaryota > Metazoa > Chordata > Lepidosauria > Squamata > Colubridae > Pantherophis > Pantherophis guttatus. The sequence continues at coordinate 37,974,758 of NC_142065.1, read as the reverse complement.
ACATATGTGTAAAACAAAATTTTGCCCCACAGTATCTGTGAGATACTTACAAAACTTAACTATCCCATATGATCATCATCCATTCTTCTTGCCCAGCGTATTTTTGGCAATTGCAGCTTGAACTCTTTCTGTAATAGACATTCTAAGTATCCTCTGAAGAGGAGAAACCAAGCTTGATGACCGACATATGGAAAATGTTGCTTTACATTTCATATGAAATTACAAAGGATTATTTTATATAGACATATAATTTTATATATATTTATAAATATATATTTATAAATATATAAATTTATAAATTTATATAGACATATTATTTTATATGGTTCATAGAGCCTTGAGAGATTTTTTACAGTTTGGTGATTGGCTACTTAGTGTATAGGAAATATGGGTGGTTGCCCAAAAGCTATAAAGAAAAGTACTGTACAAAGTGCAGTTCTTCCCAATTATAGTATGTTATCTTGGAAATGAAGCCAATTTGATTCTCCCCAGCTGATAAAAAGCTAAATTATTGGTGATGATGTTTTAGGTGTCTGCAAACTATTTGCTCCATTCATTTCTAAATATGTTTAATTTTCTGCGGAATCTTTTTAAGTTTTAGATAAAATATGTCATTTTAAAAGTGTGACTCATAATAATAGTTTTATATCATAATAACCAAATGCTAATTGTTTTTTTTATTCTCCTGAACAAACTTAGCATAAAAAATTGTTCCATTCTCCCATAAAGATTCATATGAAAACATCTTGATATTTTGACTGTAGAGAAACGCTGAAATAGATAGTTGTGACTAGTACGTTCCCCCCCCCATTTATTTAAGATTAAGATTAAGTTAAGAATTTATCTAAGTTTCTCAGTAAGGAAACCTACTTTATTTATTTATTTATGGAATTTATATTGCTGCCTATTTGCACATTACGACTCAAGACAGCTTACAGAATATGCTTTGGAAGTGGGAATTTTAGTAGATTTATTTCACCCCATAGGTGGAAACTGGCTTTTCTCTCATTGATCATAATTTTCTGCAAGTATTCCATGTACAAGCACCTCAGTATTTTGTTGACGATGAGGAATAATCATTGGCCATACTAATTAGCATTTCTGGCAGTTGTTCTTCAGTATGACTTGAAAGCATCAAGTGTTGTTCAGTAGAATTATAAAAAAGCTATGTTCCTAAGAGCAAAAAAAATTTTTTTTAAATATGTAGTCAAAAAAATCTTAATTCTACTCCCATTGCAATAAGGTGGATATTTACCTCCACTTCCCTTTTATCATTCTTTGTTCTACCTTGAGGTTTTTTTACACCTGCAGTCTGTTTCTCCAGGGGTGGATCTTGATCAGGCCAGAAAAGCAGAAGAACAACAAATGTTGCAGGATGCCCGACAGTGGCTAAATAGAAGGAAAATTGAAGAGAGAAAGCACCCTCGAACAGGGGCTACTGCTCTCCACGTAGCTTCAGCTAAAGGCTACTGTGAGGTGATGAGGTACTGATCTCTTTTCATTGTTTTCTATACTAAACTATGGGAATAATTGCAACCAAATGAGTTACATGGCTGGGTTCAAATATACTACGAGCCATAATGTACGGTAGTTGGTTAACTTTTAGCTCATTTTGTCATTTACTTGTATGATTTAAGATTTAAGGATTCAAGATTTAAAACAAAAATAGCACATTGACATCCAAGCTTAAAATAACAAATCATTAGAAACCACCTCACCAGCAGAGTTCATATAACCAAATCCTGGCCCAAATGCCTGGGAAAACAACCAGGCTTTCAGAACCTTTCAAAAAAGTTACAAGACTAGGATTCCAGACAGATGCTGTTGTACAGAGCAGGTACTTTCACAGAGAAGGTACCATAATTATATATAATTAATATTAAACGCCTCCTGCTAGGTTATGGCAGCAAGCAAGGAGAAGTGGTGAAGAACGAAGCGAAGCAGGGGGGGGGGGAATGGAGGATGAAGCAAGGCAGTGGGTGCGGAGCTGCCCCACCCACCCCACCTGGCCTACCTGATGTCCCTTGAGCCAGGCCACCCATGCCAAACCCTCACCCCATCCCAGGGCAGCCACATCCCTTCACTAATCTGCTTTTCTCTGTCACCATGTGCAGGGCAACTAAAGTAGTCCTTGGGACTATGGTAAAAAAAAGTAGTCCTTGGGACCATGGTAGACCTTCCAATTTCTCATGAAAAAAAAAATCCCACGAGGTTGGAAGATCAGAACTATTTTTTTTTTACCATCGTCCCACAGACTACTTTAGTTGCCTTGTACGCAGCGGCGGAGAACTGGGCCTGTGCACGTACACACCACTGGGATGGCGTGGGCCAGGCCGAAGTGATGCGGGCTGGGTCCTTACAGTTTCCAGGATAGCCACGTGGGCTGGATCCGGCCTCATCCCGAGCCGGATTCGGCCCACAGGGCTTCAGTTTGACATCCCTGCAATACAGGAATGGTGAACAGTTGTCTGTCTCTATTTAAATGGCATACATAGCTACATCAAACTTAGTAAATACAAATTAGGGTTCTACTTGTAAGATGAGAGCATACCCATACACTACAGTGATTTTTGCTTTTTGGAAAAACATTTGCTTGTTTTATTAACTTCAGAGAAAATATCAGTTAACTTGCGTGTAACATTTGCCTGCTTTTTTGTTACTTCTGGGACTTGCTGCATACTGCAAACCAGAATGACAGTATTGGAAGCATCAGTATTTGAAAAAACTTTATTGAACAACACACTTCCTTTGTCCATTAAGTGTTCATTTTTTGGGAAGCAGAACTTTTTGATCTCAGTTTTTGAAAGCTTGCTTTCTGTATTTACCAGTGCTGTGTGAACCACATGTTTATGCATTATTTTTATGCCTTTATTACTTCCATTCAGGAAATATCATATGTTGTATATTTGAACATTTCATAGATATAGAATGATTCCATTGACTTTTCAGAGACTAAGAGATCTTGGAATTTCTGAAATTTATTATTTTTATTGTGCTTTGTAAGAGATTTTGCAGTGACATGGAAGGGTGCTGAGTTCTAGTTCTTTACAACAGTTCCTCCTAGGCTGACTTACTTGATTTTAGATTCTTTTGAAACTAATGGGATAGCAGTTATGACTTGATTTATGCAATACTGATGTCATTTGAAACTGACCCCCAGTTGAAGCAATGCTGCAATTGTTTATGTGTCCTGTACCATTTATTAAGTTCATTAATATATGTATATAGGCCATTTTTGGGGTAGTAGTAAGAAAGTAACATTAACTGTCACTTGAAACAGAATGTTGCAGTAACTTGTCTAATCCTTCCATCTGTCAGTGTTGGAGAGCAACTGTCCCACTCCGGAGGGGATATCAAATGGAGAATTAGCATTGACCTGTTACATAAACATAAGACAGCAAGGTCTGACTCTCTCTTGAATGCCTTTGAGCCTTATCTAGTCTGTCCCAGATGAATTTGCCAGTCTGGGAAGATTCCTGTGAACTTGGCATAGAGCAATAAAGTAGCTAGTTTAAACTCTACAACTTCCAAACAATCCCTCCCACCCTCCACCACTTGCAGGCTACCCAGAAGGATTTGTGCTGGAATGTAGTCTGAATTCCTAGGAGAGCAGGGCTGTTTTCCAGAGGGCAAAGAAGTGGAAGAGCTTGGAAAGTTTGTTTGACATGAAGAGGGTTAAAATGACTCCTCCCTAGCTATTCCCAGGGTATATCTTTAGTTATGCAAATATTAGCTTGAGGCTGGCAAGATCCTGTCTGTAGGTGAAGAACAATAAAGGAAACTACTCTTAAATAACTTTACATGTCATTCTTGGTTTGTGGGACCTGACAGGATTGATGGTAACATCACTCTCTCCATACCAAAGTCATTCACTACTTGAACCTAACACTTCTTCCTTCCTTAGTGATATGTGGACCTAGATCACACATGGCAGAATTCTCTCACAGAGGATGCTCTTCATTTTATCAAGTTCCCAGAATTAGACAAATCTCAGATGTTATCACTGGATGCCATCTCTTCAGAGTCCAGCCAGCCAGTGTTTAATTCCAAATGAGCTGTAATGATTTTATCAATAAAGTGTTTAGAAGTCTCAGTGGTCAGTGCTAAACTCTTTTGGCCCATTTGTATCCAAAAGTGACAATCCGGCTGGATAGCATTCCATTAATACAGTAGATGCCAAGAAGCACCAACTTTTTGCTATACTTTTATCATAGTTTAGACTCAGATAAGAGCTTACTGTATACCATGGCCAATTGTGTTTGTTATTTGTTTTCTGCAGCATAACTTTATATGCCCCTTATTTTGATTTGCCTCCCAGTTCATCCCAAAGCTCCTGGATCAGCAGACAGAAAGAGGCCACTTGAGAAGTATCCTATCTAGTGCCTTTATCATGCCTATATTGCATTACTTAGTTAGGTGCTCAATAGAATGTCTGTTGAATTGCCTGTTCATTTCTTAAGGACCCTCTGAAATTCAAGTGAGGCATTTTAATTGTCCCTGAAGAGTTTGGTAGGATTAACAAATCATGATTACAAGAAAGTAATCTGACCATGGCAATGGGTTTACTGTAATACTGTCTGCTATCAGAACCCTATTGGCTCTGAGTTCAAAACTAGATCCAGAATATGTGAATCAGACCTGTTATAATCTGGATTATTTTAGACCCATAGTTGTCAAGGTGGCCATGAAATCCTAAACTGCTTTATCCCCAAATTATGCTAAAGACTTGCTCCAGAAGAAGGAACAACTAGAGATAAAATATTTGCAAGTCTTAGATTTAATTTCAGACATGGTTGGAGATGACGTTTGAATATATTTGTGCTGAACTTCAGTTAAATTAGACCATGGTGGGCTAAATAATTCTGTCATATAAGAATAATTTATGATAATTTTAAATGTTATTGTGCAGAAGTTAATCCACAAGATAATGCCACTGCTTCAGCTTTGGCTCATTGTTCTGAGATTTGCTTCTGCTTGACTAAAGCATTTCCTAAAAATCTGTTTGCGGTCTCTTTTTTATCAGATTCTTCAATTCTGTCTGTAAGGTCAATCATTAATTACCATCATCGTTAGAAAGAAGCTATTTTACTCTTTACTTTAAACTTGATTTCTTTTTATCAACTAGAGCTGTCTACTTGATCACACTAATCTCTGTCATGGATAAGCTTCATTCACAAAGCCACTGCATGCTGCTTACAGTGTCTACTAACTTACAAGACTGAATTGCTGCCATCTTTACTATTTTTTCCTTAGACTCTTGATCCAAGCTGGGTTTAATGTAAATGTTCAGGACAATGATGGATGGACACCACTCCATGCTGCTGCACACTGGGGGGTGAAAGAAGCTTGCACTATCTTGGCTGAAGCACTCTGTGATATGGACATCAGGAACAAACTGGTTAGTGAGTCCTAGACTAGCAATATACCATAAATACTCCCAGAGCAGAAGGAAGGTTTTTTTTTTTTTACAGAAATGTTGACTACATGACAACATTTAAACAATCTTTAAAATTGATTTATGATATTATCTGTGGTTCAGCATTACTCAACAGTTAGATGGATTGCATTATGTACATTTTATGCTCTGTATCAGCTAAAAATGCATTCTATATGCTGTTTAAAATACTATTTTTCTTTATTATGTTTATTTTTAAATTGTAAATTTAACCTGACCATGACAATGGGTTTACTGTAATAGCTCACTTAATATCTTCAGGGCCAACAGCATAAACAAAAATATTTGCCCTTTATAAAATGAGTGTTATAAAGTTTCTTTTTGATATTCTTCCCATTTTGAGAAAGGATTCAAGTCTATATAGGAGGAAATGATAGGTAAACTGTTAAGGCTCTTGGGGCAAAACCAATTTTGCTATAAATATAATATATAGGAAAATAAGGCATATCGAGAGAGTTAAGGAAATAGTGAAAAAGAGGCAAGGGAAACTTAACAACAAAGTCTGATAACAATGGTGATCGTGTTTGAATTTTTTGAAACTTTAAAGTTAATTTTAGCATAACATTTAGATTTCCTGCTAATAGTCCTGAAACCAGTGATTCATATGGATGTTGCAATTCCCTGCAAGGCAACAGCTTCAGTGGTCAGTTGAAGAATGTATGGAGCATCTATGTCTGGTATGGTATCTAGAGGCAGTTTTTGAAAAAATAAATCCCAAAACACAAGATAATCATAGCACATGGATTCAAAAAATAAGTAGTTGGAGGGAGAAAGGAGACTTCATAGAGACTTCTTCATCATTACATAAATGAATTGAAATTACTGTGCATTTAGAAAGCATCATGAGTACCCAAACAGATTTGAAACCAGCTAATTTATCTGACAATAGAAATGCCTCTGGACTGGGCCATCAATTCTCTGAAAAGTTCTGATTTGGTTTTTTTATTGATATTCTTGTGAATAGTCTGGTTGACGAAGATAACTTGGAAATCAGTCGCCATTTTTCTTTTGTTACTTGGGAGCTTTATTTCCTACTCTAGGACACAAATGCACACAATATATTGCCATCTGCTTCTGTATTTTATCTGTTTTCATTGTGACTGGGGTTGTAGCTAATGAGAATTTCAGAATCAGTTTATAATTTTTTATGAAAAGAAGAATCAGCTAGTGATATACTAATCCACAGACTACTGAAATTTTAGTTGTGATTAACTTTATCTGGGCAAAAGGATGCATCATAGGGCAACAATTTTTGAACCTCAAATGAGTGAACTTGTGTGGTTTTCATTTTCAACATTCCATGACTATTTCCCAGCCAGACTCGCAATCCCTCACTCCCTTCCCCACCCAGCAGCAATGAGTTGACTCATTGCGTGGCTCTTAAAGAAAAACCAACTTTAAGATGCAAGAAGAAAGGGCTGGATATTTTTATTGCTTTATGTGCTCCTTCTCTGGCACACAAACATACACTGTATCACTGGTTTAAAAAAATTAAAATACCATCACCACCAAGAGGAGTGGTTGTGGTGTCATTGTCAAGAGATAACTCTAAATATCAAGATGCAGCAAGGAAGAGAGAGGTGAAGAAACTGAGGATGAAAAGGCTGCACATCTCCAGAATCACAAGGAAAGGTGCAGAGAAAGGAAGCAAGAAAAGATGGAGGAGGAAAGGGAAAATCAACTCAATATGTGACAAATACTAATTACTGCAATTCATCAATATGACAATACTCACCTTCAACAAGACTTCAACAGAGAAAGAGTGAAGCAAAATGCCTGACTTGCACAATGTAATATTTTTGTTGATATCGGCACCATTGGCCAAAGAGTCTGCCATTGTCATTCCCTGGAGAAAATGCCAGGTTCAACCGTATATAGGGAAAAGTCAGGATAGATAATTGGCATTCTCTGTCTTATGAACTCTTCAATTAATGTAGCATTGATAAATCTATTGTCTTACTACTCATCTTTCTTCTTTAACAACAAGATATTTTCTTCTTTAATTTTAAAACCCAAACAATAGCAATCTGCCACAGTCATTCTGTTTCTCTGTTAAGATAAGGAAATATCTCCAAAAGGATGACCTAATGAGGCATGGCTTGTCTAGCATACTGGTAAAGCTCTCGTGTGTTCAATGGTTTGTAACCCGCAATTGGGCAAAATTGTGCATTATATGATGACAGTTTTTGAGTCGGCATATCTCAAGTGGGCTACAATATAGAATGCATCCAAAATCTGTGCTGCCTTGGTCAGCTGAGGTCACATGATCAGGATTTCCAACATGCCCTGCCAGCTTCCTACAAGGAAAGTCAGTGGGGAAACTGGCAGGAAGTCATTGCCTCTCCCACTGCTTTTTTGCCCACTCGGGGTCCTTCTGTTTCTCTGTTTAGATAAGGAAATACCTCTGAAATGATGGCACAATAGACCATGGGTTGTCTATTTAATATTAAGATTATCACAGACATAATCTTTAACCATGGACTAATATGGAGAAATTGTCATAGAAAAAGGAAAGATTGGAAATTGGATTAGAAATATTGTATCTGCTCTAATTCACCTGATACAATTTAATTTTGATACTATTACTGTACCCTTTTTAAATCGGTCATAACAGTATCTGATATTTTGACATCCCAATATGTCTAATAGCCATATATTTCCAGCTCCATACTTCTATATGGTTATATGATAAAAATACATAGTAAAATATAAGCTAATTTGGCAACTAGTACAAGTTAAAATACATGAAACCGTTTCTAAGAAAAAAGAGTCAACCTAGAAGTTTTTGCCACTTTCTGCTAAGTAGTTTTGCATATTTTAAAATTTGTTTTTCACAAAGACATAAAGAAATCTTTTTCTCATGTTAAAGAAATGCCAAATCCAGAATAAATGTTTGCTGTTGTTATACATGCCTTTAGGGTCAAACACCATTTGATGTTGCTGATGAGGGATTGGTTGAACACTTAGAGATGCTGCAGAAGAAACAGAATATGGTAGGTTCTGGGTACCCCTCTTAATCAAAGAATTTTTGTGCATTTTCTTCTTATGATTTTTTTTAAGGTAGTGGAATGTAATGAAGTCTGTGTTTTGTGATAGTTACATATGAAAACATGTGTTGATTGAAGTGGTTTAAAAATGTAAAAATAACATAAGTAAAATTGCTTTTTTGACATTATATGGCCAACAAGTCATTTTTCTTAGTGACCACAGAGGTAGATATTTTCCAGTGCAATCTGTCCCTAACCTTCAGATCTTCCAATAGTGCACTCATCACCACTGTAACCAAAGTGTCCCTCACTTTGCTGCTAGTCATCCTCTTTTCATTCCTTCCACCTCTCCTAGCATTAGAGCCTTCTGTGGGGAGCTAGCTCTCCACATAATATGTTACAAGTAGGGTAATCTGAGCCTGATCATTGGTACTCACTCAAGTGATAATTCTGACTTGATTTGTTCAATGACTCATTTGTTTGTTTCCTTGGCTGTCCACAGTATTCTCAGGAGTCTTCTCTGACACCAAACTTAAAAGCCTCAGTACTTTTCCTATCCCGCCTCTTTGAAGTTCACTTTTCATTTCCATAGAGAGTCATAGGGAATAGACCCATCACAGTATTTGAATATCTTTTCATGGCTGCTGTAAAAGAAGATGAATGTTAATTTAAAATGGCCTGCCTCCCAAGGATGTGTATGTGAGAGAGAAAGAGAGAGAGAGAGAGAAAGAGAAAGAACTATAGATATGCACTGCTCACTTTCCAACTACATTGCAATTGTCATGGATCACCTATCCAAACTTCATGAGCTGATAGCCTGACATTAGCCGGGGGGGGGGGGGGGGGAGGGGAGAGGGGAAGGAAAGATTGGAATATAAGGAGGGTGGGGGAGGAATCTTACTCAGGCAGGAAACTTATACAACTTTAGACCAATGGTTGTCCAATCTGTTCTTTAAAAATCAGTCACAACTTCTGGAGGCAGATTGTTCCACTGAATAATTGTTCTAACTGTCAGAAAATATTCTTAAATTGGTTCTCTCCTTGATTAGTTTTCATTCATTGCTTCTTGTCCTATCTTGATGCTTTGAAGAATATTGTACCTTCAGATGCTTTGGAGAATATTGATTCCTTGGTTTCATATTTCAAAAGCAGATTATTATGAGGTACTGGGGTTGGACTAAAACTGCCTTGATGTTTTTGGTGTGAAAAACTTAGTGAGTGAGTGACTTAGTCAGTATGGTTGTTTCATATATGTATCTCAGTTTTATATATTTCTCATAATAAATTCTCACTACCTTAAACAAAAAGGAAGTAAATGCTTAAAAGAGTTGCAGTTCTGCCATTTGCCTATACTGACATGCTAGACAATAAGAACAGTAACAGTTTACTAATATATTTTTCCAATTACATTTTTGACAGCTGCGTAGTGAAGAATCAAACAAATTAATTGAAGCTGATATGAATGGTAAAGTTCAAAGTGGACTTTTCAAAAAGTAAGATTCTCTGTCCAAGATGTTTTTGTGTTTATTGTGAAATTTGATGTTAAATTAATGGGGTGGAAGAAGCGAGCATTAGAGGTTGAAGCATAAGACTAGAATCCAAGAAACTTGATTCAGTTCACCATCCAGATGTGGATCTCACTAAGTGGGTTTGGGTCAGTTATTATTTCTTACCTCAGCCTACTATACCAAGTAGTTCTTAAGAGAAATAAACTACGAGGGAATCCCCATATGTGATGCTTTGACTTCCTTGAAAAATAGTAGAATATAAATGCTATAAATCAATATAATTTAATTTGAGCTTCTAAAGTTCAAGTGGTTAAACAGGATTTTTTTTGTTTGAAGTTATGCTTAATTTTTAAAGCTGTTTTATCAAAAAATATTCTGTCTCCAGGCCTAGAACTACTCATAGTCTGTGCTATTGAATTTCAGTACTCTGCTGATGTGATTCTGAAGAAACTGGCCAACTTCTTTTTAAAAACCAATTTTCCCTTCAAGTAACTTTCTCCTCCTGTCCCATTATATTCATAAAAGCTATAAACTTGTGATACTGAAATGAGGGCCATGAATTTTAATAAGAGGAATTAGTCTATCACTCTACTTTTTTCCAGAAATGATTTAACTTGTGGCAATCTTACATTTTCAATTTCTTAACCCATTTAGTTTTTGATTTTTTTGTTGTTGTTCTAAATACTTTTCTTGGTTTTTATCTCAGCAAAGAGAAGATTATTTATGAAGCAGATACTTTAAAATCGTTAGAGACCGAAGAAGAGAACAAGGAATCTAGTAGTTCCAGCTCTGAGGAAGAGGAAGAAGCTGAAGAAGATGAAGTTTCAGAATCAGATACTGAAAAGGAGGCAGGTAATATATTTATTTAAATAAATAAGTAAAGTAATATATTTAAAACAGATATTCTTTTCCCTTTCTTTTGAGCAAGAGAATTCTATGAAGCTGCACTGATGAAGTCATTTTCAGAACTTTTATGTAAGCCTATAGCTTTAGATAGTCAGTTCAAATACAGAGTGTTGCTAGTTAAGATTGGTAACAATATCTTGCAATGTGAAATCCCTGTTTTTAAAATTCCAGACAGCTTAATCCATCTCATCTCCCAGGTTTCTATCTCTACTTTTCTGTGCCCACCAATGGCATTCCATTGCCATTAAGTAAATTTAAACCCTTTGAGAATTTTTTCTTATGACAGTAACCTAGTTACACTTAGTTCACTTAGTAATCTAGTCTACTCTGTTTACTAGCAATTCTGCCTCAATACAATCACATTATCAGGTGCTGGTGGTGGTTTCTTTTCCAAGCTTGCTGTTCAGCTTCCAAACGTTTCGTCACCAGGCTAGATGACATCCTCAGTGGGGCTTTGGTTGAAGCATTTTGTTTCAGTTCTTCTCTGCTTTTATTGATCTCATGTGGTCATGTGGTTGGTGGGTCATGTGAGCTGGTTGGTTGCTTGATTGCTACGGCTCCGTATGGGTTCATAGTCAACATGTTTGTTGATAGATCCATTGGTTGAATACCAGGCTTCAATAAATTTGCGTGCATGGCCCATGATTTTTGTTCTGTCCACCACACACCACAAACACAAATTCATCTAAGCCTGGTATTCAACTAACAAATCTATCAACAAACATGTCAACTTGGAGCCAGCCTATGAACCCATAAGGAACAGTAGCAATTGAGTGACTAACCAACAACGACACTGACTACCTCTTCACCTGGTGACCTTCACACATAATGACCAACCAGTCATATGGCATGACCATCCAGACTCATGATCCACTGACCACATGACCACATGAGATCAATAAAATCAGAGAAGAACTGAAATAAGACGCTTCAACCGAAGCCCCTCTGAGGGTGTCACCTAGCCTGGTGATGAAACGTTCGGAAGCTAAACAGCAAGCTCGGAAAAGAAACCACCACCAGCATCTACTACCCAAGCTACAAATATTTTCAGCCATTTCACATGAACAGGTCAAGAATCAGCATCTATGGAATACAAATGATTGTGAAACTTTACAAAATTTTGCAGTTTGAATGTGGAAAAAGCTATCCCAAGTATGAAAGAGTCTGCTTTGGAAGTGGTCTCAGTTTTCTTAAATATAAATGCCTGAAACAGCAATTTCATGGAGGTTCATATTTGGAATGATTTTACACATCCCTTCAAAGTCCCCCACCCACTTTCTTCAGGAAGTACCTGGCATTTCATAATTCATTGATCAGGAGAACATTGATGACAATGATTCATTGCATCCCTAGCCCCTTCTCCTTTGCTAGGCAGATAGCAAGTAATGCGAAAATCTACTGAACAGTCACAATTAAACATACTTTTTCACATAGTAAATGACTGCTTATAGCAGTGAGTTTGTTTTCTGAAAAATTACTCAGCTTCCTTCGCTTTTCTTAGATACATTAGCAGCTTTTGAATGCACATGGTGGTGCTACATAAATTTAGGAAACTTCTAACTACATATTTTTCTAGATTAAAAATTGGAGGACTGCACAAGATATATTGCTGCAGTGCAGCATTATATTACGGTAGAATTTTGTACTAGTAATTGTAGCATCAAAACAAGTAATTACTCAGAATACAGAATTAATTGCAAAAACCTATGGTATGGATATACATAATTTATCAGTTCCATCTCTGAACTCCTAATTTGCACATGCCTAAACTTGGGAAATGTTGGTGCTATTTGTCACCTTGGAAAATTATTTGCTTCTACAGAAGTAGATAAAATGGTCAAGGAATTATTAATTTAAATAAAGAAATGTAAGTTTCACTTAATTCTTGTGGTCCCTTTTTTATCCTTGCTTCAAGTAGTATCTGGCTGGCCAATATTTATTGTTGATACCAGCTTTTAGATATACAACAGTATGAATGCATGCATGCCAGAATTTCTTGCAGCTTCATACTGGGCATTCACATTTCATATGCATCTTCTGAAACAGTATTTTTAGTATGAAGGGCTTAATATATTTTGTGCGATGTGCAGTTAGGGGGGTGGGTGGGTTGTGAGGTAGGTAGGCAGGAGGATGCATGTATACTCGACTCTGATATTCAGATTTAGGCGGTTTTGCCTTCACTTCTTATCACAGGATGATCTGAAGCCTTCTGCATTCCCAGAAATTTGTGCCTGACAATGTTCTTATCATTTATTGCCATCTTATAAAATGTACAAAAATTTGACGTTAATACTTCCTTAGTATTTGATGTTTAGCTCTTCCTAAAGGCCTAATGAAAAATCTCTTTTAAAGATAGAGTTCAGTCTAAAATAGACTGGAACAAAGTACAGGGCCCACAAAAAAATGGCCTTTCTAAAATAATGTGTGGGAAATCAGTAGGCGTGTTAGAAAATTACTGGTCCACAGTTTTGTTCAGACTATAGGACAGTGGCTTATTAAATATATACTGATTAACATACAGTAACTCAAATGGGCATATATGTTTAACTGCAGCATTTCAAAAGAATGGGGCTAGAATGCCCAGAACACATTGCTCAGTTAAATCTAGAATTATTGTAGAATGTCTGCAGATCTTTCATCCTCTGCCTCCCATCTTCTTAGAGAGCAAAGAAGAGTCTATTGCAAACCATTCCAAACATGAATCCAGAATTCTCATCTCAGAACAAATACCACCCCCAGAACATAACACTTTTACTATGGCTCCTGCTCGAAAAGTAAGTAGACAGGGACTTAAGGTAAGGGGTTAGAGGTTACATTTAAAGTTTTATCCTATGAAGAATGACTTCTTAAATTCTTTTATTAAATAGAACTTACTTTGTATAAACATTGGAAGAATGAATCTATGTTCTATTTTGAAAAAGCATAGTTAAAAACCATCAAGAACTGACTTTGAGTTGATCGACATATTTGATGTTATTTGTTTAGTTTGGAACCAAAACAGTTGTTTCCTATTCTTCTGCAGTTTAATCAGCAACATAATACCAGAAAAAAATGTAATAAATATTATGCTTATTTTGTATACATTTAATTTTATACAGAAATATCAGACTGCAGGTGTTTTTGGTTCCCCCCCCCAAAAAAAGTGGTCTTAAATGGGTTCATGTCATTAATGATGCTAAATTCAGTATTTGTTCATATGTTGACTCTGAAAAAAATCAAACTTCCTAGGTCAAAAACATGTTTTTTTTTCTTAGTATAAATATGGCTATCTTCATCATTTCCATTGAAGAATTTTATGCAATAGTAAAAACAATACAAAAATGATAAATAATGAAAAGAAGAAAAGAAAAGAAAAAAAATAAAGAAGCAGCTCCTAATCTCTTTTCACAACAGTTAAAAATACTTTTATCATCTATCCTCCTGTTCTAAAGTTACATCATGATTCCATTCTTTCACATTTTACTCTTTCTAATCATGAGATCCATAAATCACCAATTCATTTTTTCCCACTTTCAGCAAAAAGTCCATAAAGCACTTCCAGTCAGTAATAAATGTACTTGTTATCTAAGGTATTTTCATCATAATTAAGTTTCTATTGAGTGTAGTACATGCCTAGTCAGATTGGGAGAATTGACCTCCCCTGACATTAATTTAAACCATTAGTGAAATGTTTTTAATATTTACCTATTCATTATGATGTTGTTTTTGTTATAAACTATCAGGAGCTTAGATGGTCAGTGGTATAAACAGTAATATTATATGTGTAATGTGTACCAGTATGCATGAAAAATTTGCCGCTTATAAGTACATTTCATTAAATAGGATAAATTAGTTTGAATGTAAGGTATTGATCCATTTGTTTGAATGTAAGTTTTAGTTAAAAATGTTCCTCCATCTTGGGAAATTATTAACTATTAGATGAAGAAAGAGGGGCTGTATTTAATGTTATTGCTCTTTGGAATCTATGCAGAGATAATACCTGGAATACAGTGAAAAATTTGCATAACTTTGCAGTGGACCGCCTTAAAACATGTAGGAGCAACTATCATTTGCTCTTTAGATATTTCAAAAATACATTCAACTGCCATAAACAGGAGATGACACCTCTGTGAGTCAAACATATAGAAGCTTGGAAGCTGCAAATGAATAGGAATCCATCTGAAAAATGAAAAGGTTGATTGCGATGAAAAACCGAGTAATTAAAACATCTCACTCCTCCATATTAATTAGTAATTAATAAATAAATAAATAAATAGCCAATTGTAGCTAAACAAGGAGATAATTTTGGTTACAGGGATCATTTTCAAAATATCCTATGACTGTATTCTCTGCAGTTGCTGATAATTTTGCATCTGCTAGTTGATGCTCTCTCCATCTGATCAATAGGAGAATGGAAAAATCAACATCCCACAAGTCCTCTGCCTTCAGGTTTTCCCTTATGTGATGCTTCATTTGTGTAACAGGGATCAGGATTTTTTCCCTTTCTTTTTTAAAAAGCTGTTCACAGTAGTGAAAGCTGCAATGCTGCTGCTCTGTGAATTTGGGATGCTGAATGGAACAAAATCAGGATTTATTTATACAGAGGTGGCATGATTTGTTGCAAGTTTATTTCAAGTTAGTTAAGTATTCTCTAAAATATCACTGATAATCAAAAGACAAACATTCTGAGATTGAAATTTGATTTTCTATTGATATTGCCATCTCTTCTTATTTTTTATGTGATAGCAGAGTATGTTAGACATTTGGCAGCAGGTATTACATTCAACCTTGTATTTTACCCAGTGATCATGAACACTGGTCATGAACAAATAACGTTCCATGAACATACAAAATGTTCCATTATTACAGAATGCATGTATAGCTTGTCTCAAGGTCTTAGCAGACTTTTTCCTCCCCTTACATTTAAGATAAACTAGTTACTTTATTATCCTGTTTTTCTCTGTCCAATTGTCAACTATATGCTTTTCTTTTCTTTCTTTCTTTCAAAGGTCTCTTAGTTCCTCCCTTCTGTTTAAGGAACTGACCAATTAATTATTTACTAACAAAACAATTTCAGACACTTTCAAGATGCTATGTTGGTTTAACCAGTGGCTTATAATTTTAGGCACAAGTCTTGAGTTAACAATTACAATAAGAGAGGACATTCAAAGACTAAGAGGCAGACTGAAATGGAAATACGTGCTAATGGAAATGGCCTACTGCAAAGCAACAATGCTGATAGGGTTGCATATTTTTTTTGCAGTAGTTTCCTATGCACTGCAACAGAGCTGCAGTTAATCACTTCTGCTGGCCAATATTAATAAGAGCATGTAGCCTTGCAAGCATATTATGGGAGGGTTTAAATGTTGCGTGTGGAGTGGCCCGAAGAAACAAGAGCAAAAATGAAAGTTGAGAATTCACTTAATTCCTTCAAAAGCATTTTACTAGTCTTTAGTATGTCAGAATGAAGATAGAGGTAGTCCTTACTTATGACCACAATTGAGCCCAAAGTTTCTGTTGTTAAGTGAGACATTTGTTAAGTGAATTTTGTCCCATTTTATGGCCTTTCTTGCCACAATTGTGAAGTGAATCACTGTAGTTGATCAGTTAGTAACCCAGTTGTTAAGTGAATCTGACTTCCCCATTGACTTTGCTGGTCAGAAAGTCGCAAAAAGGGATCACGTGACCTTGGGACACAGCTATGGTCATAAATATGAATCATTTGTCAAGCGTCCGAATTTTGATCACATGATCGTGGTGATGCTGCAAAGGTTGTAGCTGAAAAACGGTCATAAGTCACATTTTTCAGTTCGCTAAAGGAACTGTTGTAAGTCGAGGACTGCCTGTATTTCCTTATGTCCTTCACCTGCCTTCAATGTCTACTATGCACTATGTTTTATTTTAACTTTGAATGATGATATTTCTTTCCAAATATTTTAATTAACTTTCTTACCGATTATGGTCAGAATCTACATCTTTTTGTGATTTGTACTCTTGATTCTAGTCTTGGAGAAACCAGGAATATTCTGTTTCTTTTTCACATGCGGACTTCTATTTAGCGATTGACTTAGGCATGCAAATTCAGCAATCTACTAGTATCAATTGGAGTTGGATAGTCAATACACTTAAAATAGTCACAACACTACTACTAATATATCACATAGGATTTGGAATCAGCTCAGATTTAAAATATGGCCTACCATGTAACATCTAAAAACTATTAGATAAATTAATTTAAGCATTCCAATTGGCAGGTGGCTATTTAAACACTAATTGGATTACAGTATAAATTAATTTAGTACTTCTGATTTATTTCGGTGATGTTGAAATGCTTGGTAGGGGTTGAACTTTTAGCTTAGATTAAACTGTCTATTGGAACCTGACTATTGTTTATACTGCCTCTGCTATGTATATTATAACTTGTTTTGAATGAGTCAGCCTCTCACTTCTTAAAAAAAAAAAAAAAATCACCGTACTATGTTTAAACGAGATTGATTAATGATTATAAAAAGCACTAACATGGACAAATTGACATTTTAGAGTTGGTGTGGGTGTGCACATATTTGTATGATGTTTTATATAAATTTAATTAGAAAATATGATATTTTGATATCATTGTCTTGGCATTTAATATGCAATTGTTTTGTCATTCAGTAGAATGGCTTATTTTATAGAACATATATGTCTTTCTCAAGCCAACATGCACTCTGGAGCTCCCCTTTGCAGTAAATTTAAAGCATCTGTGAGGTAAAAAGGGATCATTTTAGTTGTACAAGAGGAGACAAACTCTTAGGGCTGAAAAGGGCCATTTAAGCCATTGAATCTAAGCTGCTGTTTAATGTGAAACATGGCTGGCTAAAGTCTGCTTAAAGGTATACAGTGAAAGGAACTGCTACCTCTCTGAGTCATTGTTCTCTTGTTGACACTGTCATGATGTTGGAATGAGGTAATTGAGGCTTTTCCAATTATGTCCTCAAGCCACTGTGTCTCTACCACCTTTTATAGTGTAGTTCATTGCTTAACAAGCCTGAAGAACAAAAAGATGAATCACCATCATCATGGAGGCTAAGCTTGCGGAAAACTAGCAGCCAAAATGCACTTAGTGAGGACAGCATGCCCAGTGACACTCTCAAAGAGAAAGGCAGCTCCATCTATTACTCTTCTTCAACCCCTCGGATATCTGCACTATTAGATAACCAAGAGAAGGTACACAATAATTTGACTTCACTGTCTTTGAAATCCATGTTCTGAAAACTAAAATAATGCTGAATAATCTAATCTAATCTAGTTTTGTTTTGTTTTTGGTGTAGTACTTTACTTGTTAACTAGAATTAGGATTTGCTTTTTCTGTCATACAGAGATTGACTTAACTCCATTTGAGGAATGGAGGCTATGATAGATTGTTATCTATCTTTTCTCTTTCAAAAGCTAACACTTTTTCTTCACTTTAAGTTATGAACACAGATGATATTGATGCTGATCTTGACCATGGTCAGTGCTATTCAGCGTTTACTTCTAATTGTAGTTCCTCTGTGGATTGATTCAACTCTAATGCTATTGGTCTTGGAAAAGGCAATGATTTGAAAAAGTCATTCCTGGATTGAAATGTCCTAGAACATGGGTGTCAAATTCACTGCGTCACATTGCCATCACGTAACGTTTCCCAACACTTTTCCCATTCGTGGAGCTGGGGTGGGCATGGCCTGCGTATGATGCATCCGGCCCGCCAGTTTGACACCCCTGTCCTAGATAATTCTTGTAGTTGATACTTGGTCTCCAAGTAAATGGATTCTGGATGAGTTATACCATCTATTAAGGTCTGGCTATTGAACACTTTTGTAAATGGCCTGTGGTGGGATTTGGAGAGAGATGAAGAACCTCTCTATATCCCTCCCAATATTATTGGGGAAGGAGCTGAGCCTTTAGATATTCCAGTGTTCGATGGTCCAGGCTGCTGGTCTCTCCCCATCTTATTTAAATATCTTCATGAAGCTGCTGGTTTCATCAATATATATAATAAATAAGTAAATTATGGATTTGAAACTAGCTTCATATCCTGAAATATAGACAGAAAAATTGTACAAACTTTTTGTACAATTGTACAAAAGTGCACAATTACAAAATATTCTGGGGGAGTTATATATTTATTTTAAATAAAATATATAAAATATTCAGCTCCTGTGATTTAAAAAAAATTATGCACATTCCTTCATGCTATATTATGTATTGAACAATAAAAAAGTAAAACATTTCAAAAAATTCATGTCCAAAAAATTGCTGTAATTTAGGAATTTGTTCTTATTTCTGCAGGACAAGGATAATAAAATCTATTTTGCTTCAATATCCCCTCGAAGATTAAATAATACAGGTGACATTGAAGAAAAGGAAAACCGGTAAGACCCTTTCAGTAATGGCCCCAGATTTATAGGAGTAAATGTTTACAGTATGAACTGAATCTGTGGGACAGTTTTTCTCCCTTCCCCCTCACTTTCCTTATTTCTCCTACATCTTGGTTATATTTTGCAATAAAATATAAACCCATACAAATCTACCAACAAGTCCATATAATTTTCTTGCCAATGAGGTTTTTTTTTTTCAATTTCCTATTCTAGCCAATAGGCCTGTTATTTCATAGACTTCTTCCACCCAAATACCAACCAGTTCTAAGACTGCTTAGCATTTGGAGACCAACCAAGTCATTTTATCATTAAGCTATAACTAAAGTTATATAACTATAACTAAAATACTGTTCTGATACAGTAACATATATTAGTTATGACTTCCTTGCTTATTTATTTATCAAATTTATATAATTGTCAATCTGACAAATGTGATGCCTCCTTATAAGGTGCAGAGACATCCCTCTCCCTCAAAGAAGAATTCATGAGCGCTAGAACCCAATCACGTGTCACCTCCTAGGTGGACTTAGCTGGGGTGGGGGAATGGAATGAATGAACAAATGGCCAAGCTCATAGTCATAAGGACCTTGTCCATTTCCTCTGACCCAACAGGTTCAAACCATTCACAGATAACAGAGCAAGACTCCTCAGGACCTGCACCAAGGCTGTAGTTCTTTTACATCACCACCTTAAAAATGATGAGAGAATTGAATATATATGTTTTTTATTTTGTATATAGTACGTTCGCATGGTTTGCCCAATTAGCCCTACATTTTAGAATGACATATTTCAATTACTGCAAAATAGAAAAATAACCTCAGAGAACAGGACACATTCATACACATTTTACACTTTACTCAAACTATATATTTTACAAGTTATCTATTAGAACTGTTCTTCAAAATTGATTCTTCTTCATACTTTAATTCTTATCAGAGTATATTATCTGTCTCTGAAATATTTAGTGACAGTTCAGGTACATAGAAGATATTTATATAAAATGCTGTGTTCTTAACAGTTGGTTTTTATTTTCCAGTATTTTTTTTCTCCAGCATTAGGTTGATCTTGGCAAGCATGCATTTTGCTTGGGTTTGGTAAATAGATCAGAATGTGATTACAGTTGAAATACTGCTGTTATAGACTACCTGCATATGTCTCAATGCCATAGGTGCATTTGAGTGACATACTCAGTTCCAGAAAATTCTGCTTGTTTTGATATTAAAAGGTTGCTTTTAATATCAAAATAAATATTATTTGTTTTTAATTTATTATGCCAACTGAATGCAGTTTAGCAGAACTGCTGAACAGAACAATTCAGCACACCATTCAGTTAACTTAGCAATTTAAAAATGAACCACAGGATGGTGATTTTGGTAGTGCTTGTGGCTAAGCCACGCAAAACAGAATGTCACCATAACATAGTCTTTGTGTCTTATTGTAGATTGTCAGAACTGAAAAATATAATACACAAAAGTGTAATTACCGCCCCTCTCTTTCCCAATTTGCCATTTTAGAGAATCGGCTGTTAACTTGGTACGGAGTGGTCCTTACTCTCGCCAACAATGGAGGGAGGAACCAAAAGGGAATGAAACCCCTACAACTGGTGCACCTTCCACCTACATATCTACCTATATGAAAAGGTAAGGTGTATTTAAAACTTTTGGTGGAAAAGCGTACATGGTTGCATTAATTTTAAACAGTTTAGCAAAATTCTGACTGCCATAAAACCAGAAAAGAGGAAAACCAAGATTAATGACGTAGCCCATCTTACTTGCCTCTTGTTTGTATAATTAGAACAATGATTTATCAACATTTTAATTTTTTTTCTACGTGAAAATTTTATCCATATAAAATGTATCTTGTGAATTATAAGGAATAGAAGAAAGTATTATTTTAATTTAAAACTATAGTGGAGGTTGAGGGTATCATTGTGGAAATACTGAACATTTTGTTTGTTGTGTGCTATGCAAATTAGTATGATACACTTTTGTCATTTGCTTTGAAATAATTAAAACCTGGAAAGCAAATATGCAGACATTATTACATAAAGAGGTTATTTGAAAGAATATGCTGATCAATAAAAGCAGTAAGATCATATTAAACCTATAAGCAAGCAATATAATACATATATACTGCTGTAGCTATAATTCATCAATAGAAATATATGTATATGATATGATATTATCTCAACATTATTGCAGTCTGGGGACAAGCAATGTTTGAGAGGTCAGGATGTGTAATTCAAACATGTGGATAATTGGTGGAGTTATCCAGGATTTTTTGCATAAATCTGGAAAAGGCTTGGCTATTTTTTTTTAGCCTAGATGACTTTAAAAGTAGGCTTGGAAACCATAACATTTAGGCAGCGGTAGCTGAGGTGCTGAGAATGTGGCATAGATATCACGAATAGGGTTTAGTTACATTAGATATGTAACTAAAAGTTGTATTAATCCCAGGTTATGTTCTGAAAAGGAAACTCTATTTCTTTTTGAATCATCTCCATGTAAATTATCCTTACAATGAATTGTGCTCAAGTAATGTCAGCCCAGTAGCCCAATGACAGAAGGGATTATTCCTCCCTTTCACAAACTGTCTTTAAAAAGATAGTGAGTACTCAAGTAAGCATTGGGATAGCACAGTTGGTGAAGGCATGCGAAGACCATAGAAGATAGACCCACTGCTCAATTAGAAATAAATTCCCATGATAATAGGTATAGTCTCCTACCTGCAATATAGATTGTTTTCATTTTAAAACATTTCAGTATTGTAAACATAACTTTAAATATTTTAATGACTTGTTTGTTTATGCTGTAATTAGTTAGGCCAGGGGCCGGCAACCTTAAACACTCAAAGAGCCACAAAGGTCCTAATCAGAAGCCCCCGTTCAATTCTGGAGTTGATCAGAAGTCCAGTTTCCCCACCATAGAGATTCCTCCTAGTGTAGCCTCCTTTTTCCTCTGCTGACCGGAAGTCCACTTCCCCCACCATAGAGTCTCCTCCTAGCATGGCATCCTTTTTCCTTTGCCTGTCCTAACCAAAAGCCCTATCATTTGTGGAGCCAACCAGCAATAGGAAGCCACCGCAGAGGGATGAAAAAGGCACATTCGGCTCCAGAGCCACAGGTTCCTGACCCCTGAGTTAGGCCTATTACACACTTGTGAAAATAAATATTCATTTATTTATTACATTTATATGTCACTCATCTCGTTATCCAAGTGATTGCATTTCTTCTAATCTAATTCCAGAATTTGTTGGAGCGTTTGTGTCCTTGCATTTTATAATCCATAGAATCCTTAGTTTGCCCGAATTATCAGGTATAGGATAAATCATATTGTTAATTCTTGAATATCCTAAGGAAACAACATAGTAGGAATCCAAAGAAATGTAGAGCTGGATTGTAATCAAACTTAACAGAGGCTTCAGGTTTTTTTTTTCATAATGGCATTTTATTTTGCTAAACCAACTCTCTTAATTTAAGTAGAATATTGAGTTTAAAATATTTGATATTTATTTATTCATTGTTGCCTATTAGGTCAACAAAAAATAGCAATCTTAATTTTTAATTAGCCTGCTTACAATCACAGCATTTTTGATAATACAGAATTTACCTGATCATAGATAGCTTGCTAGCTGCAATCTAAACTCTTGCATTATTGACTGTCTGCTTCATATTGTTTCTGGTAAATATAATCTGTTTATTTAGGACAGTGTTTCCCAAACTTGGCTATTTTAAGATGCATGGACTTCAATGCCCAGAATTCCCCAACCAGTATGCCTGGTTGAGGAATTCTGGGAGTTGAAGTCCATACATCTTCAAAGGGTCAAGTTTGGGAAACACTGATTTAGGAAATGGACTACATTTGATTTATTCTACTGTATGCTTCAGTCTGCATACAATACTGTGAGATCTATTGCTCACGTTGGCATGGATCTTTCAACATTATCTTTCCCCCCCATCCTGATCCTATGAGTAATCTAAAAGCAATTTCTTATTGTTGTGATTCATGTCCTAATTTAATTGAATATGTTGATCATTAGGCATTTTCTATTTCTATTCTTGCACATTCAATATGTATTTAGTAGTTAGCTAAACAATTCACCTGCATCTTTCCATTGGAATAAATCCACAAAAACACAATGCAAGAAAAATACACAATAATAAATTTGACAATTGGTTCATTTAGATCATACACTTAATTGTATGATCCAGGGAAAGAAGCACCTGCTGTAAAGAGTTATAGACATTGGTATTCCAACACACCCCAAGGCAATTCTTTACCACCCAGCTATATTATTCTGACTGATTTGTATTAAGATTTTTCTTGGATTTTTTAATTACAGTTCTCCAGTTGTTAACTCTTCTGTCATTTGTGCTCAATTGCTTTGCTAGCTGAACCTGATAGAGGGCAATATTTGGGGAATTATCTTTCTTCATTCCTATTCTAACATTTTTAATCATATTCATTGTCATTATTTATGCACTAAAAAGAAATCACTATTACTGTATAAAAATGTTCTGATGACTGTTCTATTAACGGTGAAATTCATTTTGTTTCTCTTCGTTCTCCTAAGGCATTTTACAATTATTTACGAGTTCATTTTGTATGTTTCAGAGCCCCTTACCGACAACAAAGTGACTCTACCACAGAGAAGAGCACAGAGGCTGTCTCTTCTAGCATTCCATTAAGTGTCATAACAAATCTCACTGTACCTGGAAGTTCCAACGGTGTCACAACTACTAATTCTAACTCACTGACTGGAACAGAGTCATCTACTGGTGATGCCAGGGATCGAAGAAGGTTAGTGAGCCTTTTATAGAGTTATGAGCTGCATTTACTGCATGACACAGATCCACTGGTAGGTAAAACCATATTAAGCTTTCCAATTTTTTTTTTGCCTTATTTTAGCAATCATATCAATTTGTTTTGCTTTTTGTTAGAACATGATCATATAATTTAGTACAATTCAAGTTGTGCTCTGAGCCATGGTATATATACTTTTGAATATAAAAATTACTTTCACTAAAATTCATGTTATTCATATAATGACATTATATGAAAGGGTTTATTCTTCGCTATCTTATGAAATGTTTCCTAGTACTAGTGTGGTCATTCAGGAAATGTGAAGTAAATGGATCCCAGCTTCTATTTTGATTTGGTAAATTTTCCATGGATGTATGAGTTATGAATATTCTGTACAGAAAGTTGAAACTGTGTAAAAATCTTTTACATTTTATTTATTAATTCTTGTTAAAGAATTTTTGTTTTTATAAATGAATCCTAGAATTACTCACAATACATTTTTTGATTCCACTTACATTTTACTGTAAGTATCTGCACATAATTTTACATATTTATTCTTGTTCTGTTCCTTAAGTAAATAAATTGCAGTGCTATCTGATCTAAGATTTCTGGAATGATTAGTTCTTCTTAAAGGTTTTGTAATTATCATTTCTTTAAAAGGGAATGCTTCAAATATAAAGTTTCTATTAACTAGTGATTAGCTGTGGATATTTTTTTGTGGATCATGGTAGAAAATGAGAATTACATTTGAATTTGGAATTTCCAATTATTTTTTTCTTGTTGATTTTGTTGTTGTTCAGTCGCTAAGTCATATCTGATTCTTCACAACCCCATGAACCATAACACGCCAGCCACCCCCACCCCCTTTTCCTGCCCTGTCTCCCTGAGTCTACCTAAACTCATGGCCACTGCATTGATGACTCCATTTTATCTTCTGCTGTCTCCTTCTCCGTTTGCCTTCAATCTTTCCCAACATCGGGATCTTTTCCAATCAGTCCTCTCTTTTCATTTGGTGGCCAAAGTATTTGAGCTTCAGGATCTGTCTTTCCACAGGACAATCAGGGTTGATTTCCTTTAGGATCTTGTTGCTTAGGCTTTGTTGAATAATCAAATTAGCTAAAAGTGTATGACACTTAAGCAAGGAACAATTTGCAGATTTAAAATAGGTTCTGAGAAAGACAGATCATTAGATTTTTTTAAAAAAGTTTTTAAATAGAAGCTTAAAATGAAAAATGACAGATATTTCCAGATATTTTAGTATGGGATTTTGGCATTTAGTGGCAGCTGTCACAATAGTACATTTATCTAACTCAGTGTTCCCAAAGCTACAGTGTTCTCTTAGCAACAACAACATAAACTTCCAGACTAATATTAGATCATTAAGATGCCTCCATAACAGACTGCTTGTCTGTTTGAAGTCACTGGATTAAAATTTAAATGCATTGCTAAGCTTATGGAAAAACAAGTAAGCACTCTGGAATGTCCTTCCTTTCAAAAGTGTGCTGTTCCAATCATTTAGATGCTCTAATTTCTTGATTCACTCTCATATAAAACACAATTCTTTGTTCAGTTCCTTATCTGCAGGTTTTACCTACAAGCTCCTCTACAGTTCTGATTCATACTTTGCTGATAGCACTTTTGATGTAATCCAATCTTAAACTGTTCCGGTAATATCTAGAAAAGAGAGCCATAGGGACAGTCCTTTGTGCATGAATTTCAGCTAAAGTAGTTTGCTCTGCATAGATTTTATTAGCTAAACAATATTGGATAGTATCAGTTTGGAGTAGCTGCTGTAAAGCTCTATTAATAGATCAGAAATGCCTGATGAAAACAGAACTTGAGCTCCAACATGTTGTTCCTAAGCATTTTATTCCAAAATTAATATAGCCAATAAATCTTGATTGTTCCTGCCATAATACTTGCCAGGCTTTTGACAGAAGACATAGAGGAAAAGAGTCCTCTTTAATATTGTTCTTGTTCTTCTTTAACAGAATCAGTTCAAGGAGTTAAATTTATATTTGGTAAGATAAGATTGCCAGAATATCAGTAACTGGATTGCTTTATTTTAGAATCCAATTTAATTTTCAGCTTGTTAAGGCAGAGCCTTTTCCTAACAGCTTTCTTGTGAAACGGTATGATGCCTGATCTCTTTCTAGATAACTGAGATAAGTACTGGTAGACTCCCTTGAATTATTTCATCAAGCTGACTATTTTCCCAAAAGCTCAGAAGACATTTAGCTATCTAGTACAGAACTCACCTTATTAATAAAAGAATGGATAGCAATAGCATTTAGACTTATATACCGCTCAACAATGCTTTACAGCACTCTCTGAGCAGTTTACAACATCAGCATATTGCCCCTAACAACCTGGGACCTCATTTTACTGACCTCGGAAGGATGGAAGGCTGAGTCAACTTTGAGCCAGTTAGGATCAAACTCCTGGCAGTAGGCAGAGTCAGCCTGCAATACTGCATTCTAAACATTGTGCCACCATGGCTCCTCATATGGAATTATATTCAGGTAGCTGTGATAGGATATGTTCCAGTATCTGACTGAAACAGGCAGGATCACACAGGTTCCAGTTTTTTTTCCTTTTTCATGGAACTTACAGAAACAGTACGAAACAATTTTAGAATCAGCCATGCCTTGTTGGAGCAGACAAGCACTTTCATGTTTCCAGCTTCTGAACTGCTTACATTTACATTTGTTGTGGTGGCAGTTTGCCCCCTTTTCAAGTAAGCACAAGATGGCAAATCAGTTTGTGCCATACCTTTCATTATACAATCATAAGAGGAGAGCGTTCTCTGTGGGAGCCCCGACCCTCTGGAATGGATTGCCCACCGAGCTCAGGACAGCCCCCGACCTCCTTTCCTTCCGTCGCGAGCTGAAGACGTGGCTCTTCCGTCAACTCAACTGATCCGTTTGGATGTACACTGTTATAATTTTAAACTGTTTTAATTGGGGTGTTGATTTTAATTTTATTTTATTGTGATTTGTATTGGAAATTGTCATTTTGTAAGCCGCCTTGAGTCCCTCGGGAGAAAGGCGACATATAAATCGCAATAATAAATAAATAAATAAATAACATATTGTGTTCCTAACATATAAGCAGTCCTTTATATAATTAGATATTAGGACTAATCCTATTTTTCCATATGTGTTTAAGGAAAGGGCTTACCAAATGAATGGGCAAAATACCATCCTTCATAGTCTGAAGACCTGACAGATGATCTCACTTTGGCTAATGATCTTCAGAGAAGCAAACCTTTGATTTTCTCTTCTTGTATCTAATTTGTGGCTTTTGAAAAAAACTTTCCTATGGTGCTCTTCAGTGTTCTTTTTTATTTTGGATTGTACCTTCAAACACTTAATCTTCTCCAAGTCTCATTCTACATCCCATAAATCCTTATTAGGATCAACTGTTCACTTCATTTTAGATTTCACCAGCTAGCCTTACTCTGGATAGAAACCAATAGAATTACATTCCATTTTCAATAGTTTCTCTTTCAATTCACATAAGCTATGATAACAACTTTACTGCTAGCTAGATTCCCCTATTACTCTCTCCGACAACCTCTTCAGTCTCAATTTGCCAACTTATTTTTTATAAAACCATGTTTTTAAGATTCCTTTGTTTTTGACAACTTTTATTTGTCCCTTCTGTATGAAAACTCTAATATATGAGAAGCTAAGCTACCATTGTGGCCAACTTTTGGCATCCACCCTCCATTATTCCATAGTGCATAGAGCAACTACTTTGTTTTTGATGTATGACTTAACATGGTCTTGTAAATACTAAGCACCAATTATAAGTAATTATTATAAGGATCAAAATTATGTCCATGCTATTTGCACTTGTTTTATTATTTACAAGAATATATGAAGTCATATATCAAAAGCAAAGTGTCAGCTCAATGTACAATGGAATAAAGAACAGTGATGGCCATTTACTTGTGTCACTTGTAAACTTATTTTATAACAAAAATTTGGGATTGTTTGGGGAAAAAATGGAAGGGTACAAATACTTTTGACTGTGTCTGTATCTTCTGTACAGGGCACAGTATCAACAAAGCAAATTACAGTTATATTTACTTTGGGCTAAAAAAATGAGGTGAAAACTTAACAAATAATAATGCCTTATTAAAATGGCATATACATCTCAAGGCTAATATATTCAATCATTATATGTGTCCGAATAAAGATATTATTTGATAGCTAACATACTAATTGTTGAGTCATGAAATACTACATGAGGTTATAATAGGTGAGAAACAGGATTTATCTCATGGTAGAATGATTCTAAGCCTCTTTCCTCGCAAATTACATATATAGGCATCAGTTATTTTGGAAGAAGCAACTTTAAGAGTTCCTGATTACTTTTATTCAATTCTTCCTTAAACATCAAAGGAAGGAGCAGACAAAGGGAAAAAACTTCAGATACTGTCTTCCAGGGAGCTAAAATGTTGAGAAGCTTCTTTATACCACTTTTTGAAAAACAAGCAGTCAATAAATATTGGTTTAAGGTGATGCAATTTATTTGAAATGTAGGGTCCTTGGAGCTCTCTGAGCTTGGATATTTTCTTGAGGATGTTTCATTACCTAACTAGGTAACATCATCAGTGCTGCTTGGCAGTGGGGTTTGCTCTCATTTTATATACTAGTGGCTTGCTTTGTCAGGGTTGGTGGGAGTGGTCTTGGTGGTTCCTTGATTGGGCTGTTGTCTACTGTTAACATGTTTGGCAGTTCCTTGATTGGGATATTGTTTGCTTATTTGAAGTTATTTAGAGTTGCAAGTATCAGGAGAAAAAAGATAGCAGGCCAGAGAGAGGCTTCAGGAAACATTTCTGAGGACAGAGAGACCTTGTTGGTTAAATTTGGCTTGAAAGTTTGGGTTCCTACTCTGTAAGTTACAGAATCAGATATTTTTAGTGTACAGGTTTTTGATGTACATCACACAATAATATTTTCATTAAAATAAAGGTTGCCAGAATTGTCGTTTTAAGATCTGGCTGGTTCTTTAACTTGCTTCTTTTTAAAATAACTGAATCTAAAGTTGTACAATAAATAGAACCATAAATTAACCAAACAGACTATGTTTTCATAATTAGGCCCAGAAGAACTAACAGCTTTAATACTGTTCTAACGTAGTATTTTATGTACTCACTGCATCCTTAACCTGGTTTAGTGTTCTGTATAAATTTAGTCTGTAGGGTACTAAGAGGAATCTGTCCATTCATGCTGTGTTAGGGAAAAGACTCTAAACCCTTAAAGAAGCTTGCAGTCATCCAACACCTACTGTTGAAAGTGCTTATCAGCCCTGCTTTCATTGTTAATTGCTTTGTGATAAGTTTGTCCTCTTAGAAAGCAAGCTGCCAGTCCTGGTGACAATGTAGGATAGGGAAGAATTCTGTGTGCTATTTCAGACTTCCTACTACTTCCATGTTCGGAAGAGAAAAGTTTACTGTTGCTTTATCAGACAGCAAGCTGCATTTTTTTGTTGTTGTTGAAGAGGTCAGGACTTGTGTGTTATTATTGAATTCCTGATTTCCTATGCAGCGGTCCATGCAAGAATTTCAGCTCCTGGGCAGTCTGTCTGTAAAGGTTCAAGGTGGGCATTTTTGATGATTTTATTGAGACTTAATTTTTAAAAAGTGAAGGTGAAGGGAAGGCAGGCAGATAAAATAGAGTAGCAAGTAACTTATATACTTATATTTATAACTTATAAATACAAGTATATAAACCTATATACTTGTAGTCTTCATTACAAAGGTTGTGAAGAGAAACATGGGTATGTTAATAATATCCTAAAATGATATCTTAAATTTACTGTTTGGTCCCAACAAAATGGCTAAAATACCTTTTAATTAGTATTTATATTGTCTATTGTGCTGTTTTTAAGTTTTTAATTGAATTGATTTTGCATGCTTGCTTAATTTGACCAGGATATTTTACTAACAACATTCTTTTTAGGTCTTTATGCTCAGAAAATAATAGTTAATTGTTTATCTACCTTGTGTTAATGAACTATGAGCAGACTTGTGAACTGAGAAGTTTGGCTAAAGTTTTAACTATTTTCCTTCAAGCAATAATTGTAGTAGCAAAAGTTAACATTTAAATGGTTATGTGGACATACATACGGATAATATAAAGTAGTAGGAAGTATAATCTTACAAGTCTTTTGCAATTAAGGCAAACAATTGCTAGTCTTTTTCCCATCTTTTTATATTTCTTTATTCCACAAGATGGCAGTAGATGACTTGCTGTCTTTTTAACCTCAAATGGAATACTGTCTAGCTTTTAAAATTATATGCTAATTTCTATTTAAGGAATGTCAGATGTCTAAAGCCCAGATCAGCAGATATAGCATCATTTATCACATGTCATATTTCATATACTGAGAATGAGATACTACCTTCCACTTCAGTTTTTTGAGTTATGATTGCTGCTTCTTGAGTCATGTTGTTCCTTTTGCTTACTTTGAAATTGTGTCCCACCATTTCAGATAAATGCAGCTAAAATAATCTGCCTGACACTAAAGTATTTTACAATTTTCAAAATCATCATATAAATGACAATACTTACAGTATTAATTAAATCTTATTCACCTGTTATTTGTTTGACTTCTATGCTACTTTTCCTTTGGAAACCTGGGGACAAGAGTGCTCCTTCCTCCTCCTCCAATTTTTTCGTAGACCGATGACATTGTGTGGGCCTTTTGCAATATGACAATAATGGTATTGGACTAAACTAGGGTTGAAGTTCTCACTCAGCCACAGATGTTCACTAGTGATTTGGGACAATTGAGTCAAATTTACTTCACAAAATTGTCTTTGTGCAGTAGAGAGTGCTATGTAGATAGGCTTGAATTTCTTGAGGAAAATTTTTTTTGAAGAAACATGGGGCATAAATGTATCAAAACAGTTGAGTTAGGAAGGACATGACAAAAGTAAATACATTGTTTCTTTCTCTTTCACAGTATTAGACTCTAGGATCATTCATTGTTTCAGAAGTGATTGGTGATTATAGATAGGCAAAAAAAAAATCTACTTTATACAGGCATAGTTAAACTAGAATTTACTACAATAAAATGTAATCATGGGCAACAACATGGCTAGTTTTCAAAGAGGATCGGATAAATCCAGAATGTGAATTTATATAGAATTGCAATAGACATATAGAATATACAGACAATATTACAGGTAGCCCTTGACCATTCATTTAGTCACCATTCAAAGTTATAACAGAATGAAAAAAGTGACTTATGACATTTTTTCTCACTTCTGACTGTTGCAGCATCCCCAGGTCATGTGGTCAACTTTTGAAATCTTCTGGCAAACAAAATCAATGGGGAAACCAGATTCACTTAACAGCCATGTTACTAATATAACAACTGCAGTGATTCACTTAACAACTGTGGCAAGAAAGGTCATGAAATGGAGCAAACCTCACTTAACCACTGTCTCGCTCAACAACAGAAATTTTGGGCTCAATTGTGGTTGTATGTTGAGGACTACCTATATACTCTTTTCCTATAAGCTCCAACTATTACATTTCTTTTTCAATATCTCAGGTTCTGTGGCATGACTAACCTTTATTTTGGTGGGTGCGCTGAAAGAGAAGGCGGTAGTCTTTTTGAAAACTTGGATGTGGATATTTATTTAAAAAATAAATATTTGAAACAAAATACAATAATTTCTACACTATTTTCCTAGTAGTAGTGATAAGATATAATTATGTTTAAAAAACAGGAAAGAAACTTGAGCGAGGAAAAATTAGACCAAGGATTCAAGCCTTTGTCACATAACAGATTTACATGCAGCAATGATCTTTATATAGCCAAATATCCCAAAATATGCCATTACAGGAAATCAATACTATACCCTGTTAATTCAAATATACTGTATCTAGCATAAAAGGAAGCAAAACACAAATGGGACGAAATGCCAATTTATAGTTTCCAGTTTATGTTTTTGCTAAATAACACTTGAAATTCAAATTAGAGTAGACCAGGCAGTTTTTATTGAACTTTGCTGCCCCCCGCCCGATCTATAGCTAAAAACATGGCCCATATATACTTTTTCAATTTAATATATTTCAAGGTGAATCCAAATTATATGTTGTCAATCTATTCTTAAATGTATCCATTTTAAGGAAGCTGTAGTGGTTAAGGCTAGAAATCCAGAAACACTGAATTCCAGCCCCACCTTAGGCATAAATCGACCTGAGTCTCTTTGGGCAAGTCACTTTCTCAGCTCTAGGAAACAGGTAATGACAAACCACTTCTGAAGTCTTGCCAAGAAAACTGCAGGGCTAGTCCAAGCAGCAGAATCAACAATGGCTTGTATTGTCAGTGTATTATATCACAGGCGTGGGCCAACTATGGATGGCTTTGATAGTGTTTCCAGCATTCAATGTTGTCTCTTGCAGTTTTCTTACTCTTTGGATATATTCTTTATAAATCACATGTTTAGCTTGTCTGTGCTTGAGGCTATCCAATTGTAAAATGCCCAGATACTTGTAAGTTTCATCATGATGGCTCCTGGTGGTTTGGCCATTTGGCATTTCAATTCCATTACTGTTTGTGATTTTATCCTGCTTTATTATACTGCAGCGAATCTCTAGGCCAAAGTCCATTGCTATATGTATGCTAAAGATTCTTAGTGTTTGTCAATGACTAGATTCTGATTTCTGATTTTGCGTATGCTTATTGTAGGAGTTCAACAAGATTATGCCCTTGTTATACTTTTAGGCATAGAATTACATGCAGGTACTTTAAAATTTTAGGATATCTGTTTATTCTCAGTAATTAAATTGCCCTCATGTTTTATTTTTAATGTAAGGTACCCTCTTCACACCCTGCAGCAGATGAAAGACTCAACTGTTTGAATAAGCAGAATTTTTTATTTGCAAAAGCTATTTTTACGTTTAAAGGATTTTTCCTTTTTATTATATTTTAGATCCTATCTGACACCTGTAAGAGATGAAGAAGCAGAATCTCTAAGGAAAGCTCGATCTAGGCAAGCTCGTCAGACTCGCAGATCTACCCAGGTGAGAAATATTAACTTCTACAGAAGAAGGTAATGTGATCTCTAAATTATTTAATTTTTCCTGTGTAGTTTTTTCTTAATCCACTTCAGAATGGAAAATTTCTTACACATCTTTGGCCATTAAAAGGCCTGCTTTAAATAAATTTATATTACTTCTCGAAATTTATATCTAATTTCAAGGAAGAATGTTATTAACATCATGTGATAATTAAATTGTTATTTTTATAAAGCTAATTATTTTTCATCAGAGGAGGAATATTTATTGACATTACTTCACATTGAATATTTGGAAATGCTATATTTAATAGATAAGTTAGCATACTTTGAAGTACTGATTCCCAGCTTTGAGTTTACTGATTATCACCTGATTAGAACTTTACCAAGCTTATTCACTGTGGGAAGGATAATTTATGATGGGATTTTTATTGATTTTAAGTAATGATCCCCCTTTTTTTTGCACCAGGGACTGGTTTCGTGGAAGACAGTTTTTCCACAGACCAGGAGTGGTGGTTGTGGTTTCAGTTATGTTTGCTCACCTGCCATTCACCTCCAGCTGTGCGGCCCAGTTTCTAATAGGCCATGGGCGAGTCCTGGTCTGTGGCCTGGGGGTTGGGGACCCCCCCACTGTAAAGAGACACCACATTAACAAAGACTGTCTTATTTTCCAGGGTATAACACTTACAGACCTGCAGGAGGCAGAGAGAACTTTTAGCCGGTCTCGTGCAGAGCGGTTTACTCAGGAACAGCCAAGTGAAAGGTCAGACAGGCTCAGAGCTAGTGAGGGAAGTGGTGGAAAACAAGAAGATATCACCAGAAGAGAATCCAAGGAGGTCAACTCACCATGGACTAGAAACTTGGATGAAGAGGTAAGTGAAGCCATACATAAAACCTTTTTTTTCCTCCAAAATTATGACATTCAATGAGTAATAGATTTGAATTATGTTTGAAGGAAAAAGTATATATTTAATTTGTTTCCCATCTTTTTTAAAAGATGGTTATTAAAAAAAATATCTGTTCACTTCTGTAATGTTTTTCTTTATTTTTATACCATAGCAATGGATCTTTGTGAAGAAATATACCACTTAATCAGCAGATTTGATTATACTGGTATTCAGAATGATCTGTCCAAATATAACTTGTTGAAACAAATATGTGTTAGCAGTGTTGACATTTTATTTCAAGGGCAGGGCCAGATGTCATAATTTGATAAATGCCTTTTAAATGTCATTAAATGGCTTCTGCAGAAGATGTGAACAATAATAATTATAATTTAAGAGTTTTCCCAGAGCAGAGAAAAGTCAGCCAGGTGCTTATGGGAAAACCAGAAGTAGAGAATGGGTATAATAGTACCCTCTTAACTTGTATTATAATATCAAACCAGCTCTGATACTAGAACTGATATATAGCCATCAAAACTATTAATATTTTCTTCCATGAATGCATCTTATCCTCTTTTAAAGTCAGTCAAAGCCCATTACTGCTTTTTTGAGTATAAAGCTCTAATTACCAGTTTTATTTATATCACAAGTAATTTTATACATTTCTGCCTTGCCTCAACCTTCAGTTTTTCACTTTAAGTTTTTATTCAGGAGGAAATATTTGCATGTATCTACATACACATTTTAAGATTAAGAAACCTGAACTGTGAAGAGTAGATACAAGCAACCTGCTGCTCTCTACTTACTTGAGACTACTGTTCCACAACTCCTTGTCATTGGCCATGCTGGCTTAGGCTCAGAGAAGCTGAAGTCTAAATTAGTTAGATAACCTATTCCTTATATACAGCATATATTTCATGTTTTGCCATAACATCGTGAACAAAGTTATAATCCTGTTAGCTTTATTTTTAGTCCTTAATAAATGGAAACTACAGCAGAGAATCTGTCTTTTTCATAGCATCTGTATACTGGGTTAATGAACTTCACTATATTTCCAGAATATCATTTTTGATCAACTACCAACAGCAAAGACTCATATCTGTATCTATTTGATGATTATCCCAACGAAAAAGAAAATCTAGACAGTTGAAGATCTGGGAAAATAATTGCTTATATTTATTTTTCCAGTATAGATAAAATGAAGCTTTGTTTTATTTAAAATATATCCTGTTCAGAGTCCTGAGAAAAATTAAGATTGGTTAGTTGCATTGTTTGTAATCTAAATCCTTTTGAAGTTATCAGTTGGACTGGGGTGCAGGTACATGTTGATAAAAATTACAAAAAATAATGTTTATAGTTGATAGAAGTGATCACTCTTGGTCTAAAAAGTTCTGATTCCTGTTTTTCCTTTCGATTTATGATTAGGGGTAGAGTTAGTTATTTTATTATTCAAATTTCTAGGTCACCTAAACTCCAATCATACTGAGCTGCTTAACATATACAAATACTAAAATAAAAAGCTAACATTCAAAATTAGTGTCATTAAGAGGGAACAACAACCAATTATGAAAGATAAAATCAGCAGCGATTAAAACAGAAAAAAGCTCTCTGTACCCTTAACCCAAGACCTGGGAGAAGAGCCATGTTTTCAGTGCTCTTTGGAAGGCCAGTGGGGTAAGGATCATACAAATTTGGTGGTGGTGGTGGGATGTTATTTCAGAGGGAAGATGTCATGGCAATGAAGGCCTGCTTCTTAGTTCCTACTTGATAATGTTGATTAGTTGATGGGATTCAGAAAGAACCAACTGTCAAATCTTACAGGACAGTCAGAAACCAGAACAACCAAATAATTCGGTCCACATAGGGTTTTAAAAGTTAGAGCCCCATGTGCAGTACATTACATTTGTTCAGTCATGAGTTGACCCAAACCTGACTGACTATATATGTTCTCTTTTTTCACCTAATTATAGCTCACATAGCCTATGCTCCTACACTTTGTTTTTATATACATAATGGTAAGAAGTACTATTTTCTATACATATATATTCAACTCTGCTAAAGGGATATAATACTGTTAGTTTTAACCTTAGCATGTAGCCCTTGTTCGTTATCTTTGTACCAATTGTTATTGCCTATGTTTTTCTTACAGTCTTCTGGTCGTCGATTGAGATACTTAGCACAGCAAGACAAACCTACAACTGCTGTCTCTCCTTCATTAACTTCCAGTCTTTATTCAAGTTCTCACATGCCCAAGACAAGTAGATTTGTATCTTCTGATTCATTGAGCTCAGCAGATTACCAAAGCACATCAGCTGGCAACATGGAAAAAAATGGTATTTACTTCTTATATTGCTATGTTTTATAACTGTTTGAATGTATACCCTTATGAGAGACATATTAAATATAGCAGCCCATCAGAGAGAGGGGAGAGGAGAGGAGAGGAGGTGGGGGATACCTTTCTTC
The DNA here is from genome assembly GCF_059756535.1 of Pantherophis guttatus. Taxonomy (NCBI): domain Eukaryota; kingdom Metazoa; phylum Chordata; class Lepidosauria; order Squamata; family Colubridae; genus Pantherophis; species Pantherophis guttatus. Next base: position 37,938,332 of record NC_142065.1, on the reverse strand, counting down.
AAGTGGTTTTTTTTACGATTATTTAGGATCAATCTTGCACCTTTTCTTTGGGAAGAATAGTAATTCTTCTCCCTCTCTTTTTGAATCAGCAATCTCTTGAAATATTTGAATCCACTATAGGTGGTTTTGATTTATGATGGCAATTTGGCCAGAATTTCTAAGTAATGCTGTCATAAAGCTTAATATCATGTGACCACATTGCTTAGCAATCCCTTAAGTACCCATTGCTTTTGGTCACTATGCAAGCATCTCCTTGCAACTACCTGCTGCCTTCCAACAACCAAAGTTGGTGGGGGAGCCAGCAGTAAGTTGCAAGTCCTGAGCGGCTTGCAAGCAGGCCAGCAGGCAGGTAAGTGACTGTCAGGTGTGACAGGGAGCAAAGGGTGCATAGGTGGTGGGGAGATGCGGCACTAGTACATTAGGGTTTGGAGTGGCTATTAACGGATGGGAGAAAGGGTGCAAGTGTGTGCAAGTGCCCAAGGGAGTGAGGCACAAGCACAATGAGGTGTGTATGGGTGGGGAAACTTACCCAAGCAATTGGCAATCTTCCTGTCAGCATCCCCATTGACTTTGCTTGTGGGAAGCCAGCAGGAAAAGATGCAGATCACAGTCATGTGACTGCAGTTGCCATTGTAAATTTGAATGGTCACTGAACAAATGGTTATTAACTGAGGACCACCTCTACGTGATAGACCCACTGCTGTTTGGTGTTAAACATTTAAATATAGATTGGTATAGATTGATAGATGATGAGGCTAAACAAATCTCTCTGTATGAGTACTATCTTGCCTTATTTTGAAAATGATCCCATGGTTGAATAAATTACTATTTTTAGCTAAAGCTTTGTTTCTTTTAGCAGAATACGAAGATCAGGACCTGGATGACAGAACTTCAAACAAGCAATCAGTAAGAGAGAGAAGGCGACCAAAAGAGAGACGGAGAGGCACTGGAATCTCTTTCTTTACAAAGGATGTAGGTATTGTCATTCATACATGAAACCAAAGAATGAAAGATTAAATTCTGATCCACTGGGATGGATAGCGGATTAGACATATATCCCTACCTAATTGTTAAGGACATAGGGCATGATGTAATTCTACAAATGGAAACAAAAGCCCTTCAGTGTATGTAAGTGAAACTATAATTGTTACAATATGTATTCTAAAGGTAGGAATAAAATTGATTAAAAAACAAAATAAGATGCAAACTGTTTGGTTACTGTGTACAACCCTAATTAAAATAACAATATGGTACTGTTGAATGCATATTTAAGTAAGTAATTGATTCACAAGGCCTTCAATAGTATTATTCTGCAGATTAGTTTGTCAAACTCTTAAATGTTCATTGCAGTCATGTATTTGCACTGTTTTGCCCATCATCTTATCTAGAATATAGCTAAATCAATAGTTCCTTAGCTGAACTACTGGGTATAATGCTCAGATTCTTTGCAATCCCCAGCACACCTTTGGAAAGTTACTGAAAACCCAATATGAATTTTGAAAAGGTTTTTTCAAATTTCTGTACCTGGTTTAAAAGCTCATGAACTATTTAACATGCTGTTGCACTTCAGTAACCACTAACAAGTTTCAGAAATTACAATCATCCAACTCACAGTGTGGAGAAATAGAAATATGTTTGAATGAAATTTATAGTGTTTCAAATGGGTAATGAAACAACTGTTCAAGTGGGTAATGAAACAAGACCTTGCAGATTGATAACATGCTTCTACTAAATTATGGTAAGAGATACAGGGATAAGGTATATCTAGCGACTCTGTCTCTAATATTCTTCAGAAAGCTTTTTCTAAAAATAGTTTTCATTGTGTTTTAAACACATTTTGCAGTCAACTAACTTACAATTTAGCTGGAGATTCATGTTCAAACATTCAAATAATTTCAAAGATTTAATTAATATTACTTACCAGATGTTTTTCCGGTATACTCTGGTATAGTATTGTCTAAATCAGTGATGGCTAACCTTTTTGCCATTGCATGCCAAAAGCAGAGGGAGCACGGGGAGGTTGCCCATGTGTGTGCCCACACCCATAATTCAATGCGCCCCGCCCCCATGCACACGACCCACTCTGCGTCCCCCTGCTTTTAGCATGCGATGGCATAGTGGGCCTGGTAGGCCTGTTTTTCACCCTCCAGAGGCTTTCTAGGATCCAGGAGAGGACAAAACCAGCCTTCCCTACCCCCCAGAGGCCCTCCAGAGGCCGGAAACAGCCCATTTCCCAACTTCCAGTGGGACTGAAAGGCCCGAAAATCAACTGGCCGGAGCACGCCTGCGTGCTGGAGCTGAGCTACGGCAGCGCTCGCGTGCCCACTGATATGGTTCCGTGTGCCACCTGTGGCACCCGTGCCATAGGTTTGCCATCACGGGTCTAAATAATATAAAAATGAGTATTGTCTGCCTCAGTAGGTTTCTTTGAGTACATTTTTTAGTTAGCATACGAAGAAAATTCATTTATTTCAAATGTTTATGGTTTGTATGTTTATTTTGTAGGATGAAGAAATAGATGGTACTGAAGAAGTAATGGAGGACAAGGTAAACAAAGAGACATAAATAGATATTTGTCCGTGAGCTGTTTCATATGACATTTTGGTTCCAAGACTGTTTTTCAACTCATTTACATTTTAAAAGAAATAGATTTGATTTAAAATCATTTCCAGTACATTTTGGATTATTTTTCTGTTCCTTGTAATAGGTATTCTCTTCTTACCCTTCTATAATAATGATGATCATTAGTATTTTTGTTTTTCACTAAACTATAGCTTACTAGCTTGATATGTAAAAAGATTGCTATGTAATAATTATGAAGGCAGAGGCGATAGAGGAAGTTGCTGAGAACATAAAAAAAGCAAGGCTGAGTCTTTGGAATAAGACTTCAGTGCTTATGAAAAAAAATACAACATGTTTTATTTTTTGCTCAGCCACATATGGATGAACTGATTTATGATATAATTGGAAAGGCCACTCCATAAATCAGATTTATGCTTTTGCCAAAACCAGAAATGGCAAAATAACAGGAGTAGAATACAAAAAAACATTTTCTATATAAGTTATTAAGAAACCCAATGTATAGAAAATAAGGTAGTTTTTTATTTTTCAACCTGAAGTGATATATGAACTGAAAAAAATATCAAATAATTATGCCTAGACCAGTATATGGTACAATTTATGGATGCTTTCTACAACGTAAAGTGAGATAACTTCAGATTTTTCTACTTCTGTAAAATTTCATCCAAGTGGGCCTGGTGGCTCAGCAGACTGATAGCATTGTGATTAACACCAGCTGTCTGTAATTACTGTAAATTCAAATCTCACCAGGCTCAAGGTTGACTCAGCCTTCCATCCTTTCTAAGGTAGGTAAATTGAGGCACCAGTTTGTGGGGGCAATAAGCTGACTTTGTATAAATATACAAAAGTATGAAGGCTATTGCTTAACGCATTGTAAGCCGCCCTGAGTCTCCGGAGAAGGGCGGCATATAAATCAAATTAAAAAAAAAAAGTTGATTAACAATGTAGCACAATTAGAACACTCAGAAATTAGGCAAAACTTTAGTTCTTTTTTTCAGTTGGCTTTGCCAGCCTTTTATTAGTCAAATCTGATTTATTGTATGACAGTGTAATATCTTTATATCAGAGGTGGGTTTCAGCAGGTTCTGACTAGTTCTGGAGAACCGTTAGCGGAAATTTTGAGTAGTTCAGAGAACCAGTAGTAAAAATTCTGACTGGCCCCACCCCCATCTATTCTCTGCCTCCCAAGTCCCAGCTGATCAGGAGGGAATGGAGATTTTACAGTATCCTTCCCCTGGAGTGGGGAGGGAATGGAGATTTTACAGTATCCTTCCCCTGGAGTGGGGAGGGAATGGAGATTTTACAGTATCTTTCCCCTGCCATGCCCACCAAACCACGTCCACCAAGCCACATGACTCCCACCAAGCCACTCCCACAGAGCCGGTAGTAAAAAAAATTGAAACCCACCACTGCTTTATATATAATGATTAATTACACATAGGTCAGTTAGAAGAGACTGCTTAAAAGATATAAAAAAGCAATGATTCATATAGGAAAAGGAAAAACTGAAACAGGCTACTGTCAACATATAAAACATTTGAGTGATGGGACTGTAAATTACTCTTTTTTGTAGACCATGGAAAAAATCTGACAATATTAATGGATAGAAACTAAGGAGAGAAACACCTAGAACTAAGGAGAATTTCCTGAAAGTTAAAACAATTAATCAGTGGGATTACCTGCCTCCAGAAGTGGTGGGTGCTACAACACTGGAGGTTTTTAAGAAGAAACTGGACAACCATTTGTCTAAAATGGTATAGGGTTTCCTGCTTGAGCAAGGGTTTGGACTAAAAGACTCCCAAAGTCCCTTCCAACCCTGTTATTCTGCTATAGATTGTTTTAAGACTGTATAGTAACTTGAACTTTGTATTCAGTTCTTTTGCATTTTTATATTAGGCGTAAACTCTGAGAGAATTTAGAATAATTTTAATCAAATATGAGACTTTGAAAATGTATAATAAATTTTACTGTGGAAAGTGTTAGTTTTCTGAATGTGATTTATCTGTAAGATGCAATGGTCTTAATTATTTTTAATAATGCTTTATTCTATTCCAGAATTTTTTTCTCTTTACAGTAACTGTCTGTAAAGAAAATCATTTAGTCGTGGTTATCATATCTATTTTTAAAAAATTTATTTATTTATTGTTTATTGGTTTGATTTATATGCCACCCTTCTCTGGAGACTCAGGGTGGCTTACAATGCGTTAAGCAATAGCCTTCATACTTATGTATATACCTGCTTAGTAGGGCTTTCGCCCACCCCACCCCACACACAAGCGGTGTTCTTTTTTATACAAAGTCAGCTTATTGCCCCCACAATCCGGGTCCTCATTTTACCTGCCTCGGAAGGATGGAAGGCTGAGTCTACCTTGAGCCTGGTGAGATTTGAACTTGCAGTAATTGCAGGCAGCTGGGGCTACTTAACAGCACTTTAGTCTGCTGAGCCACCAAGGCTCTAAGGAAATACTGAGAATATATCCTTTGACATTGAATTACTACCTGAAATTATTAATATCTGGAGCACTAAAATATGGAAAATATGCTTGATTCAGGAGCAATACTAGAAAAACATATCTAAGTTTTATGTAGTAGAACATTCATTCACAGTAGGCAAGGCTTATTGCAATGAGCATGAGGCTAGGCATGTGCAACATTACATAATGTTGGGAACTAGTTATATGAACTAGTCTTTTTCAGTGAGTATGTGAAAGTGGGAATCTCCTATTGCATTTATTTGGAGTTTTGATTTAAGGAGCCATGTCGATTGTAATTGTTCTGCATCCTGAGTGAATGTTGGTATGCTGCATATATATTTGTGCTGTGAGTTGTAGGTAACAATATATTAACTTGCAAGGTTGTATCTAAGTTAGAAATCATAGTTTGCATAGAGTATCATGATTAGGTATAGGCCTTGATTGCACTTTTGGCTTACCAAAACTGTATGTCCTTAACTATTAACAGAAAATAACTGCATGTGGCATACAAGTGGACTTGAAATTTAGTTACCAGATGTTATAAGAGCAGTATTTGATTTGATTGAATTAAACATATACAAGACTAAATGGAATGCACAGAGTGGTTCAGAATGGAAAACAGTGTATGCAGTGATATGTAGACATGTGAACAAAGATGGAAAGCAAAGTTCGCAAAGATGGAGAAGTAGAATATTTGCTGTTTGTATAAATTAGTTTTAGCTATGTATTGTTGTCTTCTTCTTATTTGATGCTTTTAATTTATTTGACTTACTATTTATTCTTTTTCCACACACTGCATACATAGTTTACGTCAAAAGGGAATTGCATGAATGGTATGCAGTGTTGTGAAAAAATTACATGGATGATCCATGAAGTCACCACTAGTTGAGTTTGACTGGGAGGAAATTGTATCTTTTATGCAAGCATATACAATATTGTTTTCTTGTTAATTTCACATTTCCCCTGGGAAAGAAAATTAAACTTCCGTTTTCACTAGAGAGCCCTGCTTAAATCCTTCCAATTCTCAATCCCAGGGCTATTTCTGCTGATCTGTGTGGTATCTGTTTCTCATTTCTTTGCTTTATTATCAGAAACTTCGTTGCTCTCAAGAGCAATGACTTTATTAGGCCTATGTTCTCCTTTCTGTTTTCTGGGTTATTGACTACCTAATATGGTGAGGTATGCCCCTGTCTATTGCATGTTGCTCTCACGCCATAAAGTTTACTTAGTAGTTGCATTTAGCTGAATTTCTTGTAGTTGATTTGGAAGAAGGGCTATTTAAATAGTGATATATTATAGTTTTAAATGCTTCAGTGAATATGTGGATTCTGATGCTTTGCTTGCTTTCTTTCTTTCTTTCTTTCTTTCTTTCTTTCTTTCTTTCTTTCTTTCTTTCTTTCTTTCTTTCCTTCCTTCCTTCCTTCCTTCCTTCCTTCCTTCCTTCCTTCCTTCCTTCCTTCCTTCTTTCCTTTTTTCCTTCTCCTGCATGTTTTATTTCCTAGAACAATGCAGTGATACTGGATAACTTTCACATCCCTAGAAGCATAGAGTAAAGATAAATTTAGATAGCTAAGATAAAACAATTATTGAATTATGATTGGACTTGGGGAGAAGCTTCTAATATATCAGCTTTATAATCAGAAATTATCGGTGACATCAAAATGTTATTGAAAGTTTTTTTAGAAAATCTTTTTTTCTGTAATATACAGTACACTATTAACTGGATATTAGACCACATTTTTTTAGTATATCCATTTTTGTCATATTTTAAAAGGAATAAAGTCACCAAGTGACTAATTTGAATTTACTCCCTGCTTTGCCTATACAACCAAACTGCAGGCTTGCCCAAGAAAATCTGTTGCAATTTTTTATAGGGTTTCCACAGTCTTTTCTTTGAGCTTTGTTCCTCATTTTGCTACACAAGCCTGCAATGTGTATTTCTACCGGTAGTACTGCAAAGCTTGACAATCCATGTGATATAGAAGTAAAAAAATTAAATATTAGAAGTAAGTAATATATTTATTTCAGTCATTTGAAAACATCAAAGTACACATTCTGGACAGAGAGGACCTCTGGTTTGAAAGAGGGGTCAAAGAGGCCATCTGCATTAAAATTGAATAGCCTTACCTCAACAGAGGGGGAGGGATATGACACCACCCATCTCCTGTCTCAAACACAGTCCTTTCAGCAGGCCCAAGAAGGTTCCACACCCATTTGCACTCTGATTCAGGTGATCCTGAGGGTACAGATAAATCCCCAAGTGGACTCAAATTCTACCAGATAACTGCTAAGGAATATAAATCCTTCCATTCCTCACCGTTCAGCCAGAAGTTGAAGAAGCTTCTTGGATGAGAGGTGAAATGTTTTCCAGGAATAAAAATCAAGAAAGCCCAGTCGCCTTTTGAAAAGCACTTTTGGGATTTCTATCACTAGTTTGATAGGGAGGGGTTGGTGGGAGGTATGCATGGCCAATTTTATTGCATGGCCATTCAGAAGATTGGGGACATTTTATTTAAGAATGTCCCCAATTAAACATTAAACATATTTAATGTTAAAGTATTATGTCAGCTTATATTTAACTTCAAAAGATAATTATAAAGAAAATGATATTTGACTAATTGTGCTTGAAGTTTCTATAATTTCAAAAAATATAATACAGTAGTAAAAATTGCCCATACAAAATAAAATTCTGTAGTCTTCTATGGGTTATATTTTTATATAAACATATCTTTGCTCAGGATTTAAAAACCAAATGAATGGGAAGAGCAGAAAAGATAATAATAGAAAAAGATAATTCCTGGAAGTAGTTTTATTTTCCTCCTTCCCCAAATGATCAAGCTAATATTTCAGTCAAGTTTAATCCTTCTGCATTTGTTCCAGAGAAGTACTGAGCACTTCAGAACATTTAATTATCTGAATCTCTGGTATGCTGTCTTCTCTGCTATAAATGAAGGGTGTCAGACAATCTTGAGGAAGAAAACTTCAGTTGTGTCTGAGAAAAATATTTGTTTCTTTGGAGAGTCCTTGACTTACAACCATTTGTTTAGTGACCCTACAAAGTTATAACAGCACAGAAAAAGTTATTTACAACCAGTCCTCGCACTTATAACCATTACAGCATCCTTATGATCAAAATTCCCGCAGTTGGCAACCAGCCTGCATTTACATCTGGGGTCATGTGGTCATCATTTGCGACTTTCCCAGCTATCTTCAGGCAAGCTAAGTTAATGGATGAAGCTGATTTGTTTAACAACCTCCTGATTCACTTAACAACTCTGGCAGAAAAAAAGATCATCAAATTTGGTGTGATTCACTTAACAACTGCCTTGCTTATCAATGGAAATTCTGTTCTTAATTGTGGTCGTAAGTCGGGGACTATCTCTATTAGGACAGATACAGTGTCATTTAAGATTTTATGAACTCTTTTGAGTGGCATAAATATGAGCTGAAACATGATCTGTTCTCCACATAAGTCATAAAATTAGACAAAAAGAACCCAGCTAAACCAATGAGTCAAATACAAATGACTTGTTCATTTATTTATTGAGGAAAATGATCCAAAGCTGCATATCTCTGTGTGTGGCAAAGTATGTGAGCCTCTAGGATTATCAGTTCATTTGAATCAAAGATTCCTGCTGAACTTCCAATAGGATTTGATCCAGTTGGCTCAACTGAAATGCTTCCCAAGCAAATCACCGTCTTAAGGGAATGAGCTATGCTACCAACCTTTTGAAGAATGATGTCAAAGATCTATTGCTTTGGCTTTGTTATGGTTGCTATTTATCAAGTAAGATAAATAACTTTCAGAAAGTCCACAGAAACCTCACTCTAATTCAGTACCCTTGTTTCAGAATGATGAAACTTTATCTGAAAAGGGAGTTGAGAATTATCAGGGTTTGTTTTTTTTTAAATTTACCCTAGAATTAAAAGTGCCATTAAAGTTTTTAAATAAAGGAGAGCATTTTAATTTGCACTAGAGACTTGTAAAATGGAATCATTAACATATGGATTTGATGACTAGTATTATTTATAAATTATAAAAAATATATAATATCTATGTTGTATTGTATAGCAAGAGCTGAAGTTGAGTTTTATTTATATTTGCTGTAAAAGAAGTCATAAGTCATTTTTTCTGTATGTACATTGCATATTTATGATATTTGGCCCATGAAACTATTATGTTTCTAAAGAGGAGATGGTCTGAATGAAGAAAGTTACCCTGGTCTTTCAGGTCTCCCAAGAATGGATTCGTTGCTACTGTAACTGAATCCATCCACTTCACTACTGGTTATCCCCTTCCTTCCTTCCTTCCTTCCTTCCTTCCTTCCTTCCTTCCTTCCTTCCTTCCTTCCTTCCTTCCTCCCTCCCTCCCTCCCTCCCTCCCTCCCTCCCTTCCTTCCTTCCTTCCTTCCTTCCTTCCTTCCTTGCTCTTTTCCTAGCATTAGAGCTTCTCTAGAAACCTAGGTCTTCACATACTGTAATGTGTCCAAAGGAGAGTAAATGTGTTTGTTTTCTTGACTGTTTATGATTTATTTATTTATTTATTTTATTTTATTTTATTGAATTTGTATACCGCCCTACTCCCAAAGGACTCAGGGCGGTGAACAGCCATAGAATAAAACATATAAATACAAAATTTAAAATAGACTAAAACGAATTAAATAATTTGGCTGAACAAATTTAAAACCCCAATAATTTAAAACCAAATTTAAAATTTCCATTTAAAAGGGGAAAGACTTAGGTCAAGCCAGCTTGATGAAATAGGAAAGTCTTGAGCGTGCGACGGAAGGTTCGCAGATCTGGGATCCTCCGTATCTCCGGGCTGATATTCCCAGGCATTTACTCCAACACCAAAGTTTAATGCTCTCCCTCCCCTGCTTTTTCAAAGTCCATCTTTTGCTTCTATACAGTGTCCCAGGGAATACTATGGCCTGCAAAATCCTGTTTTTGGGTATATACCCATGATGGCGAACCTATGGCATGCATGCCACAGGTGCTACGCGGAGCCATATCTGTGGGCACGCGAGCGTTGGCCTAGCTCAGCTCCAGCATGCATGCGTATACCAGCCAGCTGATTTTCGGGCCTTTTGAGCCCACCGGAAATCGGGAAACGGGCAGTTTCTGGCCCACCGTAGCATCGCATGCCAAAAGGGGGGGAGCGCGGGGGGGTCGCACCTGCATGCATGGGGGGTAGGGCACATTGAATTATGGGTGTCGGCATACACATGCTCGACCCCCCCGCACTCTCCCCCACTTTTGGCACGCAATGGCAAAAGGGTTAGCTATCCCAGTATAGACATTTCATGGCATTCTAATATTTTTTCCCAAGACCTTAAATCCCTGCTCCTCCAAATACTAGTTTGTGGTTTATTTCTTGACTGCTACTTGCTTTACTGCTGCTGATTAATCCTAAAAGGCAGAAGCTATTCAAGACTTCGATATTTTCATTGTCAGTTCTAAGACTGGTTGTTCTATCTGTTTCATTAGTTTGGACTTCTTTATATTTAGCTTCAGCCCAATTTCTTTTACTGTCCTCCTTGACTTGCATTACTAGAGCTTTCAGAACGTTTGCATTTTCAGATGTCACCATAATATCTTTAGCATGATAGAGTTATTGTTCCTTTACAGTACTTAGAGAAATAAGTGTCATGAATTTGTTGCCTGTGATAACCTCTGCCTTTCTGTGGTCTGGTTTTTTAATTAGATTTTCTTTTGCATGGATAATTTACCTGCATGCTAAGTGACTTTATAGAAAGGTATATTCAACTTTCACCAACACCATTTTCCCAACAAATGTAGCATAAAATACAGTTTGACAATGTCACCCAATTCTTGACTTGTTAAGACGTATCTACTTTCTGTTTCGGATGTTGTTGTGTCTCAAGTCACAAAAAACCTACAAAAATTACTTTTGAATTTTAAACACTTTCAATGTACCATAATTTTAAAGTCATGGATTTTGCGTTAAATCGAATGCTAATATACTAAATGTTCTTCCTTAGTTTCTCTGTATATAATAGTGTTTGAATGAAAAGTGGGCTCTTTAGCATGCATATCTTGGCTTGAAGCCTAGGAAATGGCCTTCAAGTGGGAATGGATCTTCTTTCCTCATTTTTTTTTAGCTTATTGCTATTTTTGTTGCATGTACATACTGTTCTCTTTAGCCACTTATACAGGATTTAAATGAAATTGTTTGTTTCTAAAACTTGCCTTTAAATGTGATTAAACTCCCAAATGTGCCAAGATTATGACTTGTGGGGGATGAAAGAAAGTAGTTCTTCTTGTGGATTTCTGCCTTTCTGTTTGTCTTCCTAACCAGAGTTATGGATAAACTAAATGAGACTTGAAACATTTGGCTAACTTCGAAAAAAATGTGAAGAGCCATTTTATTTGACAGTACTAATTCATAGGAATTTATGTGACCCTTAATTTGTGCAACAAACGGGGAAAAAAACTTGACTGCCAGTCAGTCAAGACAGATGTCTGAATGGACATGTAAATTCCTGTGTATTTAAATGGGGTCCTCCCATTAGGAGAACTTGCTGCTTAGTGTGTTAGAGCAGCATTCATTATTCAGTTCATTGCAGGCAAACAGTTTTGCTTGTTTTCTTTTACAGGAAGTAGCTGCATTATTTTTGCATCAGTTTAGTTTAGAGTAGAGCCAATTTCTCTCTACCTGAAAACACCAAAACTTTTCGCAGTATGCAATCTTCAGTATAAGATAGAGTGCTTTTTTGTGGCAACTCCCATCCAGTGGAATACTGTCCTCCCGGAATTGCATGCAATCCCTTTTGCAAATCTCTGAAGATCTTCTGTTCTAATGGATATTTAGGAATTAACTACCAACCAGTTCTGGTAGTTTCTTTTATTTTGTTGTTTCTAGTTTACAACACTCAGAATAGATTGGGGTGGTTCACTGATACAAAAAAAAAAAAGTTAATTTGCCAGGGTAGTCATATGAAAGTTTTTCAAAAGCAGTAGCTCTCTGAAGTGATAGGATTCTGCATGTTAGAGAAGATTAAACAGTAAGATTGAAAGTGGAGGTTGAAATAAGTTGTAGTGTAGAATGTTCCTATTCAAAATGCAAAAAATAAACAATACACTTTATTAGGGTACTATATTCCTTCTTCTATTTTCTGGGTGTTTTTTTTTTTTTTTAGCCATTCTTCCTCCCTCCAATAATCATGCATCATGTCATGATCACAGACATGGTAGCTCTTCCTTGAACTGTTGCAGTTCCCTTCTCCTAAATTTGTTTCTAAAGACTTGTCATAATTTTGCAAACTGTAAAGTGTTTCTTTATCTTTATCTTTATTTGATTTGTATACTGCCCTACTCCCGAAGGACTCAGGGCGGTGAACAGCCAAACAGTAAAATACATAAATACAAAATTTAAAAACAGAATAATATCGAATTAAACAATTTGGCCGAGACAAATTAAAACACCCCAATCATTTAAAAAAACAGATTAAAATTTGCATATTAAAAAGAAAAGAGGGAAAAGCTTAGGCCGGGCCCACCTGGTGGAATAAAAAGGTCTTCAAAGCGCGGTGGAAGGTGCGCAGATCCGGGATCCTCCATATCTCCGGGGGGAGCTCATTCCAGATAGTAGGTGCCTCCACAGAGAAGGGTCTCTCCCTAGGGGCCGCCAGTCGACATTGTTTGGCTGACAGCACCCGGAGGAGTTTCAGCGTTTACAGACATCTCATGCTTTGTGCAGATTGTGTCACTTTGACTATTAACGAATCCATACACTTCTTTGAAATTAAAGTAAAAGAGGAAATGAATCTTCAATCGAAATACCAAGTGGTTTGTTATTTCCTATAACATGATTGTTATAGGAAATAACAAATATTATATAAATTATGGGAATAACATGCTTGTTATTCCCTTAATTTCCTCATCTAACTTTTCATTATTTATCTGTCTATCTTATATCTCCTTTTATTCAGGAGCTCAATGTGGCTACACAATAACTTCAGGGGTGGGTTCTACTTACCTTTACTACCGGTTCGCAACGGGGCCGCACACATGTGTGCATGCTCTTCTGCGCATGCGCAGAAGCATTTTCATGATGTCAGGGTCAGTGGACGGGGCCTCCCACCGGTTTTACTACCAGTTCTATAGAACCAGTGCGAACGGGGGGCAACCCACCACTGAATAACTTCCTCCTCCCATTTTCCCCATGATTGTTCTTTTAGTTAGGCTGATCTGAGAAAAGAGGACTGTCCTCAAGTTACCCAGAGAGCATCCCCAGCTATGGGAGACAAAATTAAAGGAATCAAAGGCCATGTGTATCTGAAATATAGCAGAAAATGGAGATCGTGTTTTTTTAAATGTGGTGGTGCATTTTAAACTGGATAGATGGCAAGGGATACATTTTGCTAGAAATAGCTACTGTAAAGTGATTGTGCTCATGGGTGAAATTATTTAGCTTGGCAATGGAAAAACACAGATTCAGTATCTTAAGTATATTTGAGCTCTATTTAGGTATTATGAAATCCACCATGCTCACTAGGTGAAGGTTTGAGATCACTCTTCGCTGCCTCTCAGATAACAGCATTTTGTATAAATATGTGGAGAATTGATTTCATGCAAGCCAGCTCCCAAAGGTTTTGTATGATCTGAACAGAACTACTGTGGAAGTAGAATTATAAAGCTACCTTAAACTGCTTTCTGCTGATTTTCCTTCCATCACAATTACTAGCTACATAAAAGAAAAAGGAACAATCACTGTCTCATGCTTGCTTCTGTTGTGGCTTCTTAATGTTATAAGCAGTGATACTCCTAATTTTTCTGAATCCCAGAAAGGGTTCTGCAAAAGGTTGTACTGAGTGGTTATGAATATTGTGAGTTCTGACACTGACTAAATTCTTAATATCGAGGCTTTTAAAAACCCTTCTTTATTGAGAGGCAAATGGTTAAACTTTTTTTGTTTCATATTAAAATCTAAATAGAATACCCAGTTTTCTTTAGTTGATTTACCAGTTTTTTTAATTTTTCAACATTACTCCTTATCTCTTAATCAGTGATAGAGATGAGCAATAGGTAAAAGAGAAAACAGTGTTAAGCTCTTTCATCTACCCTCTGATGCACTGGGATATGTAATTTAACTAACTGGAAGATAATTGTTTCCTTGATTAAATATTGGATAATTACTGAATTAATTTGAGGCAAGCATGGAATATAGACCATTTGTTATGGAATAGACTGCCTTATAAGATGTTTTAAAAACTAGCAGAATATAGGTTTCTTGAAGAAATTCTGGAATTTGAAGTTAGTATAGCTAATAAATTGAAGTAAATTGTTAAGGTATATTGTACCAGTGTATAGTACTACATTTCTGGTTCATATTAATGTCCAATTACTAAACTAATCTAAAGGAACGATTCATCCTATTACAAAATATTTTCAAAAGGTGACTAATAAATCCTGGAAATGTGAAAAATAAATTTCATTTCTAATGAGAATGTTTTGAGAATGAAGAAAGACTGTTATTAATAAGCAATATATCTTCCTGACAGCTCTCCTCTCTCTGCAGTGCTCTTGTTGAACTGAAGTATTGTTATTTGGTTTGGGAGAAAATACCATTTTAGGGACTTGAATAACTAGAGCTGAAACAAAAGCCATAACTTTTTTAAAAATGTTCTATTAATAGCCATTTTTAGAACAATGCCAAGATTGATCTTTTATTGTGGCATTTCCATAGAAATTATTAAAATGGGAGAATAGGTTTTTGAGTGCTACTTAGAGGCAAAATCAGTTGAAGTAATTCTGAATTTGTAGCCAAGTGTCCGTTTTAGCTCTTTTCTAAACTTTTAAATTAGAATGTTTGTTTATAATTGGTTAAGTTCAGGATCTTAAAACTGGCTCACAGAACCTGAATTGTGTGATTTGTTTTCCCTTTGAATACAAAGTTCTGTTGTCCCTTCCCACCCTGCTAAGTACCTTCTAGTAGAAGCTAAACTACTGCTGATTATGAATAACTCTATTGTTCTGGTTATATTGACATAATGTTTAAAAAGATTGTGTGTGTGTGTGTGTATAATTAGGAGATTATTAACTGGAGGGCTAATCTAGCTTTCCTTCAAAATGGTGTTTGATACTCTTCATTGGCATTGTAGCTTGCTTTTAAGTGCTATCATTTGCCAAGCAATTATGAAGGAAAAAGAAAAAAGATCAGCAAATGTGCATTCAGACATTTTTTGAGATATGGGACAATTACATGGATTTACAGAAATCAACCTTCACTAGCAAGTTTAGTATAAATAGACAATTCTATGAAAATTGCATACTGCTTTTCCCAAGAAAATGTCTTTTCCTTCTTTATCTTTATTATTGTCATTGGTCAGCATTATTTACATTTTTGTAACAAGTTTACAAGATTCAAATACATAGACATTTCAACTGATCAACAAAAACAAAATGATTCCTACTACAAAACACTATAAATACAGGATTCAGAATACTACAAATCTAATATTTAAAACTGATTAATAAAATTATGAACCTTCATGAATAAAACATTAAATTAATTTTACTAAACTGTTCAATGTGTTTAAGTGTGTATATATCCAGACATAGGGAGAACCTTATTGTGGTTGGTTAGTTGGTGGTGAGATATAACAAAAGCTAAAAAATGTAAACAGTATAGAAAGCATAATAAAATTTTGTATAGTCACAAGACCTTAAAATTAGGAATGGATTAAGCAGTATAAAGCATAGCAGCCAAAATAAATTTTGTGGTGTTCCTAGAGATGTTAACCTTCTAGTCTGGCAGTAAAAAATGAATAAACTCCTCATCAAAACAGGTGTGGCTTCTGATATGAGGGAAGGGACATTGAAGAACATGTGAGGTAGTCTCAGTTTCCTCCACTGTCATAGGGCAGGTTTGTGCTGCCAAAAGTGTATTGTTACTCTTCATGTCCAGTCCAGCAAAGTAGGAATAACACACCTCTTGTTTCTTATTATATTATTGACTTACTCCCGATTAGCAGAAAATGTGACAATGATGGTAATTGTTCTAATTTCTAATAGGCAGAAGTAAGACTTACTTGATTGTCATCTACTTATTTTACATGCAATTTAATAATAATAAAGCCTTTTAAAATACTAAATTTTAATTTGTAATCTACTTGATTGACTCCAAACATGGTTAAATCAGAATCACTGAATTCAGTAAGATGGAAGTAAGTAATAGCTAACAAGTCTTATTATTTCATCAATCTTACTTATAAATAATACTAAATTTGGACTTATCAAGCAGAATTTGCCTGCTGCCACTGTGTTCTTAATTCTGCAAAAGCAAAGTTGTTGGATTCACAAGTGGGGAATTTCAGAATGTTTTCTTCTTAGAATAAGTGTGGTGTTCATATGCACCTCTTAGTAAAGTGATGACATCCAAACTAATTTAGCAAATACATAACTGTGAGAAATCTGTTTTATGAACTGTGCTACTTAGTTTAACTTGTTCCATATAGAGATATAACTTAATATTGCCTGTGTAAATCTGGTAATCTGTTTCTGTTAATAAGATTTAATCTATGTTTAAGAGACTTTAATTTTCCACTCCTTGTGCCTGATCTAACTAATGTTGATTCTAAACTGTTAAAAATCTTGTAAAAGCAGCAAGCTCTTCTTACAATTATATTAAACAATAGCTAGATTTTAGACTGTACAAGCTTGCTGAATTCCGCAGAGATGTCAACCTTGAAGCTTTCTGGGTTTCTGGAACCAATAGCTTTCTTTCTCATACAAGTAGCAGTCCAAATCCCAAGTTGAAAGTGAATCTATGCCTTTGGCTTTCCTCCAGCATTCCTCACTGAGCAAGTAAGAATTTGGAATGTCAGAAAATAGCAAAAGGGGAGGGAAGATACAAGTGTGTGAAGGCGTTCCTGATTTGGAGGACGGAACAAAACACAGCTTCATCTGGATTGCCCTTTTCTGAAGCAGCATTCCTTCCTTATTTGTACTTTCTCACTGATGATGCAGCTCAGTTCCAGCAATGAAGATCTGCCTCATAAATGCTGTGGATTAACAATGCTCTTCATGGAACTCTCTTCCTAGCTGGACAAATGACCAGTCTCTAGGGTTTGTCGTTTTTGTGATCAGATTTCTTTTGTTTTTGGTTATCTGGAAACATCCTGGCTTTGCTGTATGGAAACTGTTATTTAGCAAGAAATATTTTGGAAAATCTGAGGACTGATTTAGTTTTGAGGTTGGCTCTGTACGATTACAGAAGCTCCCTGGTTCTATCTTGCCATGATTAAAGAATTATGGAATACTGCTGACTGTAATATGTTTTTTACAAGCATTATCTGGATGCTAAAAACTTAAAACTTTGAAGAATGGATAAAACACTGTAATTGTCAAACCAGTTTCTTCTTACTTTAGACATCACTATACATCTTCAGCCAGAGACAGAGGAGTACTATCTTATTGCTACTGAAAGTTGCCTTGCTACCACCCTGAATGGACCATGTCTTCCTTGTATACCAGGAATAAGGAGTATACTCGAAGCAAAAAGTCTCAGTCTGATTCTCCCCCATCATCTCCTTCCCCGATTGCAAAGACATTCAGAGTAAGCAGTCACTTAATTTCTATGTATTTATTTCAACTTCCTAAGGGCTTGTCTTAATTACACATTACATATCTCTTTCCTAAATGTAGTCTTGGTGCATAGTTCGTTTCTGATCTCAAGGTCTTGGAGTACAGTAAAGCCCTAACAAGGCTCTATGATAGAAGGAGACTTCAATGACACGAAACCTCTTAATTTTATCTGTAGTTACTGCTTCCTATTTCTTCATAAAGATCAGGAATTGCATTAGCTACATATTTTGTACCAGCACATAGTTTTTTAAAATAGAAATGAGACAAAACCTGAACAGCTTGTTAAACTGCTGTGTTTCTCAAGTCCAACATACTTAAATATTTCATTTTAAAGTTTGGTGGTGTATTGATGGAATGATATGATGTGTAATACTCTAAAATAGCGTGGATCTCTCATACAGCAATTGTCATTGTTTCATATTACTTCTTCAAATGACAAGAGTCCCATTTGCAAGTAGGCATTACAGAGAAACTTGAGGACTCAGATTCTTCAGACATTTCCTTGAATTGCTCCTTTTCTGTCTCAGAAGTTTAAAAAGAGATGAGGTAATATTAGTTGATCAAAACATTACTCCTACTTTATATCCACTAGGGAATACTGAACAGTTTGAAATGTTTCTCTATAGCAATGGTCATTACAAACTTTCCACAGATACGTAGTGTCCACATTGTCTTATTTTCAAAAGTAAAAAGTAGGAATAGGTGTACCAGATTAAAGAAATTGGCTGTAACAAAAATGGGACAAAGACTGCACTCCTTTAATCTTGGAATGTTATGAACTTTCCTCTCCACCAGGAGTGTTCTACTTGTTGTGATGGCAGAAATCTATGGGTTCCATGGTGTTGGGGTGAATGAAGGGAGTTTTTGGATATGCTGAATCCCAGATCTTCTCATTTTCCCAAATGTGCCCAACATATTTACTTTAATGCTTACTCCCCAGGGGGAGAGCCTTCTCTGTGGGGGCATCCACCCTCTGGAATGAGCTCCCTCCCGGAATACGACTGATCCCAGACCTCCGTACTTTCCCTAAGGCCCTGAAGACTTTTTTATTCCACCAAGCCGGCCTAGCCTAAAAGGTCTTATGGGTTAGTTTTTTAAATTGTATAGATGTGGGGTTTTAAATTGGGAGGCCGATCAATTTAATTTATTTTAGTTATTTTTAACTTTTATATTATATGTATCTTAATTCCGGCTGTCCACCGCCCTGAGTCCTTCGGGAGAAGGGCAGTATATAAATTTAATTAATAAATAAAATAAATAAAAGTGCTAAAGAAGATGTCAGCAATTTTCTTTTCATACAGTACAACCACATTATGAAAATTTAAAAACAGTTCTAAAGAATCTAATAAAGGCAAACTAATAATCTAATATTTATTTTATAATGTTGTGACGTATATGTTTACTTCTGTTTGTTTTGCAAATTTGATGGAAAATATGAATTACTTTCTTTAACTTCAAGTCATGAAGAATATCTCTTGGCTAAGAATTTATCTCTGGAGAAAATATTACAATAATTGTTAGCAATTTTTTTAAACTTGTAAGATCACATGTTGTTTTTACTGTTAGTTAATGTCCTAAGGAATTCCTATCACACTATTTCTATTACCATGTATTTGTAACTGCTCCGCATTGCTTCTTTGTGCCTCATTAGTAGTTTTCATTACCTCAATCCAGCTTTCTGAACTGACCTTGCATTTATTTTCTTCCTTCCTTCTTGTGTCTCATCCCTTTGCACTCAATTTTCTTGCTGTTGTTCTGACCTCTCTTCTTCCTTTTAGTAGCAGTACCGAGAGTATTAATATCTTTCAGTTTGAAAAGCAGTGAAACCATGTAAAATGACAACATCTATACCCTCTATTCAGTTGATTGCTTAATGAGGCATTTTTTCTTCTTTCAGTTAAGAGGCTCATCAACATTCATTGTTAAGGAAATAAATCAGTCCTTTGCTACACCAAATGGTAAACAAGTTAAAAGGACACCCTTCAGCTACATTGCTTATCCTCTTTTGTCTTTTTTGTAGCTTTCTTGCTTCTCTTCTATATAATTACAACATAGAAGAACTATGTCAATCCTATTTAGACACTTTAATTTTAAAATTAAATTAATTTGCATAATTGGAGAATAAACTTAAACCAATCATAGTTTGGAAAATTGTATAAAATAAGCAGTACAGGTAATAATTGCAAGAAACTAAAAATGAATGTTTTTGATTTGGGGTTTTGGCCCCCTGCTCTTTTTTTCTTTACTCTTTTTGGCTTCCCCAACACATAAATCAATTGACCGTTTACTCTGCTGTTAAGAATTAATTATGTATCATTATGCATGACCCCTAGCGACTTTATAGATTTCCTCCATGATGATCTATCCTAATCTGGTCTTTCAGATTGCTTAATATTCCACCCATTGCTACTGCAACTGAATCCATCTACTTTGTTGCTGGTTGTCCTGTTTCCTTCTACTTTTCCCACCATTAGAGCCTTTTCCAGAGAGTTGAGTCTTTGAATAATGTATCCAAAGTAGAATAATTTGTGACTGGTCATTTGTGCCTTTGTGAGATTTAACTTGATTGTTTGTATCTTTAGTTTTGCCTTATATCTCTGTTCATTTGCTTGAGTCACCTGAAGCTATTTGCTCTAGGACTATATTTTTGCAATGTATCTCTTCTTTTAAATTTTATGGGATTGGTAGATGGGGAGACATTTCTTTCAGCACTTTATTTAGATTAGGGCCAGTGTAGATAGCAGAACCTAACTGACTTTGGCTAATCATGAAGCTGAGCAGGGTCTATTCTGATTAGTATTTAGATGTAGTACTAGATGAGAATTTCATGAGCAACTAGAATGTTGTAAAGAAACCTCCCAGAAGGCAATGGTAAACCACTTCCATATTGTTGCCAAGCTCTGGAGCCTACAGCAGCACCAAACTATTAAAACAGCCTGATGCATTCTGGAAATCCCAAAATGGAACTACAAAAACTATAATGACCATTCAATACTACAGAATATAATACTGTTCAAGACTTAAGGCATAAGGGCAAACAAATAACCAACAATTGACAGTTTATTGGAAACATGGCCCAAAGAATTAACATACAGAGGAATCAAATAAAGAGGAGTTTATCTGTGACAATTTGGCAGATTATTCAATGCAATGAGAGGCAGGGAATTGCGAGAGCAACATATTTGTTTCAATCAGATGAAATAATGTCTTTAGAAAGTAGCACATTCAAATTAGCGAGAGAAAGATGAAACAGAAGTTCAGAGAGTGTCAGTGGAAATAATTTATTTTACACAGTGTTCAGCTGTAGAAGGAAAAAGCAGACAACAAACTTTCAGAGACATTTCACAACAAAGAAAACCAGAATTTTTAGTATTTTCATACCATAGCAAAATCCATTAAGAAGCAAAACCTAAAGTTTTACTGATAGACATGAAATGAAGCAATAAATCAAGATTTGTAGCTCTGGGATTTGGGATTCAATTTAGTACATTTAAAGTGTAATAGCCTATCGCAGGCATCTAGTGGGCCCTTTTTGGCTGAAGAGAGAATTTAGATTTTTTTCTTGAGATTTTCATACACAGTTCAGTTGAGGCCTTGGTCACCACTTGAAAGGAGGCTATGACAACAGATTGTCCTGAGGATTGTCTCTGTGCACAGATTCTGTGAGGTCCCCTGGTTTTCAGAGGGCCTACAAGAGAATCAATCATGAATGCCATTGGCATTCTATAGGGAGCAAATCCAAACAGATGCAAGTACAAGTAGTAATTTCTTTACCATCTGTTCAGTGACCATTCAAAGCACTGAACAAATGGTATTTAGGATTGGTCTTTGACTGACTACGACTGTTGAATCATCACTGTGTTCACATGGTCAAAATTTAGGTGCTTGGCATTTACAATTGCCTCCACTCCATTTTCAACACCCTCCACTGCCCATCTCCCCCATTTCTGGAGTTTGGGCCAGAGTACCATCCTGTACTCTGACCGGCACTCTACCACCCTGCATTCCACCGTCTGGAATGCCCTTTGCCATTTTTGTCCCACTGCTGACAAAGTGCACCCAGCCAAAGCAGCTGCTGAATGCCTATGTCCACCACATGGCCAACAAGTGCTTCAGGCTGGTGTGCCTCGTTAGCTGAGGGAGGAAAAAGATGGTGAAGGGCAGCTTGGGACAGCAGCAGTGGCCCAGTGCAGGATGACTAGAGTGGTGGAGAGCAAGGTGGCCAAAAATGCAGAGATGTGGAGATAAGTGGTTGATGGAAATTGAAGCACAGTAGGGCAAAGTAAGAAAAATATGAGGTTCTCATCTAACAACCACAACCGGGAAATGATTATTGGAAATCCCATTGCTAAATGGTCAAGTCATGTGATGTTTTACTTAATGGCTGCTTCACTTAGCCACAAAAATTATGATCCCAATTAAGGTTGATAAGTGAAGACTACCTGTAAGAACTTTTGCTGTAATCTTGCTTGTGGGAAAATGGGCAATGAAAAAAGCTTACAGTATTTTCCACCTTACTACATCTTTGAGTGTCAGCCAGCAGGCCCTTCTGGCTGAGAAAGAATTGGTGGAGCAATTACAGGTTCACTGTGGAGCTTTTCTCATCATTTGGTGAAGTTGCTCAGTTTCACTCTAAGTTTGAATCCTATGGAGGTGACTGAAGCACAGTCTTCTAGAATGAGTTCAAGTCTGTTAATCTTGAGGAAGTGGACAGGGACTTTGGAGATATGTATCTGCCATATATATTAGATCCATGTCCCTCGTGGCTGATTGAGGCCTCCAAGAATCCACATGTGAATGGATCTAAGTGATGGTATATGCCTTTTGGAGGGGAGGGAATGGTTCTGCTAGCTCTGAAAGAGATGGTGGTATTCCCCTTCTTCAAGAGATCATCCTTGGACTAAATTAATCTGGACAATTTTCATACAGTTTCCCACAATCTCTTCAGTTGGCTTCTAGCTTCAGAGGGCCTTGGAGGAAACAGATCATCTTTCTAGTTGAGATTCAGACCAGGATATAGTACTGAAAGGGGTGCTGTGCTTGTTGATGACCTATTGCAAGTTTAGAATAGGAGTGATGCATTAATCCTGGGCCTTCTTGATCCTAGGTGGCCTTTATACCATCAGCCTAACTCATAGTATACCTCTGGATCAGAGACTGGGAGTGGTGGAGAACATTTTGTGTTGGTTTTCCTTCTTTGAGGCCTAGTCTGTGTTGGTGGGAGAGGAATTTTCAAGGTTAGCCCCCCCCCCGCTTTGTGGGCTGTCACAGGGCTCTACCTTCTTCCCCCCTCCTTTTTTATATCTACATGTAGCCACTGGTTGAAGTCATCCATCAGTACGAAGTGATGTATCACCAATATGCTGATGACACCCAGTTGCAAATGACATCTCTGTTGCCAACTATCTAAGTGAAGCCGAGGAGATTATGTCCTAATATCTGATAGCTAGAAACGATAAAAGAGGTTGTGACTCAATCCTGCCAAGACTGATTTCTCCTTATTTCTAGGTTGGTTCTCTCCTTGATTAGTTTCCATTCATTGTTTCTTGTTCTGCTTTCAGCTACTTTGGAAAATAGGTTCTCTACACCCTTTCTAATCTCAATATCTTTTTTATATTGTGCTGACCAAAACAGTACTACACCAGTTTTGAAATGTAACTTCCCCAGTGTTTAATTGTGGCCGACGCATTAAACATGTAGGTTACACAAACTGAAATCTAATATATACAAACTAAAGAAAAGTAGAAATATTCATGAATCCTTTTTTTTTAATGTTCATTGTAGCATTTTCCCGCAAGTGTAGGGTCTGCTTTTTTTTCAGATCAACTAAGTGCTGATCTATGTGCAACAGGAATTGACTGACGAACTTGCTACCCGAACTTTGAATCATAGGTTTAGGTACAAAAGCCAGCCAAGTATTAAATCATAGGCTTAGGTATGAAAGCCAGCTGGATGACTTTGACCCAAAGTCACCCAGATAACTTTCATACCTAAGGCAGAATTAGAACTCACAGTCTCTTACTTTCTAGCCTTGTACTTTAACCACTAGACCAATCTAGCTCTCAAAATGTTTGTCAACATTTAAGAATCTTTAATGAGAACTTGTCTTATTCTTATAATTTACTTTGTATTAAGTGTTTACTTTCCATCACTACTTGTTCCAATTAGTGGTGAAAAGTGTAAAACAGTAAATAGCTTCCATACATAATAGTCATACTACCAATGTTGGAAGATATAACTGAAGAAAGTTGGTTCTTCTAGGTTTCAGAATTGATTATGATTTTTCAATAGCCACCTTATGCTATAATCAACTATATTCCAGTTTTACTCTTAAAATGACAGAACAATGCTAGAACTTGTTTGCTACATTAAAATTGGTCATACTCTCTTTTTCTTATCCAAATCCACATTCATAAATATGGTACATCATTGATGTTAAAAACACTTTATATTACTCCCATAAACACCATATTAGAATTACAGTAATATATTTATATGAACAGCTGTTCTGTGTGAGATGAAAGAGCTGTCTGTTCCTGTGCCTAATCATTTGCCCAAGGGAAGGTCAGATGTAAGACACAATAGCAACCATACCAATAATGTTACTTGAAAGCATATATTGAATGCAGTTTCATTTCTAGAAGATGCTGACTACAAAACTCAAGAAGTAAGAGAAGATCTTTAAGGCTTCCTTCCTTTAATCTGTTTAAGAAAACAGATTCCAGCCACTCAGAATTTCCAAAATACTAATACGTGGGGCCTCGTCCTTCATAGTTATCAGAGTTCAACTGTGAACAGAAGAATAATCTTCAGGTCAGGTATATGTTTCCTGTATAATGCATAGCCCTTTGCTTAAAAGCAAATATAAAACAACATAATAAAGAGTTCAGCTGTATGATTGCTAATAGTAACATCTGACAACATTTTTCAGCTTTTTCAGTAAAAATGTTCTTTTTGGCTTCAGAAGAGAGAATAAAGACTAAATAAACTAGAACTAATTAAGGAAGGAAACCAGGCTCCATTAATCGAGATTTCTTTTGCTGTATATTTTTACATGCTTATCCTATCCTCAGGGAACAATTTCCAGGTGTGGGCAGCAATTTGGGTGTTGTCTATTTTGCATTTCTCGGATGTTAACACTAAATAGCATTTAAGGGAGAAGGCCCAATTTTCATAGCATGTATGCTTATTGAATTCATGACCCCCAGGAGAACAAAGTGGGAAAAATAAGCACAGTTATAACATTGTAATATAAATTTAGATAATCTTATTCATCAGATTTGAATCTGATTACTTAGTTGTTTATTAAATGTTAGGCTTGACTTATTTGGAATTAAAACTTAATGAAGTGCCAATAGAAGTTGAAATTATATAATAAATCATATACTATCACTAGCATAATCATTAGTAGTAAAAGGTGAACCTTAGCAAGAAAATATGAGTTGGAAACCTCAAAAGAAGGAAAAATTGTGCATAATTATGTTAACAATCATG
The DNA here is from genome assembly GCF_059756535.1 of Pantherophis guttatus. Lineage (NCBI taxonomy): Eukaryota > Metazoa > Chordata > Lepidosauria > Squamata > Colubridae > Pantherophis > Pantherophis guttatus. The sequence goes on along the minus strand of NC_142065.1, from coordinate 37,913,175 downwards.
TACTTAATTGTTCCTTCCTTGACTTTTTCCAGTTCATATTTTCCTGCTAAGGTTTACTTTTTGTTACTAAAGACAGAATATTGTAGAAAAGCTATGACATATTTCATGTTTTTTAATGTTTAACTGAAAGGCAGTGTTGAATTAGAAAATAATTTCCCAAAAGCAATAGAAATTGCATATTAACGGTAAAATAAGAATGTGTTTAACCATCTTCCTTTTTGCTTTAGAGTTTTTCAAGGCTTTCTAAAGTAACACACTAAATTACTTTACTGTATATTTATATTATATTACTTAAAATGCATTTAGGATACACAGAAAAATATAACAAGAACTTGAGAAAAAGCAGGTCAACTTGAAAATAGTGTTTCTCAGATATGATAACTTTAAGACATATGGATTTCAACTCTCACTAAGCTGGCTGGCAAATTCTAGGCAATTTCAACTGCATCAGATGTGAGTATGCCTATCTCCTGCATTGGAGCACAATAGTTGGGCACAATATTTAGAACACTGTGATGCAATAGAAATTCTGCTACAGAGTATAAAGTATTTTTGTAATCTTTGAACCCAGCTGTTGGAAATTGTACTGGAATCTTTTTGGTTTGCAAAAACATAAATATTAGAGTCTTCTCCTTTCCCTGTTCCTTTTTTGGATTAAGTACTGGTAACAGAAGTAAATGATTGAAGCCAATTGAATGAAGTTTTTTCTTTGGGGGGGGAGTAAATGGTTATTTATGCCCTAGTTCCTCATTTCAAAATTGCATTCTTGTAAACATTTCAAGAACATGCTTTTAATTACACTTATGCCATCTGTGAATGCTTTTGAATTTTAAAAGTAAGTTTGTAGTGTTCCATAATCCTACACATATCTACAATCAAAACGGTATGTTTTTCCTGGCTCTTTACAATCCCTTTGTTGTCAACATTGCAGAATAATTTCCAGTACCTAGCCCTGTTCCTTTTTATTAAAAACAGAAATAAAGGAAGCCCAATGAAACTAAAAAATACATAGCAATGCAGTTTCATTTGTTCATTTTTCTTTATTTCACTACTGCCACAGGCTCACAGTTAGGTCAGCCAAAAAGAGTTTGGGAAAATTCTCTCGGGCTCTTCTTAGTATTCTGTAGATTGGCTGAGTTACTGCTTTTAAACTGTTGCTTCTCTTTTGGTTTTGCGGCAGCTTTCTATCCAGGAAACAAAGTATAAACTCAAGTTATTAGCTAAGTGTTTGACACATTCTCTCTCTTTGTTTCCTGTATCTACTCTTACAGTGGGATATGGAAGACACTAATGTACAAAGAAACACATATTGTTTCTCTTATGCTATGCTCTGATTTGCAAGGTTCCATTTCAACTCTATTAATAGCCTAAATACAGAGAGAGCAGTCACATTCTGTACCGATTACAGTTTGTGGACCATCATCAATGGTAGACTTCTATAATTATGGCAGCCTTATGTTGTTATCTATCCTAGTGATTAAAGGTCTCAGGCTAAAAACTGGGAGAGTGTGACTTCTAGTTCCACTTAGGCACGAAGCCAGCTGGGTAACCTTGGGCCAGGAATTACCTCTCAGACCTAGGAAGGAAACAATGGTAAACACTTGTGAAATTTTGTCAAGAAAACTTGTCCACACATTTGTCAGAAATTACACTGATTTGAAGGCACAAAAACAAATAAGGAAAGGTCTATTTTTTTTACATAACATTCTAATTGACATACCAAATTAATATTTGCCTTTTTTTTTTTCTTTGAGAAAACCTTTAAGCAGTTTTGCCGGATATATCATACAAGCTGCTTGCAGTTTTGATTAAAATGCATCCCTTAAAATGCATCCCTGCATTAAGTCGGCTTTTTTTGAAAAAGGTGTCTACAACACAGAAACTGACTCTTGTCTCAGCTTTAGATTTAAAAAACTTTGTTACGCAATTGTGGTTTATGTGGGATGCAAACAAACCAAGTACTGGTAAGGATTACAAGTACAGAAGAGGTTGGAGCTTTCCAATGGGGACTATAGGAAAGGTCAAATAATTTCCTGTGATTTACTTAGTTTTTTATTCACTTGACTAACTTGGCAAAAGTGGAGTTACAATTCTTTCTGCTTCAGGGAACGTAATTCCTGAAAAGTGTGGTCAGCATTATATCCCTTTCTTTAAGAAATTATTTCATTCTGTTTGCTGTAACTGTACCATTCCCTGGTACTGAGTTCTCTTTGTACCACATCTAAATTGTATTGTCATGTAATGCTCAAAAAGTATTAATTAAAATGTAAAACTGGACATACGTTTTCAGTAAGATACTACAGGGGAAAGATGCCATATCTACTATTCCTCAATCATGGAAGTTATAGATTATAACACACATACACTCATACTTTTTTTTACATTTACATTTGAATACATGATATGCCTGAGAACAATATACCAACTTTGTTTGCTAGAAAGATTAAATTTTCCCTTAGTTTGTCTTTAAAATAGGAGATATACTGACAATAGAATAAACAGGAAAGCTGTTGGAAATGCAGGGTTGTCTTCCTTTCGAATAAATGCAGTCCTTGTGGTGTACCCCTGTTAAATAGATGAATGCTATATATTTACACAGAGAAGTACTTCCTTCATAGCAATGTAATTAGAGAAAACTAGCCTCTGTACTTTGATTGGAATTGTGCTTCCTCTTGACAAATTTTCTGCTTGAAAGTATTCTAAGTAAAATCTCCCTAGTGGTGCTTGGTTGGCGGCTACATGGTCCTATCCATACAATTTTATGCATAACAGAAATAATTTCCTGCTGCATTCTTCCAGAATATTTTTTTACTTCCCAGTGTAGTTTACAGCTAGAAAGGAATTCTATTGTGGTCTCCCAACCAAGTCCTAACCAGTCTCAGTCCTGCTTAACTTGCAAGCCCAAACAAGGATGGCTATATGCTATTATTTTATTTTGCAGAATATAAGTACTTACATTGTAATACTTTAAGTGGATTGTCTCCATATTTAACATATTATGGAAAATTTTCATTAAAAATAATTTTATTTTGTTAAGCATGGATATGAGTTTTCATATACCATGTTTTCCTGAAAATAAGACCCTGTCTTATATTTTTTTGAACCCTGAAATAAGCATTTGGCCTTATTGCCATGCACTCAAAAGCCTGATTGGGCTTATTATCAGGGGATGTCTTATTTTGTGAGAAACAGGGTACCTCTGTGTTTCTCCATTTTTGGCAAAAGAAACTTTGGCCTAAGATACATACAAAATAATGGTGAACTGTATTAAGTTATTCTAAGCAGCAAAACTTGTTAGAGCCATTAACAGAAAAATATCCAAATGTTGGATAATGAAATGCTGATGGCCAGAAAATAATTTGCTTGTTAAAATAAACATGACTTTTAAAACTGACATAAAATGAGGTTTTACTTCTAAATAATTTACTTCATAAATTTCAGTTGTGGGTATGACATTTAGAAAGCTGATGTCGTCTTGAATCCTAAAGCCTAGATTATCTAGTTTAATTTGCTTTCTAAGTTACTCAGTTTATAAAGAAAAATTTGGAGCTGATTTTTCTTTAATGTTAATTTTGTAGTATGTAAAGAAATTTTAAAAATTCTATTTCAGAGTTGAGACCAAATAACAGCAGCTGCACATCAGAATGTGATAAACATTACTTAGGTTAATATTAATTGTAGTACATTTTCCATATAAAATAGAGAGCATGTGATTTATTTAAGATTGATACTGAAAAAATGAAATGAAAGTTAATTCTGATTTTTTAAAGTTTAAAAAGTACAACATTAAAAAACTAATAAATATACAAACAGAATCTCAGAATTAATCAGTAAAGATAAAAGGCTGTTTTTCAGTTATTTATATAGTTAAATATCTCTGCATGTGCATAAAGTTCTTTCCTGTAGATAAATGCTCACAGATTTTTCTGTAATCATTTATGTAATTAATGTGAAAACAAACCACTTAGTTTGACAAATATACACTTTTGACAGAATTTCTTTAAGGAAAAATCTTTGGCATTAAACATTAGATCTCCAGAAAGAATAGTGTGTTTATCTGAATGTGAATATGTGTTTCATTCTTCTGTAACAAATGACAAATGCCTAAATATAAGACTGTCTATGCTAGTTAGTCATATAAGAATGAGATTTTAACTTTTTAAAAGATCTTCAGTTCATACTTCACTTCTGTATTTATTTAATATAAATATTTCATATAAACACCTTTCTTTCAAGTTCATGTTGATACTTTGGTCTAACCAAGGTTATCTTAATGTTGCCAGAAATATCTGCTATTATTGGTATATTTAATATATATATATATTTAATTTCTAGACTGCAGTATTTTGCAATATTTTTAAATAGTTCAAAAAGTTTCTAGATAAGTTCCAGAGATATTGCCCTGCTGGATTTATGTTATTTGTCACTTACTTTCATAATCGTCATATTTTCAGCTTTCCAGCTTTAATGCTAAAACTATTTATTTTTGTTATTGCTAATCTGAGCTTCTTTTATCTCTATTTACAGCATGAAAGACTCTCCAGGTAAGATTTCCAGAATTCATGCTTTTGTTAGAGCATGCATCTCTCTCTCTCTCTCTCTCTCTCTCTCTCTCTCTCTCTCTCTCTCTCTCTCTCTCTCTCTCTCTCTCTCTCTCTCTCTCTCTTTCTCTCTCTCTCTCTCAACAGTTCATTTAGTGACCTTTCAAAGTTACAATGGCATTGAAAAAAGTGACCTATGACCTTTTTCACACAACCTTTGTAACATCCCCATGATCATGCAATCAAAATTCAGATTCTTGGCAAGTGACTCATACTTATGACCATGCTGTGTCCTAAAGTCATGTGATCAGTTTTTGCGACCTTTTGACAAGCAAAATCAAGGGGGAAGCCAGATTCCCTTAACGACTGTGGCTTATCAACTGCGGTGATTACTTAACAACTGTGGCAAGAAGGGTTGCAAAATGAGGCAAAACTCAATTAACAGATGTCTCACTTAACAGAAATTTTGAGCTCAGTTGTGGTCATAAGTTGAGGACTACCTGTATTTGTTTTCAAGACTACCATCTTTTATCTGATCAGTATGGTCACCTCTTATCTGAATTCCTTTGTTTTTCAAATATTATGTTCTTCTGTCAGTTTTTGAATGAACGTTTCTTTCTTTCACTTCTACACTTGCTAGGTTACAGGTAAATACTTTTAGTAGTTTGTTATTCTTTTGTCATTGTATTGGGTATCTCTTCTATAAGAACTGTTTTTTTTTTCCTGAAGTTGTAAATGGTTTTGAAAGTAAATGAAGCTGTTTTAAACCATATCTAACTTCAGGCTGGATTCAGCAAGTTCAAGCACTGGCATTAGTGATACCTATAGTGATCGACCCTCAGGCCGCACCAGTGCCTATACCAGAAGAGCCGCTCTCAGCAGCAGAACAGAAGATGATAGTAGCAAGGATTATAAAAAGGTGGGCCATTGCTGAATTTTTTTTCTTTTCTTTTTCTTTCTTTTCGTTTGAAGCCTGCACTAGGCTTCTCTCATTATCTCAATAGCCACATGCCAAGGGGATCAGGTACCATGGGAGGCAGGTGATAAAGAGATTTAAATAGGGAATCAGGACATTAAGACCTTATTTTCCTCTTAATCTTTCCCAATGCAAAATACAAAATATTTAGCTTACCCACTTGGAGTCTTTGGGAATTGCAAAAAGGATGTTTGCAGGCCATATCCAGCTCCCACACTACCCTTTTTGTATCACTAGTTAAGATTGAGCCCTTCTTTAATTCCCACTGTTTTCTTTTTATCAGTTAATACAAAGCAGTTTCGAATGTAGCTGGAAACCATTGGAGAAGAAGCCAATAGAGTAATAAAGATTTAAAGCCCCAATAAAAGAAATATATCAAGAAAATGATGTTAAAGTCCAGCTTCAAACAAGTTTAATGAAGTTTTCTGGATCAGGGGTCTACAACCTTAAACACTCAAAGAGCCATTTGGACCAGTTTCCCAAAGAAAAGAAAACACCGGGAGCCACAAAACCCTTCCCGTGCCTGACTATTTCTTGAGCAGCCACAAAACTAGCATATGTAGATGAATTAAATGTTCTGTTTTCTTCTAAAACTTTACTTTTCTTGGATTTATCCATGATTGGCCTACCAGGGGTTGAGAAGCTCAATAAATCATGTGCCGGTGGGTAACAGGGACTAACAGGGAGCCACAGCAGAGGGGTGAAAGAGCCACATGTGGCTCCAGAGCCACAGGTTGCCGACCCCTGGTCTGGACTGTATTATAAATAACTGTATTTGCACTCCTATGTTTGCCTTTTCCATGGAGTTGTTGACTTTGATTGGGTTCCCTTTGTATGGAATAAGAAAATGTTGGTGTAAAATTTGAATATAATGTCTAATTTTTTTATTGGACTTTCCAAGTTGCATTTGAGCATATATTTAGTTTACTTGGAGGATCAATAACCAAAATGGTATATGAAATAATGTGCGAATAATCACTTTGAACTGAATTTTATCTGGTAACATTTAAAGTGTGCTGCGAGAAGTACGTTTAGACCATGCTTTTATTCCACATGAACTAAAAGGATGTGCCTGGAGTGATGCAGGGGTCTTGTGAAATTATGCAGTTACCTGAAGATGTTGGCTGAAAATTAATTGAGCTGTAATAAAACTTGTTCTTCTAAAGGATCTGAAATAGCAAGTCTTGCAAACTATCATTCTCCAATATGTCACCATCAATTGTTCAGTAGATGGAATATTATCCAATACCGAGGTATAATTCCACTTTTGTTTTGCTTTTTCTGTTTAGCTCTATGAGAGTGCCCTGTCTGAAAATCAGAAACTGAAATCTAAACTGCAAGATGCCCAGGCAGAACTCGCAGATATTAAGTCAAAAATGGACAAACTAACTCAGGTGAAGAAACTGGGAAATCAGGGATGTACTGAAAAAAACAAGGAGTAATGTCAACTTGCAAAGCTTTCAAGTTGCCATGAGCAGGAGGGAGGGAGAACTGGTGGAGCTGATTGATTTCCCTAATTGAAATTACATTCCACAGATGCTTTTCTACCGCAATCAATAGGAGAGTTTTGGGTTTCACAGCCAGCCAAAGTGGTTAATTGGAGAATGTGATTTATGATATGGCCAGGGAGGAGGGGAGAGAGACAGGGTCATAGGCGAATGTAAATCTATGTAGGATTAGTTCTAACTGCATCCAAATATTGCCGAAATGGTGCTCCTAATAAATGACTGTATTTCTTTTGAAGTTTGGCTTATGGCTCATGAATTAATTAGGGCATCTTTTGGAAACTTCACAGAGGAAATTTTTTAAAAAGTTTATTATTGTTGATAAGAGAATTAATGAAAAAACACTGAGTGCAATAATCTACGTATGCTCTGGATTTCTAATAAATACTTGATTGTTGTTTTAAACAATACTGCAAAAATTATTACTTTGTAACAGAGTATTTTGTTTGTTTGTTTTAAATAGCAGAAACAGGAGAAAACTTCAGATCGTTCAAGTATGCTTGAGATGGAAAAAAGGGTACGTCTTTACAGGTTTTCAGAATCTATTTGGATTGTATAAATATTTTGAAAACCAAACAGCAAAGATTATTCTTTTCCTAGCAAAAGATTCCTAAAGCATCCAATTATTTTTGGATAATATCTGGCTCCTGAAGTTACTTATTGAATTCTCAAAATATTTCTGCATTGCATCTTAAGCTATTTGGCTGCTCTCTGTAAACTGTTTGGAAATTAAAGCAGCTGAAGAAATTGTTTTCCAGTTTTCAGTCTTTTGTTCTATGTTGACAGCACGGTGTTCTGTCCGATTTTGTAGGAACATCTTCTACAAACTCACCCTTCTATTCTCCCTTCCTATTTGGTGTAACCATATATGGTGGAGAAGGAAAAGGGAGACCATTTTTCCATTCTTGTCACTTGACTAGAAGGGGAAACTGATAGAGCCCTAATAAATTTCACCTTGTCCAGAAAAGGTGGGGGAGGGGAAAATGTATCATTTCTTTGGCTAATTGGTGAACTTGTAAAAAAAAAAAAAGTTTCAGCTTTTCACTGATACAACAGTTAAATTGTTAAAGAAAAGGCCCAGAGTATCACCAGTCCAGCAACCTGATTCATTGTTTTCTTTGGCTCGTTTTCTACCCTTATTCATAATTGCTAAGGATTTAGACATACTAGGAGCAGGCAGATGAATAGAGTAGAACTAAGGAGGAGAGCAGGTAGAATAAAATTAAGGGGAAAAAAATCTCAAGTTCCTACTTTCTGGGGAGGGGGGCAGATAGCCCATTGTGTAGAACCTGCCACAGGACACAGTAGCTAATTGGAGTGGAGGTGATTGTTTACAATGAAGTGAACTTCAACATCTGAATTTGACAATACTGCTTCTAGCAACAAAAGATGCAGTATGCTACTTGTAATGGAATACGTGGTACGAAGGCTGGAAATTGCTTTCCTAATCGGTTTGGGGGTGGTGGAGAATAGGGCCTGTCCTCCAAAAATGATAACTGATACTTATGCTTAGACAATAAGCTCTCAGGCTAGCTTACTGATATTTTTATTAACTTTAAAGCACTTTATTTTTTGAAGAGTTCATTATATGCCTGGATTTTGCAGTATGACAAAACTAATACTATATATGAGTTAGACATAGCTCTCATTGTATAGTTGTACAGCTAATGCTATATATTAGAGTATTTATTGATTTCATTTTGATTTTGAAAACCTGAAGTAAGAATAATTTGTTGTTTCAAAATTGTTAAAAATATGTTGACATACAGCATTAATATCTGATATTCCAATTACTTGAAAGGGTTACTTTTGAGGATAATGGTTTGAAAAAACCTTTTCAGATACAGGTAGTCCTTGTTTAACAACTATTTAACAACAGCTCTGAAAATTTCAATTATCACCTGAACTGAAACTTACAACCACCACTCCATCCCCAGTCACGTGATCACAATTTGACTGTTTGGCAATGTGCTCACATTTACAAACATTTGCAGTGTCCTGTGGACACATGATCACAATTTCTGACCTTTTTTTGCCAAGTTTTGTTGGTTAAACTGGATTTACACCCTAGTGACTTGACTTATGACCAGAATTATTTGTCCTAATTGTGGTCGTAAGTCAAGGACTATTGTTTAGATCTACAGGTAAAACATATGCTTAATATATGTTACATAATCATTATCAAGCCTAATCCGTAATAAAATTCTGTTTCTTCCAAGGCCTGTCAGTAAACAAGAATTTTAGTGTGCCTAATATACAATCTTATCAAAATGACATGAAAACTCTAGGGGCCATAAATTAATTCTTGGTGCCTTTCTTTTTTGCTGCTATTCTCTGGAAAAAAAAGATGGATGTTGGTTCTTGAGTCTGTCACTGGTATTGGTATTGTTTGCTATGGAATGGTATGTCCAGTGCATAGCTCCCATTATTTAAAAAAAATATCTAGTAGTTTGGGGCAAGAATTTGGCCCTTTGTGGTGTCATTTCTGTTATCTAAGTACAAAAAAACTATCAGTGAGATGTGGAAATTTGATTTGGTCTGAGTGTGCATTTATGTGAAGAAACAAATAGAATCAAAAATTGAAAGAACACAGCTACTGTGTCTGAAAGAAACAAGAAAGGATAATGGGAATAAGACTTGAGAAAGGGGAAGTATTATATGGCACAAATGTTTTTGTCTTGGAGTAGGACTAGATTGTGTTTGAAAGCCCTTAAGCCTATGAGATTTCTTGTACTTTCTCAAATCTCATGAAAGATGATCACTATGAAAATATTTCCTGAACAGGAAAAACGAGTCCTTGAACGGAAGCTTTCTGAAATGGAAGAAGAGATGAAGGTATGAAAATGTATCATTTATTTACCATCTTCTAAATCCAGTCTCATCTTTTAAATTACTATGTAAGAATAGTATTAATCATAATTAAAATCTTGTTGTTCAAACCTCCCACTAAATTCCCTCATTTAAAATAGCAATGGTATCCTTATGCTTTTCTGGTTGAGTTGGAAGCATTTTCTAATATTTTTCTTCCAAATTTTGGTGCAATCTATTCTGCAGCATTTTTATCAAAACATTGTTATCTGTGCCTATATTGGCTATTAAGGATTCCTTCCAATCCTTTCTAATACTGGCCTACTGATTCAACTGAAAGTTAATTAAAAGTTGAAACAGTATTTTACTTGTAAAAGACTTTCCTCCTTGTAAGACAAATATTTTAGTCTTTCTTATTACATTCCTTGCTCAAACGCTTGCCTTTGGATATACCTAAATTCTTATGATTTAAAAATGAAGCTTTTATTCCTATTTGATTGATTCTTTTAATATGGAGCACTGGGAAGGAGATAAGTTCATATTATCAAAAATGTTTTCCATATTTTTAGTGGAAAAAATGTTCCCTGGAATACAATAGTTCTGCTACTTGTAGAATTATAAATATGTATAAATTTAAGAAATAAATAAATAAACAAGAAGCTGTTTCCAAAAACCAATGAAAGATGAAAGATTAAAATAAGCCTTAAATATTACTGTTTTAAGTATATATATTCAAAAGAGTAATAAGAATTGCAGCTTTACGGCAAGATTATATGGTAAATGAAACCTTTTGTCAATAATTTTAAGTCCATTAAATATAAATAATCATTTTGTGTATTTTGAAAGATAGATAAGTTACTAAGTAATGTTTTGTGGTTTCTGCACCTAGATTAATGTTTCCCAGTCCTGGCAATTTTTAGATGTATGGCCTTCAACTCTCAGTATTCTTAACAATGGCCATTCCGACAGGCAAATTCTGGTTACTAAAGGGCACATGTCAGAAAATTGCTACTACACTTGGGAAACATTGACTTCGATTGTTATATGATCTTACATACGTATACACATACATATGTGTGTATGTGTGCGTATGTATCTTAACATATATTATTACAATGAATTTAAAGATATCCAGGGTCGGTATCTGCAATTATTCATATATGAATTTGGTACATATTAAAATATATGTGAATAATGTAATTTGAACTTTTTAACCTAGCATCAATATATTAAAACTCACGTCTCAAAAGTTTTGACACTTAACAGAGCCAATATCCAATTTCCTTGCAAGAAATTCATTGTATCTTCTGAAATTATTACTAATAATATTTAATTGAATTTCCTTTGCTACATGTATTTTCTCTATCCTTAGTTACTGCATAAATTAAATGCACAATTGGTAATTATGTAAGAAAGTCATGAACACTTATTTTGGATGAAGCATGATTCCAAAGTAAGGATCCCTACCTCAGATTTTATGTGAAATGTAATATCTGTGAGGATTCAGAGAGTTGGGAGGTTTCAGAGTTTGTTTCTTAGAATCACTTTTTTAAATTCCATGTCAACCAACCCCACCATAATTATAAAATGCTAATGTATAGATTTAAATATTTGAAAAGTTCATAATCCACCTTTCAGAACAAATTTTCCCAGAGCAGCTTACAAAACTTTAAAAACAAATCTAAAATTTAAACTGAAATTATGCAAACTGAAACTAAAAGCACCATTAGAAATGTAACGTGTCCACTAGGGTTCGCAATCTGGGTGTCCTCCTGGATTCTCGGCTGTCCATGGATGACCATCTGACAGCCGTAACCAGGGGGGCCTTCGCACAAGTGCATCTTGTGCATCAGTTGCGCCCTTTCCTAGACCGAGATGCCCTCGCCACAGTCACCCACGCCCTTGTTACTTCTTGGTTGGATTACTGCAACGCCCTCTACATGGGGCTGCCCTTGGGGTGCATTCGGAGGCTCCAGCTGGTCCAGAATGTGGCCGCGCAGGTAGTTATGGGAGTTCCTCGTTACTCCTGTGCAACACCTCTCCTGCGCAAGCTGCACTGGCTCTCCAGGTCTGTTTCAAGGTGCTGGTACTTACCTATAAAGCCCTACATGGCTTAGGCCTGGGGTACTTGCAGGACCATCTTCTGCCTTCCTCCCACCGTCCTGTGAGCTCCCACAGAGCAGGCCTCCTCAGGGTGCCCTCAGTCAAACAATGTCGACTGACGGCCCCCAGGGGGAGAGAATTCTCTGTCGGAACGCCAACCCTCTGGAATGATTTGCCCACCGAGCTCATGATAGCCCCAGACCTCCTCTCCTTTCGCCGCGAACTGAAGACGTGGCTCTTCCATCAAATAAATTGATCTGCTAGGGGTTGCACAAACTGTAATAAATTTAAATATGGTTTTTAAGGGGTTTTTAACTTATTTTGTTATATTGTGATTTGTATTATTGATTGTTGTGTAAGCCGCCCTGAGTCCTTCGGGAGAATGGCGGCATATAAATCACAAAAATAAATAAATAAATAAACTATAAAATAGTAGAAAGAACATAACATATAAAGTTCTATTGCAGCAAAAAGTGTTAAAAAGTAGCAATCATGTGACCTCACTTGAGGGACTTTTCATAAAAGTCCTGTTCCAAAACTGCCCACTTACTATACCTCAGCAAGGATGGTATCTTAAGCAAAGTCTCAGATTTAATCATGTGAATAGGAATGCGTAAAAACAGGCGTCTTTCCAATATATCATATCTTATGTTCTGTTGGTTTGTTTGATATCCCATGTTTTCTTCAAGGCAGTTTATGTATGAATCTTCTTTATTTGTCCTTACAATAACCTATTAGGAGGAGTGAGTTAAGAAAGAGCAACTGGCCAAATGTCATAATGGAAATTTGGTCTTCCCAGTCATAGGGCTACACTTTAGTAAGTACCTCCCACAGGTTCTCTACAGTTAAAATCTGTATCTTTGAATTGGGACCAGAAACAAACTGAGAGATGTTGAAGATGTTTTAGTAATAATGTGATAAATAATGTCCATGATTTGTACAACATGAAGCTATCAAAACTATCAAACGGAAGTCATGATGACAAAGGTTGTACGTTGTCCCTTTGCTGTCTTTAGAAATGTCTGCCTACCTTTCCACCTGTTTTCCAGCCAGTAGCTGTTGACAGAGGTGCACTTGACCGGTCACCCTCTCTCTTGTGGATGGAGAAAGTATCAAGGGATTTTATTTAAATACTGGAGATACCAGTCCTGGCTCTTCTCAAATGTATATCTACTTCAGTCAAGTTTCTATTTTCTGAGAGGTTGGCATAAACTGAGGATTTTTTTCTTTAATTAGCCTGGAGGTTTCCATAAATAATCTTAAGAAGTCCAATCTTCATGAACTCTAGCTTTTGGAAATGTAGGAATCTTACACAGAATATCTTTATATAAAAACTTTTCTCAACTTTTATTCTCTCTAAATGGCCATGTTAAAACATGTTGCTTTATAATGGAACCAGCTGCTCAAAAAACTACAGAAGCACATCAATATATTTTTCAAAGGTCCCTCAAACTTTTAGATCCACCAAAAGAAAACAATCCTGCATCCATTTCATGAGAAAAGTCCTTCACTCCTCTGCTCACAACAGAATACCTTATACCACCAGACTTGAAATTTTGGGCTTAGACAATTTAGAACTTTGCAGTCTTCGGTCCGACCTAAGTGTAGTACATAAAATTATCTGCTACAATGTCTTAACTGTCAATGAATACTTCAGCTTCAACCAAAACAATACACGAGCACACAGTAGATACAAACTTATGGTAAACCGCTCCAGGCTTGATTGCAGAAAATATGATTTCAGTAACAGAGTTGTCAATGCCTGGAATGCACTACCTGACTTTGTGGTTTCTTCTCCAAACCCCCAAAACTTTAACCTTAGACTGTCTACTGTCGACCTCACCCCATTCCTAAGAGGTCTTTAAGGGGCATGCATAAGTGCACCAGCATGCCTACCATCCCTGTCCTAATGTTCCCTTTTATTTGTATCCATTTCATGTATTCATAATCATGTTTATACTTATATCTATTATCTAATACATGCTTGACAAAAATAAATAAATATAAATAAATAAATAAATATAAATAAATATAAATAAATAAATAAATTTCTTCCTCCAAAGGGGTTATTAAAAAGGTAAAGGTAAGGGTGTCCCCATGGGTTTTACCTCACTAGTTGTGACCAACTTTAGGGGGCGGTGCTCATTCTGTTTCTTAAACCAAAGAACCAATGTTATCCAGAGACGTTTCTGCAATCAATTGTCCAGCATGACATTATGCTGCTGTACAAAGCTAAAGATGGAATGCTGTTATCTTCTCACATGCTTATATGCAGCACTTATTCATCTACTCTTTTGTATACTTTTGACTGCTAGGTTCGTGACAAGTGACAGGAGCTCACTCTGTCTCACAGCACTCAGGTCTCGAACTATGAGCTGTAGACCTGATCCTAAAGGGGAAATTATTCTTGCATAATTCATTCTCCCTCCCTCCCTCCCTCCCTCCCTCCCCCCCCCTCTCTCTCTCTTCCTCACCCCTAGTCTTGAAATATGCCTATTCCATGTCACAATTTTGGGAAAAGTCTCTTGATATCAATGGATTCATTGATAGGATATTGTCAGGCTTCTGGTTTTCTTGTTTCTTTATTGGGCTTTCAGTTCTTTTCAGACTTAACAAAAACCTATTTAGTGCTTGAGTGGTTGGAGCAGAAGTTGTCCTCTAAAGTAGCTCCTCCTGCTTGATACCCCTCTCTCCAATCACCTGCTCTGAACAACTGTCATTCTCCTGTTATTGCAATTTCTGATTGCTGAAATGAGATGATACGTTATGCTGCCCTTAGTAGCCTGATAAAACTGATTTTACAGGCTATCACTGCTTGCCTGCACAATAGGTACTTTTGTGCCTTTCTTTTGTTTGTCTCCTGGTGCTTATTTTCCTATTATATAAGAGGCAATTACAGATTTGCTTGGCTTCTGAAATATTTTTGTTTCAAGAATAAGAATTCCTGAACCTTTAAAAACATGATAGCGAGGAAAGCAATTTCCTGACTTACTGGGGATGGTTCCAGTTGCAGAATAACTTTTAAAGGAAACACTTAAACTGATTTTACTGTATGATTATTTTTTTTGAAGCTGAGCTCCATTTAAATTGAACTCTGTCTCTTTAAAAGAAGACATTTCAGTAGCTCACATTACAATCCAGCTGCAAGAGAAGGGCTACATCACCTAGCTTGATATGCATCATTCCACATGATTGAATGTATTTATAGATGAACTAATAAAGAACTGAAATGGGAATGCATTTTGATCTATTGTTGATAATGTGCAACATCAGAAGAAATATCAGGATGCTGCTATAGTTACATTGTGCCTTCCTACTGTATAATCTGTATAGCAAATGCTTTTTTTCTTAAAAAAAAGACTTTTAAAATAACCTACTGTAAATGTGGACATTCCATCTCTTACTAATGTGAGATGAAGTATATAGCTGTTAATCTATATTAGAATGTTTTAAAGCACATGACTTATATGTGTGAAGTTATGAAAGTCCCTGATGGCCTTATTCATGAGTTATTTATTGAGGTAACTTTTTCAATAAATACAATCCACTGGTGTGTGTGTGTGAGAGAGAGAGGGGGGGGGAGAGAGAGAGAGAGAATAATAAAGACCATTTTCATCATGTCTACGTCTTTTGAATGACATCCATTCTTGCATCATATGCTGTATCTGTCTGCAGTTTCTTTTTATACTAGAGTCACCTTGACTTAATATAGCCAGTATGCCTACATTTTACCTCAGTCTTGCCAATGCTGTTATTTTATTTAGGCTTATTAAGTTTTCAAAAATCTCACTTTTGAATCACATTCATATTCTGTTGTATAGCAACTTTTTTTTCTTACTGTCTGCAGCTCACTTACAAAGAGACATAAAAAACTAAACTGATATCTGATTCAAGCAATGTCATAAAACTCTTAAAGCTGCTTGTTGCCAATATTCCTCAGCACAATAAGTGTGATTGTGTGAAGCATAATACGAAAAAGATTTTGGCTTACTGAAGTACATATATTGTGATTTTAATGGTTTGTGCCTCAGTGTTTTACATCAGAGTAGATTAAGACTATTTTAATGTGTGCCAACCACAGTTTCAAAGGAATTTTCTGAAACATTCAGGGGTAGTGCAGGATGCTTTTAAAACTCAGAGTAGGAGAGAGTTAATTTAGTTTCTCTTCTATTCAAAACCTCTCATACAGTTCCTTCTCTAATACAAAGTTGAGAGATATGTCTGATAAATAAAAAGGACTGCCGATACATATAAAACAGATTTTTAAGACTGCTACCATTCAGCACATATCTATCAAAATAAAGGTGAGCTAAAATTGTGGTAGGGAGGAGGAGGAGGAGGAGGTTGCAAACTCCAGCTAAAACCAGTTTTCCCCCCCTCTTAATTTCAACAGATTTGACAGCATGGCAGATTTGTATACTGCCCTCACCCAACAGGAAAATGAATCTCTTTCCCTCACAGATACATTGCAGTAATTACGTGCGGATTGCTGTGATGGTATGTGGAAAAGGCTTTGGGAGATTAGGCTAAGAGATGGTGCCAAGGGAATGGTCAGATAAGAGACAGCAGGTGATTAGTGGGTGGGGCAAGGGGCAAGTTCTTTCAGACTTCCAGGTTTTTGGCAATGTAACTTTAAATAAAATAGAATTAGTTCATCTGGTTGTGATTCCTATCTGATCTACCTTGCAAAGCTGAAAGTACAAATGCAAGTAGAAAAATAGGGACCACCTTTGGTGGGAAGGTAACAGCATTCCGTGCACCTTTGGCGTTTAATCATGCTGGCCACATGACCACGGAGACGTCTTTGGGCAGCGCTGGGTCTTCAGCTTTGAAACAGAGATGAGCACCGCCCCCTAGAGTCGGGAATGACTAGCATATATGTGCGAGGGGAACCTTTACCTTTACCCCCCATCTTCATTACAGCCTAGGAAAAGTCTCTTCTGAGCCTCTTACCTCTCCCACCATCCAGCTGTGGGATAGGCTCTTATCTGTTCATATCTTTGGCAGAACAGAGAGTGCTTTAAAAATAAAAGAATAAGAAGTACAAATGTTCAGATGCATTTCTGCTGAGCATGAGTGGCTTTGAAGATTAGCCTAAATCAAGGCTAACTGGGGAATTCTAGGAGTATGAAATAAAAATGGCTATATATGTGAAGCAAGATTTAGTTAATGTATTTGAAATTGCAGAAATAATAAAGAGGAGGAGCCTGTAATTGAATATAATTAGAGTTATGGTTTGTAATTTGGAAACTAATTGCTTCTACATGCCCTTATAAACTATTCTAATCATCACCAAAAAAACACCAAAAGGAAGATTACTGTGTTAGATTTACTGTATAGTGACTTCCCTGGAAATTGTTATTACAAGGATATATTTATTTTGGATGTAAACATTCAGTTTCTCAACAAAATATTTTTTAGCATTAATATGCTAGAGAATATAATTATAGTGGGTGTCTTTTAAATTGTTTTGTTCATTTCTGCATTCTGCCTCATTTACACTTTGAGTTATTAGATAAATAATCTTACATTTTCTTAAGATAACGCAAATCTATCATAGGCAGGTTTAATGGCCTAATTAGGTGCTGCTTGAAGTATTCAGTTTTTTTAAAACCTTTCATTCCAACTTCCACACTGTTTTAGAGGAACTATATTAAACATATTTTGAACATATTTCCTTTTAGAAAAATGGTTTCTTATATAAAGGTTATAGCCTAAACTAAATTTTTTAAAATTCTAAAAAAAAAAAAAAAAGACCTAGAAATCTCTTTATTATAATAGATACTTTTTGAAGAAAATAAAGATTTTAAATTTTATTTGTATTTCTTAATAAAGTTGGTACAACTATTAACATATTTTAAATGGGAAATTTTGTGTTTTAAAAGTTTCAACACAGAGCGTCGCGGTGAGACAGTCGGGGAATTAGAGGGCTCTGATGAGCTCCACGAAAACCCAGACTGACGAACCACTGCCGATGGGTCTTTGGACCAGAACCGTCCTGTAGGGATGGGGAAGAAGGAGAGCTACCTCGGAAGACCAAGAGGAACAGGCAAGTTCCTCAAAGGTCAGAGGAAACTTTCTATGACGTGGTGGCAGGGGATGGCAGCCATTGCAGCTGCCACGAAGCTGGGGCAACCAGATTAAGCATTGAGCAGGAGTGATGAATGGAACGGAGTTTTGGGAAGCCGGGTGAGTGACAGTCAACCCTTGGTTTGAAATAACAATAAGGAAAACATCTTTTTAACTTTAAGACCCCTAGTGATGAAACAGCGGCTAATGAGCAGGGTGGGAAGAAAAGAAGATTCTGAAGTGCAATCTTAAAGGGATAAAAACCCAATGGAAAATTGACTTTTGAACAAAATTATTTGGAAATTTTAAATAATTAGAGAAATTGCCCCAAGATTGGTTAAAGGATCGGAAATAAATAAATAGATCCTTGGTTTTTTTTTCTCGATTTTTAAGAAAAACAAAAAGAATGGACAATAAGCTTTAAAACTGAAGTGTTGTATAAATAAAAGAAAAAAGGAAAAAAGAAGTGAGAAGAGTTGTTTAAATTCAGACTGGACTATAAAACTGATTTGATATTTTTAAAAGCTAAAAAGAAAAAGAGAAGCTAAATAAGATTGTTGAGGATTGAAATAAAATGGATACTTATTTGACAATTGGTAATTGTGGATTGCAGAGAGACACCTTCAGGAGTAAAAAGGAATAATTGCAACTTGGTCTTTGTTTGAACTTTACAGATAAAAACCGTGAGAACATTTGGGGGAGGATTTCTTTGTCTGCAAGCAGCTCATCTTTGTGGGGGGGGAAGTTTCAACACAAATGATGCCTAGTGCTTGAACAATTAACTGAAAAGGGCATTATAAACACAGCACAGACAAACTGATAGGTTGCATTCGTGAAAGATTTCAGAGCATCACTAACTTTTACAAATTCACTCTCCTTTTCAAATATTGCTAGATATGACACTTTTTGGCTCTTACGCCTTTAATATACAAAGCTGCTTTTGATGGGAAGAGTCAGATCAAGAGATTCATGAAGACACTTTAACTTTTGCATCCAGCTCTTAGATGACAATCTTTCATTAATTGACAGTGGGAAAAAATGTTATGCCTAGAATTGGCCTGATGCCTGTTACAGGTATAATCAAGTTTGTGTACGTATGTGCGTATGTCAGTTTGGACTCCTGACAACAGCCTGGATAATTCTCTGCAATTTTCTTGGTGAGGTTTTTTTGGAAATGATTTGCCGTTGCTTGCTTCCTAGGACTGAGAATGAGTGACTGATCCAAAGTCACCCAGCTGGCTTTGTACCTATGACAAGACTCAAACTCATGGTCTCTGGATTTCTAGCATGTTGCATTAAACACTACACCAAACTGTCTCTCTATAATAGCGTTTAGAGCCACAAAATTGTTTACCTCATGATGATAAATTTACCCTTAAATTTGAAGAGTGAGCAGAAGGAACAGCTTCTTTGGCTTCTTTTCAGTGTTTCTAACACTTCAGTGTGTTGTTGAGTTTCTTTTGCAATTTCACTGCTGTCCACCTCTCATTGCTGCTCTTTTTTTTCCCTCACGCTTGTCAATTGAATTCACGTATCTGTGCTTTTTATATTCTGTTTTGTCTTTGTCTATCTCCTCCATATCTCACTTTACAGAACCTTCACCAGCTCAAACAGATTCACACTTTGAGGCAGATGAATGAGCAACTGCTGGCCGAAAACAGGGCTTTGACCCGGGTGGTAGCCAGGCTCTCGCAGTCCGCTGAGCCCCCAGAGTCAGAAGAGCTATAGCAGCTCCCCTTCCAGTTGATCTCACCTCTCCTTCCATTCTTCCAGGCAGGTCTTTGCTCTTATTATCTGTTCGAGCTATCTGCTACTCATTCTGCTTTCTTCCTAAACGTGTTTAATAACGAGGATGCCACACCAATAGCAATATGCCATTGAATAATTTCCTTTTCAAGTGCTCTTCCCTCAAGGTATAGTCCTTATTTTGGAGATATCATTCCTGATTTGTACAGTTGCTCCTTTTCAAGGTATGCATTTTCTGCATGTGAATTTCATATCGAAGAACAACCTCCAATATAATTAAATTTTTTATTTTGGCTTTACTTTGCCTTTTAAAGACAGTGCTGAATAAAGTGTGAATGAAAGAAGTAGAACGAATGATCAGAGTACAGGTGTCTGGTTGTCCCAAGTGGTATAGTAGATTAACACAGTATGGTAGAATAATGTACTTCTGAAAATATACATTAAAAAACTTTATAAACTAGCAATTTGTAAATGATCTGAGTTGGAATATATGGAGCAATTTAAAATTTGCCATGCACTGAATCATTATAGTATATCACACAGACCTTGACTTATGAGTATTTGTTTAACAATAGTTTGAAATTATGATGGCACTCAAAAACGTGATTTACAATCATGTAATCACAATTTGGGTGCTTGGCATCTGGCTCACATTTACAACCCTGCAGTGAGCTGTGATCACATAATTGTGATTTGCTACGTTCTCAGCTGGCTTCCAACAAGTAAAGTCAACTGGATTTGCTTAACAACTGTGTGTTTCACTTGACTGGGTTAAAAATGGTCATAAAATTGGGTTTGGTTATATAATGGCTCAATGTCTGCATCACTTATTGTCCAAAATTCCAGTCCCAACTGTGTGTGTAGGTCCAGTACTACCTGTATTATACTACATATTGTGAGCTACTAGTAAGACAATAAAGCTATATTGAAACCACAGTTTGTAATTCAGTGTAGAAGTACTATAGGTTGAATTCTGAACACAAGTCTAGTGTAGTATTCCTATTTTTGCCACCAATTATGCTTAATATTTTTCATATTTTATATATTAATTTGAGATATAAGAACCAGTACTAAGTTACTCAATTTTTTCATTAATATTTCGTAAGCATCTAGAATGTGACATTTCAATAATGCTATGATACAGTAGAGCTACATCTTTCAGATTAACCTCTTCTCATTAATCTCTATGCCAGAGAACACAGCTAATAATGCATTTAAGACTCTAGACCAGTCAGCTGCTGTTCAAGGGGCAGCTGGTCAGGAGAGTATTCCCACAAATATATCTTGTAGACCAGTTGTGTCACAAGACTACTACAGTACAGTCTAGGTGGATTACCCTTGAAGAGCATTCAGAACTAATGTAGAATTCATTAGCACATGCAATATTGGGTGTCATAGTACACCCAACTGACAAGGCTACATGAGTTACATTGATTCCTGGTAGGCTTCCAAGTGCAGTTCAAGGTTCTGGTGGTCACTTCTAAAGCCCTGAACAGCATGAGGCTAGGTTATTTGCAGAACCCAATGGTTTCTACTGATCTCACTGGATAATAGAGTGAGCATGCTCTGAGTCTCATTTCTAAAGCAGTGACTCTTGATGGCTCCTATGAAATGTGCTTTCTCTGTCATAATACCTGTCTTATGGAACAGCCTCCCCTGAGATATAGACAGCACTGGCCCTGGTAACCATCCAGAAGGCCATGAAAACCTCCTTTACTCCCATCCCAGGGCATTGAGTTTAAGATGTTAATGGAACCTTAGCACAGGTATGACCATATTTGATATATCAATAGTGAGATTTTTAAGGGCCTCAATCAAGTTTTTTCTGTAATGGATTTGTACATTTTGGATGATGTTTTTATTTCTCTTCACTGCCCAGAATTCCTTTGTTAGATGAGCAGTTATATAAATGTGTTCAAAGAATAAATTATGTCTTCTAATTCTTTTGGTTCCAAGCAAATTCTGAAGATCATTGGCTTGATCTTGAAAATCCAGTGTTTTCTTTCATACCGTCTTGTCTCAGATCTAGACTTTTCAGTTTTAAAATAAAAATGATTGCACTTGGTGTTTATAAAATTCGTGGTACTTATAAAGTCACCTTGTATCTGTCCTTAATTAATCATAGATGCCATTAAATCAGGTTCAACTCCTAATGTTTGCATGGATGAACACTCTATTTTGACTTATCTCTAGCAATAGTTGGAAACTGCATTCACTCCAAAATGGAAGTTGGATGGATAGAATCTATATGATGATACCTGGGATAACTTTGATCCTTTGCGTATCCAAGAGCAAAGTTCTTGATTATCTAAGAATGGGCAGAGTTCTCTGTGATCTAAGCTCTGCTACATGTGGATTGGATCCTTACTACCTTGCTAATGAATATCACTGGAGGGGGAGGGACTGAATTGGATTCAGAGTGTAGTCAGTGCTTCTTTGAGGGAAGAGTAGCTCTGACAGAGACATCAGTTTTCCCATTCTTCAAGAAGCCAGTCTGAATCCAACAGAAATGGATAACTGCCATCCTGTCCTCAAAATCTCCTTTTTTGGGAAGAATATTGAAAAAGTGCCAGGACTAAAATTTGTCCTTGTCCTCCTAAATTTCTCAATGTTTGTTAACCACAGCATATGTAGATTACCTTAGAGTTCTAAGAGTTGGAGGTGGCGGATTACTCCAGTCTTAGTGTGCATGTCCAATAAGCCAAAAGTTGAACCCTCAAATATTCCCTTATATGAGTACTATGAGGCCTCAGGGCTTTCCCTTATCCTATTTAGTATTTTCATGAAGGTGTTGGAAGATTCCATGCACCCATTAAAATTGAAATTAGTATGTTGATAACGTCTAGTTGTATAACTTTACTCATCACTGCTTTTAAAGCCTTAAATGGCCAGAGAGCACCTATCAAGGATCTCCATCTGCATGATGAGAGGAGCATGATGAGAGGAGGCTTGGTGGAAAGCATTCTCTGTGAGGGTTCCACCCTATGGAACAGCCCATTTCTTGGGGCTAGTATGAGCCTGTGCTAATGGCCTCTATAGTTAGTAAAGAAATGATTCTTCCAGAATACCTTTAGCGTTGTGGGGGCATTGATAATAAAATTAGTGTGTATGCATAAACATATTGTACAGTATATGAATGCATATGTGTTTGTACAGTATGTGTGATATGTATGTATGTATGTATATGTATATGTATACATAAGTAATTTGCATAAGTAAAATAACACATAGCTGTTCCAAGAATTTTCTCAAATTTCTTAAAATCCAGTCATTCACTTTATCTGTAGCCTTCCCTTTCTTAAACTTTTGTCAACCTTGTAAAGCCTCTCCCTGCCCCCAGCCCATCCATTTGAATCAGATGCTCAAACTATGATGATTAAGGAAATGGTCAATCTTTGTCTGATCCCAGATTGACTATTTTTTTTGCAGTCCATGGTAAACTTCTTCAAAATATATAAATGAAAGGATCCCCAGTATTTTTCTGAATCTCCCACTTTCACAGCTATACCTATCTATAGCATGTATAGTAATCTCACTGTTTAGCTCAGAGTTGAACCACAGATCTTGATAGAAGCCCTTCCTTGATTTAAAAAAAAATTATGTACAAATAAGAAAATCTATATATTATTTTTCTAACCCACTATTGTGAAGTCAGCCTTGATAGAAATAGTCTCACCAGTGCTGGATTCCTTTAAAGTGAGGAGATTCTATTAGTTTGTCATTCAGGGTTTTTTGAGTTTCTCACCCCCTGTAGAGAAAAGAATTCAGGAATGATTTAAGGGAAAAGCAGGAATTAAATGCATTTTCAAAAATATTTTTGATTTGTTTGATGGATTAAATTGGATCCCTTTCCTTCATCATGCCTTGCCAATTCAATTCAAAATATTGCCTCTCCTTTTTATGAGTAACCCTTTAAGGATTGCATAATTTTAACATGCTTGCTTGACTGAGAAAATAACTTATACGTATTTTTTATCCTATCATATGGCAATAGAAAAATATATTGAGTTATTACTAGCCAATTGTGTATTTCTATTGGCAAGAGATGCTAAATAAATTTGTGTTTGTGGCTCCATCTTAAGTAGATAACAAATATTTCACTTCACTGATAAATGATCCCCTTTCTTTTGGGATCAGCTGTCAAAAGTGTTTCAGTACTCCTCATCTTATCAAGCACTCTCATTTCTTTCAACAGAAGCCTGTCTATAAGAATTCTTGGGAGCTGAATGGAGGCATATAGAAAGTATGCCTCCTTCGTTAAATATGTGCACAAGATGTCGTATTTTGTAAACTATTAAGAATCCAAATCTCTGGCCCAAAATAGCTTACTCTTGAATGTCCTTGCGTAAGAATCACTTGGCATTTCTTAAGCACATTTTACTAATATCACTTTTTTCATAGTCCAAATTGTTAATCAACTAAAATGACATTTTACATTTCAAAAATGAAGAAAATTTAACTCACACAAGTTCTTGTGGAACACACAAGAAATTGAAAGCCATTGAAAACTGACAAAAGTCATTAAAAACTGGCAGAATTTTACTAAAAACATTTTCCACAAAGAAGTTCATGCCATTTTCTTCTCTTCGGGTATGTGAAATATGAATTTCAATAATCGAAATAATAAAGCCTAGTTTTTGAGCAACTTATCATTACTATTCTGGTATGTTTGTACTCTATAATATGTAACAGAAGATCTACCAAAACCAGATTCTTCGATCCATAACTGATTTGTTACACAAAAATGCGATATACATATTTGCTCTAAAATGTTTAAAGTTGGTCAATTTCCTTTCAAAATTGAAAAAAATAGACTATTCTTTTTCCAAATGTAATTAAGTTTGTTATTAAGATTAAAACTGGATGTTATAAAAAGGATAGAGGTTTCTTAGTTATCTTATTTTGAGAGGTAAGTCTGAAGAGAGGTGCCCATAGTATTTTCTGCCTTATGTATCAAAGTAACTTGATTAATTTGGAGTATATTATGCCTTGTTATGGCTGAGAGCAAGGCATCATTTGTTGCTCTGTATCAGCCAGTGAAATCATTTGGGTCAATACATAATTTTCTGTTCTGCATATATCTGGGATGATTTCCCTCTTCTGTTTTAGGAAGGTAAAATGCTCTTACGTTGAGTAGGGAGAGTTGGTCATATGCTAAGCAAAAGCCATTTATAGGAATACAGATTACTACTGTATACATTACTCTTTTTTTCCCCCTCTCCCCACTTTGCCTCCCCCATCCCCACCCAGTGGCTGGAATGTTCTGGGACAGTCAGCACAGAAATGTTTTGATGCCCTATCTTGTCTTTGAAACAGGTTTTGACAGAGCTGAAGTCAGACAATCAGCGGCTGAAAGATGAGAATGGAGCACTCATCCGAGTCATCAGTAAACTCTCAAAGTAGCATATTGAACAAAGGATGGGCAGAAAGAGGAGATTTCTGTGCACAAGCTGCCAACCCTGCCACCGACTTCCGATCTTCCAGTTGAAAGAACTGCTGGCAATTTAGCCATGGACCAGTTGGCAACACACACAGCTCCTTGCACTTGCTGGGCATTTTTATTTTGCACAGTGCTTACCCCACCCCTTTCTTCTAAAAGCATGCCTCACCACAAGTTTATTATTTTTACAATATTGAAGTAATTTATTCAAAGGGACAAAGAGTGATTGGCACTGTCTGAACTACTCAAACCATCTGCTGTAAACCCAATATGCATCCAACCTTAATCTGATGTAAAGAAGTATCTACTGTAACAAGTGTTATAGAAGTGACTATAGTGTCGATTGAACATGTCTTAAGATACTGTCATGGAATAGGAATAGGGAATGAAATGGAATTACTCTTCCTTCTGGAATTTGGGAGTCTGCAGACTGTGAAAAACTTGTTGGTTTATTTCTTTGGGAGTCTCATAATGGTGTCTTGCCTTGGAAACCATATTCTACATATTTCTCAGTACTTGACTGATTTATTTAATGTTAGATTTGAAATCAGTTTAATATTGGGGCCCAATAATTGTTTTCTCCTTTCCATCTTTCCTCAAGATGCTTCCTACTGGGTTTTCTTTTTCATGGTTGCTTTCTCTAGGACTGTTTAATAGATTACACCTTATAACTGTCACATTCATTAGCATTCTTTTTTTTTCAAGAATTCTGACGGAAGGACATCCAACAGCAAAAATTGCTTAGGGTGGATTTCCACTTGTATAAAATATCCATGCAGGATGTATCTCTGCACAAGATATCAGCGTATCTTTTTATAAGCAAAATGATTCATTTACCAGTGAAGTAATAACATTGCATAAAAATCAGGGCAAATAAGTTGGATTTAAGATAATGTTCATTAGGTGCAAAGTTGAAAACAAGTGTTTTCAGAGTTTAAAGTGGAAGAAGGCTGGTGGCTAGAGGTGCTTTAGTCCTGTGCAAAATGCTGTCTCAAGTCTTGGTGGAAAACCTTGATAAAAATTATACTACTAATATTTGAGAAGTTTAATGCAATGTTTCATTTGCACAGTTGTAAACATAAATGCACTTGTCTTTAATATCAATAGTAAGATCAGTAGCACTCACACTCTGGTTTCTGGTCATGCTGGAAATGAATGCATTAACTTTTATAGATTCTCAGAATACTAGCGGCTTCAGAGACTGTGCTTCTCTGGTTATAACGATGAGATTTCACTTGAAGCACTTGATATATTTTTACAAATCCTGACCACTTTTCTTTTCTTTCTTCCTTTATATTCCAAAGCATGATGTCACATTTTAAAGCTATACTTTTTGGTCTGGATTTAGTCAGTTTTCACAACTGATTAGAGCAGAGTCTTTGGGATTTAAGAAAAGCAGCTTATACATAGATACAAGTGAGCAGTAGTACTTCAGACCTTTTTGCCATCATTGCTCAATGGTGAACACAATATGGCTTTTTAAAATCTATTGTGGACTACTATAACAAAGAGGTGACTGATCTTTTCTCTTTCATCTTTTTGCTCAGTATTCTCATGTATTCCTCTTGCTTTTACTGGCTACAAAGAAATGCAGAATTCTGTCAAGAGCCAGGAGTTGCCACCTATGAACTGACTAATTCAGATATTGGTTGTCTGATGTAGTGATCAGTGCATTCACAATACTTAGAGTAGAGGTCTTCAAACTTGACAGCTTTAAGACTTGTGGACTTCAACTCCCAGAACTCTCCAGCCACAAGTCTTAAAGGTGCCAAGTTTGGGGACCCCTGACTTAGAGCTTTCTAATTTAGCTCTGAGGTTCTCAGTAGTCCTTTGGTTTCCTCTGTCCCCCTTTTTGGGAACTTTGGATATTGTCCAGATTTCAAGGTATATCTAATTATATGTGAAAGTTAAATACATTTTGTCATTGTAATGAATTTTATTCATGATATTGCCTTTCCACTGCCTAACTCATTTCAGCCCCATAGAGGATTGTAGAGAGATATGAACAAAAGATTTTTAGTTGGTCCTGTCAAACTCTACCATAAACAGTCATGGAAATGAAAAAAAGAATCATTCTGTAAGAGTTCCTGCATAGTACTATTGCTATATTATGCCTGGAATATAGTAACTTAAACCAACCTTAGTTTTAATATCCAAAAATCTAAGGACAAATATAAATAAGGCCTACTATGAAGAATTGTGTCCTATCTAGTCAAGAGTTGGAATTAGATCAAATTGAATTTTGCCTAGAATTGCCTGATCTGATTAATCATGAAACAATCCAATATGCTCACCATATTTATTTTTATTTTTTTGCGGGTGTGGGGGGCAATCGGGTGAAAACAGATTATTCCTTAGGATGTCATTAAGGTGAATGGCAACAATCAACATCTTAACATTTTAGGCCTAAAATATTTTTCTTATAGGATTTCAAACCATCTTCAAACTGTTAAATGAACCCATTTTTATCCTGAGGCAAAGAAAATCTTAGTCCAGTTTTAAAAGCTGAAATATGAACGAGATTTGTTCCTTCTCTCAAAAAATGATGAAAGGAAAATCTTGAATGGGAGTTACTTATTTCAACAATATAACTACCAATTCAAGAACTAGTATATGTTTTAATATCTTATTTTAAAATTTTCATTTGAAACCAGGAAGTATTTTCAAGAAACTTCCTGATTTAATGAAGGGCTGAATGTGTAGATAGGCAAAAGGCATATTCATGTTTAAATCAAATTATTTTAAAGTTTTTTATATGATCAAGTAAACTAGCCTGAAGAATTCAGGACTCCTTGTTTTTAAAGGATATCAAGAACAAAAATATTACTCCTCTCACTGGTTATTGCTCTGACCCAATTAAGTTTAGATTTAGATTAATGTTCTGTTTTAATTGTTCAGGCAGCTCAAATGTTCTCTCCATAAGCTGCAAATGATAGAGGAGAATGTTGAAAGTTTAGCCTGTGACATGAAAGCTTTCAAGCTTGTGGATGATAGAAATTTTTATTTAAAATGGCAAATGAATGGTTCTGTTTTGGTTCTTGTTCCTGAAAGCAGTCACCAATGAATTTTTCCATCTCTTTAAGATTTTAAAAATCCTTGTGCAAGTGCTTTAAGAAGCATAAGAAGAAGCACAATTTTATTTCTTGCAAATGGGGAAGTTCAGTGGGATTTGTCTAGTAAGAATTAAATTTCATATGAAACTAGAGGTACTACATGTTAAAAGAACTAAGTATAGGAAAACAAACATAAATAGGGAAGAAAGTCTTTATAGCCATTTAGTGATAGATTGGTTTACGAGAAGGCTCTCTTCCTATGGATAAGCTGCTCATAGAACACAAAAGGATGAGGGAAAGACGGGTACGTAGGTGCAAGAGCAAGTATATATGAGTACATTTGAATTTTAAAAAGTTTGTTTAGTATTTATTTGTTTCTGTCCATATTGCTTTACTGTTAATGGAAACAATTCATGGATGAAATCTGGATGATCAGGGAGCATTAGATGAATCTAACTTGATCATTTTCCAATGCATATGCACTTGATTTTTACTATTGGAAGCTAGTGCAGAATCATTGATATATCACTTTCTTCTTTTCCCTTAAGGGATGTTTATATTAATAATTACCATTTAAAACACTTATTCCCATGGAATAATTCAAAGTATAAGGCTAATCATGTTGCTGTTTGCTGATAAAGCATTAAAAATAAATTAAATACAATCCCTGGGCTATCACTGATATATAAAGATTAAGGTTTGATATTTCTTAGGACAAAAATGAGATACCTGCGGCCCTTCAAATGTTCCTGAAATCTCAGCATCCCTCACCATTTAACATGATGGTTGAGACTTCTGTAGTTCAATAATTTCAGGAGCCTTCACTTCCCCCATTCCTGCTTTAGACTAAAGTTAACATTTGTCCCTAACTGAATGATATAAATGTAAAGAAAAATGTAAAGTATATATCCCTTCTGGGACTTTTAAACAATTCCCCAGCCATAAAAATATTTTGTTATTGGGAAGAGCAAAATGTAGTCCTTTGCCCCCATTTAAACCTGATCCATTGGGTCATCAAGTTCTCCTTTCAAATTACTAGGATGCTTTTCGAAAAGTAACCAAAACCTTCCCCAAATTGTGAAGAGTTTGAGGAAGAGTGCCCCAGTGTGCAGTACATCAGGAAGCTTTCCACAGTGTATATACAGATGTGTCTCAACACATCCCTCTCAATTATTCTAGTGCTTACCAGAACCTAAAAATGAACTTGTTTTGACAGGATTTTTCGCAAGCAAATTGAATGTCCTGTCACAAAGAATGTACTTCGTCCTTGTCCACTCTAATATATGCATTTTTATGAAGTCCCTCAGCTTTGGTACAACAGGCTTCGTTTTCCCCATCTTTGACCTTCCAGCTCCACTCAGCCTGCTGCCATATTAGCTGACCTGGGAGAGAAGCTTCTGACTTAGGGATATTAAAAATGGGAAGCAGAAGGTCTGTATCTCAAAGGCAACTATAATATCTTTGTTTCAAGCTTTCAGTTTCCCAGGGCTTTTTCTTTGAATGGTGTGTTTGATCACATTTATTCTGTGTTTGAAATCTTTTTGTGTGATTCTACTAGAGGCAGCATGTTCCAAGAAGAGTTTGTTTTTGTTTTTTTTTATCAAGATTACTTCTGAGCAAACTTACTGATAAATTCATCCATTCCCCAAGATTTCTTTATTTCTTGGGGCAAGTTGAACTCTGGGTGAATATAACTTTGTAGGTTCTTGAACCAACAGAAAGGTTAAAATCCGCTGTGTTATCTTTCCACTCCTGACTCTTTAGTATATAATATTGAGGAAAGTCAAAATCCCTTACTGTAAAAGCTATTCCTGAAAAAAGAACAGCATCCTACTGTTGGCTCATTAACTTCCCACATGCAAATATTCAAAGTGTTATCTGTTTTTAAAAAACCTTTTACAGCTCTTTGTAAATAACTAATTGGAGAAAAGACTGGCTTGTGTGTGAAGGAAGAGAATGTATTTTTATGCAACTTTTTTTGAGTGGCCTTCCAAATTTTGAGATGAATGCTTTTGTTTTCCTGATTGTTACATAGTATTCTAAGTATTATATGTTTGAAAGTTTGGGAATAATATTCACATCTATAATGCTTGTAAACACAACAGTATTTATAAATGAATAAAACAAATGCTTTAACACTGTCCTAATGTTTTAACTAATGAAAGCGTGTTTTCCTGCAGTTGACTTATTTCCTTAATGATTTTCTCTTTTGATTCAAGTTTCCTCACCACGTCATATATTAGTACTGCATTTGTTTGACTCTTAAGAAATAATGCCTAACATCATAGTGCTAAGCATAATCAGATGTAAAAATGAAACCGCGGTATTGAGAATTTGAACAATGTGGTGAATCAAGTTAGACGAGGAATTCTGATAAGGAAGTTAAGCTTGTACAGAAGGATTTCATATTGTGGTAAAATACTTCGAACATTCTGCCATGCTGTTTAAAATGACTTTCTGAGATACAGGATCTGTTTGCCCATTTCCCCCTGAAGTGACAAATAATAAATAAAACTATCTGCCTACAACTTGGTTCAATATGCAAATAGGGAATTTCAGACTCCGGGTCTCAGTATAGAGGCACTAATCTGTGGAGTTCTTGGTGTTCTCTGAGCTTGGTTGTTTTCTTGCAGATGTATCATTACTCAACTAGGCAACCTCGTCAGTGCTAGAAGGGAATGGGCCTTGCTTTATGTTTATGTACAAGTGATTTTCCCTGTCAGTGTTGGTGAGAATACTGATTAGTGTACTTGGGAGAGGCACTAATCTATCAATGAACTTTTAAATACAGAACCTTGATAGACATGAACACATGGCCCTGCTCCTTTGCTTCATTTATTTAAATAGGAAGGCATTTTTCTTCCTAGAGAGGCTGAGCCACTCAAACATTAGGATGGAGAGCATGTTGCATCAAACCATCTTAAAATTCTATAGAGAGTGGTTTTTTAGCACAGGAAGGAACTATTTTCCACAGGATAGGAGGCAAGGAAAACCAGATGACTTTGGCATCTTTATGTGACATTGCGTCCCAACCTGATCAGAGATCGAAGCACTGTTCTATGAACTGCCATCACATACGGCAAAGCTCCTGTCTGACCAAAAGCTGCTGTCAAATGAATCAAAAGAAGGAGGTTTTTTTTTCTTTTCATATTCCTTATGGTGACTTTTTGTCCTTGCTTTATTAATAATTCTTGTAGGCAATTGCTTTTTGTGGGGGAAGACAAATTTTATTAAATCCACAGGGGTGAGTTTGTTTTAATGAGAATTGCTGAAGGAAAGCTACCATCAGCATTCTGCATTGTAGGAAGGGAAATAATTATTCTTAAACAGCACCCACCCAGGGTTTTAATGCAAGAGCAACTGTCATGGCTGCATCTCACCTATGGCAGCAATCTTGTACTAAAAAATGGTCTGTTTTATATAGAATTTATTTATTTATAGAATTTATTTATATATTTAGAAGATATTCAAATGTGATATCAAAAGGTTGGGATATTTTGGAGAAATTGTGTCACAGTAACTGACAAGGACTACTCTATATAGCATGTAATTGGCTGGCAGATACCTAAGGCAACTGAGATACTCATGTACTGGAAGTTGTATTCCCCACTTTTCTAATCTGACAACACAGAGCATTTCCATCAAAACCAAGCAGGGTATTCTCAAACATCTCCATAAAATACATCAGTGATAAATTGTTTATTAGCTTGGTTCCAGAAAAGAACATAAAGTATGTTTACTCTTTTGCTGATTCCAGGTCCCACAAAGCTCAGAAGTCAATTGATGGCTATCAGATTAACACAGTTGGGAGGGGCCTTGTAGGTCATCTAGTCCAGCCCCCTGCCCAAGGAGGAGACCCTACACCATTTCTGACAGATGGCAGTCCAGTCTCTTCTTCAAAGCTTCCAGTGATGAAGCTCTCACGACTTCTGAAGAGTGAAATAAAATCTAATTATTATGCAACCTAACAGTTGAAAAACCACACACAATGGAATTGTCATGGGGATACATTGCTCAATAAAGTGTTTAATACTGTGCATTTCCCCCTAATAGTTAGCTAATCATCCATAAACACTACAAAAGGGTTTTTGATTTGGGGTGCTTGTTTGTTTGTGCAAAATTTGAAAAATAGCCAGCATTGGTTGCAGGTTAGTTTGTTAGCATTTTGGAAAGAGACTCCAACAGCAGGAATTATCCATGTTTCTTCTCTAGACAACAGGAGGAGCATGGCATTTTTTTATTGGCATCATTAGCCAGGTTTTAGAAAAATTACAGGTACAGCCACAATGTTCCACATGCCATTCTGATGCCTACGAGCTATACCAGAAGGAATAATCAGGCCCAGTTTCAATTAGCAAAATAATCTGGAAAAGAAATAACTTCTTGTACACAATTGTGCTTATGATTACAGAATAGCACAAGTTGGAAGGACCTCTGCTGTTGATTTGTGAGAAATATGCCTTACTGCAATATTTCCCATTAGCTGCTAATTACTGCTCTTATCTTCCACGTTTCTCCATATAATTCTTAACCCCAAACCAGAAATTCATCACATGGGTGCCCTGAAATGCCAGTGCCCCCACTGGTTGGCAGGTAATTCTTTTTAATTCACTGCAGTCAATGGAATGGCTTTATTGTGCATGAAGAAGCAGGAAAATTTAAGGAAGCATATTGTGCATATGGCTTTCTGATCCAGGCCAACCCAGAAATGAGTCCAAATGGGTGCTCATGCATTTGACTTGACAAAAATGTTTTATTTTGAATCAGGTTCAAATCATTCCTCGGTAGACTACAGGAGCTTCTAAAAAAACTCACCTCCTCCCATCTTCTAACTTAGAGATGATCCAATTTCTCTTTAATGACCTTAACATAAAGTGAGAATACTTCTATCACAACCCTCTAGTTGTAGTTTGATCCATCTATTGCACCTAGAGATCTAAGTACATTTTGTCTAAATTAAAATAGGATTGGAAGTAAAATCTTTTTAATTTGGAGTTCTTATTTATGTCCATGCAAGTGTGATTGCTCCTATGTCAGGAATACATTTTCTAAACACCTTTAACTGCAGAATTGGCAAGCTGATTTGTTTATTTTAAATCCAGCACTTTAGAAATATAAAAGGCAAGCTATGTAGATATGAAAGGAAGGATTGTATAGAAGTCCTGGTGGAAAGATTTCTTACACCTTATGATTGAGATTATATTAATCTGGTGTTTCTCTAACCAACATGTTGTAGTTGTTTTGGACCCTGAACTCCAGTATTCTCAGCCCCAGAGCTAAAGAGAATTTGTCTTACAGGGATAGCAATTTTTAAGTCGTATAATGAGACAAAATCTCATGCAGCTGCCAAAATTGTCTGATATTTATGACAATCAATTTCTCAGTCTATTTATTCTGAATTCTAAGATCAAACAAGTGTGTGTCTACTTTTAAATAAACACAAAGAGCATCTAGATATTTCAGCTAATTTCTTTAATAAGGAGACGCATATCATTACAAAATAACAGGTTGACAATAAAGACAGAAACAGTCCACATGAGGATAGGGAAGGGACCATTAAAAGCAGCTTCCTGCAGGCTTAGGGGAGTTGAATCACGTTGCACCTGAAGTAGGGAAGATAACTGGAGGTGAAGACTCCAGTAAATTTAGTCAGTTTGGGAAGCTTCTACATCACAGAGGAAATATGGCTGGAATGGGAAGGAGCTGAGGCCCCACCCTACACCTGAGTATCAGATGTCTGAAGCCTTTTGTAACCTAGCCTGTGGTGGGTCATCATGACCATCTCTTCATACAGCTGCTCTATTTGGAAGTTGGGGTGCCATCATCTCCCTCTGCAGTTATGCCTTTAATAGCAGCCTCAAATGCTATTAGGTGGTCAAATAATGATATGCTGATCTCTATTCATAAATATAGTGCTAAAGGCACAAAAGCACCTGGCACTTTCAAGCAGGTGGGAAAAATCCCAGTTAGCATGTATTTTTCTTCCTGAGCCATTTGCAACACTTCTGCACTGCTGCCATCACTGCTTAGATTTCTATAGTTCAAGTAGCATAAGAGGAGTAGGTCAGCAGTCCCTGATGACCAAATATATTGTCTTAATCAAAACTGCCTTGAGGATCTTCAGGAACTTTATTAATACTGCACCACTTTAAACACTAGCCTATTTCTCTCAAGAATGAGTCCTTGGTCCACTTATCCATAAACAACCAGTTATAAAATCACAGGAAGTAGAGGCCTCTTTGCCACACGCTTCTTAAGTACAGAAATAATTTTAGTTAAATTATGCTAGGTAGCCATTCTGAAAATTCTAGCTAAAAAGTGCTACCTTCGTCACTTAATTCTTGACCTGCTCACCAATCTTACCTCAATTTGAAGCTGTGCAATACATGATCATTTGCACCAAAGTGCAAAGTCCATGTACACAAAACATGGCTGCATCAATTATGTTTGTCTCTTAACCACTAAGAATTATGATTTTGCATCTTACTGAAAAAGGCAGCCACTATTTTAGGCAGAAAGACTGTGCAAGCTTTGAAAATAATTTATTTACAGTTCACTTTAATGAACTGATACCTTAAAGCAGTAGTATCTTTTTCTCAGTATTCCAACAAAGTCTTGAAAAAGAGGAGGCTGCTTAGTAAGAGAATTATTGCAGCAGTGGTGTGAGATCTGAAGCATTTCTTCCAAATAATTTTGAAAGCATGTGTTTTAGACTCTGTTGCCAGGCATAAAGTGACAAACAATCAAACTGCTAGTATTTGCCAAATAGCTCTATTTTTTTCAAGCTAAAAGGAAAGACCTCCGATGTCAGTTATTGCTACTCTATTTTGGAAAAGTGTCCAGCATTTAAATTTCCCCCAACGTGCCCAAGCAACCCCATGAGAAATTCAAATGGTGGTCAGCCTCCCAGGTATAGCTACTGCTATCCTAATAATTCTTGCCAAGAGGAACAGCCAAAATAGGCTATGGGCACTGATAGATTTGCCACATGATCCAGTTCCCAAGTCTGCCACCAGAGCCCCTACACACAGGCTAAGAAAAGGCTTCACACTAATGCCATTCATAGCCTAACAAGGTCAGACCCCAGGCAGGGCCTCAGCCTCAAGCCAGCCTTATCACTCATCAGTGACCCAAGTGGATAACATAACAGTTGGACAGCAAGACAGACAAAGAAAGCAGGGACAGGGAAGCAGAGAGAGCAAGGATCACTTGTTAGCCAATCCCTGTTCAGGATCCTGGCAGCCTGTGATCTAATATGGCTTCTAAAATTTGCTTCAACAGTAGAGGCTTCAACACCACACAGAACATTGAAGCTGCAATGTTGTGGCTATCTGAACATAGTAAAAATGCCACCAGTTTTGCAAATATTAATTATACAAGACACTGATGAAACTTACTGCCATCTTGGTGTTATATCTTATCCCACCCCTCCCTGCTTTCACCGAGTATATATTTTAATGGATCAAGCATGCTTTGTTGCATTTTTTTTTTGTTTAAAAAAATTATTACTTTTTATTGAAAATAAATGTATGTTGTTACGACCATTCTCTCTGATTTTTTTTTTTTTTTTTACAATCCCCCTCTATTGCGTTAGGTAAAATAAATTCATTCACACCACATTTTAAAAATAATTCTGTAGCCTGGCTGTATTTCTAGAAAACGAGTGATAATCCACATATTGTACGAGTTCTGCTTTTGCATGCTTTTACTTAAATACTGTGCTAGTTGTCATGCATCATTTATAAGAAGGTTGTATTTATGTTAACATTAGATCTCTATAATCATTTTATACAGAAGTACACACAAATGATGGAATTTGAATGAGGCTTAGATGGCTTAATTGATTCGTTTTCTCAACCCTTTTATACAGAAAAGGAACTGAATAAAATATATTATACTGACTGTTAAACCATTTTAAACCATAGAAATAGAAGCTGTAATTCAATAAAAGGGTATGTTATCAGTACTAATATTTCCAGTATCCTGCTTTCATATAGGGCAGTCTGGATGGTTAGCAGAAGGAACCAAAGCAAGTTTGCATGATGAAGTTGCCATTTTGTCATATGAACCATTAAAAATGAAGATACTCAGATGTTTATTCTAAACTAGTGAGAGTACAGCAGCCTTCTTGCACCTCACAGTGATATCTTCTTCCCAATGTTCAGCTAGATTCAATCAAACTGGCTGGATATACCTTTTAACATGAATTGCTATGTGCATTATCAACTAGCCAAAACTATCAGAGCCATTGCTTTCAGCATTTTATTTTATTTTAATTTATTTTT
Organism: Pantherophis guttatus; assembly: GCF_059756535.1. Taxonomy (NCBI): domain Eukaryota; kingdom Metazoa; phylum Chordata; class Lepidosauria; order Squamata; family Colubridae; genus Pantherophis; species Pantherophis guttatus. The sequence continues at coordinate 37,876,649 of NC_142065.1, read as the reverse complement.
TTGTCTTTCTTCTGGCAGTTTCTGTGTAGAACAATGCAGAAGTGTCAATCAAATGTGAAGTAGCAATGTGAGTAGAAGCACTATCCTGGGGTATAAGCACCAATGCAGTTAAACAGTTCAGGTAGCCATCTGTTTTGTTGTGTGAATGAAGGTGTGATTTATAATGGATACAGCTTATAAGTACAAACTATCAAGCCAGAAAGGGTTATTAAGTTTGAGGGCTCTATAAAAAGTGTTCATTTCAGGTCAAATCAGAGTTACATATCAACACATTTAAATGGCACATGTTTGCTAGCACTGGAATTAATACATCTGCCTTTAAATAATGACCTCTTGAAAAGCATCTAAGAAATGAATTAATGCCAGAATGATGAGGATGGGGATATTTTTGCAACTCAGAGCAAACATTACACTCATACAATGGAGGATGCAAAACTAGAACTGATCCCACATTCTGTAGCTGTGGATAGGATTCTGCAGTCCAACTGGTGATAAAAAGGAAAGACAAAAGGACTATTATTTCTGGAGACAATATTTTAGTTCAGTATTTCTTAAACTTGGCAACGTGTAAATGTGTGGACTTCCACTGCCAGAATTTTTTGAGTGGAAGTCCATGCATCTTCAAGTTACCAAGTTTGAGAACCACTGTTCTAATTGATCACAGCAAAAATAAGAATTTGTCTGTCAAACCCTATCCAAACTATAGGCATCTCTTAAGGGGCACTGCTTCCATCCCCCAGTCTCATACACAGCAGTTTTAAAGAGAAGATGGCTAATTTCAATTCTGCTTACCCTGAAAAGCAAAAAACCCAACAATAATATGATCAGCAAAATTTACCTTTCCTTCTTCCAGCTAACCTTAGATATGATATAACAATAATTCCCTCGATGGTTTATACTCCCACAAGGAAAGATACCTTACTTGCCAAACTTTTGCTTTTAGTGGAAAGAGAGATTCATTCTTTTCTCATTAGAACAGTCTCACCTTAGAGTAGTTCTCTTCTCAAGATCAGTGAAAATGCAGGTCTAAAATTTAAAAACCAAAACTCATGTTTGATTTCAGAACTCCGCTAGTATGCATTAATGATGTTTGAAATCTTATATCCTTGCCAGCTGGCAGTATTTAAAGCTAAGAGGCACAATAAAGGAGTTGGGAACAGGTTTCACTTACCCCTTTTCTTTGTAGAACACGCTTGTATCAAACATATTTGCACAGAAAAGTTCCATTAAGTCTAATTTTTCTGATTAAGCATATAAACAATTACATATGCTTATTCAGACCCTTATTCAGCGTTGAACAATTTCAATACTCCCTTTGTGTAGTTAGGGACAAAGCCCCAAGTGTAATAGCTCACCAATGCACCCAGTGAACCAAGGTAAAATTACAGCCATTTAGATGTAATTAAACAAGGAAGGGAATTTGGGGAGAGCATACAGGAAGTCGTCTCTCTTTGCTTGGATATACCAAGGCAGCTTATTTTGAAGCATTTAAGCAGGTGGCAATGTTTCTCCCTCCTCATCTGTATCAATCTGTCTATTCTTTGCATTAATTCTTATCTTTTGAAAGAAAGAGATCTCACACAGGAAACTCAAAAATCCTTCTGGCTTCACTTTCAGGCACGGGTTCTTAGTTTAATTTGTTTACATTTTAGGTACAAGTGGAACAAGCAGGCCTTTGATTACTTTGGTCCTTATTTGCAGTCTAAATGATGCAGCAATGATAAAGATGACCTTACTTTTAATTGGAAAGTTTTTTTATATATATTCTAACTTAAGAAACAAATTATTCTTTGAATATATAGCACTACTCAGTGAGGAACCAGAATGGAATGCTTTTTGTATTATCAAACTGCTTTTTGTTAGGCTCTTACAGGGAACAGAACTAGCACAAAGACAAAGCAACTAATACCCTTGAAGGCAATGCTGACAGATGGTTAAAGTTAGAATTTAGGACCAGATGCAAGACGAATAGGTACAGCCAGAAAAAACTGCTGAATACACAGGAACCTTAGATTTCCTGTTTCTCGCTTCTCTTAAAACTGTCTGATTTAAAAATCTGTTCCTATTGTATCTATACTTACACAACTGTAGTCAGATACAAGTCTGAGCTCTGCTCACTCAGCCTTTTAACTGGAAACCATTTTTTTACTTCTATCAACCCCAATCAGATATTCTCCAGTGACATTCCAGACAAAAGCAATTCAGTGGTCACCGATAGCAAAACTATTCTCTCAAACTTTTCCAGACTCAAGGCTTTGATATTTCAGCCTCTTTTCATTAACTCTAATTCAATATTAAACTCTAAAAAGAAGCTTTTATTTGAAAATCTTACTTCCTAGCCCCCATTTAACCTCCTTCCACTACCATCCGTCTGAAAAGGTATCTGTATCTGCCACTACATAAAAACGGGGGCAGGTTTTGGGGATTTTTTTTAGAGATCAGTGCAAGCACTAGGTAACAAAGCTAATATGGCTTGACTTTCTGGGATTAGCAAAAAGAAATCATGAATGGTTTGGCAGCCAGACAAAAGGAGAAGGCCCTGCTGCTTTTGATATATCTTTGGTCTTTTGGTTGGAATGGATTCACTTTCCCACTAATTTCTGGCTTTGCTCCCTTAATTAAATGTGACTGGGGGTGGGTGGGGGGTGTCTCCAATTGATGGTACTTATTTTTTCTAAATTAAACTTCCTTAGGATACTTATTGCACTGTGCTGGCCACTAGATGGACCTTCCTGCTATTTCTAACCCATCAACTATCTAAAAGTACCTGCTCTTCAGCATTTGTAAAACACACAGTTCTCAGTCTCAAGCATTTTCTTCACATCCTTTAAGTTCCAAATTCATAAAAATAAACATTTTCCACCAATCAATCTGCAGCACTCAACAGATTTAGTCTATTGTGGTTTTAAAAGAAGAATGGCAGTAACAAGGCATGATAGCAAATGTTTGCAAATCAACCCAGGCCTATAATTTTTATCCGATTTACAAAGCTGCCTGAGACACTTGACATAGCTTTTTTCTGATGCCTCTAAGCTTGGCACTGCTACCAATAAGATGACTATCTTAGAAAGAGTGAAATTTTCACATAAATTGATAGCTTGTGAAGCCTAGAATAAATATCCTGTGATGTTTGGCTTTTTTTCCCCAAGAAAAAGAATGTTTTTGCACTCTGCCTTCCACAGTAGCATGCATTTGTAGATTTCATGTTTCAATGATCTTCTGGTACCACTCTATTGTTCTCATTAAGAACAAAACATTTGAAGGTTAACAGAAGACCCACTATATTAGATAGCTATTACAGGGCAATTATCATTTGGCAACTTGTGTGCCCCAAACCATAGTCCTCTCATTACAGAGAATTAATCCACCAGCCATCCACATCTTCGGAGATGTCCCAGTGCCAGTATTGCTTTTCCTGTATATTTCTGATAGCTGGCTCATGGCCAAACTCACTGAACACCATTTTGCAGGAGTGCCTTTTCATACACCTTGTTCTTTTTTTTCCCTCAAAAGCAAGCATAGTGTATCTCGTCATCTCACATTTTCAGGCTCTGGTATCATCCTGTAGCACAAGGTCTCATTTAAGGAGGAAACTCCCAAAACAAGCAAAAGCAAAGCTGTTTTGTGCTGTTATTTGTGGTGGTCTCAGGAAGACCCAAGTAAAAAGCTTGCTGTACACTTGAAGAGAATAACACAGAGAGATGGTGGAACATGCAGCAAACCAACTACTTGGAAGAATATGAAAAGAAGGGACCACCATGCTTTTAAACCACTTCCTCCTGGATACTCTTGAGTTCACCCGGATTCCCTTGCAGCCATCAAAGAAAGAATGTTGCAGCTTAGAAAAGAGAACAAAAACTAAATGTTGCCTAACTGAGGTATTGATAGCTCTGGATCACTTTGAATGTTCATTAGGTGATGTTGGAAAATGGAGCTGCCTATTTGTTTTTCCCAAGAGCTGCATCCACCTCTTCTTCAGGTTTCAAGGAGTGCCATTGGGCAATGGGGCGGCGAGGGTTGGCAAGCATGTCAGACCAGTGCCTGAGCTCAGTGCCTGAGGAATTGTTGCCAACAAAGACTTTTCCAATGGCTTCGTTCTTTCCCAACTTGTCATAATCCAGGACAGTAATTACAACTTGCACTTTCTGGAGAGAAGCAAGAAAACAGAGATCGTTAGTAAGGCCAAATTAACAAAATAATAGAGTTGGAAGGGAACCCTGGAAGCCTTCTAGTCCAACCCCTTGCTCAAACAGGAGTTCCTACACCATTTCAGACAAATGATTGTCTAATCTCTTAAAAATCTCCAGTGATGGAGCACTTGCAACTTCTGGAGGTAAGCCATTCCACTGATTAATTGTTCTAACAATCAGGAAATTTCTCCTTCTTTCTAGGTTGCTTCTCTCCTCTCTAGGTTGCTTTTCATCCATTGCTTCTTTTCCTGCCTTCAGGAGCTTTAGAGAATAGACTGACCACCTGATTTTTGTGGCAGCCCTTTAGATATTGGAACACTGCTATCATGTCACCCCTATTCCTTTTCATTAAACTAGACATGCCCAATTCCTGCAAGCGTTCTTCATATGTTTTAGCCTTCAGTCCCCTAATCATCTTTATTGATCTTCTCTGCACTCTTTCTAGAGTCTCAACATCTTTTTTAGATAGACCAAAACTGGATGCAATATTCTAAATGTGGTCTTACCAAGGCAATATAGAGTGGTATTAACACTTCATGTGATCTTAATTCTATCCCTTTATTAATGCACCCTTGGACTGTGTTGGCTTTTTCGGCAGCTGCAGCACACTGCTGGCTACTAAGATCTATGAGATAATTCATGGGCAAAAAGGAGAGACTCTTGAAAATATATTTTAGTATTTTCTCAGTTGCAGCTGGTGCTAGAAAACATGTGTTTGTTCATCCAGATTTTTACATGAATTGATGCTGCTTTATTCCTGGATGCTGCTGTTGCTCTGGTTTTAATATTTTAAGCTGTTGGTTTAATGTTATCATTCAAATCACTTGCTCCGATTTTATTATTTTAATCTTAATTTGTACCCCACACTAGAGTTATGACTATAATAAAAAGTGAATAATACATGTTGTAGTACATTTACTAAATTAATAAAATTAAATATTTAGAGCATTCAGAAAATCTCCAATGAGAAGATTTAAATAGAAAAAATTCTTCATGTAAATATCATTACTGGCTGAAGCTAGGCATATGTTTCTCCAAAGAGAAAAGAAATACTATTTTCATGAGAAAGCTAGGTTCCGTTACATGATGATTTTCCAAGTTCAGATTTAAATCCAAGAGGAACCTCTACACATTGTGTGTGTGTGTGTGTGTGTGTGTGTGTGAGAGAGAGAGAGAGGGGGGGGGGAAAGAGGGAGGGAAGGAGGGAAAGGGGGAGATGTATTGTAGGAATTGTTAATATGGTTGACAACATCAGCAAAGATGTTTGGCTGAGGGCTTCATTACCTAGCCAACTAATCAGCTTCCTTGCCTGCCTACCTGTCCTTTATAAAAACTTAAGCCTTCCCAATCTGAGTCCTCTGTATTTGGTAAGACTATTAATTCTCCAGATTCCCAACTAGCATGACCACAAACTTGGACGTAACCAAGTGGAAAACACTAAATTTTTAAATCAGAGATGCAATATACAGTTTCCCTTCCTTGGTCCCAGTGCAGTAGAGGCTTCAGAAAGATACATAAATTAAACTTATATCTTTACAATATTTATATCCTATTGAACTCCACAAAAGATCTGTCTGATACAACAGAATATTGTATAAGGGTCAGTGGGTTCATGTTCAACCCTCCCCCGCCCTCTGCTGAAAAGTTCGCTGTACAACCTTATTGCAAGTAAACGTTTATTAAAGGGGCATAAAAGGAGGAGAAGGAATTAGGAGAAAGGGAATCAAACACACATCCTCTAGATATGTCCTATTACACCATCTCCATCCAGCATGGCCAACTGTCTGGATGATGTCATGGCCATGATGATAAGTTACTCAAGATACTGGGGAGACACCAATTTTCCTTCCAAGGTTCAACCATCATTGATGGACAACTGCCTGTGTCAGATTACGGATCTGCCTCTTGTGCTTTGTGAAGCAGTGGGAGACAATGGAGAAATATGCCAACTCAAAAATTTTTTGGGAGCTCCCTGTATCATCCCACACCCTCAAATGAGAAACATGGGAACCTGTATCTGCTCAAAGGGAATCTCAAAGCTGAAAGATTCGTTGAAATAGGGGTTCAGGGTCTTCTTCTTGACTGTAGTCTTCTTCTTCTTAAGCCTTTTGCCATTCTGCAGCAGATGAATTTTCACATAAGGATCTGAAACATAAGACTATACAATCAAAACTAGATAAATACACAGACAAGCCACTCAAAACTATAGACAAAACCTGAAGAACAGGCTATCCAGAAATTAGATGTCAGATACAAAGTGAACGAAAGGACAATTTCCTGTTCCCCAAATATTTGAACCAGAGGTCACTCTATGAAACTGAATCCTTCAAGAATCAAAATAGAGAAAAGCTTTTTTTTTTAACATATTTATTGGACTTTGGAATTTGCTACCACAAGATGTAATACTGGCTGCCAGCTTGGCTGACTTTCAAAAGGGTTGGACCAATTCATAGAAGTCATAGGTATTCATGGCTGTTAACCTTGATGGCAGAATGACTGCCTATGAAGCCTTCTGCTGGGACACTTGTTGTGTAGTTAGTTTGTTACTGTGAGAAAACATTACTGGAGTAGATGGATCAGAGTTTTGATCCAGGAGGGCACTGCTTCTGTTCTTATGTCTTCTGCAAGATTCTGATACAATGATATATTTTTCCATCAAGGCTTCAGTACATTTGCACTGTACAACTTGTTCTCTAGATTTCCAGAGAAGCCCTATTTACTTATTTGTTTATTTATTTAGCCTATTTACTGATGCTGTTACTTAGTTTGGGTAATGAAATGTCTGTACAAAAACAACCAAGAGAGTGGATTTTTGCCCTGTCTTGCCCCAGTTCCTTATTTTTTTCAGTTTTTTCCGTGCTTTAATCCAGGGTAGTGTTTTCTTTCTTTCCTACTTTGTCACAACTTTGCTTTATTTCTTTTCAAAACAATCTTTCTACTTAAAAGTCTTTTCCTTTTATCTTTCTTTGCATGAATACTGGAAAGCAGGAAAGAAATAATGTAAACTTTGTTAATGTGAATTTTTAAATCACAGAAGACAAAAGGTTCCATTGCTTCTTCCAAACCCATGATTGCAATATCCTCTAAGAATTCAGATAGTGAGTCACCAGACCACACACATAGTTAGCTTAAATATGTTTTTATTTTATATTTGGATAATTATTCAAGTTTGAGATCAGAAAAAAAAGTCATATAGCAGCTATCCGGATTCAGTATAAAGCAGCACTTTTCCTTATGTTATTTTTTAAAAATAAATGAAGAAAAACAGTCCATTTTCCTTACAGGTACAAAAGGGATTTCAGTGGTCAGAGATTAAGGCCATGTGATTCATAGAAAGACTATAGAGAACAGGGTGTACAAGGACTGTCCAATGTACAGAAAAAAACTTTGAGTCACCATTCAATAGATTCAGGAAAAAAGAACCTCAGGTTTGTTCTTACATTCAGAACCAGCCTTTGTGTACTTAGTTGCCAAACATCTGAAGTGAGTTTTTCCTGCATATTCTATAATTTTAAACTATATTTTTGCTGAGAGCTACTTCTACTTGATTATGAGAGATCTGCCTTGCTGATGAAATAGTATCTTTGCATGTTCAAAAGGGAGAAAGTAATCTTACAACTCCATGTTTTATTCCTGAAATAGGAATGAGGACTATGAGAAGAGCTCATATCTGTCAGCTTTTAACAAGAAGCAATTTTCCAATACTTGAAGGACTGTCAACAAGGAAGAGGGTGTGGATGATGTTCAAGAGTAGAACAAGAACCAGTGGATAGATTATATAGGGAGTCCACATTTGAAATAATGAAGAATTTTTTTGACCACGATAGCTATTAAGAGGAGTAGAACAACTTGTTCCTGCCATTGTGGGCACTCTAGCACTGGAGGTTTGCAAGCAAATGTTGGACAACTATTTGTCTGAGATGGTATAAAGTTTCTTGCTCCAATGGAGGCATTGAACCAGAAGACCCATGAGTCTATGAGTAAAATGCATTCTATTGGGACTTCTGTTTTGTTTCAGAAGTTGTAGCAGGTTGACTGGTATTTTATGCTTTTTATATTAAGTATTTTAGATGGCATCTTATGATGCCTACGCAGAAACCTTTATACTGATTGCCAATTGCTTACCAAGCATGGTTTAATATATTTGTATTTATTTTAAAGTCATCAATGGATTAAAGTTTGATTATCTAAAAGACTATCTCCTTGCTATGAAAGTGTTGATTGTTAAGATTTGCAGGAAAATTCTTCTGAAAATATCTATCTGAGACCCATCTTTGTGGCATACTAATTTGATGCATTTGCAACAGGGGTGGGTTCTAAATTTTTTTACTACCGGTTCTGTGGGCATGGCTTATTGTGTGGGTGTGGCTTATTTTGTGGGTGTGGCTTGATGGTCATGTGACAATTATTTAGGATTTAGCAGAGGTACTGGTCTATCAGGCTGTACCGATCTACCCATTTATTTTTGCAGGCACTGGTCTACCCATTTATTTTTGCAGGCATTGATCTATTCATGTATTTTTGCAGGCACTGATCAACTCATGTATTTTTGCAGGCACTGGTCTACTCATGTATTTTTGCAGGCACCGGTCTACTCATTTGTTTTCTTTTAACACTGATCAGCTGTAGGGCGGCCCTTTGAAGCCCCGCGGCAAGAATTTAAACAGTTTTTTTCCCTCTAGCCATCAGCTGGGACTCAGGAGGCAGCAATAGATTGGGGGTGGGGCCAAATAAAAGGTAAGAATAACGCGGGAGGTGGGGGGGCAGGAGGCCCAGAACCTGTTCGGTGACGTCATATCGTCACCGTTACCGGCTCGGCGGAACCGGGCAGAACCGGGAGGAACCCACCACTGATTTGCAAGCTATCAAATGTACATTTGGGGGGGGGGAGGTCACATTTGTTCTGTGCTCTCCCAGCTTTTAAAACATCTGACCAGAATGATTTTAAAAATAGATAATACTGTATATGTAACTAAGGGTTGGCATATTATACTGTTGGTGTTCTCCAAGCTTGGTTTTTGGCTTCCAGATTTTTCATTAACATATTAGTTAACTTTACTATTGTAAAAGTTTTGGAGAAATGAAGTTTATTGCTTGTCAGGGTTGTATATCCTTCTGTCTTACCTACTCTGAATGTGCTTGGATTCTTTCTCTTGTTGAGAAAATTACAATAAAGAACTGGAAGTGTAATTTAAAATACAAATGGACAAGAAGCTCCAGTGGTACTGCTACCTTCCCTTCCCATTCAGCCTTTTGCTCACATTCATTGTATACCTTGGAATCTAGCTGCTATTCATGAAGATTCTCTGGCAAGCATATGGGCTGATGACTGTTTTCACGTGAAAAATTAAAGAAGCTTTGAACTCAAAGATTTTGCAAAAGAAAGTAAGCATATTATCTAGTCTACAAAGATACACAGACAAACACTTATGGCAAATAGTATTTGAGGTTTCTGTATCTCTGCTGCTCTCTAATGGTCTTTTTGACTACAGAATGCTTGTAGGAGAACTATTAGTTTGTATTGACAGATATCTGAATAGCTCAGAGGTGTCATCTAGTGGGCATGTTGTTGATCTTCACTCACCAGAAAGTCCTCCAACATCCATCTTTTTCAAATTCTTGGCCTCCAGTATGCAGACAGTCAATTTCCCAGCAGTGGGTACATATCGTAATGAGATACAAATGTCTCCCAGTTTCTCTGGCTGTTGAGGAAAATTGAGAAAACAATGAACTCAAAGCTCTGACTGTGTCTCATGAATTATCTGTGCCTACGATAGGAAGAAATATAACTATCTTATTTGTAATGTGTTGTTTTTGGGCAGTTTCTATATGTGGGAGTCCAGCAGTCTACTGTTGATTCTGTTACTCTTCCTTTGGCTGGAAAAGTGAATCTCCCTGTGCCAGGTGCAAAGGATACATAGGATTACTTAGTTTCCCAGATGTGCTCTAGAAACAGATGGCTTTTTAGATATCATCATCGTTGCTTGTCCTTGATCACACTGACTGGGATAATGAGAGCTGTAGCACAAAATCTATTATATGAAGTTGTTAGTTTTGGAGGACAACTTCCCCTACAAAGTAGATAGCTATACGTGTAATGGTGCTGCATTTTAAATCCAAAGCCTTGTTCTACAAACAAGGCAATAAACCAGAACTGGGTTTTATGGTTGGGCCCATCACTTTCCTAACAGCTTAACAGAGAGATAAGATGCAGACTGGTTAGAGATCAAGCATGGTTCAACTGCGCAAGCATGGAGAGTTCTGACTAGCAGGGATTTTTGCTTCTAAATTTGGTTATCTGTAACTCTTTTCCCAAGACCACGAGACTATCACAAACTTTACCACTTCTAGGTTCTTTGTAGAGAAGGTTAAATACACATTTCACAACTGAAACTCAAACAGCAAGTGGAGAAAACACTTACCTCCTCTTTTTCTGCACTCTCTAGGTCCCTCCATTCTTCAATGGGTTGTCCTAAGTCCACAGTATTCATGGGTACCTTGACTTCCCCAATGATATCATGCTTAGAAAATCGGTCAAAGTCGTAGATGGCCATCACCAAAGTCTTCCCACCAAGCTCTTGGTATGGAATCTGATACAACAAAATCAAGGAACTTTCTCAGTAATATAGCATTTCCATAGAACCGTAGTGGCCCAGTGATTAGAATACAGTACTGCAGGCTAACTTACTGCTCACTCCAGGAGTTCGATTCTAAATGGCTCAATGTTGACTCAGCCTTCCATCCTTCCAAGTCGGTAAAACAAGGACTCAGATTGTTGGGGGCAATAAAATGACTCTGTAAACCTTTTAGAGAGGGCTGTAAAGCACTATGAAGCAGTATATAAGTCTAAGTGCTATTGCTATTTCTACCATTTGAAAGGAAACATTGAGAAACCTTTTAGAAAGGTCTTGTGTAGCCATAATCTATATTGGGTGCCAAAAACTTGGATCTCCACTACATGACAACAAAGAAATAGAGAAGAGACTACTTCTTTTTCATCTAGTGATATAGGTGGCCTAATTACATGAAATTTGATTAATGCCCTTGCAAAAGAGGGGGAAAAAACCAATGAAAGCAATTTACAAATGCCTGGAGGATTACAAAGAGATCCAGGGTTTCTATATTGACATTCACATTCTGATTCTAGGATTAAAAATGGTCAACCACTTTTTGTACCAAGAAAAGAACAACTTTTCAAAAAGTAGAAGCAAGTGGCTTTGGCTCACTTGCTTTAATTTCGAGTATATTCACTATTATGAAATAATGGTGGACTGAAGTACTTATTCATTAGTTTTAGGTGGAAACTCCCTTTTAGAGTAGCATTCAAGAAGTAATCAATTTTTAAGATTTCAAGGACCTCACATTACCTTTCAAGATAAACTAGTACAGAGTTTTCTTTCTTTTTTTACTACTCTTTTTTTTGTACTAATATAAGCATCTAAAAGCCTTAGACAAATGACCAGATCTTTGTGTAGAAAGATCTTTGGCTTGACTTGATGCTTATTTTGCCTCAAATTATTTCTTATTTTGCTGTTGTTTTTAATTGGTTGTTTTAAATAATATATTGTCTTCAAAATATTTTGAATGTTAAAGGAGGAAAGCATTATGATTAAAATTCGATTACTAATTAAAAATAAAATTACTATTAGTATGTTGAGTAAATATGAGAATCAGTTTAATAAAATGGACTCCAAATTTGCAATGCAAGAGGAGAAAAATGTATAAACTACTTAATATCTGGATTTTTAAAATTCCATTTATTCTCCTAGTAATAAAAAAAAAAAGCCTTGTAGCTGTTAATGAATGGTCTGAAGACAGACATTCATATTAAGCTATAGAAAAAATGGATCTGTCCACTTTCTGTTTAGCAGAAAGTCATAAAAACATAATATTGCTTATATTATCACAGGCTTGGAGGACTGTATGAAACTTCAAAGGAGTATTTATTTCAATGAAGGTTCAGACATAATACATACTCAGAACTGTTTGATGAAGTAACAGAGGCATCCTTGCTTCTAAGACAAAGTGAAGCTCCTGGGTAACTATGATGTAGGCAGTCAGACAGGTCTTCTAGCCACAACGTCTTGGAGAAGTTCCTAGCTAGCATGTCTCACCCACATCACTAACTAGAGGAGAGCAGTATTTTTCAAAGGTAAAGGCTGAAGAGATTTCAGTGTTGACTTTGACAAATATTACATCCATATCTGTATTATGTCCATATTCAAAATGATTGACCTGCAGAATTTAAAGGCCACCTAAACCACTTTGTCAAGACAAATGGGTAGCATTTTTCCTTCAGTGAAGCAAATAAGATTGCTTCTTCAAAATGAACTGCATAAAATGCATACAACTAAAATTTTTAGATAACTAAACACAGCACTACTAACACATGTATTGGCTTACAGTAATGCATAAAATAAAACTTTTTAGAGAATTTAATCACAGTGCGACTAACGTGTATATTAGCATACAGTATATAATTGATAGCGCAATGCATAAAATTTATTCACAGTGCTACTAACATCTATTTCCTAAGACATAATTGCTAGAGTCACCTATTGTTTAGACAACTTTTCCAGTATCCTGGCAGTCTTGAGCCCTGTCAGCCATTTCAATTCTTACTATTAAAATTTCAGTCAGCCTTCTTACTCTTTTTCTCTATTATGTTTCAGTACTATTTCTCATTTACTGGTAGGCTATTATAGGAATACTGTTTTCTATTGTTTAATATGGTTTCAAGTATTAGTTTTGCTACCTTCAGCTTCAGCATTACCAGTCTTTTCCTTTTGAGTTCCATTTGGGATGAGGCTGGGTATTGATCACTGATGGATACAAATTATTTTGAAGGCAAAATACCTGGGCCAACATATCATGCAAAGAATATCCAGGTTAGAAATCTTACCTTAAAGACAAAAGTCTCATTATAGGTTGGATTGAGGGTCTTTTTTTGTACTTTAGTCTCATACTTCTTCTTTTTGTCTGGAAGTAGGAAGACTTTGACATAAGGATCAGATGTACCACCAATGTCCAATGCTGGCAGTTCAGCTGCTTGAAGGATTCCAACAGTGAGCTGTTGGGAAAGAAAGAAAGAAAAGGCTTGAAATTGCATGTTCCAATCAAAGTGGGAAACAATCTGATTTAGTCCTCCTATCTTTAACATACAACTCACTTATATTACTATCCGGTCCCTAATCCTCTTTTCTGTTATTGGAGGGAAGGGGATGGAGCTGTAAATGCTACATTGAACTTCATTTGAAGAAATGCATATGATTAATGATTAGGCACAAATAGAAAATTTATTCTAATATCTTATGATTTGTGCAAATTGCAGTTTAGAAATATTCAGGTAAGCCATTCACCTGCTCTATCAAAAATTCCTATGAATTTGCCTTCTAGATAGAGAAATTTCATCAAGTATTTTTTTCATGATATTATGATCACAGCACTATCAAAAGTGTATATACTCAGTCCTTAAAAAGAAAAAAAATAGAATTTGAAATAGAATAAAAACAATAAATTAAACATTGTGGTAATCTGATGCTTACATTCAGCACTGAGCTATTGTTTATCTGCTAAGACAACAAGATGTAGAACCTTAATAACACTTTATGTATCCTGAATATTTCTCACAGGTAACTGCATAAAAGTTGTCAGCACACTCCAGGAGTTTACCTAATAGGGAACTCTAAAAACGGACTTACGATTCTTGTAATGAAAACATTATATAAAGATATGGCTAAAGTGTCTATATCATCAAATCCAAAGGGGCAGATATACTATGTTCCCCTATACCTATATTCGTACATCCTGGTATATTTTGAAAATCCTCTTCCACTACTGCTGTTGGCAACATGTCAGAATCCCAAGGAGCATGTTGTTAATTTCTGTGACAGAAGCCCATATTTTTAAAATACAACAATCAATCAGTTTGCCCCATATTATTCTGTTGGTCTATATTCAGAAACTGTGCTCTCATGCAAGATAAGTCAATGAAGAGTTTATAATAAAGTCCAAAGTTCTTACAGGTACCTCATACCATCTGCCATAGACCTTGAACATCTACCAACAAGCCAAAAAATCTCTGCAGAAGTGCCATTTCCCAAATGGGGATCTGCAGATGTGCAATGATCAAAAAGCCTGAAGAAATCAGAAGAGCTGAGGCAACTACATCCAATTTGGTAATTGCTACTCTGAAACCATCTTGGCTTCCAGTACTCAAAGAAAGAACTTATAGCTTAATGCTTTAAATCAAGATCTCTGTCCACCACTCTTCTCTGGGTTTCCATACTCCTTCACGCCATCAGGCTGACTCCTGCATTACTAGTGCTATTTTCAGGCTGGTCTAGAGCTACCCAAGGCCTGACAGCAATTCCAAATCTATTTTTCTTAAGAATTTCTAAACTTCAGTTCTCATTATCACTCTCAGTGGAGGAAGTTAGAATGAAATTTCTCTTATTTACATTCATTAATGTGTATACGTTACCTGGTTAGCCTGGAAATCATAATCTAGGGAGAACTGCAGTTTGCCCAGATTCTCTGGTTCTTTTTCCTCTTCCTCTTCTCCTTCCTCATCACCATCTCCATCATCATCATCATCATCCTGTTTGTTCTAGAAAAGAAATAGAAGCACATGTTTCCACAAAGAGTGACTATACATCAAGAGCCTTGTTTCACATACAGGCATACAGGCACACACGCACATATGCAATATCTTATGTTAGTACAGAAACTCAGATTTACCATAGGAATAGGAGCATGGATTTCCAGGTCAAATGAAAAGAGGAGGGGGAACTGAGTTTCTTCATAATTTTAATTAAGAAAACTAACATGCAGCTTTTTTATTCCTCTCATACACATCTCCAATGCGCAGAGAATCTATCTCTTCTTTGTTGATAGATTTAGTGAAGGATACAGCTTGAATACTTCAATAATTTTTTTTTAAAAGAAGGCAAACATTATTTTATATATAATTGACACTTAAATTCTTATCTAATCAACAGTTATGAATTCTACAATTTTTCAGGGAAAGCAATGCAACAGTGGTATTAGTGTAATTCTGCTTTCTCCTGTCTAGCAGCTACTAAATATTTTAGTGGGCAATTTTCTGGATTCCTCAGCCAACATGGTTAAATGTATCTATATCATGGAAGAAGTCAGGCTTGTGTAACGGCTACTGTATGCTAGCAAATGGCATCAATCTCCAATGAAAAATCTATGGGAAATGGAGTAGCCAAGGCAGACAAAGCATCTTAAATATGCACTGTCCATAAAGAAATTCATTGAAGGGATTGCCAAATAAATGGAAATCTTAAATAACCCCAATGATTTCTTTCTCACTTAACTTTAAAAAAAGATTCAAACACTCATACGTGCAGATGCATGCAGATTATCCAAGGCATACATTCGTTATTCTTTCTCAGACTTCTAAATTACATTTTATTAAATTTGGCTAAATGAGCACTAATGTCTGTTTTCAATACAGTAGTGTTTCCAGAACATCTCACAAGCATGTACAAGCCAATAATGCTGGACAACTCTTTCAGCATTTTACTTGTCATACCTAGACCTTCATAGTGTCACTGAGAAGCCTTTTTGATGCTTCCTCCATGAACTCAACTCATGCAGAGCTTTGATGAGATATACAGGTAACGCAATAAAATATTTTGTCTATTTCAGTTAGAGAACCTTGTATTTGGATTGAACCTCATTCTGATTAACTAATTATAAAGTTTCCTAACCAGAAATTAAAGATTTTTTAAAAAAATCTTTCTCAGTTAAAGTATAACATAAAGTTTAACTCTATTGTTTACACGAAGTCTAACTATGGAATGTAGGCTCACTGTGGACTAATTCCCATGAACCCTCTTCCCTTGTCCCTTTTGTGCCTCAAAGGGAATTGACATTTGAATAGGACCTACCGTGTGTTGACATCCAGGTTAGTCAGAAAAGATGGAGACAGAACAACACAGAACGATAACAAAGAGAGCACAGAGAAGGAAGAGAAGGGCATTATAGACACAAAAACTTTACAAATTATCAACATCACAAGTGCTCCTGAGAAACTGCAGATTCCACACCTTCCAAGGTGCACTATAAAAAGGATGGGTGCCCCAGACAGAGTAAGCGAACAAAATATTAAATTCTAATATTTTCTAATTTCCCAAAGAAACTGGATGAAAACAGAGCTCCCACTTCCATTGCAAAACTATATACCCGTAAAAGCAAGTGTAAAGCCCTCAACAAGGAGCATGATATACATACATAAGTAGATCTCCATTATGCTTTTGCTTCAAAACTGAAGTGGCCTTTTTGGGGAGATTATTTTCAAAAAGTTTATTTATCAAAGTATGTTGTTTTGGCTTAAGGCACATCACTATTTTTTTTTTTTTTGCATTCAGTTTCATTTAATCCAATCAAAGAAACAAAAGTTAGCATTTTATATCAGCCAATTTCATCTTCCATATTTAATGGTAAATAGCACTAAAAAAGAAAACTGAAGGTAATTAGTAGACCTGTGTTTCTCTGGAAACAAAAAGAAAAAAAAGAAAAAAGCACAGAAATACATAAGGGAACAGAGAGAAAGAGACAGAGAAAACACAGCCAATTAGTAACTCAAGGATGACCTCTTCTGTGACTAGAAAGACCCTTTATGAAGAACAAGAATGAAAAATAAACTGCAAAGGAAAGACACACAGCTGTTACAATGATCTCGCTAAGAGAGATGCTACACTTCCAGAGGTTAGAGGGGAGAAAAGCTCTCTTTCTGCTCTCTTTTGCTATTGGCAGTCTTCCTTGACAGAAATTGGAGCAAAATAGTCACGGAAATTAGCCAAGGAAAGCTTTTGTTCTCCTTACAGTTTGTCACTTCTTCCATTTGTGCATGGATGGGCTGTCGGACCAGGAGACATCTGGGGAAATCATATACTGTACCAAAATCTGTTCTTACTATGACTGGAGTGCCTGATTGAAAATGCTTCTATAATTTAGTTGCCTTTTAGTAGTCATCCTGACCATGGTTCCTGTTTGCTTAAAAAATATGTCTGAGGGTTATAAATCTTAAACCCTGATGCATCTAGATATCCCACACTAATAACCACAACTATTTTCTATCTGAAATATTGGATGTTGAAATCAATATGAATAACGCAGTAATGAAAAGAACTGGAAAGCCTAATTTAATGGAATTTAGTATTATTTCATAAATTGTAGATTGCATAAATGTTGTCTGTTTTAATTTGGAATATGCTCAGTTCATAGAGATAGAGGTCATGGACATGAAAGCCTTCAGTCCTTTGACTTTTAATGGGAAAAATTGTAAACAAAGCAACCAGATGGTTTCTGTTCTTAGGAAACTGAATTAAATCCAATTCAGTCATGCGCTGTCTTCTGTGTTTGACAGCTTGCCAGTGTCTCAGGCACTGTAAATACCCGAAGTCAAAACTGGGTCCACAACATGTGAAGAATCCAGTGGTGGACTGGATCATATCAGTTCATTAGTAATTGGAGATGTGATTCATAACACTAACTTTTCATACATCTTCTGGGGCCTTCTGCAATTCTTCAGGGAATTTACAAGTACCTATTCTTGTATGCCTGTAAAAACATACATCCACAATATGATTAGGCCAGAGAAAAGGATTCAGGTTATTGGGATCTGCAAATATCTGAAAACTGTCATGGAAAAAATGGAGCAGACTTGCTCTTTATTGCTCTAGAGAGCAGGACTAAAAATAGCAGTTGGAAACAGTACAGGAAATATTTTCCAGCATAAGAAAATGGCATTGGCAAATGGTAGACTCTGCCAAGGAAGCTGCAACTGTATTTTTTATTGCAGACATGTACTGTATTGAGCAGTAGGCTTGATTAGATGATCTCTAATATATCTTTCAAGTCTGTGATCCTAAATCAAGAATGATGAATAAATGACTTCCTGCTCTCATCAACCCTAAACTCAATCTTAAATTACATGATCAGTGCTCAATGGTGAGACAGGATGGGAATTAGTGTTCATTTGCAGTTATATATCTCTTTATTAAAATGAAGTTAGTATTTTATTTTATTTTATGGTTTGGTAAGAAAACGAATTCATACCTCAATGCTGAGGAAACCCTTTGTAGAGGGAGTCCAGCTCAAAACTGGTTACAACAGGGCAATTTAAATGATGAAAAAGGCTGGAGTTGTGCATTCTTAGAGTATGTCATGGAAAATATATTTATTGATTAGATTTATATGCTGCCCATCTCACAGTCAAGCAGTCTGATTACTGCCTGATTAATGTAGATTGAGTGATGGATCAGAAAATGTTTCTCCACATTAGTAAAGCAAAGTATCCCAATATGAAAGAAGAAGCCATCACCATTCATAGCCTGATGTTTGTCAAGATTAATTGCTAATGTGATTTGCTGCTGAGCTAGTTTGATTTATGCTTACAAAACAGGTATTATAACCCTGAACAATAAAATAATGGAATTACTGAGATGGTAGCTTCAAATGGGATACTACATAAGAATTTTTTATGAGCTGAGATTTATAGAATGGTTCTTGACAAATTGCTTCCTCAGACCATCCTTGCACAAATCCTCTTGTGCTTTTTGTGAGTGATAATTTTCCATCTGTGTTATCTCAACAGGCTAAAATGGAATCATAGCTCTAATGGGGAAAAGGGTGTAGGTTATAAATAAGATTAACAGAAGGGCCTATCAAACTCATCTCGGTATTGGGGATACATTAATAACAATCTCCCCCATCTCTTTGCTTTATATGTAAAGATTAGCCATATCTTTGCTTTATATGTAAATATTAGGCAGGATTCTATAAGCTATATGCCCAAACCATACTGGTTAGACATCAAATCACTGTGGTCTCCAATAGGAAGGGATAAAAAGAATACTTGACTGTTTCTATTTTCCTATTTTTACTTTGCTATGTTTAGAAAGCTGGAAGATATAGCCAAGAATCTATCCAGAAAATACATACCATCCACATAATAGTATGTTTGTATGGAACCAAATATTGAATAACTCTATTCAGGCATTCTTAAATCTGAAGCACTCTCAGGTAAGACTCCAAGATAAGCTCTGTTGCTGCCAATGTCATACAAATAATAAGTTTACTTTTATTGCACATTGAGAAAAAATATGCCACAAAATACCTTAGCATTTTCAACTGTTTCTGCCACTGGCTTGAGCCAGGCAGGGTCTTTATTCACATGGATGCAAAGACCCACAGATTGCATGCACAATTGTTTTTCTCTTCCAGCCAATCATGCTTAATAGGCAATTATCTACAAAAGTGTAGAGAGTTCTGGAATTCTGAATGCCTGAATATAGCTAATGTTGGATGTGCTTCTGAAAACTGATATTTTCTAAATTTATTATATTTATAATTTCCTAACACAGTGTTACAGTATGATGTGCCTAATTATGCTATCTTTTTCTTTGGTCCCTTTGAGTCAATGTTGACTCTTAAAGATTGCCTGGTCAAGTCTCTGCACTTTTTTTGGCAAGAATTTCAGAAGTAGTTTGTCATTACCTCCTTCCTAGGGCTGAGACAAAGCGACTGGCCCAAGATCACCCAGCTAGCTTTGTGCCTAAGGTGGGACTTTATCTCCCAGTTTCTAGCCTGGTGCCTTAACCAAACTGGTTCTCTAATTATATTGTTATAACCATTCCAATTTCAGCAGAAAGAAAGCTCAGACTATCTCTGTTTCCTGGATTTCTTTAGGGCAGCTTTCCCCACATGGCTCTGTTGAGTGGTGTTGAATTATGAGAATTCCCAGTCACTCTCTGGTAAAAACCAGTGGTGGGTTTCAAAAATTTTTACTATCATTTCTGTGGGTGTGGCTTGGTGGGCGTGGCATGGCATGGCATTGCATGGCTTGGTGGGTGTGGCAGGGGAAGGATACCATTCCAGAGGTGGGTTTCAGTAGGTTCTGACCAGTTCTGGAGGGAGAACCGGTAGTGGAAATTTTGAGTAGTTCAGAGAACTAGTAGTAAAATTCTGACTGGCCCCGCCCTCATCTATTCTCTGTCTCCCAAATCCCAGCTGATCAGGAGGAAATGGAGATTTTACAGTATCCTTCCCCTGCCACACCCACCGAGCCATGCCATGCCCACCAAGCCACATCCACAGAACTGGTAGTAGAAATTTTTGAAACCCACCATTGTACCATTCCCACCCCACTCCAGGGGAAGGATACTGTAAAATATCCATTTCCTCCCCACTCCAGGGGAAGGTTACTGCAAAATCCCCATTTCCTCCCAATCAGCTGGAACTCGGGAGGCAGAGAATAGATGGGGGTGGGGCCAGTCAGAGGTGGTATTTACCGGTTCTCCAAACTACTCAAAATTTCCGCTACCAGTTCTCCAGAACTGGTCAGAACCTGCTGAAACCCACCTCTGGTGAAAGCATCACCACATTTTCCACAGAGTATTCAGTAGTCAGAATGATGATGCTTTTCTTGATATGGACACTCTGCTCTCTCCTTATTAAAGATTGCTGCCAAATGAAAACCTACTTTCAGAAGAGTTTCTGTTGGTACATCTTTTGTCTACATTGATACTTAATGCTGACTTGATTCCTTGGGGTATCAGACTAGAGTTGTCCAACTTTCCCAGTTCAACCGCCACCTCAGCTTTGCCTGAAATGTTAAGGGGGACTCATGGGCAGTTGAGGAACCAAATCACAAATAGGCAGAAAGCTCAATTGTGAATAGCCTCAAGATCACAGTGCTTGATACTGCAAGCACAAAAGAATCTTATTTATTTTATTTTATTTTATTTTATTTCTATACCGCCCTTCTCCTGCGGGACTCAGGGCGGTGTACAGCCGAGATAAAACATTGCATATAAAATTTAAAAACAGTTTAAAAAACAATTAAATAATTTCGGCCCAAGATTTAAAACAACCCAATTAAAACCGAATTCAATTAAAACTGAGAGAATGGGATCAAGCCAGCCCAGCTAGATGGAATAGGTGTGTTTTCAGGGCCCGACGAAAAGTCCGGAGGTCTGAAATCATACGTATCTCAGGGGATAGGTCATTCCAGAGGGCAGGTGCTGCCACAGAGGAGGCTCTCCCCCAGGGGGTTGCCAGCCGGCACTGTCTGGCCGACGGCACCCTGAGGAGGCCCTCTCTGTGCAAGAGAACCGGTCGGTGGGAGGCTATTGGCGGCAGAAGGCAGTCTCGCAGATACCCCGGCCCTAAGCCATGGAGCGCTTAAAATACTTAAAATACTATTATTTGTTTGTGTGATAAATCTATATTCTATATTTCCTCTAATACCTAGAGAAATTGTATATGGCATTCCTAGGTTACATAGAAAAGTTATTTTTGCTTAGCAGGAACTGAGTTCTTTGTTATGCTTTCTCACATACTAAGAAGTATAATGTTTTTTGAAATTCTGAGGCAAAAGAAAAAACAAACACCCTTGGTTAATTTAGGAAAAACTTAAAATATATGCAAAAAAAGATTAAAAGCCACTTCATTGCTTCTAAAATTTATAAATTGGTTACTTGTAAAAATGTTTGAAAAATATGTATACTTTATACTAATTCTGTGTTATATTTAAGACTTGTATATCACTTACTGTATTTTGGGATTCAGATAGTTAATACATTTTATAAATTTATAAATAAATAATACATAAAGAAATCTTTGATATATACAATAGAGAACTGTACTGTAGGTTTCTGACAATAAATATTTTTAAATATTTTTTACAAATGGAATTAGAAGCTCCTAGTTTCTATGGAAGGAAATGTATCCTTATTTTTGCCTTTATAGGAGAAACTGACTGCCAAAATTACAACAACATAAATGTTTGTGCTAAAATAAAATAATAAAAATTAAATGCAATACTGTAGCAAAGCCATACTAAAATTAACCTATGGTACTGTAGTAAAATAACATTATAGTACAGTAAAATAAAGTGATTTCTATTGTATCAAATACAGAAAGCAAGCAATTGTTTTATGAAAAAAAGCTCAGAAAAAAAAGAGGGAGCAAAGGTTAGAATATGCATTTTGTCACCTGAAACAGTGACTATTTTCTATCAGTCTCATTTTCTGAGTTCCTCAACTTGAAATAGTATCATGATCTTCTACCTCTTTTGATTTTTTTTAAAGAGTAATCAAGTAATCATAGTTTTGAGACAAACGTTTCTATCCTTCCTGTTCTAATGTATTTCTTGGTTTGGTATATTTTCTAAAACAGAGCAATTTGTTTGTTTGTTTGCTCTCTTGTATTTATAGCCACTCTAGATAAGCCCACCAGAAACATGAGCACCTGTTCCCTCATAACTTAAATAACTGCAGTTTCCCAACTGGTCTTCATCCAATGATATATTTTCACCTGGCCTTTCATATCTTTCATGTTCATAGCATTTTTCATCCCCTTTTTGTCCTTCTTGTTCTTCTTCTTCTTGCAACAGCATTTCTTGCAGATGCAAAAGCAGCAGGTCAGCAGTAACAATCCAGCAACGACAGCAATGGCAACCAGGGCCCATGGTGGCACTGTGAAAATATAGGCAGAATATGGGGAAAGGGGTAGCAGGAAGTGCTAGAGGTTTACATCACATGCACAGCCCGCAGATGTCATTTCTAAGGCTGTGCACATCCTTTTAAGGAAAAGTTTACAAGCCACACCCCGGGTGGATATCCAAGCCATTTCTACCCATGGCTGTGACTTCAAATGCAAGGAGAGGTGGCAGAGGAAGAATCTGAAGCAACTTCTCTGAGCCTTCCAGAGGATGCAGCTGCCTCAAGTACCTGGGACAGGCTCTTTGCAGAGTGCTACTTCTCCTCACGTTTTGCATTTCTTTTTTATGTTTATGTTATGTTTATGTATTCAGGATCACCTACACAACTTAGATCAAAACATTACAAGCAACTATTGAAAACACATTTAAAGAAGCAAATATACAATACAATAGCCAAGTAAATTGGGGTTGTTATTTATGTGCAGAATCAATCTTTGCTAAAACTTACAAGCTATCATCATTGCTGCAAAACTAAAGACAGTGAGGTTGGGAAGAGATTCCATAAATTAGGTAATTGTGTCCCACTCAGAACATTTCTGAAAGTCGCCACTCAAATGGCTGATCCTTTGGATAATCTATTTCCAATGCAGAATCTTTTCCCAATGTAGAAAATTTCTTCCCCTCTTTGATTTTCTATAAACAGAGTCATCCCTCCAGGTGACTTGTTAATTTACTCAGTATGTTTGCAACAAATTACTCTACATTACCTCACTTTGAAATTACCATTAGATTAACATAGTCTTCTAGTAAGTCCTTTCTCATTTTTTTTTTTCTGTCTCTTTTCATTAAAATGAAAAAAAATATTTCAGGTCACCTTCTACTTTTCTCAAGAAACGTCCTTAAGTAATTTGGTCTCTTTAATCAAATAAATAATTATATTTCTTGCAATTGATAATAAAAGGAGAAGGAGGGTAGCTGGGCATCTAACCTTTGCATTATACAGATATGCAAAATGTTAGAAAAGGCAAGGATGGAACAATTAGACCCGAAACTATGTTGACACTAGATACATCCAAAATAAGAACATGTTACTTACAAGGTATCCTATTTATTTCATTCATAAACTTTTCTTTTAACTTTGCAAAAGTGTCTTCCGAACTCTCCACTGGGCCTGAGATCTGCGTTGCATTTTCCTGGGAGACTGCTGGTGCTCCTATAGTAGTGGTAGGATGTACTGGAGCACCTGTAGTAACAGCTATGATGGGTTCAGGTTTGGGATGTTTTTTGAAGAGGTTCCAAGTCATCTTGACTGCTATTTAGGCACCCTGAAAACCAAAGAGACATTACATAATTCAGCCCAGACCTTCCCTAGAATATTTCATTTAGTACTGACAGTAACGTTATGCATAATATACAAGGATTAATATTTTGCTTTTCCAAGTAATTTACATACCTGGGGTTATTTATATTTATATTTGCACTGGTATCTCAGAATAGCTCATAAAGGACAATTTGTTTCTTCCTTAGATTAAAAAAGTGGAATGACAAAGAAGACCACATATGATCTTTGCATTGCTGTTTCATCAGAAATGCCTCTCATTGAGGAAAATGAAGCAAAGCTACGTATTTGTGGCAAATGTATGCGAACCTCTAGAATTATCAATTCATTTGAAGGAGACTTTAGAGTCAGGTGTTTCAATCAAGGATGATAATCAGGTACAAGTGTGGGAGATCCTGCCTTATTCAAAGAACAGAATTCTGGTCATTCATTATTAAAGTCTGATTTTTACCACATAGGTATGTGCAAGTGTGTCATGGCTTGAACAAAGGAGATTTCTGAAAACCTCCAAAAAGCTGTTGGTGATGCTCATCAGATTGAAGGGTTACAAAACTATATCCAAAGAGTTTAGACTCCACCAGTATACCATCAGGCAGATCATGTACAAAGGGAGTCAATTCAGCATCATTATTAACCTCTTCAGGAATGGTTGACCAACTAAGATCACATCAACTACAAGGTGTGTAATATTCCAAGCGGTCTCAAAGAACCCCAGGACAAAGTCTAAGGAACTAAAGGCCTCTTTTGCATTGGCAAAAGTTTTCATGTGACCATCATGAAAACACTGAACAACAATGATGCATATGACAGAACTGCAAGGAGAAAACAACCACTCTTCAAAAAGAACATTACTGCCTGTCTACAGTTTGAGAAATATGTAGCTTTGGATAATTTTCCTCAATAAATCAACATACAAATATTATGTTTTGATTCATTTGTTTCTTGAGTTACTTGACTGTAGTAGAATTGTGCCATATGGGTTTGGAACATATGAAGCAGGAGGTAGGAACAAAGAGTGCATAAAAGGCATGAAATTCTCTTCAGCCAAAGCTTACCAACCTGCAAGCAATCCTCCTGTGACAATACCTTCTCAATTCAAAACTCAAAAATGATATCATACTTATGTCTGGAATGCTAAAATTGGAAAGAAAATAGCATCTGAAATAATGAGAAAATTAAGGCTTGATGTGCAAAATTAAGCAGGTGACACAGAGTTCTGGTAGGATAATTTGATATTAATATCAGTACTTTTTCCCAACATCCTAAAGAACAGATCTAACACATGGACACTGCCATGGAAACAATATCAACTTCAAATTGATGGTAAATATTTTTCAAGTAAAGTTAAGAATTCTACTCAGTCAACAAAAGCAAAGCCTGGTGCTAACAGCAGCTTAGATCATGACATTCTTGCAAGAAATTCCAACTTAGATTAAGAAAAACATTAAGAAAAGCTAACAATCTCCACAATATTCCATGTATTATTCCAATATTCCAAATATGCAGTGAATTAAAGATAAATAGTAAACAAAAACAAAAACTAGACAGCATGTGCCTGGTTAGGTCATTTGAGAGATATTTCCTTACCTAAAGAGAGAAACAGAATGACCACAGGCAGGCAAAAAAGCAATAAGAGTGTGAGCGACTTCCAACTTCCTACTGGCTTCCCCATTGAGTTTCCTTGTGGGAAGTTGGCAGTAGAAACGTTTACCAGAGGAGCATTTCAGCATTTCAGAGTTCATTGTTTTTAGTTTTTATGCATGGGGGTAGAGAGAGATATATATGACTTTTCTGTGATGTCCAATTGGACATCACAGAAAAGTCATATATATCTTTCTCTACCACATATAAGTTATACTTGAGCAGAGTGGAGGGAAATTTAACGTGGACTATAAAGTGAAAAATGAGGAACTCGCTACTATCAAGGTCCTGTGTCTCCATATCCAAAAGTGGTTTTCATTGCTGTAAGGCAGCACCCCCTCCCCCCAACCTTTTGGACACCAGGGACCAGTTCCATGGAAAAAGTTTTTTCCGCCAACTAGAGGGATTGTGATTTTGCGTGCTGCCTGCATCCCGCAGATACAGCTTCACTTGTTTGCATGGCCCAGATTCTGGCATGCTGTGGTCCAGGGCCAGTCCACGGGTTGGGAATCCCTACTTTAAGGGATGCACATACTCACATATACTCAGTTATTTTATAAGAATTACCATATTTTCTGGAGTATAAGACGCACTGGAATATAAGACACAGCTTAGTTTTTGGGGAGGAAAATAGGAAAAAAAAATCTGCCTACCAGTATTCATCTGGCTAGCGTCCTTAGTCTGGTCAGCTTCAGCACATTAGTTTGCTGGTTTTTTTATCCCCTTCTTGGGGATAAAAAAACGGCTTCTAAGGCACAGCTGAGAGGAAGCAGCAATGAGAAAAGCAGGCAAAGCATGGGGAGCGGGGGAGATCGCTTCACTCAGCTAGCGCCTAGTTAGGGCTGAAAAAAGCTTCCAAAGAACAGCTGAGAGTTGGAGCAAAGCATGGAGATTGCTTCACTGGCTAGCGCCTCATTCAAGCACAGCGGAGAGTCGGAGCAGGCAAAACTGGGAAGATTGCTCGCTAGTGCCTCATTAACTCGTTAGGGCTGAAAAAAAGCTTCGCAAAAGCTACATTTGGAGTATAAGACACACCCAAATTTTCAGCCTCTTTTAGGGAGGGAAAAGGTGCGTTTTACACTCCGAAAAATATGATAGATTTCATCTTGCTGTTCTTTGGTAGGTTTCAAAATTTCAACCCTACCTCAATCCCAATTCCATCCTTTCCCACAACATAGTTTTCCATTCATTCACATAGGATTCCTACATATTTATGACACCAAATAAGATATAACAAATGCCTCTTTTCTGGTTTTGTTCTTTTGCATCTCCAAGTGATTAATATCAGAGTTAACTGAGCAATAAATAATGTCCAACAAGTAATGTGTATAAACATTTCCTTCCTTTTGTAATCATTTAATAGAGAAAAAGTCAAGAGAATGAGGGCATGTTGGTGGAAAAGTGGAGGGCAAATGCCAACCTGCCAGTGGAATGGCTAATGAATCCACTATTTCGTGAATGAATCCTGCTTCTTTCGTATTGTAACTTCATTTCAAATGTCTGTGGATGGGAGGCTTAGCTCTGAGGATGGTTCTTAGCTCTATAAAGAAAATGTAAGGAAAGCAATTGAGTCGCTATCCATCAACTGCTTTATGCTGATCAAAATAAACATTGGCTAGGAGAGATTATTCACAGCTTGTAGACTCTGGTAGGAGATACAGTATCCATAAGCAGAGCGCTATTTTGTATACTTGAATTACACAGCTGGAGAATAAAGGCAGAGTACAAAAAGTTCAAGGCCAAACTCTGTATGTTTGCAATATTAAACTAAATTTTGTGACATAGTCAGGCATGCTGTTAAAATGTAATTTATCAATTCAATACTTTTTCTTTGTGTTTTCTACTGACATAACTATTCCCATTCCTGTTGCAAGACAGGGCAAAATAGGAAACAAAGCAATGCAGAATCTGCAGAGTAGAGAGAATTGGATGCTGTTCTAAATTACTGTCTTCAGGGGAACACATTGAATTGTTTTAGTTTCTAGAAAAGCAAAATCTCACGTTACATTTCTTCATGCATTTGAAAATGCAAATAATGAGAGAAAAACATAGGGAATTCTGTATAAATGCTCCAAATATAACCTTTTTTCAGGTTACTGAAAAAAAAATTGCGAAGTATCTTGATAGAATATATGGAAAATACTTTCACGGTTTGCAGAATTTTCCCTACCCTTTTAATGCCCCCCCAATCCTTGAATATGTAATTGCTATCCTAGCATCAATATTACATGAGATGATAAAGAATCAGCTATTTTCAGAAATTAGGT
This sequence comes from Pantherophis guttatus, assembly GCF_059756535.1. Classification (NCBI taxonomy): domain Eukaryota; kingdom Metazoa; phylum Chordata; class Lepidosauria; order Squamata; family Colubridae; genus Pantherophis; species Pantherophis guttatus. The sequence goes on along the minus strand of NC_142065.1, from coordinate 37,848,734 downwards.
TGTGTAATGGAATGAGTAGATGACCTTGGAGAACGAGGGGAAGACATGCTGCCTAGGAAACTATTAGACAAGAGAGAGCAGGAGCCCCCAAGTCGCCTAATGGTCAGTAACAGAATCTAGCAAATCTGAAAGCGCAAACTTCTCACTGTCACTTTTAACTGCTTCATCCATTAGGGCAGAGTCTTCCTACATTTATTTCTCTGATTGTTAAGCCGCTGAGTGCTCCTGCCTCTCTTGTTTGAGAGGTTCAGACCATAATTCTCTCAGTCACAGTCCCTCCATGGTGATATTCATCCTCAAGGTTCAGTCACTTTTAAACATTATTTGAAAAACAAAGATCTATATGGCATGACTGGGTTATACTGTAGGTTTGCCTAATAAGCTAACTTTGCCCATAACCTATGGAGCATCTGGTGCAAATAAAGGTTCAATTTCAGGTTATATACTACTACTTGAGAAGACCCATTTTCTTTTCCCAGGATTTCTCTTTCCTCAGAAGCCTCTGGTAATGCTCTCAAAATAGCCAAGAAAAATAGCAATCTTGTCTCTGTAAAAGCCACGGTGGATTCTTTCAGCAAGAACTGTTCTTGACTATGACAATTTTTCTTGCATAACACATTATATCAATTGTTAAATTCTTGGCCTACATGTAATTTCTTGTATTCTCCACTAAGCCTTTTAAAATTCACTTTGCATATGTTTCAGTTCTTAGAAACATATATAACAACTTGCTCTGCATTCACCTTCCCTTCCAAAATTGATTCACTCTGTGGAACATTTGGGTTAGTTTTAATTATCCACTGATTATAGAATCTCAACAAGTACAGAAAATGTATACTTCTGCTTTAATTGGTCCACCTTGATTGTAATTTTTTAATTACTGAGACAACAGAATAAAAACTGCAACAAAGGTCTTTATATCCCTGCAACCACTTTCCCTGGCTGGAATTAGCAGTAAATTCAAATTCCTGCAAATAGTCATTAACATTTGACCTCATCATGGCAAAAGTGTAAGGCATTCCAGATGCAAGTGCTGAATTTGTTGAGAATTGGTAGGGGAAATGAAGCCAGAATGCATGACAAATGGATTAAGGGAATCTATCATCAGCACTAAAAAGAACTAAGAACATTCTGATATTCATTGCAGATAAAAAGAGAAATATTAATAATCCAGGATGAAAATGGAATCCATTGTTTAAAAATTGCCAAGATGTTGAAAATTTTTCCACTAACAGTTCAAAATAACTTTAGTTAGAGAAAAAGTGATTGGGAATATATACAATATGTACTTTTTATAACTTTTATAACTGCAATGTTGTGTCATTGTTTTTTGCTCAAGGCGAGCCTCTGGAGTTGCCAGAAACCATTTTAAAGTGAAAAATCAGCTTCCTCCAAAAACAGACATCTTTAATCATCATCATCTTTTAACCATTTAATTCAAACCATTACCATTAAATCAAGATAAGCAGACTGATACTGCCTAAACCCTACAATGTAGCTGTCAAACCACTCCAAAGATTACGACCCTGATTCATATTAAATATGCTCATATAGGAAAATTATGAAATACTTATGAAATATTATTTTATGAATCCAATTTATATGGTTACTCATTTCATATAAAGTGACTATGGGTGGTGTACAAATACTTATGAAATACATAGCAAATAATCATATTAGCATTTTTTAAAAGTCATTTTATTTTATCTTTTATTTTGGAAGACCCACATTTTTGGACCAAACGATATCCTTGGCTTGAAAAAGATACATGCCCCTATTTTAATTGGTCCAATTAATGTGTAAAGTTTCTGGAGTGTGTCCCTACCCAATTATTCTAGATCCCCCTCTTTCCTAAGCAATATCACATTCCAGGAGTTTCACTTCCGAGGAGCAGAGGGGGAAGCAGAGATTCACTTCTGAGGTGATAGGTGGAGGTAGTAATGCTAAAGACAAGCAACTGCAACATCCTTAACTCAAAATGAGTATCCCCCCTCCGCCTCTCTCTTTCTTGGCTGCATTTGCACTTTCTAGTAAACCAATGAATTAAATTTGTACATGTTTACTAGCATGACATGAATCCAACTCTGATGTTTGTAAATTATGTGAAGAGACAAAGAAAAGATTTTAACAAAACCTTTGGCTTAATGTATGTGGATGTGGCTCCCTATAAATATACAGATATATATGCATATCTAAACCTTTACTTTTCCTCTATTTGTTAGACAGGAAAGAAAGGTTTTGTAGAGCCCTCTTAATCACTCCCAGCTGTGGTCTTCTTGGATCACTGAGACTGGGGAGATTAAGTTCAAATCCCCACTCAAAGACATTGTTTTGCCCTATTGCTTTCACTCAGCTTAATACACTTCACAGAATGGTCACTGCAGGGATAAAATGAAACATGACACCACATATACCATCTTGGGTTCTATAGACAAAAAGTAAAATATACATATAAAAACAATGAAAAATATTAGTTTCTGTGGGGAAATATCCATTTTCCTTTATTAAGTTACTGAGCAGTAATCTACTGTACACAGCAAAAGTATCTCACCAATCCTAATCTAACATTTTACCACTATGCCACACTTCAAGAAAGCACACCCAGATTTTAAGCCAGGATAAGACCTTTTAGAGAATTAACTCATAACTGGAATACATCTGAGTCAAGTGTCCTCAAAATTCTTCATTGGTATATTCATTGTAGTTTCAAGGTTGTACTTGTCCTGATATGGAATCTGTTGTCATTTATGGGGGTGAAAGGCAATAACTACTAAGAGCCTGCATAAGAAATAATGGCACATGGATATAAACCATTTTTTTTTCATAATCACCAACAGAATGCATCCCTGAAATACAGTTTGATGGAAAACCAAAAGAAATAAACCATGTTATTTACTTTTTAATGAATCAAGTATCAATGCAATTAACAACTCATAACATTAATGGCAGGATAAATTACTGGAAATGAAATATTGTGTGAAATAAAAGGAGTCTAAAGAAAAGAATACAGTCCTCAGCAAATAAAAAGTGAATTACGTTTGACATGATCATTCCTTTTGTTTCCAACAAGATATTATTTTGTGGACTTCTTGAGTACTATATCGCAAAAGGTCACAGCTGAAAATGAAATTCAAGTTGACACAGACATCAGTACATGGGGATAAAGCCAGATGCTTAATTAGCGATTACACTACAACAACATTGCTAAGTCATCACAATACTAATCTGGTACATGAATATACAGTTAGAGGACAATTCTTCTTGTGTGAAGATTTGGCTGTAATAATGTTACAAATAGCATTGTACACAAACACTACTGATTTCACAATCTCATTCCCAAAACAAATCTCCTCTTATTCCTTTTGGAATTGTTTTATCAATACACATTTAAATAGGCTGGTAAAAGGTCGTCATGGTAGATACAATATTGGGTGCAATTTGTTGTGAATATATTAGCTCATCTCCAGTGGAGAGCATCCATTAAAACACACACACAAATGTTTCCACATATTTTAAAGAAGAATTGCATATTTATATCTATTTTGAATAACTCCAAGTGAGATAAAACAGTTAAAGGTAAAGGCTCTTATCAGAAATTCACTTTAGAAGAGCATACGTATTCCTGCATTCTAAATGGCCAGGCCTTTGGACTGGTAAAAAAATCACTGCAGGAAGGCAGAAATGGGTGTAGTGCACATAGTAACATGTAAATACTCATTTCCCACAGAATATTTTGTTGGTATCATTCACCATACTTGTATCTTGCAAATTTCCACTTTAAAAATGGGAACACTTGCTGCAAGCCATCATAAAATGACAATGAAGAATGTGAAAATCTTCCTGCATTCTATCCTTCTTCAAAGAAAGGTAGCATCATTATTAAAAAGGCAGGTTTTCTTAGGCATATATGAAATTTTATATCACAGTTTCAGTAAAGGATGACTTTATTTTCTTGTACTCATCTATACCCTATAGGCAACTTATTTGTTAAATATATAGGTCTTCAGTTTACTGGAACCATAAATTGATGAAGAAATAATAATAATATCCCAGGTCCTTGGGAAGGTAGATAAAAAGGTGCCTTTTTTCAGGAGGCAACTGGGCTTTCTTGTTTTTTCTTTGAAGAAGTTTTGCTTCCCATCCAAGAAGGTTCTTCAGCTCTGATTGGATAGTGGGGAACAGAAGGATTTATATTCCTTGCAGACAGCTGGTCATTTGAATTGTTTTAGAGAGTTTAGGATTAGGGTTAGGGTTGAATTGTTTTAGGGGATTTATCTGTGTCCTCAGGATCACCTAAGTAGTGCAAATGGGTGTGGAGCCTTCTTGGCTGCAGGATGTTTTCTGCCCTGTGTCCCTTCCCAGTTGAAGACAGGCTCACGCTATTGGGGATGAGTATGTGTTGTCTGCATCTCAAACTGAAGCACAAATGATACCTCAAACAAACTGGAAGAAGAATGCATTGGCTAAAGACAGCCAAGAACAATACATACTGATGAACTCTTGGCTCATAACACACCAGAGAAGACAAAAGAATTTGTCAAAAGAAAGATCACAAAGTAACAAGATCTGAAAATCAAAATGGACAGATTATGTCAGCCGTCATAAACCAGCCGTGGTGGTCTCAGTGCTTATTGACGCACTGGGTGCCATAGCAAAAACTCTTGGCTAATTCAATCTAATCTAATTCAAGATTCACAAAAAACCCAGACACTGTATTGAATTTTTTAAAATATTTTTTTCAATATGTATATAAACCTGTTTCAAATAAAATATAAAGAATCTTGGTACATTGATTGTAAGGTTTATCCTGACCTCTTCATATATCTTATTCACATTCAGTGTAGATATTTGAGAAAGATTGCTTGGGAAAAGAATGCCTAAATAATTGATAAAACTACAAATGAAGATGACAATAATTTAATATATAAATAAACAAATCTTCACTTATAGGTATCAATTCTGACTTAGTTTAATTAACAAGTATCCCAGTTTGGCCAAAGAGATTTACTACCCGTCAAATACTATCTGACCTGTATGAAGTTTTGATAAAACTCATTTGATCATTCTTAATCCCTTAAGAGATTATTTGTTGAAGTCTATTAGCTAAAACAGCAGTTAAAAATTAGTATCTATAATCAATGAAATAGATTATTAATGCTGTTTCAATAATTTCAAACATGGATAACTGAAAACCCTTATGTATTATATCAAAATCCAATCAGCTTAAATCTGCAACTAGAGTATTTACTAAAACATGAGAAGCTGGTATTTCAGTGTTTGTCTACTGAATGACAGCATCCATGATATTATTTTCTCAGAAACTTTTACAAATAGAACTCTTCTGGAGAGTACACTCATTCATGTCTTAGTTGCTGTATAACTAGGTACTTTGAGTACTGTTTTACCATGATTATTTAATTGTATAATTGTATTTTTGATTAATATTATAAAGTTATTAACAACAGAAATAAAATGTCATTAATAACAGAATAATGCTATACTATTTTAAAGTTGTACTTAGTTAAAGAATACAAGTTAAGAAGATGTGTTTCTCAAAATAATTAAACAATTTATCTATTTTGCTTATACAAATTATACAAGTAAGCTTCAAAAACCCTGTGAATGCTGAGGAAAAAATTCAGATCAAAATATTTTAAGAGAACTTGTAGAAAATATAAATGTCAAGCACAAAAAATCAGGAACCAAGGTGGTTCAAATGAATATAAGTTTATTACATGCTACCCTGTTTCCCCAAAAATAAGACATCCCTTGATAATAAGCCCAATCGGGTTTTTGAGCACATGTGCTAAAATAAGTCTCCCACTGAAAATAAGCCCTCCTCAAAAATATTTAAACGCAGAGCTGGAAATCAGGTAAGGCTCCATGCACCCCAAAATAATAAGACCTCCCCAAAAATAAGGCCAAACGCTTATTTAGAGGTTCAAAAAATATATAAGACAGGGTCTTATTTTCGGGAAAACACGGCATTACTCTCTATCAGAATATGATCTTCTAATAGTTAAGGCAAATTGAGGTAGATACGGGTCAATGGAATTCAGGATGGGCTGGACATAGATCTCTAATGGGCACGAGTGGGAAACTTATGACGCGCTTGACCCCTCCCTTGGGCTCAGCCTGGTCCTCTCCAGCACTTCTCTCCCTCTCTCTCTCCCTCTCCCCCTCTCTCTCCCTCTCCCTCTCTCTCTCCCTCCCTCCCTCTCTCTCTCTCTCATCTATCTATCTCTACCTCTTCATCTACATACATACATACATACATACATACTGTAATAAACTTGGAATACACCCCAGTACTTCTAACAAATGACTATGTCTTCTGGAATTATTAATAAGAATCCTATTGCACATTGAATGACAATATTAGGGAACTATAATCTACATATTTGGGAACTATAATCTATATATTTCATTAGGGAACTATAATCTATATATTTCATTTATTTATCAGAATTATATAGCTGCCCATTTGAGAAACCTGACTCTTGGTGGCATACAATAAACAACCAGTTAAAACAATTAAAACAATAGTTAAATATAGTTAAATATAAATTTAAAAAAGGACCAGGATCTTACACACAGTATAATTACCTCATGGGCTCTCCATTCTCTTGGATAACTGCCATGCCACTACACTTTTCATTTTCACCAATTGAAGTTTCCAGATGTTCCTCAAGGGTAACCTAATGTAAAGTGTGTTGCAATAGTCGATTCTGGATCAAGGCATGAGTAACCAAAGTAGTTACTAACTATGAGCAGTAATCAGTAAACCTGAAGGGCTATGAAGAGCTGACCCTTCTCTCAAGACTGGGCTAGGATGTAGGCTGAGCTATGAAGACGATTTGGTATAGCTCCTGAGGGGGAGGGTATTTTTGTTTTTAATTATGTTTTTTATGGATTATAATGAGCTGCCTAGAATCATCATGAGATAGGTAGGCATATAGATCCTGCAAATAAATAAATAAATCAACAACCCCATTTGCCTGGGTTAAATCCTCCCTGATTACAGATACTGTATATGTGTAGTCATTACTAGAATGAATCCTTTTCAGGTCCAGAGATCTCATGGGGATAGATATGGGGACACCCCTTTGAATGCTAACTTAACCTGGAACATGTGCCACGTGTCCCACTTTAAAAATCTGAATGTATCTTGGGGCACATATATTTGCCTTCATTCACTACTTTAACCTTTCAAGTGAAAATGTGAAACTTAAATGAATGTTGGTTATTACAATTCTGGGCATTTTGACTATAATTCTGGGGAATTGCAGTTTTTTTACAACCAATATGTTTAGCTAAAGAAAAGCTATTTGAATAACCTGAGTTTCTCCTAAATAATCCCTCTCCATTTTTTGTGCAATATTGCTATAGAGCAGGGCTGTCAAACTCACGGCCCACTGGCCGGATGCGTCACATGCTGGCCACGCCCATGCTCAGTTTAGCAAAAGAGGGGGGGAGTTCCAATATGTCATGTGACGCCGCCATAACGTCGTGAGTTTGACACACCTGCTATAAAGAGAAAATAGAGAGAAACCTATGAATGTAAAAAAAAAAAAACCACATTTATGGTGACATTCCGAAGGCTCCTCTTTCAATGCAACCTGGACTTTTCATACGGTTCTGTCTTAATCTTTGCACCAATCCTCACAGCTGTCATCTCAGAAGTCAGCAAACAGCATCATGCATATCATGCAAAGACAGAGTTAATTCTGCAGTAGAGGAGAAACAGAGGAAAAAGTGCTGAGTCACTATGCTACCTTTCACTGCAGTACTTTCATCCCACCCAACAGAGAGAGCAATCCCTGAGCAGGAGCAGCTGAGCTAATCTTCTTTATTTTCAGGCATATGATTCTCCCAGAATGTCACTCCTCCTACACCGACAGGAGCATAGAAGGACATGGGCCACACAGTCAGTCCCCTGGAATCACAGCAGCCACCTGACTGCAGAGGCTGATACAGCTACCCCACTTTCTGCTTCTCCCCACATTTCTGCATTCCAAGGGCAGCCCCAGAGGCACCCCATTTACAAAACTGCAGACTTGTTTCAAATCCCCCACTCATATAGAGAATGTCCTGGCAGACTCTCTAACGATTGTGCCTCTCAGTGTTTCATTTTAAAAACATATTATCCAAATGCATCCTAAATTACTTTTCCCCGTTCCAACTTTTTAACAATCCTCCCAGGGAACCACGGAAGATGTGTACAAAAGTGGGAAGGTTATTTTGTATGCACTTTTACATATTAAGAACTGGTCTTAGCACGCATTCATTTGCAAATCCATTTGTAACACAAATATAAAATCTATATAGTCTAAAGCACGAGGTTGACGTCTGCCTGTTATGTTGACAACAATACAATAATAATTAACATCTATATATTTAAAGATTCCATTCACTGGATATAAATGACCTTTTTATAAACATTAATGCAATTCTGAAAGATCTGCCTCATAAACATATTGTAGATACCTAAAATAAGTGTCACTACAGGGACAAGATTTGAACTGATTTTCACAATTTGCAGCTTAATCTACAAATGATTAAATGCAGTTAAAACCCAGATTCCCTAGTCCAATTGAATTCAATGAGATTTTCTCCTGAATTAAGACTGTATAACATGTGCCGTTATACTGCACCAGCTGTCTCTCCTCCTGTAACAAGTTTACAAGCTTGGCACAAATCACGCAGAGTTGCATTACCTTGCAGACCTTACAGCAAAGGGCTCTTCTCAGCTGCCAAAATGTGATCTCATAAGAATAGCTGTGCTAGAGCAGGCCAAGGCCCTTCTTAGTTTACATTTTATTTTCAGAGCAATGAACCAGATACCTTTGGAGTTGTCCCAGGTAGGAGATGGAGACATACTCTTCTCCCATAATGTTCCTCTGCAGCTAATATTTGGAGACATAAATCCCCCAACCTGGAAGTAACACAGTCTTCAACTCAATAGCCTTTGACAGAATTTATCCTCCATGAATTCATCCAACTCCTTTCAAAGTCATCCAACTTAGTGGTCATCACTATATCCGCTAGCAATGAATCTCACTGGTCAAATACGTAACACATCAAGTCGCACATTATTTCCCTAAGAGAAACCGCAACCTGACAGACAGTTTCATTGAACAGTCTTTCATCCTAACCTACTTTCTCTCTGTTATGTGTGATATCTGTATTGCACACATCCTTTATTCTCCTTTTTTAAATTAAAGAATCCCAAATATTCCAGGTTTTTCTCATAAAAATTCTGTCTTGAGCTGCCTGGTAATTTTGGTTGCCTTTTTTCTAACTCCACTATATCCTTTTTTCAAAAGTTGCTGTTATTGTTGTTAAAATTATTTGCCGCCTATCTGTCCATGGGGCTACTCTAGGCAACTTACAACTATAAACAAAAATGAAGAAATAAAAATTAAATGTAAACAAAAGTAAAATATTTGAATAATAAAACGAACATGGAAAAAAAAATACATTGATATGACTAAAAAGATAAAGGTTCCCCTTGCACATATGTGCTAGTCATTCCCGACTCTAGGGGGCAGTGCTTATCTCCGTTTCAAAGCCAAAGAGCCAGCGCTGTCCGAAGACATCTCCGTGGTCATGTGGCCGGCATGACTAAACACCAAAGGTACACGGAATGCTGTTACCTTCCCACCAAATTTGGTACCTATTTTTCTACTTACATTTTTTTAAATGTTCTTTTAAACTGCTAGGTTGGCAGAAGCTGGGACAAGTAACGGGAGCTCATCCCTTACGCAGCACTAGGGATTTGAACTGCTAAACTGCCGACCTTTAGATCGACAAGCTCAGCATCTTAGCCACTGAACCACTGCATCCTTTACATTTTACGTCCTTTACTAATCATTGATATGACTAGTAAAAAAAAAAAAAGATGGGACAGTGGGGAAAAGAAAGTCAGTGAAGGGTGGGGAGGTGGAGTCTGCTGACAACCACATGATACTGACCAGAACTGCACCCAGTGCTCCAGAAGCAGATGTGTTGAAGGACAATCTAGTGTTAGCAGTTTTGTTAATCATCTCTAGTGTGAAATTTGCCTTTCTGACAACTGCCATCATCTTCATTGAGCAGGGGCCTTCTTCCTTAACTGACTTGTCAAAAACTTCCCAAACATGGCACAACTAATTAAGAATCTTTATTATATAGTATGTATTATAAAGTAAAACCACATCAAACATTATTTGTTAGGTCCCTTCTTATACTCTCCTAAGTCTATACTCAATATCTTTTCTGCCATACTTCCAAAACTTAAAACTCACATGTAATAATTGGTGGGATTACTTATTAACATTTTCAGCATATTGGCCCAGAGAAACTCCACACAACTTTCACACCAATATCTTTTTCTTGATTACTTACAAACAGCTGAGGATATATGTGACATTAGGGCTTTTTGCTCTAATATGCATCATGTTACACTTAATTAATTTGAACCATGTTTGCAACTTGACTGACAATTTGAGCAGAGACAATGGATCTCCCAGAGATATTCACAATTACTTTAGCAGTTAGTTACAATAGTTCAGTATCATCTGCACATCTGGCCAGTTCATTGCTTACTCCTAAATCAAGATAAATTATGGACCAATTAAAAATCACCAGTCCCAACAAATCACCTTGAGCGTTCCATATCTCGCTTACCTCCATTAAGAAAATAGCGCTTCTTTGTGTTTTTTAAGCACTTAGGCTTCCATAGAAGGGAGTTATCCCATGGCCATTAACTTTATTCAGTAGGAACTTTATCAAACATTTTCTGAAAACTGAAACATATAATATTGAAGGGATCATCTCTAACTTTATCCCACTGAGCTCTGTCTGTAAAGCTAGCTCTGCTTGCAGAAAAGATAATATTTCCAAGAGCACTACTTTGCTGATTCTTATTTTTTTCAAATCTTTATGCTTTTATTTTTAAGCAAGCTGGCCATTTACTGGATTAACTTTGGAATTTGGGTTAGTGCTATAAGGGATCATCTCAGAGCTCATTCTCTTCTGTCTAAAGTTTGAAACCAATAAACAGGTAATATGGTTGGATACCTTTGAAATTAATTGACTGTAGGAAAGTAAGGAAAAGAGAAAATCTCACAAAGGAGTGATAGTTAAATAGAAAATTCAGATCTGGCTGCTATCCAATCTCACTTCTCGGTTCCTTGACTATCTGTTTGATTATATTATTAAATATAACAGGTGAGAAAGCTGGTCAGAAAAGTTTCTAGAAAAATAATACCATGGAGTTGATGAAGTCTTATCTGTAAACTTGAAATCAAGTTCTCACTCATCAGCATTAATTGGAAATCAAAATATCTGATAAAGGAGGGATTGAGGCACACAACAATTTTAACTCATAATTAGTTTGTAGTCTTGCTTTGACAAAAATCAGCAGAATAGTCAATCTATGTTCCCCATGTAAGTAGAAGGCAGCAGATATGGAAGTCCGCACAAAGATATACTTAATTATATTTTGGGAGATGTCTATTTATAAACCACAGACTTAGTACATCAGCCATGGAGACCTTAGAAAAGATATTCAAATATCATTTGGCGCCTATACCTTGAAAGATCAGAATTATGAAAGCCATAAGATTTCCTGTGACAGCTGATGGAAGTGAAAGTAGGACTTCAAAGAAGCAGAGTATGAAGAGTATTAACACCTTTGAAATTTGGTGCTCAAAAAGACTTAAAACAGTCAAGAAAAAAACTCAATGGATCATCAAAGAAATCAACCCCGAAGTTCTCACTTGAGTCATGAATGACCAGGCTCAAATTACCCTACTTTGGACACATGCAAAGACCCAGCTTTCTGGATGTTTCTAATGTTGGGAAAGTGTCAGCTTTATCAGGTAGACCAGATATGAAACATTGTCATATAAACTAATTTTAGCGTATTGTAAAACTACCAGTACATTAATAGAATCTTGCAAATCTGAAAGTACAATTCTCCCACCATCACCTTTGCAGGCTGATAACTTAGGGAGGGTCCCTCCTGAACATCTTGTTCCACCCACTATGTAGCAAAGCTGGTTGGGGAATTCTGGGAGTTGAAGTCCGCCAGGCTTAAAGTTGCCAAGGTTGGAGACCCCTGCCGTAGACAGAATCTGTTCACTTAGGAACACCAAGGTCATTCCTACATATCACTACAGAAAGGGGAAAGAAAAGAGAAGAGCAAAGAGGATTGGGAGACTTGACAGAATGGTTTAGGGATAGATTGCCATGGAGAAAATCTACCTATGAGGTCATGACTTGAAACAACTTGATAGTACATAAGCAATCACTCAATCAGCTCCATGTTTTGAGAGGGCTATGCTGGAAAGTTTGGTATCAATGCACACATGCATATTACTCCTCTGATCAATAAAATCAATTAAGAAAGGTTAGAGGAAATATGGAGTCAGCTTCATGTCTCTTAAATTTATGCCATGTCTATCCATTGAAGAATAATATTCAAGGTCCTTATTATGGAATCTAAAATAAAATTTCAGTTTCAGAATTAAACCATTCTCCTTTACCAACCACAGACCAATGGATTCCTCATATAGGCCAAAACAGTCTATGTAATTTTTCCAATATGGCACTCTCATCACCTCACCACCCCAACTCCTGCAGTGATAAGTGATGATAAGAGTTATAATTTAAGACATCTGGAAGGTACCAGATTGAGGAAAGTTGAACCACTGGTTTGCCAGCTAGACTGACTGACTCATTTTCAAAAACCACTGGAACTTATTGGTTATATTTTCTGTAAATATATCCATATGCAGAACTGAATAGCTGCTGACCAGCTGGATTGCTGAGTATGATAAAAAAAACTGCTGAGAACTATAACATGTTCAGGAAAGGCACTTTCCTAGAAAACTGAGGCAACTGAGAGAATGAAAAAAGAGTTGCACATTCCTTTTCCTTACTGATAATTGATTTAAGACAAATTGTGTGTCCAAATCATTTAATCAAAATCAGTGTGGAAATCAGTCACTTTAATTTGGTTCCTGATAATGAAAGTTTATTTTATATCCTCCAATTACTTCTAATAAGATTCAAAAACTATTGCTTCTCCTTTACCATTGCCCTGGCAAAACTTAATTTTGAATTATCAGAAATGAGGAAGCTGGCACCATAACTTTATTTCTAAGCTTTCTCCTGCACATATTATTTTGTTGTGACAAAATGACTGATATTTGTTGTAGATTTTAACAGCACCAAAATAATCTTTTTTCCCCCATGTACGAAAACAATTGTTTGTGGTAATGGCAAGAGGGTGGGATTGGTACACCAGCTAAGGAAGAGGAATGGTGAAAGAAAATACATTACATGTGACCAGCAAAGAGGAGCATGAGAAGAATTGAAGACTGGTGAGATACAGCCTTTCAAGATTGGTCTGCTCCCAACAGGATGCCTCACATGGAGGAGCTGTTCTAGGGCACTGACTGGACTTGACAAAGAAAATCAAATAGGAGTTCAGAGATATAAGGGAGTCAACTTAGTTATGATGTATCAGGGACAAATGGCAGGGGACATTACACTGGCAGGTTCAGAAAAATTGACATAGGCAATTTTGTGCCAATATTTACTTCTGGACCAATTGTATCATTTCAGGCCATATTACTAGAGACCCTGAGTTTGGGATACTGGAAAATGTCAGGTCTATTCATAACATGACCATGTTAATTTATGACTGCAAGGTGGACATATATGGGGACATGGTGTATACTATCAAAATTTGGCTAGGTGAAGATAGTAATGCTGCCCTATCAAAAGCTTGAGAGCTATTGTGTGAGCTCACTGAAATTCTGACAACCATTTACTATGAATTTCTACTTATTTACTGAATTGTTGTTGGGAGGGGAGGGGAGGGAAAAAAGAACAGATAATTGCAAAACCATTCTCAATAATCTCTGAGAACTCTCGAAGAATTGGCAACATCCCAGAAGTTTGGAGGAGAACAACTGTCATCTTCAGCATCAAAAAGGGTAGGAGAAAACAAAGAAATTACAGACCTATCAATTTGATTTCTATAATAGACAAGGTTTTTTATTATCAAAATTATCAAACCACATGTTTGAGAACACTATGATGGGCATGCTGCAGTTAACAGGAACCAGTACGGGCTTGTCACAAACAAATTATTCCAGACTAATCTTATATTTTTCTTTGATATTTACTAATTTAGATGAGAGGAATGCTATAGAAATAGTGTACCTGGACATCAGCATAGCTTTCAGTACAGTGACTCGTGATATTTTGCTTAATAAAATGTAGAATAAGCTTTGATAATCTCTCTTCCACTCATCAAATTCATGTTTAGCCAACAGGGCTGAGAGAAAATCATTATCATATTCTTTTGCATTACACCTTGTGTGACTAATTACCCTTATATTAGAGAGTTGTCTTTATGCTCAAACACATGCAAATATAGTTTCCTCTAGACTAGGAAGTGGCTGAATGGGAGGATGCAGTAGATATAAAGCTACCAGGCAGCATTGGCAGCACAGAGACATAGGCAATATGAGTACAGAAAAACTGGGCCTGCCTTGAGCCCTTTTTCACTTCAGGCCTTACCCATTCAATGGAATGAAGGCTTGAAGTGGGTTATGATTTTGTATTACATCTGAACCAGGGAGTTCTTTGCTTAATTAAACTACCATTAAGCCCTGGCACTTAAGCTGATTCTGCAATGCTTCAAAACTGATTTATTGTTGTACAGTATATGGCTCTAACAACTGGATAAGGTAGCAGTTCTAAATGTGCTATATGTAAACATATTAACAGTTTATTTGCTTAGGAATCCAATATCAAATCTGCTAATCAATATTCAAATAAATATTATCCAATTTATGCTGCCAGCTCAGGCAAGACAACAAACACTTGGTCAAACTCAGTCTTCCAATAAAAGTATAATTCCATTCAACAGTATCTTTATGATTTTGTTGGGTTCAATAGTTTGATTTCTGAATGATGGAATATTCCATAAGATACCCAGAAGCAAAAATGGCAGATATTAAGGCAAACTAATTTACAGTAGCAATAAAACAGATTTGCTTCAGAAAATAGATTAACCTGTTAAATCATGCAATACTGAAATCTAAGAAAGCATGTTTAGTATTACTATTATTTTCCAGTGAAATCAAAAGTAACACCTTAGTACCCTTGGCTTACATGTCCTAACTATAAGGCAACCAGTGGAGCTGGACTTGTTTTCATAGTTGAAACACAAGCTCCATATCACGGCAGAGCCTCATTCTGGAGACTGTAGTGAGAGAAGTATGGGATGGGAAGGTAACTGTGTCATAATCACTTACAATAATAGTGGTCATAGTTTACAATCAATAAAGACAAGTCACAACAGGAAAAGAGATGGGAGCAGAAGAATAAAACCAGCAATGTGGAAGTACCAATCTTAATTTTATTTTGGTCAGTTTCTCTCTCAGAATCTAAGGCAGTGTCTATTAGAGGCCGCTGGTTGGGAGAGAAATCCTGAAGGAGCTTGCTTCTCAAGAGGACTGGTGATAGCTCTAATTTCATTATCTACCTTCGCCAGAGAAGGCAAAGGTCAATTCATGTTTTTTTTTTAAATAATGTGCTGGTAACAAGTGACAAAATAACCTCCTGTGAACATTATGCCATGTCAAGCAGATGATATACAGGGCCAGTGCAGGTGATTCCATACTTTCCTTAAATTAGAGTGTTTGGAATGAGGTCCTGCCTTGCTATGGAGCTTGTGTGACAACTATGAAAACAAGTTCTACTTGAAATTTAGAAGCAATCCATAATTTGCTGAAACAAGAAGCAAAGAAAAAAAATTATACACTGCACATATAAGAAAATAAAATTCTTATTTCCTTTTACAATCTAAAATAACAAAAAAGCATTGACAACTGGGTAAGGAAAACACTGCTTGACCTGTAACCTATCTCAAGCTGTCACTTTGATGGAACGCAAAAGATGACAGAGGGTTAGAAATATGTCACTGGTAATATGTTTCTTTTATTCGAAGCTTCTCTGCTTTACATCTTGATTCTTTTCCAAAGCTTTCATTTTCACTGGATGCAGCTTTAATAGAAAACAGCTTTGACTGTTCTCACATCACATGTTTAAGAAAAGAGTGTTTGAGCCTCTGCATTCAGCTATATTTTTAAAATCAAAGTTTTGAGAATTTCAGCTAACTCTCCTCCACTGGAAAACATATTCAAGCATGTATAAATAAATGGTTATGGCTACTTAATCTTTCAATGTTCATCCCTTCTCTCCTGCATGAATTCAAGTATTCAGAAGTCAAGGATCCAGAATCTTGGCTGGAGAAGAGCTGCTAGGTACATTTTTGAGAAAAGAATGGAAGACGGCTTAAATATGTCTTCCAAATATCAGTTCTTTTCTCCAGCAGGACATGCTCCCCATACAGTAAAGAAGTAATCTCCATACTTTTTAGTTACATGATTCTAACATAAATCAGCTTTCTCCAACCTTGTGATGTCCACTTATATCAGAACAACAATTCCTAGAAATTTCAGACAACAGTCCCAGCAAGGCATCAATTTAGCAATAAAAATGTTAATTTTAGTAAGGCTCAAAGTAATTCTTTGCTAGAAACCCCTGTCTGTTTTTAGAGGTCATGGGTTCTCTTGAAAACAAAATGTGCTGTATTTTGGAATTTGCATATGGACTTCAAAATCATTAGATTGGTTTTGCATGCCTAAAATGGTCCACGTGTCAGTTTCGTAAAGTTTAAATAACTATTTTAAACCTATGAGGTTTAAGGTAATTGATTTCTAAACAGAAATGCCTATTATTTATTTCTGAAATGGTTTTCATATTTGCCATTCTCATTTCTGGAATACATCAACATACACAATGCAATATTGGTGCATAAAATAAAAATCACAGTTTCCTAAAATAAATAAATCCTACTTCCTAAAAAGATTTTCATAATCAGTCAGCATTATTTTTTCAAGGCAGGATGATAATGACTAGTTTAACATTTTTGCTAAAAGGACTACACCAAACCATCATTTTTTTTTCCTTTTGGGTGTTACCTACCACTACCAGTATAGAAGACATTTTATGGTTTTACATTATCTGAAAACCCATATAATAATATAGCAAGCCATGGCTAAGCAATGACTTATTTCTAATGTGCCTACAATTGAATGCAACCTAACTGTGAAATAGCTTCAGGCATATGCACCTGTTTTTCTTTTTTTATCCCTTTTCTCCAATGCATTTCAGTGTTTTTCCTTCTGAATCCTGAAAACTAAAAACACAGTAAGCCAGTATATAAGTTATATATAACACAGTAAACCAATATATAACTTTAAATAAGATGTTTGCTGCCATTTGCCCACCAAACCAGGATCAACCTATTTTATATTTCTATCCAAAATAGATGTATGCTATAATTGGGGTTTGCACCAAGCCAGGAAAGAAGAGAAGGAATTATGCAATCTACAAAAGGAGAAGACTATATTAAATTCACAAATTACATCCACATCCAAATCACAATCCACAAATTATGGATGGATAGGTCATCAAACTCATTGTTTCACAATATTGCCAGCTTTAAGATATGTAGATTTCAACTCCCGGCAGGCTGGTTGGGGAATTCTGAAGTCTGCACATCTTAAAGTTTGCTGAGAAATACTGATCTAGATCCCGCCAATATAGCCACAGCATTTTTTTCATACAGCAATGAACATAGCTACCCTGCCTTTCTTCTGCAAGGATGAGGGTCCACAAAAGGAAGAAAAGAAATTGGCCTTTGCAGAACAACAATCTGTAAGAATATTAGGGTTTGTCAAATGCAGGAGAACTCAAGGGCAATTGGGAACAGAGGGGGGAAAGGGGGGGCTTTCTTAAATGCAGTAATCTACATTGATCCTGCAGATATACAGTAGACAACCACACACTTGCTAGGGTATTTTCCTCTTCCCAGTAGTTTTTACCTGCCAGAAATAAATCTTTCCAAATTGCATCCATGTTAAGTGTGACCAGAGAGAAAGTAGCATCCTAAACAATTTTGTCAGCACAATCCTTCCAATAGCCTCTAGGGGGCTCCATTTAATTGAAAAAAAGAAATGTAAAAATGCTGCATAAATGAAGTTTTCCAACAGTCCAAACAGACTCAGCTTCCATTAGATATTAAACAACAGCTAGCATAGAACAGCTGGGCCCCACCTTCTCTCAAATGACATTCTCAAAGAACATGCCAGTGAAGTGATAAATATGTAATGAGTAAATTTCTCATTTCCAAATAATTTTTTGAAAAATAAATTTAAATATCAAGGTTGTTGTTTGGTATGCACCTCTGTGAAAACTTCAGGTGTAACTTTTTAACAAAGGTCCTCTAAATTTTATTTAATGTCTAAATATGATACTGTTAAGGTGGGACTATAACTCACAGTTTTTTGGTTTTTAGTCTGGTGCATTAACCACTACATTATACGGTACTAGTACTCTATATAAAGACTTATAGAGTTGCCCATGTTCTAACAACAATCCTGGGTGGCACTCAAAATATTAGTATTGGTCTGCTCATGATCCCTGCGATTTATATTAGTAACCTTATCTTCCATTACTATTTTTAATTTCTAATTTTAAATCATGCAGAATGAGTACTTCCACAGAATTCCCACATTATACTAAATTATGATTTATGTACAGTTTTTTGAATAAACCAAACTTTGCTGGTTTCACACAAAATGCTAACACCAAATTTATAAATTACAGTGGCTGAGTTTATATAATTTCAATGAACTGCCATGGCTTGGCATGTTATGTAAATCAGACCAAATTCTCGCTATAATAAACTCCACAATACACCTACACCCTATATGAATCCTAGTACTGCTTTTTGGTTGTTCTGAATTTCTCACATTAAATTTGGATTACCCATACTTTAAATTATAAAATTAACGTCAATCTATTCATTTTGTCACACAAACATTTTATATCTCTTTGGATACTTCCAGAAGGACAGTGCAATATTAATGCACTTGTAAAGCTATTCCATGTTTCTCCGCATTTTCTTTAAGTATGAAAATAAACTTGGAAAAATCGTGAGAAAATAAGTATCATCAAATCATTATTCTCTCTCCTTCCCATACTTCCTTCTGGACAAAACACTCTCCATAATACAAATTTAGTTGTGTTTCTCCAGCTCTCAGAGAGATCAATATCAAAAAAGGATCACAATTTTTTTTTTGCAAACTTTTCACCTTGCATTCTAGTGATGCTTCTCTAGAGCAACAGTTCAGAAGTGGGTATCATTTGCAGTATTTCTAATCTCTGTAGTATTTCAATTGGGGGTGAGAGTTGGGGATGATTGGAGTTCAGACTTCCAGGAATTCTTTAGTTCTTCTGCTCTTTGGGCAATAATGGACCATGCACAGACCAGAAGAGTCACAGAATTCCTGGAAGCCGGTGTGTCAGAGAAAGGAGCTATCAGTAGTTCAATAGAACTGGATATGACCTACTACACAGTTAAGTGCTTGATTTAAACCACCCCAAGAGGCTTCTGATCATGAACCAAATCTCCCCCCGCCACTCTGCAATTCAAATTCCACATAAACTATAAATAGTGTGATGTGGTTTTCACTTCAGAACTGCTGTGTTGAGGAAGCCTTGCTGGAATGCACAGTGAAACATCTGCAATATAATACCAGCTGCTACTTTGGTACTGATCTCCCAAAGCCTAGAGAACCCTAACTAAAAGGTATGTACAATGAATGACAGCTACTACTATCCTGAGAAATCCGCCCTAAAGCAGTATTCTGGGGAGTGGAATTTATGATTGTGAATTTTGGATTTTTTCTTGATATTTGTGTTTGAAGCTTTATTTCTGTAAGCCATATGGAATTCACCCTGAATTGGGCAGCTATGTAATTTGTAAAAATAAATAAATAAAATAATGCAAGATCCTTGGTTTCCCCACCCCCCCTAACATCCAGCCATACTGCATATAAAAATATATACAGGGTTGTGCGCAAATGCATACAGGCAGAAATGTGTTAATAAGAATTTGAACAAATGACAGCATGTTGGCTTGAATTATTTGACAATTTTGAAACCTGTCAGTTGTCAACGCTGCTAAAAGTTACATTGGAAGTACAGTGTGTGTTGCCTAAAGCATAAATCACACTGAGGTTTCTTTAGAGTTACTAAGTGTTATTAAATTCAAAGGGCCTTAAATCTTTTATAGAGATCCCTATTGCCCCGTGGTGGGTTTTATATCTAATGTTATGCATCTGTTTATTTTTACTTCTCTCTGTTGAAACAATTGATAATACAGTCAGTGTGATACTCTTTCATTTATAATCCTTCCCTGGTAAATGAGCAGAGGAGTCATTTTGCTAAAAAATGATGTGCCCCAGGGGTGGTATTCATTTACCTTCGCTACAGATTCGCAAATGTGAGCGTGCAGGGCCTTCCGTGCATGCACAGAGCGTCAAAAACATCAATAAATGGGACGTGTTGACATCCGGGCAGGTGGGTGGAGCCTCCCACAGCCACCACTACTGATTCACCCGAACCGGATAGAACCGGTTAAATACCACCACTGATGTGCCCTGTTACTAAACTTAGAATAGACTTAGAATAACTTTGTCACTTTGAATATACGCTAATCGGCATACATTAAAATGAAATTTCATCGCATACAGCTCTCAAAGAGTCACTACCTCCAATATACAGTACATAAACATGACTAAATAAATAAATAAATAAATAAATAAATAAATAAATAAATATGCATATGCCCACATATATTATATGACATAAAGAAACTTCAGAGCAAAGCTTCAGAGCAAAGTGTCTAGTTTAGTATCAAATGAATTGGTGTATAGAACTATAACTCCAAATTAAAATGCCTAATTTTTATTTTCAAATAAATTAGCAACATTGATGGCCATTTTGTATAATTACAGAATTAATCCTCTGGAGTGTGACCAACTCATCAATTTTTAGTTACATTCTTTTATGTGCAATATTTGAATATAATAAATGACTGATATATTTTTCCTTCCTTTCTTCATTCATTTTCATTTTTATATTATTGCATTGGGAGTGATATTAAGAAGACATCAGGATATTCATTCCTGAAGATCCATTGATACATTTACAAAACCTGAATAAGTCTGTCTCCTTTATAGATATAGTAGATGGCACACAATGAAAAGACAGAAACGAGCACATTCCTTCCAGCTATATGGTTGAACTAAGACTGAGCAGCCTCTTCCAGGTTATACAACAGATCATAAATCCTGGGAAGTAGCTTCTCCCCAGGATTACAAAACTAGAAGAAATGAATCAAGCCTTGGATATAACGTATGTGGAGATTCTCAGTCATCCAGGTCATAGTTGTCTTGAAGGTGCTTTTTTTCTTCAAAAGGCAACTGGACTGTTTTTTTCCTTGAGGAGGAAGAAGAAAATGTTTTGCTTCTTATCCAAGAAGCTTCATCAGACTGTTGGTTTGAAAGAGGCGTAAAAGAATCCATCTATGTTAGAATTGAACACTCCTCCTTCAATGGAGGGAGAGGACTCAAAATTAGAAAGCAGAGAAAATACCTTTGGAAGAAGTAGTAATAAAAAATTTTTAGATTGTGCAGAAATGAATAGATTAACTTTGATGATTAAGGATAGGGAAGAGTTAGAATATTTCAAGATATGGAATTATTTTTATCGTTGGTTGGAAAAGAGATATAAATGATTAATTTTATAATTATGTATAAAAACTCAATGACTAGAATATTGTTTAAGCAATAAATTGTTATAATGGTTGGGATGAAGATCAAGATAGAAGAAACTTATGGAGAAGAAGAAGAATTTTGGAAGATAATACCAAGATGTCACAGGGAAGGGATGACTGATGTATTAAATGTTTGTTTGTCTTAAAAAAAAAATTACAAAAAAAAAAAAAAACAGAGAGAGAGGAATAAGACACCGACTATCTCCAGTTTACAATGCAGCCCCCTTGCAACAGTTCCAAAAAGATTCCACAACCAATTGCTCCCTGATTCAGGTAACCCTGAAGGCAAAGGTAAACCCCCCAAGTGGCCTCAACAGCTCTCAGAGAGTGCTAACAGATGATTGCAAATAAATACAATCCTTCCATCCCCCCCATCATATCAGAATTTATTCTTCCATCCCCCTGCTGTAAGAACTGATGAAGCTTCTTGGAGGAGAAGAGAAATGTTTTCTTCTTCCTCGAGGAAAAAACAATCCAATTGTCTTCTCAAGAAAAAAAAAAAGTACCTTTGAGACACTGGATATAACCATGTGGCTGAAGTTCAAAACTTTCAGTTACAATTTCAAATTACACATGGTAAATTTTTCACTGAAGAATATTTTAGACCAGTGAGACTTGAAATCATCCAACTAACCAGATTATGCTACATTTTAATATTGCCACATGATTATATATGACCAATCATTTTTTCAATTTAATATTTAATAATAATACTTAAAAATCATTTATGCTATTTTGAGTGGCTTATTTTTAGGAGATCTACTGTAAATTGCTTTGGATATATTTTGCTTGAAAGGGATAAAAAGACTTAATAATAGAAAAAGATGTAGAACTTATTTCAAGCCTCTAAGCAAAAACATCAGGAGCACATTAAGCAGAGTATATATTTATTAATATGAGCAAAGTATGTTGCATCAAAATATAAGAAGAAATAAATATAAATCACCTAAAATACTAAAGACAAAATATAACAAGATTATAGATTATTTACAGACTACCTAAATCGAGGTCTATGCTTCCTCCAAAATAAAGCTATCTAAGACAAAGAACACAAAGTGCATTTGATCAGTGACATTATATCGCAGTCACAAAGCTAAGTCAAAGACAAATTAGTTCTAAATCACTTTTAAGAGACAAAAATACTTAAAAGAGAGACAAGTTACATCATTCCTACCCAAACCCTTGCAATCTCTCTCTCAAGGTCCCAAGAATAAATTACATGTCTCTATTTCCAAGCCATAAACTGAAAACTAATTTTCCACAGAAATTCACACAGATAAGGAAGAATTCACAGGAGCACATGAGAAGTATAAGCTGCCCAGCAAAGATGTAGGCATTTTTGCTTATATATCATAAGGCATACAAGCAGCCATGACAAGGAGAAGCTATCTCTGTTTGACCAGCTTTCCCCAAACTTCTGTATTCCAGTTAGCCACAAATTTCCATAAATACCACCAATATAGCCAAAATCTTAGAATAATGGGAATGAAAATCAGCCAACACATCTGGATGAAACTTGCTGAATTTGACAGAGGATAGATAGATAGATAGATAGATAGATAGATAGATAGATAGATAGATAGATAGATAGAAAAAATAGATGGAAGACACACACACACATACAGAGAGAGACACACAGAGAGACAGACAGAGAAACAGAGAGACAGATATAGAGAGAGAAAGAGAGAGATAGAGAGAGATAGAGACAGAGACAGAGACAGAGAATGTCAAGACGTTGTTCTATTATTTCAACGTAGCAAATAAATACTTGACTGAACAGAGAAGATTAAAAAGCAGGCTGGAATTCCATAACAATATTTTGTATCAGCTCCTCTGTTGTATCAATGCTAATCATGTAATCAAAATGGAACATGGGAAACTGCTTTGTAAAAGACCAGACCACTGTTCCATGAATCCAGGACCACCGGATTCACTGAATACAACTATTTACCTCAGACCTTCAAGCATGCTTTCTATCATTGTGCAACGTCTGATCCCGCCTGTACTCAGTATGTTCAAACTCAGTATGTTCTAGCCCCAAGGACTGAAGAGAAATGTCAACCAGCAGTGATTTTTTAGAGTTGCTGATCCTGCTTTTCAAGACTATCTCTTTGTTCCAATTCTATTCAAACCTATTCCTCATTTTCCTGCTGTCATGTCCTATGGAAAGGTTGACAATTTACTCCTGCTTCTGTCTTGCATTCCCATACCAAACATTTTCCTACTGGACCCTTTGCTTGGATATTTCCCAACTCAAATCTGCTCCTGATCAAACTTCCATCCAATCCTGGAAAAGTTTCTCAACTTTAACTACCTGGACTTGCTGAAACTATTACTTTTTCCAGAATAATAGTTACTATGGACATGGACCTAATACAGTATACATATTAGTAAATAAATAAAACAAGTAAGTGAATAAATTTAGTTTTGACCTATAGCAACAACAGTTTGCCCTTCTTCCATTCCATGAAACTATATTTATGTTAACGTCACATTTAGTGTTCAAGCCATTTCAACTGTAGCCATTAAAGAAGATAGCCACATATAAAAAAAAGCAATCAGCCTATTCTCTGCAGTGCAGTCCTCCTCCAGGTAGAAAAATGACCTTTCTATTTCCCTCACAAGTCACTCTCCACAGTTTGCTCTCTTTTCATACATAAAAGTTCTGATACTTTTGCCCCTTATAGGCTCCAAATCCCTAATCAATAGACACCAGGAGGAGATATAAGCTGACAATACACCAAGCACCTTCGTTTCACCTAGCGATTTGGTAATTTGTTTTTACTGACTATGCGGAGTTCCAAGCAAGCAATAAACTGTCTGGAAAAGCATAGCTTTAAAAGCACAGCCAATGTCTTTTGCTATCCATGCATTCTTTTAGCTTCTGGATAAATTTTATGGGATTAGCTTTACACACACAAATATACAGAGGGAGGGAGGGAAAGGGAGAGGGAGAGGGAGAGGGAGAGGGAGAGGGAGAGAGAATGAGAGAATGCTTTTATTATTTTGGGGGGGTGGGTCAAAACCAGGGGTATCAAACTCAAGGTCTGGGGGCCAGATCCAGCCCACAGGGTGCTTAGACCTGGCCCGCGGAGCTGCCCTGGCAACAGTGAAGGACCAGCTCGCAGTGCCTCTGCCAGCGAAAACGGAGCTTGGGAGGGTTGCACGTGTCCCTCCTGAGCTCCATTTTCACCAGCAGAGGGGTTGCAGGAAGCCATCGCAGCTGAAATGGAGCTCAGGAGCCCATTTTTGATGGCAGAGCCCTTGGGCCCCCACAGGCGCCCCCGACACGAGTGACATCAAGCTGGCCATGTCCACCCTGGTCAAACACAACCCTGATGCGGCTCTCAATGAAATCGAGTTTAACACCCCTGGTCTAAACACATAGTAAAAGAATGATATTCCTCCAGTTAAGGATAAAAAATGAATCACATACTGTAGCATTTCCACTTTACTTTATGAGAATACTAGCAGATTGTTAGGTATATGCCTTGAAAATAATGCTAAACCAGCAAAAGGGCCTGCATATAATTGCCGTTAAGCTATTCCATTTTTTCCCTCTTTTCTGACTCAATTCATCCAAAATGTTCAAGAGGGAACCCAGGGGAGTCTTCCTTTCCAATGGCCTGGAACAGTCTCAGAATTTCTTCAGAATTTCCATTAATAGCTCATCTTCATCTTTCCCTTATCTTCACCAATGAATACACATTAGTTTGTCACAATTTAAGCAATTTATTCTACTAAGTAATCTTGGAATATTTTTATTCCTTATTTCTACTATATAATAATTCATATACATGTAGACTAACATACACCTGCAAAACCTATGCCCCTATGAAATGGCAAGTATGAAGGCCATACACTGATGGAAAAACATGAATGTCATTAATTGATTAAATAAAAAAGTAATATTCTACTTCCTTTTTTTATCTTACTGCATTGCAGATTCACTCAGCATATCAATACTGAGTGACATCTTCCAGGAACTTAAATCAGATTTAAAGCTTTTTTGGCTTGTAAGTCCCAACATCTGCAGCCAACTGGCAAATATCTGGAAAGCACCATGTTGGGTAGGCTTGACAACATGAAGAAGATGTTCACCAATTTTTGTGGTACTCCACAAATCAAAGTCACTAGGTGGGTAAACATCCAATGTTGTCTTCTGAAATGAGAAGATGTTATAGGAAATATTAGAATCACAGCAATGTGTCAATGCCCAGATCAAACAATTAGGGGAGAATATGACAGTCAGTAATATAAACACAGACAAACAATCATGAAAGACCAAGGGAGAAACACTTGACATGCATGAGAATTATTTCAATGTTGAAATGGCTGCTCTGAGGATTTTGAGCTTCTAAGAAAACACACTTTTTCATACCTCAAGACAATAGCAATAGCACTTAGATTTATATACCGCTTCATACAGTGGTGGGTTTCTACCGGTTTGCTCCGGTTCAGGCGAACCGGTAGTGACGGCAGCAGGAGGCTCCATCCACCCTCCAGGACGTCATCACAGACACTCTGTGCATGCGTAGAAGTGCTGCGCATGCATGAAACAAGCACACACGCACATGTGCTCACAGTTCTGAATCGGTAGCAAAGGTAAGTGGAACCCACTACTGGCTTCATCATGCTTTATAGCACTCTCTGAGCAGTTTACAATGTCAGCATATTGCCCCCAACAATCTGGAAACCCTCATTTTACTGACTTCAGAAGGATGGAAGACTGAGTCAAACTTGAGCCCTGTCAGGATCAAATTCCTGGCTGTAGGCAGGAGTTAACCTCCAATACTGCACTTTACCCACTGCATCAACAGGCTTCCTCCAAGACAAAAAAGGCTCCATTTCATTCAGGACTGTTTGGCTGTCCAAAAAAAATCAAGTTCTTTCCTTGGCTTCTACGTATTTATACATTATGATTAGGTGGAGGTGCCTTTTTGTGTTTAAAAATCCAACCTACCTGGTAAAATGGAAGATGTTAGTGGCTGAGACCAAATGGGGAGAAGAAGGGATGGAGGTAAAGAAAAACGCAACAATGATTTAGATTTCATTTATTTAAAATTAATGTATTGACCACATTTTTATAGATTGAATGGATTAAATTGTTATTGGCAGGGATTTTCACTACACACCTATTTTTATTTTATTTTTTTATTTCAGAAATGAAAAATGAGTGATTAAGGTTACTTATTTCTAGGCCCCATCATTCTTCCCAAAATAAAAAATATGTATCAAGTTTTGTTCTGTACAGCGTACTCAAAGAATTCAGGATTTAATTCACCTAGCCAAATAAAAATATTCCAAAGGAATTATCTGGAAAAAATCGCTTTGTCTTTATCTGGAAATAAAACTTTTTTTTCGTTTTGTGCATACTCCCATCATCAGAAACTAGAGCTGTCAAAATTGTTTCCATTTTTTCTTCTCAAAATTATCTGCAGGTGAGGTTAGAGATCAGACAGTTGTTTTCCAAATTTGACTGCATCACGTCTAATATTGTATGATTAGACATTCTTCTTGATAGGCCAAATTAAGGCAGAATGTGCTTAAATAGTCCATAGCATCAGTATCTCCAAACACATTTACTTTGACCCAAACCACACCAATTTTTCTTTAAGAATAATAATGTCAGTTTCACAGCCTAACAGATAATCCTACTCATGTTCTTATTGCACATTTAGTAGTTTACTCTACCCCTGGAGTAAATATAATATTATGGCTATAAGCCATAATTATGAAGAAAGCTACATTGTTTGAATATACAGAGGGGAAAACTATTAAATTTGCTTCTGCATTTTAAAAACATTTATTAACATTTAAATTGGCAAAGGCCAATTTAATGCTTTTGATCTGCTTTTAAATTCATATAGTTATAAACAAAGCATAGTGCTGACTGTGCCATAAAAATACAGTAACTGTATTAACATAACTATTATACAGTCCCCAAGTTATAAATTTATGGTAAGTCCTTGAAGCTCTCTAGGCAAGGTCTTTGCTTCCTTTCCAAGTCAGCAAGTCATTTGTCTGGGGGGAAATTCACAATCTTCAGTTTACATTACAGTACTTCACTCTGTATAAAAAGGAATGCAGTGTAGAAGTAAAGTTATTCACACACCAATAGAGACAAAATGCTAACAAATATCTGCCTGTATTTTGTATAAGATCTATTTAGCACATGCTAAGCAGCAAACAAAGGAACATTTCTGCTTCCTATATATTGCATTTCCCAGTGATGCCCAGCATTGTTTTACCTCTCACCTACACAGTATGTGCAGGAATTAATAGGCCAAGATATATGTATGTACAATGTATTTTACAATCCAGTGATGCAAATTATCATAGCAATTTTTACTCCATTTGATTGTAATTGAGATTGGGTATCCTGAAAAAGATGGAATGACAAAGTAGATTGAGTTAGATGGTAGGTTTCTAGATGATTTTCAGTAGATTGAACAAGGATTCCTGATAACTAACTGTTTAATAATAGATATTTTAAAATATAGAGTCTTAGGATCCTAGATCAGAGCAAATCAAATGGTGATTTAGGAATTCTACTAAACAGCTTATTGGATACAATAGATGACTGACTCCATCCTTAGTTTTTCTTGATTCTTCCCCTATGGACTCTTTAAGACACAGTAGGCAATTGTAGACCCTAAAGTCCAATTTTAAAGTTTTGGGGCCCCTTTGACAATGACTGATGTAAGATGGAACAGGTTCCTATGATGTTTAGGTGGGAAATGATTTCAGATTTTTTTAAAAATGTATCACCACCATTTCACCAACCTAACCCCATCTACATGTGATATATCCACGCTGTGGCTTTCCACACTACAAAAGTTAAGTACAATACCACCTTTCTTAACAAATAATTGTCCAACTTTTTAAAGGTTTTAAAAGTGACACAAATAGAAAAGACAAGGAGGCAGCTGCTAGGTTCTCCCGTGTCAACTATTTTTTCTCAACACTTTTAATAAACTGATCTTGTGACGTAGGGTCACCAGGATGATTAGATGGCAGCAAACAGAGGACATGTCCATGTTTCTTTGCTACCATGTCTAATGATTGTCTGAGGTTTTGCAGCCCAGATACAATATGCCTAAGAGAGATACTTTCAAGTGACTGAGTTAGGAATGGACAGAATCCCATGGGCATGTCTGGTTATATTTTGAATGTGGAAGAGAGGAACTACTCTAATGGTCAAGTGGATGGATTCCAGGGGAGGAATATTTTGAGTGACTAAGTAGTAATGAGAAATTCTTGTGGGGCTTAAGCCTGCTGCTTCCATGGAGTAGAAAACATTTGTGTATCCTTATTGGGGGCAGGCAGTTCTTTTGTGTGCCCCCAATAACTGTAACCTTACAAAGTTGGGGTCAGTGCCTGTTCTCTCTCCCCTCTGGGGGGCCCATTTAAGAGTTTTGCCCAGGGGCACAGAATGCTCCAGATATGCCCCCAACTTGGTTTAAATAGGGGCACATGAAACCGAACACTAGGACTTCTACATGTAACGCATCAAGAGATCTTCAAAGAGGAAAGAAATTTTAAAAACAGAAAGCAACATCTGTTAAGATATACTGAAGTGATGGACCCAAGGATAGTTTGCAGGGATAGAAAGTTAAAGACAGAAACAGTGAAAGGTGTTAGCAAATATTTCCTTTTCTTATTAGTTAATGCCTTTAACTCACTTGCCTTATGCCTTTGATGCACTGCTTGCTGCAAAAGGGAATGTCATGGGGTACAGTTACAGTAGATATGTATGTATTTAGACACTATCAATTTGCCCCAGGAAAATGTTGAGATTCATTTTTTAAATAAGTTTTCATTCAGAATTTGGATAGGAAGAGGTTACCAATTCAGCTGGTACTACTATAGCCCTTGTGACATGTATTCTAATGTAGTACAACATAACACACTTGATTAGAGAAGACACTTACGAAGGTGCCATGAAAAGGTAACCCACCCTTTTGCCAACCAGATATTCTAGATGTTTATAAATTGTTGTAGGAACATCATCCTGCACAGAAATGGGCATAGAAATCGTTCATGCAATCACTAACTAGAGATTTAACCAGATAGGAGACAAGGTTAATCAAGAGAACCACGATCTTCTCTTTTAATCATCTCTCTCTCTTTTTTTTGTTTATTGAAATCTATTTCTTTTTTCCAAGCAAGCAAAGCTCCCTCTTTATACAAGCATAAAGGAAATCACAAATAATTTACTTGCAGGTTCATGATAAATCTACTTCTCCCTCACCACATCCTAAAGGAAACTGGAAGGCTTTTTTAAAACTAGATTCAGGAACAGTGATTTGTTTTTTTCTGTTTTCGAAAGAAATATAGCAAGTAGAAAGAAACAAAGAAAGGTGGGTGCTTTCAGTACTGAGATCCTGTTTTATTAAAAAGCACAATTAATCTCATCCTCATTAATAAATGCAGAAATCACAGATGCTTCAGCTAGCTGCATGCCTGGCTTTAATTCGGCATTCCTGAGAACTGCTCTGTTTTCTGCATATCTAATGTCAAAAGATACCCAATACAGCATCTGTGATGTTTAAATTGCTTTCTACCCAACAATATTTGATCATTTCTAATTCTGAACCTTCTGCAGCAACAAAGGCAGCATGCAGATGTTCCTAATGTAGGGCCTTTTTACTAGAGAATTCCATGAGCCAAAACCAGCATGACCATTGACCAGATGTAATAGGAGCTATAGTACAAACCATCCAGGAAACTTCAGACTAGGAGACAATTGTTGTGATAGCCTCATTCTGCAAAGAATGTAAGGCATAAATGACTAGTCAAGGTCATTTAGCAAATGAACCACAAGGTCAACTTTAAAAAAAACCAAGACTTTTGTGCAATATTTATGTCTAACTCATATTTCTTTAATTCTATACTCTAATTCTTATTTTAGGCTTATCTTGCAGATATAAAATAGAAGAACTATTTCCTAACAGTGAAAACAATTAACCAGTGGAATGGCTTGCCTTCAGAAGTTGTGGGAGGCTTTTAAGAAGAGACTGGACAGCCATTTGCCTGGAATGGTATAGGGCCGTGATGGCAAACCTATGGCAAGCGTGCCACAGGTGGCACGCGGAGCCGTATCAGTGGGCACACGAGCTCAGTTCCACCAGCTGATTTTCAGGCCTTCTGGGCCCACCGGAAGTCGGCAAACGGGCCATTTCTGGCTTCCGGAAGGCCTCTTGGGGGGGGGAGGCTGTTTTCGCCCTCCTCAGGCTCCAAGAAAGCCTCTGGAGCCTGGGGACGGCAAAAAAAACAGGCATACCGGGGCCACTGTGCCATCGTGTGCCAAAAGCGGGGGAGCCTAGAGGGTCAGGGCGCATTGAATTATGGGTGTGGGCACACGTGCGTGCGACCCCCCCGTGCTCCTCCCACTTTTGGCACGCGATGGCAAAAAGGTTAGCCATCACTGGTATAGGGTTTCCTGCTTGAGCAGGGGGTTGCACTAGAAAACCTCCAAGGGCCCTTCCAAATTTGTTATTCTGTTATTATTCTGTATCTAGTATATTGAGTATACTAGTAATATTAGTAATACTAATAAAT
The DNA here is from genome assembly GCF_059756535.1 of Pantherophis guttatus. NCBI lineage: Eukaryota > Metazoa > Chordata > Lepidosauria > Squamata > Colubridae > Pantherophis > Pantherophis guttatus. Next base: position 37,817,416 of record NC_142065.1, on the reverse strand, counting down.
AATACATAATATAAACATAAATGCAGAATACAATTATAAATTGTCTAGTATCCCCTAAGCAAGATTCTTCATAATTAATTCATGTTTAAGTCTGTTAGGCTCTAAACTTAAAATATAAGAGTCAAGGGCTTAAGAATACTAATCTCAATATATTACTGTGCTGGAAATAACATAATCCTACTTTTGATTTATATTATATCCAGGCTGTTTCCATTAAGTCAGGCAAGCTATTTGTAAACATAAAACATGAACATGTGGCCTGGCTAGCTCTGATCCTTAATTTTAAATCCAATAATTTCAGCAACTTTTAGATAAAGAATTATTTCTCAGTGTGACATGTAATCTCAGATCAATTACAAAGCCCATACTTTACAAAGCCCTGCAAATTTGGTAGAATTTATTGGTCTTTAGTTAGTTTACAAGAATTATTTGCAAGTGCAGGTGGCTAACATTTACACATCATCTTAAACCCACTGGAGCGAGAATAGTATTGAAGATGCCTTCTCTGGTGCAAAGAGCAGTGATGAGATATATTTTTATGCAAATATTTTTATACATGGAAGGCACAAAACTATTAGATTCTACTCAGAAAAAAAAAGCTATTTTCTATCACAGTTAAACCTCTTGGACTTTTTTTTTCAAAGAGGTAATACCAGAATATGATTTGATGATTTAGTAGCAGTAGCTTCATTTTTAGTTCATCATTGCCTAAGACAGGACATTTAGAATGAATCTGTATCCCTTATAAATCCAAAGAAACATGGTTCAGCAGCATGAATTATAATCTCAATCAACTATCTGTAGACCCAGAAATCACCTTGTAACATACAGTCCACTTTCAAACTTATCATGTATCACTGTAAACTTTTTTCTACTTCATACATCATCTCTACCCCAAAGTGTGATGATACTGTTGATTTGACCAACTTTTGAAAATGTTGCAGATCAGTTCTGAGGCTCCAGCAGCCATCATAAATGTATCCGTAAGAGAACAGTAGTAGCAGAAAAATGATGGTCACACAGATATTTCAAGGTGCCCTTGGACCTGAAACTTTATCACTTGAGCATACTGACATGAAATCACTGAGAAACTTTTACAGAGTTATTGTAGTATATTTATACACATGTGTGCACACACATATATCAGTCTTTCCCAAATGATATTGCCTAATCAAGAAAGCTAAGTAGGGTAATCTCTGGTTAATGTTTGGATGGGAATCTACCTGGAAAGTCCAGGGATGTAGGCTAGTCTGGGAAGTTTAAAAAACAAAAACCTGGAAGGCAGCAGTGGTGAATCCTATTTGTATTGCTGCCAAGAAAAGAATATGGACATGTGGATTTGGCCAATAGGAGCTGAGTTTGATTTGAATTTGGCTTTACTTTACTCTCACTAGTATCCTATTTCTATACTGTGAGCACGTTCATAATCCTTTTAAAAGGGAGAGGACACATCTTTTGAGGTTCAGTTTGGTGTAGTGGCTAAGGCATTAGGCTAGAAACCAAGAGACTGTGAGTTATAGTCCTGCCTTATGTACAAAGCCAGCAGGGTGGCCTTTGGCCTGTCAATTTCTCTCAGCCGCAGGAAGAAGCAATGGCAACCCACTTCCGAAAAACCTTGCCAAGAAAACTGCAGGGTCCAGATAGTCTCCAAGGTCTGAATATAGTTGATTGATAGAACAGAAAATAATAAAGTAACAATTTTTTACAAACACAAAATGAAATTAATATTGGCTTCTGCAGAAATTTCATCTTTTGGAGAAATTTCTTTCAATCTGCAGCTTCTCTTTCTCTCCCTCCCTCCCTCCCCCCACTCTAAAATGTTCATCCACATTTCACATTATCCTGCCCAGAACTGTCTTCTAGTTATTACAACAGGACGGTTGTTTCCTCTTTATAGCAAGACTCAGGCCATTTCTTATCCTCCACTGGGGAAGGGCAGACAATGTAGTAAGGTCATTGAATCCAAGCTCATATCAGTAAAATAAATTTCTTTTCTCTCCTAAATCTAGAAAGCTGCTTCACAGAAATAAATCATATTAGATTTGTCTGCCTGTGTGAAGAGAGCCTCCAAATTATCTCCACATAATTATAAATTATTGTAAAAGAAAGAAAGAAAGAACTGCAATAATGACTTTGAGAATCACAATGCCGCTGCGCTATCATAGGAAGGCTCCTAAGATTCCCATTTAGCTTTCTCTAAGCAAGGCACTTTTCTCTGAGTGATCTCTCTCTCTCTCTCTCTCTCTCTTTCTCCCTACTTCCCCTCTTTCCAGGAATTCCCAGGAAAATGGCTGCTTGATTTGCTTGAGGGTCAACATTTGTTAACACCAGCAGGATACCAAATCTTCTTTCTTTCCATATGTTACAGCCATGCAACTGCTGTAAATATTTGCAAAGCATCTCCTCTTCTCTCTTTTTAGAAATAAATCCCTGGCTTTGAAAAATGTAATTATGAAAGAAACTTGCTTCTTGCTTTGGTCCCCGTTTCTCTCGCCCCCCCCTCACCAAGTTCTACCGTTTTATATTTGCGCTTTGATCTCCACCCTCGCTCTCCAAAGCTTCAGTTCTTTTACTGAAGCCTGCTTGGCCTTTCACTCCAGATACCTCGCCTGGAGACAAATGTGTATCTGCTCCGAGGCAAAGCCTCTTTATCACCATCCTGCCTATCGGCTCCATCACTTTTGGAGACCAGCAACACCTCCACCTCCGAGCCTCGCCGGGATCTGCGCTTTTGTGCCATCTCCGGCTTCCGCAGCGCGGGCCGCCCTCTGCCGCCTCCTGCAAACTTTCGCCGCAGAGCCTGCCGCACACGCGGGAACGCCGGGCCAAGGCCGGCCCCCTTTCTGCTTTCCTGGCGGGCGAGTCGCGCCCCCATTAAGCCACGCCGTTTAGTTAATCGCCTCACTGGCGGGAGTTTCCCCAGCTGGTTAGCAGGAGGCGGACAGCGAGAGGCGCACTGGTGGCGGCGGCGGCGGAGATGGTGGTGGGGGGATTCCCTACTTCCCGCGGGGTCGCCATCCCGAGCCACGCCACGCGCTGCTGCAGTCTCTTACCGAGCGAGCGAGCGAGCGGGAGCGGTCGGGCACTGCCTCTTTTCCTCACCGCCAGCCGGGCCGCTGCAGAACTTGGGCTCCTCGCAAAGCTCCCATCCAGGCGAAAGACGCGGCGGGCTCTCTCGTTCCCTCCTTCTTCCCTCCCTCTGCGGTAGTGCGAACACACCGCGCGCTCCGCCCGCCCGCCCGCTCCCTCCCTCACCCGCTTGCTTTTGGTTTGGCATGTTCCTCACATCCACCGCGTGCAACAGCCCGCCCCGCCCAAGGTCCGGCGAGAAAGCCCCTGGTTGTTGTTGCTGTTTTTTTTTTAAAACCCTAAAGGCTCGTAAGTCTTCGACTTATGACCACCTGCTCTCCGCTGGCCTCCCTGCATGGGGTAAGAGCAAAGCTCTCTCTGTGTGTTATGGGACAGCGCAGCAGGCCAAGATATTTTGTAGCCTGGGTTGGTAGGGGACGCTGGCCAATTTATTTTGGCATTGGGCGGAGATGGGGGAGAAGTCTCACAAGCATTTCTCCTGAGGAAAATAAATAATTGTAAGCCATAAGGTGAGGTAAGTGATAAGGTGAGGCACTTTCAGGACGCTGGAAAGCTGCCTCCTTGTCCTATTGAGTGTAGTCTTCTGTCTCCCAATTGGAGAAAAAAAATCTATGGAGATTCAGAGAATGTAAAGTTGTTGCTGCAGCGCGAAATCCACTGCCTGGAACTGGTTCATGCTTGGGTGGATGAATATATCTTCAATATATAACTACATAAAATAACGACATTTTCCTCCAAATATCTGAGATTAAGAGTCTGACTGCCAGAACTAAGACACTATAGGATTTATTAGTAAGTATGCATATTAGAAATGCAGTTATTCAATTATGCCACTGATTGAGTAGCGTTTAACTCGGGATGGGGAACAAATGTGTTGTTCGATCTTAGTTGTTTTTACATATCACATCACAAGCACCATGCCACAAATGGCCTTTTTGGCAGTTCAGATGTCAATTGCGGCATTAAGTGTCCCCCATAGTTTAAATCACAATCAAATGATGGTAATGATGAGAATAGATTGCAGGTCCTGTCATTCTTGGCCATACTACTATAGCCAGAATTGATTGAAGTGAGAGTTTCAGAATATTTGGAAGGCCAGATACTATCCATATCTGACTAAACGTAAAGACAGTTCATGCCACTTCAATCTTTTGCTTTGTAAATTGCAACCAGATTCCAATAGATTTGTGGCCTGGCTTGTCAATATCAAATGCTTAAACTGGGAGGTTGTAGAAGAAAGACGTTGCCTCAGGGATAATGTGTATAAAATCAACTGGCTATCGGGGGGAAAAATGAAATGAAATTATTTACATATAAAGTACAATATAGACTTCTGCTAGAAATAGGTTCCATTGTTATTGCCTGTATTTTAAAAAGCTTTTTATTTATATACAGGTAGTCCTCGACTTATAACCACAAGTGAGCCCAAAATTTATGTTGCTAAGTAAGAAAGTTGTTAAGTGAATTTTTCCCCATTTCTCGCCAGAGTTGTTAAGTGAATCACTGCAGTTGTTAAGATAGTAGCACAGTTGTTAAGTGAATCTGGTTTTTCCATTGACTTTGCTTGTCAGAAGGTCACAAAAGATGATTACATGACCCCGAGACACTCATAAATATGAGTCAGTTGCCAAGTGTCCAAATTTTGATCATGTGACCATGGGGATGCTGCAATGGTTGTAAGTAGGAAAAGCGGTCATAAGTCATTTTTTTCAATGCCATTCTAACTTTGAATGGTTACTAAAAGAACTGTTGTAAATTGAGGACTACCTGTAATCCCTTTTTTTTTTTAAGGGATAACTCAAGGCTGGGAACGTACCTAATACTCTTTCCTCTCCTATCTTCCCACAATAGCAGCCTTGTGAGATAGGCTGGACTGAGAGAAAGTGACTGGCCCCCCAGCCACCTTTCATGCCTAAAGTGGGACTTCAGCTCACAGTCTCCTGATTTCTAGTCTGGTCCTTAATCTTAACCACTAAACAAAACTGGCTCTATTGAATTTAAGTGTTGCATAAATGTAGAAAAGGAATTTGGATGTTGGGATACAATTCCACATTAGTTTCAACTGAATGGCTCTTCTGCACACATATATACCCCAAAGTATGGAATTTATTTCCTAAACAAAGTAAATAAAATGCTTTCCATAACTTTTAGTATATATACATGGGAATTAAATAGTATTCCTTTTTTTAAAAGTACTTTGGCAATCTTATGTTCTGTGGTTCTATACATACCCTTGACAGTGCATTCAGTCAAACTTAATGGATCTCTTCTGAGTTAACCTAGAAGATTCTTCCCTTGAGTTTACTGCTTCTTTGTGATTGCAGCGGAGAATTATTACTAAAGGACAAAGCAGCAATTCCTGTCCAATTTTGGAAGAATAATGAAGAATATTCTGGAAACTGCACATACAATTTTGCCTGTGTGTCAATCCCTAAGTAGACTAGAAATTTTTGGAGACTGAATGTAAACAAAATGTCTGTAATTGGAACAACAGTTCAGCAGAATAAAACAGAAAATCACCAGCCTAAAATTAAATGCATAAATTATTACAAATCTCTTTTAAAACAATATTTTGATTGTAGCTGTTCAAAGGTCACAAATATTTCTCTTCATTAGGAAAATGGTACAAAAGAAATGGGTAAGAAGGGCGGAAAGGAAGAAGAAAAGACTGTCTTAAGATCTGACATTCAAATTGGACAAGAAAGTTGGCTGAATCCAGAATTCCCCATAGGAATGAGGAATAAAGAAGTAAGTATCATTTCCTTATTTCTGAAATCTGAAGTCCAGCACTTTTGTTCAGGTAACTCACTGGAGAATGATGCAATCCATCAGAATACAGTACCGTAGTCATTTTCTGCATTTAATCCCAAAGCAAAGGGATAAGTGCATATAAATGGTAGCTTGAAATACATCATTCTTATATGAGATGAGAGACTATAATTATCATGCAGCTCCCCAGCAGGACATGCTGACTCATTTCTTTCAAATTGTCCTCTGGATGATTAGATTGCTAATACGCAACTAAACTGACTAGTTAATGGGAGTTATATGAGCAGGTAGGCTGAAATATCCCTGAATCTGTGTCTGGGAGATATGACTGCCTTTTGATAATGTGACAGTGCGTTCCTATCCTTCACATGCAGAGAAATTTATTTTAATGGATTTCTGAAGCTAATTGACAATGCAATAAAAGGAGAAATATAGCTAATCCAATAGGGAGGTTGAGCAGGCTATCAAACCACCTTATTTGACTTGTAGAGTTGCACCAGAAAAGGCTGTTCTAAATTGCCATTGATTCAATAAGATCAGATAACTTAATTGATTGTAGCCAAGGTCTTTCATCTGAATCTACCACATATTTAACAGGAAGAAAATTTAGGCAATACAGTTTTATAATTCATGGGGGAAGGTGGGGTTGAAATTACTTTCTCAGTAATTTCTGAAATATAAAGATCTCTTGCATCTTTTGTAAGTCCATTTTTTCAGTGATATCATAACTTTGAAGGTTGCTGAACAAGTGAATATAACCTAAGGACTACCTGCACTTCTGAGAAAGCAGGTATTAGATTTACCCAGTAATTACTTCATTGCTCATGCTATCTAATTTGATTAACTCCACCAATGTCACTTCTAGCTTCCTGAAGTAGCATAATAGGAAAATTGGGAGCCTTTTTCAAGGCTTAGTAGTTAAGTAGGGAGACCAGAAATATAGCACAAAAGTAGCATTTATTGTTAAGAACTCCCTATAAAGTCACTTCTTAATTTTAAATTCCAATTTATTTTATTTTTATTCATTTTATTCTTCTGCTGAAGACCTGTATTTATACTATTTTTACTGGAGACTAATATTTTTATTATTTCTGCCATGAGAAAAAGGAAGACAAGGCAATGTTCACATTCTGTTTCTCCGACTTCACTCAAGCCTACTAAACAGGTCAAAGTTTATAGAGACCTAAAAAATAAATAGCCGCTTGTCATAAATAACCTACTCTCCTTTACTTTTTTTAAAAATAAAGAAATACTGACTTTATAGCCAGACAATGTCTACTGATGACCCAAACAATATTGTCAATTTTTGAGCTTCTGACCACAGTTAACAACACTCTAAAAGAGACTTATTTAGCTTAACTAATCTTCCAAATACTACTGCTCAATCAATTAAAACAAGCTCATGTAGAGACAACTGTGACTTAAAAGCAGATTGTAGTGGTAGAAAGATGAGTCCTAATTTGGAACCTAAAAGAGAGTGAGGGATAAGCTAAGAGATCTAAGCCTACATCTGGAGGAGCATGCAAAGCAAGTTCCACCCTCCCCTGAAAAATTTGATGAAAGGCAAGCAAACCATAATTGTTACTTACAGCCAAATCTAAATACTTTACAAATCCAAAATAAGAGAGTAAGGAGAGGAAAAATGGGGATCCAAAAGTGCAGCCATTCTCTCAACCTTTAGTCTACACTGAAAGGTGGTTGATTGATTTGTAGAAGATTGAAGATTGAATGACTCCCATCCAGGAGACATTCTAAATGAATCCTTCGATCATTTAAACATCCCACTATTGCTATCCTGGTGTGAATGAAGCCTTTTTAAAGCAAGTTTGATATGTTCACATTGCATGTATTTCACACAGAGGGAATTAGTCCATTAATAAGTCATCTTGGCATTGCTTTTACTTTAAAGCTTAATTGTAGCAACATAAAAGTAGGTAATTCCAAGGACGTTCTACCACCACTGTCCTTGAGAAGAGACAGCTTCAATAAATAATCCGTACCTCCCACAGCAAATCAATTTTCTGAAGAACTGTTAAAGACAAACTTGATTAACTCTTTCAGGACTTTGCCAGATACTGGACAAGTGTATATTATAAAAAGGGCTAGACAATCTTAGGGAATTATTAGCAACAACATGTAAAGTATTAAACCTCTAATACAGCTGATCACCCCAATTGTCCAAGAAAATACTGCCTACTTTGAGAAACAATCTCTGGTTCGTTCTGTATTTCATCATGGAATATAGACATGAAAAAGAAAAACAAAGAGTCCTCAGATGTAGTTTCTACCATATGCTCCTGGATAAAATGGTAAACTATACCCCCCAAAATTGTAAGTAATGGAAATAAAATAGAGATCAGCAGAGGAAGCAAGGTGTAGCCTAAATCTTGGAGAGTTATAAACTGTGGATGGAGTAGCACAGAGTTCTACTTCATCCATGGTCACCCTTAACACACCTAAAAATAGACACAAGCCCCAAATCATCACTTAGGATTACAGTTCACAAAGAAATTCAAATGTGCTAAGGAGAGAACCTGAGGGGAAAAAATCATTATCATCTAGAGGTAAACTATCTTTTATTCTGAGTGGCCAACCTGAAAAGTGTCCCACCCAAATTGCTGCTTACTTCAAAACTGCTGAAGCTTATACAAAAGCAAGGCAGTAGTGATGGAAGACAAATTTCAAACCAGTGCATTTTTTCTAACACTGAAGGAATTTTGAATGATCCCAATCATCCTCACTAATATTAAACACAAATGTTCTAATAATAGAACATGGGGAAGGAGGAAAATAAAATTACTTCCAGGAACTAAATTTCAGTAAATGGGACAAATTCAATTTTCTTCTGGAATACAGTGCCTGGTTTGTTAAAGAAATGCAAATTCCAATTCAATATTACTATTTCAGGTTTAGTTTGGGAGGATTTGGGTCAATCCAATTTGGGTCAATCACCAGGGCCAGAGGTTTACTCTTCTGAGCTTTTGGGCTTATGCTGAAGCCCATCTTCAGGAAACTTTTCTCTACTTGAATATGAGCTTTGGGCTATGCTATGAGTCATATTTATGTGGTGCCTTGTTATATTTATGTGGTGCCTGCTTATGTGGTGTTAATTAATGTGTTGATGGCGACCAACTGGCTGTTGTTTCCTTGTGTTGGCAAGCCCTCAGCTCCTAATTACCTGAGAAGCTTTCCACTATGGCCTCCAGTGTCAGTATCAGAAATCAAATTTATGCTGTATTTTCTTTATCCATTTTTCCATGGAATTAGATCCTGCATTTTACTTTTATTTTATTCATTTGAAAGAGATGGTATATGCATTTTAAACACAATCATATATACATTTTAGAAAATATTTTCTTAAATTCATTTCCTGAATGACCTTGAGCAGGTTATTACCCTTCTACAAATTGAGAATATCAGTTTTTTCCCAATCTAATTTTGCAGGAATGTGACGGGAACTTAACAGGGTCACTGAGGGTTTCTTTCCTGAGAATGCACTATATGTCTCTTAACTTGGGTACTCAAATAAATATTGCCACTCCTATTATATTAATAATGATCTGTTGAACAAGTGTATTCAAACACATGTTTTCAATCTTCACAGCTTGATAAATAAGGCTTTCATTTGCTATTGCTGTTGTTAACTTAATGCAGTGAACATTGCCAAAGGTTTGGATTTAGCCTGAAATGAGATTTGAACTAAGTACTTCTTGGAGTATAGTGTTTATAACTTAGTTACAGCAGCACATCCAATCTCCATGATATCTCCCACTCCATCTGAGTTGTGCTATGTGATACACCTCATGGCATTCACTAGAAACCAGCTGCTGTGTGATCATTGATTTTTCCAAAGAAGATGGCTGATGAATACCAATAGAGTAGTAAGAAGAGGAAAGGGATTATGTAATGAACTGTATAACAGAATCATTTAGAATTGTCCAGAGATGATTGTTTAGAGGTGAGGATATTGTGGACCTGTCCAGCCTCGATCTATTACATGGTCAACTTCCTAATTAGAAAGCAGTGACACTATCTTTTATTCTTTTTATTTTAATAATGGAGCATCTGAATTGCTATTAACTACTTCTCAGAAACAATGTTTTACTGGAAGTTGCACGAGTGGATCATGGTTCTTTTTTATTTTAATTTTTTCCTAAAGCAAACAATTTGTATTCATTCTATCACCCAATTCCAAAGTGATTACTAGATTCTTGCTCCCTTGAATTTTAGGGCTGGAAGGCACCTTGGTGATCTTCTAATCCACTACTTGCCCTGGGCAGGAATCCTCTGATTATCCTAGACAAGTTGTTGCCCAAGTTTTTGTTTGAACACTTTAGCAGTGAAGCACTCACAATTCCAGAAGGCAGTTTATTCTACTCTTAATACTTTCATGATCAAGTAATTCCTCCTTATTTCAAGCTTGAATCTGTCTCTATAAAGCTTAGATTGGGACTTGTTCTACCCTCAGGCACTCTGGAAAATAAATCCACATCTTCTTCTTTGTAGCCATAATCGATATGTGGGCTAGCTAACATGTTTGTGATTAATCTTGTCTATAAGGAAGCATTGTGCTATGATGATTAGAAATATGCATATTATACATATTTTTCCCAATGGGACAACCTTTAGACACGATGGATATACAATTCCCAGAATTCTCCACTTGTATTAAGAAAAATGTGTTGACAACTGCAGTTCCAGCATACTGGGTGATTGTCACGTTTGATAAGTTAGATTTAAACTGCATTATGGTTGGTCACACAGTCAGCCAGATGCTTAAACTGGATTTGGCATTTTCTCCACCTATTAAATCCTTTCAAGGATCTGGGATATGATGGTGGTGGTGGTGATTACATTGACTAGTGTCAACTCTCATTTGGGAATTTGATAGGACTGGTTACAAGTTTGTTTATGTATTACATTTATTAATTTTAAGGAAGTGTTGACTAAATAATCCCCTTATTCACTGATAGTCACAATGTGCTTCATGGCATTGTTCTAGCAAGTTAAAACAGTATATCACTTTGTCCTAAACAAAACAACTAGGAAGTCTGAAGTGTTGGAAAGTACTGGAATATTACACAGCCAATATTGCCACAAACTGAAGGTGACTCTTGGGTTGCATATTCATGGATTAAGAAAATCAATTTTTTTTTCAGTATCTGTTTCTGTTAATATGCATTCAATATGAAGTGTCTTAAGTGGTTAGGAATAGAATAGAAAAAAGAAGATATATATTAGTTTAGCAAATGAATGCTTTTAAAAAAAGATCCACCCTAATTAAATCATACTAAGAGGGCAACTGGATAACTACAATCCATATGTTTTCAGGGATCCATAATAGAATCAGAGACAGCATATGTACCTGTGCTTGGGACAGAGGAGAAAGTAGAAAGAAAAAATAATATAACTCAGAAATAAGTGAAATGGTATACACAACCAAGCTTTGATGGTTCTTCAACCAACCATAGATAAAACATAATTATTTCATAGAACAATTACTGTTTCAAGATCTACCATTGGAGATAAATCTGTAACAAAAAAAATGTTTTGGTGCATGAGTAATTCTTCTCTTTCCAGACTTATTTTGTACTCACAAAGGTCATAATGCTTTGCTGACATTCCTGACAGAACCCCATGACATACTGGTTTATTAATAGTCCTAATTATTGCTATTTATGATTTACTGGAATTACTGCCATCTGTCACCGGCACTAGTGTTTGCCAAGCAATGCTGCACTTGGTTAAATTAGCATACAAACCACATCTAGAATATCAACAAGAAATGGCTCTAAAGTGCATTTATGTGCATAATAAAGTTATCTTGGGATGGGAGGGTAAACTGCAGTCTCTGTTCATGTGATAAGAAAATGTATCTCTTGAGACATTATTATGGATTTGTTGTGGATGCCTTCCAGATTATTGTCCCTTCCAAAATTTCCATTTAGAACAGTCTTTGGTCATGTTCTCTGGGCATTCTGATAGTTGGTGCCAACATATGTGGCGGATGCGAGGTTGTGAAAGAATGCTTAAAGTCTTTGCAAATGCATTGTTTCCTAATTAATTTGCAAACAAGCGATACCAAGTGATAAATGAAGAAAAATAAGGTCCAAAAGATTCCCTTTTATTCCTTTATATCAAAAATAGTAATGCTACATATCTCATGTAGCATTACAATCATATCTTGATTACAGCATCCCATTGGGGAGAGGAATGCATTAGCTTTTCTTCCAGTGCTTACTGTAGATCCAAGTACTGTGTATGTTTGTGTGAGGGGAGGATAATGTAAATTCAAGTTATTTTTAATGGGAAGCATGATACAAATATTTCAAATGAATAAATTATATAGATCAGGCTTCACGCTGTTATGGTTTATAAACAATCATTTATGACACAGTGTTTTATGTGAACTCCTAAAACTGAAATTTATTTCATAAACCATAGGTTCATGTGATGTGTCAATTAGGCTTTAGCTGGGATCTGACAATGAATTGACCCCCAACTATTGTTAGTTCAGAATTCGTTAGGTTGGCCATGCTAGGTAGAGATAATGGGGTTTAACATTTTATAACATCCCTGGATAAGAAACGGGACTTTATAAATTGTAATTCTCTGGTAGAGAATAATTTCACTTCCTCATTAATTAGCTTTTGAAAGCTATTGGATATTATTCTATATGATCATTAGCTGTTAAGCTGTGTTGTTTTTAGAACTAGGCTGCCATATGAATCAAGTTCTTTCTCAAATTATGATTAATGTTTTTTGCAATTAATTGATCTGGAACTTGACTCTTGGTTTGCCCAGACCTGGAATGGAAGGTTATTTTAAAGTTATCCTCACTTCTTCCCCCTGCTTATAGAAACAAATCTAAAGTTGCTACAAAATGGAGCTACATTATATTTGCTATTCGTCTTCTGCTCTCTCAGCTTCTTGGCCATATGAAAGATGTGTGGAAAGGGATACAAAGACAGTGACTTCAACCTCAGTTAGATCACCACAGATAATTTTCATTTTCTGTTTGTTCTGTATACTATTGATTGGGGAGCAGGAAGAGTTGTGCAACACATCTGTGGATTTATCCCCATTGATATTCTGGTTGTCTGGCCTTAGAATCTCACCATGACTGAGCAGGTTACATATACATACATTTTCATATATATAATAGGTAAAGGTAATGGTTCCCCTTGCACATATGTGCTAGTCGTTCCCGACTCTAGGGGCGGTGCTCATCTCCGTTTCAAAGCCAAAGAGCCAGCGCTGTCTGAAGACATCTCCAGCCAGCATGACTAAATGCCAAAGGCACATGGAACACTGTTACCTTCCTACCAATGGTGGTTCCTATTTTTCTACCTGCATTTTTTTATGAGCCTTCGAACTGTTAGGTTGGCAGAAGCTGGGACAAGTAATGGGAGTTCACCCCGTTACGTGGCACTAGGGATTTGAACCACTGATCTGGTGACCTTTTGATCTACAAACTCAGTGTCTTAGCCACTGAGCTACCACGTCCTTCTCTCTCTATATATAATACACAGAGTATATTCTACACGAGAGCCAGTTTAGTTGATAGTTAAAGGTATCAGGTTAGAAACCAACTAATAGTTCTAATTCTCTCTTAAGCACAAGCCAACTTGTTAATGTTGACTCAGTAACCCTAGGAAGAAGGCAGTAGCAAACATGTTGTCAAAAAACACATTGACATGTCCAGGCAGTTGCCAGGAGTCAAGATAAACTCAAAGGCATATTGGAGGAACAGTTTACATCCTATTTCTTCAAAGCTTCAATCATTCAAGTCAGTGAATGCAAAGGTCAAAAGAAATGATGAAGGAAGGTAGCTCCATAAAAGCAAGTCTGCAGTAAACAAGTTCAGAACACAGGATGGTGGTAACAAGTATCCATCTATCTGAGTTTCATAATTCAGTACCATGGAGAGCAATTCTGCAGTCCAATTACAGTATACAGGCAAATAAATTACAATAATCTGGAGCAACTAGACTGCATTCTCACAACATGGCTGCTCTACTCAGTACTCAGTGATGCAGTAGCTGATGATCAAAGGAATCCAAAGGCACTCTAGTTTGATTGGGAGTGCCATCTTGGTTGGAATTCCAGTTAACTTGATGATACTGAGAGATTCTCTTGTTTAGGGTTGTTTTGCACAATTGAATTAAAAATAAAATAAAAACCCATTTGAGAACAGAAATATTTTCTCCTTAAAGTTGATGCCATTAATTTTTAAGAAATAGTGGTTGGAGAGCATGACAGTATTCATCTTTACAAAGAAGTAAAAAAAATAAAAGGGGAAAGCCATGCATAATGATGTGGTCAAAAATAATGTTCAATACTTTCTCCACCTTTTTAAGACAAAAGTTTTTTATTTTTTATATTCAAACAACCAAACATTACACAATCAATTATCATACATCATTTTATCCCCCCCAAACCCCTCCCCTCCCCAATTCCCCCCCGACTTCCCAGAGCAAAAACAGGATATAGCATTTAACAAACATAAGCTAAAATATGCTAACTATTACAAAATTCAAAACTCTCTCACACTTGTTAACCCCCCTTTTAAAAATTATACTTCAACCTTCCTTTTATAACTTCTCTTATCACATTTCACATTTGTAAAAAAAAAACCCATAATCTTATTTTAAACATTTTAAAATCTCTTAGTACTTTAGCAGAACCTTCTCCAAAATATAAGTTTCAAAACTTTCAAAAAGTTATCCATTAAATTTTAAGTTATCCACCTTTAAACTTCAATACTTTAAAACTACCATAAAATTCAGAAGTTATCCAACTTTAATTAAATCTTTAAACATCATGAGACAATCTCCAAAATATAACCAGTCTTTCTTTCTTTCTATATTTTTTCCAATCCTTCTTCAATAATACTTTCTTCTTCAGCATTGTTCCTCCCCCTGCTTTTATTTTCAAAAATTTTTGGGTTTGAAATTGTAAATGGTGTGTCTTTGGAATTCGTTCTCTTCTTGAGATTGTTTCCTTTGAAGCCCCCATTTCGACTCTTCCTGCATTTGTAATCCATCAGTTTGTTCCTTATATATTGATTCTGTCTGTAGAGCCAAAACTTGTCAAAATATTTATCAACCTGCAGTAAAGAGTCTTCTTGCTGTTTATCAATTAATTGAATGGAAGCCTCTTCCAGAACCTCTGTCCTCAGCACAACAATCTCCAGTCCAGCCCCAACAATGTCTTTTTAAACAGAGTTAACATACAATACTTGCATTTTTAGTCTCCTGGATTAACTCTGCCAGCATCCAAAATCCAAAGTCCAAATTCTTTATAATCTTTCCAATTGCTTTGCTGGTGTGGTCGCAACGCTTCGGTCTGCTTTAAGCAGACTCGTCCCGGCTCCGGAGCTCTTAAAGGGCTTTCAGGGAGCTCTCACCCTACAAACCCCAGGCTTAAAAAAAAAAGCCTGGGGGTCTAGGGGAGCTCTACCCAGACCCTTCTGCTCTTCTCTCCCCCTTTTCATTGTGGGAGAGTTTTTAAGCTGCTAGACAGCTGATTTTCGCTGTTCTAGCAGCTATACGGAGTCACGGGGCTGGAGCTCCTAAAAGGAGCTCCGTCGGCGTTTCGCGGAGCCACCCAGATTGCCCTTGTAAAGAATTTCCATTTAAAGCATTTTAGTTGTTGTCATTATAACCTAAAGCTACCTTAAGTTCTGTTTCTACAATAGCCCATGTAAAACTTGTGGGAAGCAGCATTAGCATCATCTTGCCACACTCTTTAAAATTCTTATTTAGAGGCATACTGCCTTCAATGTTGCAATACAGCCGTCATTACTAGATTCCATTGGCAGTTTAGCAATAGCGATAGCACTTAGACTTACATACTGCTTTATAGTGTTTTACAGCCGTCTCTAAGCAGTTTTACAGAGTCACCATATTGTCCCCAACAATCTGGCTCCTCATTTTACCCACCTGGGAAGGATGGAAGGCTGAGTCAACCTTGAGCCTGGTGGGATTTGAACTGCCAAATTGCAGGCAGCCAGTAGTCAGCAGAAGTGTCCTGCAGTACTGCAGTCTAGCCACTGCGCCACTGAGGTTTAGGTATCTGTACAAATAAATACCTCTGTGTTTGAAGGAAGTTTCTTTTAGATGACCACACATTAGGTTTAAATATCTTTTGACCAACAAAGTTTTTGCCTCTCAGCCCCAGCGTTCATTTGATTCTTTTAAAAAAATCTTATAATAGCTTACAATGTACTGCCAAATACATCTTTAACTGAGGTTGCATGATGATATGGGTTCGAAACAATCATTTGCTGGCCCAAGCTTCTTTTAAATGGAGCATTTCTGTTTAGTAGAATTCAAGAAATGTCAGAATATGTGGAGTGTGCTGTCCGGAGGTTTCGGTAATGGATGGAATTTTAATAAAAAATCAGTAATGTATGGCATTTCAATACAAAAAAAATACTTTCAGATTGGGTCTAAATGAAATGTCTGCCCTACATTAGTCTTTAGTAAAAGAGCAGAGATATCTCAGTATAACTCCACACAAACAATATCTTCACTCAGGTTTGCTTTTATTATGTTACAGGGAGTAATGGATAGGTAGCATAACATCTGTTATGGGAAATGACTGTAGAAGGGTATTGATGTGCTTGAATATTGGTGTTGGAGAAGATTCTTGGTAATATTATGGATAGCCAAGAAAACAATCAGATGTATCATAGAACAAATCAGTCCAGGGTCCTTACTTAAGACACACAAATTACTAAACTCAAATCATCCTATTTCAGAGGATGTGAAAATCTAGCTCTCTGGAGGAGGCTCTAATGCTGGAGAAGTTAGAAGGAAAAAAAGACAACCAGTTGCAAGGTGGATGGATTCCATTACAGCTATGATAGATGCATCATTGGAAGAGCTGAAGGACCAAACTGGGGACAGATTACCATGGAGAAAATCTGTTTCTGTGGTTGCTAAGAGTTGACACCAATTTGACAGCCCTTAATTTAACAACAGAACAACACATATTTTGATAAGAATGGCTACTCACCAGTAATCTGATATCAGTATCTGGATCACAACTTGAGCTGTAAGTAAGCATAAATACAAATATTATATATATATATATTAAAAATAGCATTTACTTTCTTATGCCAAATAGTCAAAACACATGCATGCAATTAAGTAACAAGAATTCGTGGAAAAATCCGTAACATTAAAAACATGATTTCCAGAGAAGTAGTAATTTTAGTTTATTATATAATGGTGCACATTATAAAATATTTCTACTTTTAGATTTAAATTAGACTTCTAATTTAATTGTGACCTGCCAATTCAAAAGGTATCTTGAAAATAAATATAATAATTCTGTCATTCTTCTCAAGCAAACATTTATGAGGAGCAGGCGTCTAATTTTATTGCTATAAAAGTGCAAATAACATATTCTCCAGACCCATTATTATTCCTTTTTCAGTTTTGAATAAATCAAAATCTATGATGCAATTGCTCTTTTCTTAAAATAGTCATTTTAGTGCAGGAACTTGAAGGGAATTTCTTTAGATCATATAATGAGATCTCGTATAGGCTGATGTTTATACACAAGCAAGAAAATTATATTACGACCAATAAATGCTTTTTTACAGTACAGGATGGAAATAACAATATATTAAATCTGTGATGATTCAGTGTGTTTTATGTATCTTGTGGACTGGCTTTAATCAATACACCATTATTCTTAATTTTATTGATTTAAAATTGTTTCTACTTTTCTCTACTCCTAATGGCTCATAGCCAATCCTTTGGCAATATCCTTAAGAATGAGCCACCCATCTTTTATCGTTTTATACTTGCTTGTACAGATTTATTTATTATTTTCTTTTTGTTCCCCTTGGCTCTTTCTGTGTTGCACATGATGATTTTGCTACTGTCTTCTTTAAAGAATTACTGTTTCTGCGACTAATCTTAGAAAATTGTAGACTTAGTTTTATGAGATTCTGAAGACCTATCCTTTGGAGCAGATCCTCTACTTGATCGCTGAACAAAAACTCAGGAAAAGCCTTCTTCCTTGAAAATGTATGTCCTCCACATCTATATTGTGTTCTTGAATGTGAACTTCTGCCAGATATAAAGGCTAGCATCATGTTCATCCACCTGCCATTCACATAGACAAGATATTAATGTAAGTTCTTTTTGGGGTCTTTACTACATATATTAGCTATATGAATGGCTGTGATGCCATAGATTGTAGGCCATTAAAGTGAAAACTACCATAAACCCAAATGGAGTATTAATTGGTACTTCAACAAGACCTAATATGCAGTCCAGTATTTTAAATACCATTCAGAGAAACAACCTTCTATTGTCTAAAGAATTCTACAATCTTAGAACTAGCTTGCGATAGCAATATGCAATTAATTCATATGCTGACATGCTTGAATAAATATGATTACACATTTCAATCTAACACTGCTTACAAATGAGCTCTAATTTCTTTTATTTATTTATTTATTGAATTTATTGGCGTCCCATTTTACCATAGGGTAACGTATTAAAAAGATGGTTAAAACTATACAACATCTATAAGCAATATAAACACAATACTGTAAAAATGTAAATACTCCACCCTAACTAAAAATGAGAAGGGAGACAGTAGGGTGAGCAAGGGGAGGGGGAATCTGACAGATTCACAAAATATCTGTGCACTCCATCAATATTGTCTTCTTTCTAGTTTGCCCAAATTTCTGTACTGGCATTTAGCACAGCTATTCCAGGCAGAGAAAGAAGGAGAGGAAAAAATATTGAAAGAAAGCCTAATTAGGTTTGAATGAAAATGCATAACAAGTCTTTTAAGGACTGAAAGAAGAAGCGAAGCTGCTGACACAGATTTTTTCCAGGTTACTCAAAGGCAAACTAATTCATAAACTGCAGGAAACTATCTGGGTCAGTTTTTTTTAAAAAATAATCTAATGCAGCAAAGAAGAAAGTAAAGTGTTTTCCATGTGACTTTGGTGGATAGACATGAATTAGTCCTATAAACTTGGAAGCAGTCAGAAACTATAGAATTGGAGAGGATGCTTCTATTTATTTATTTATTTATTTATTTATTTATTTATTTATTTATTTATTTATTTATTTATTTATTTATTTATTTATTTATTTATTGGTTCGATTTATATATGCCGTCCTTCTCAGGAGACTCAGGGCGGCTTACAATGCGTTAAGCAATAGCCTTCATACTTTTGTATATACCTGCTTAGTAGGGCTTTCGGACCCCCCTAAGTGGTGTTCTTTTTTATACAAAGTCAGCTTATTGCCCCCACAAACCGGGTCCTCATTTTACCTACATCGAAAGGATGGAAGGCTGAGTCAACCTTGAGCCTGGTGAGATTTGAATTTGCAGTAATTGCAGGCAACTGGTATTACTTAACAGTGCTTTAGTCTGCTGTGCCACCAAGGCTCTCTACTTCATCACTGCTTTCATTCCCCAGTCCTATAAAAGCAGTCTGAAAATATCTTCACTTCAGCCAACTTAGAAACCTTGAATAGAAGAACCAAAAGCATGCCTTTCTCCTGAACTAACACAAGTCCTGTGGTAGAACAGCAATAACACACACAAATCACATCCCTGTGCCATATTAAGAGGAAGGAAAATATATTATTACTCTTCCTCCCACAGCCTGTATATCATGTTGAGTTCATTTGTCTGGTTACCTGCAAAAATTCATAACCTTATAAGGTGGGAGTTAAAAAAATAAACAAGGGACCTTTCCACTTGAAAAGTCACTCAGACCTCTGCAACCTAGGAGCTTAGAAATGGAGTAAGACAAAAGAAATTGGCCCAGAAACTCCAGAGAAGCCATAGCACTTCAGAAAACAAACTAGCTTCACAGTGATTTGAAATCCATTAATCCTAAAACAGGAATAAATCATCCCAGTTCCCTAGCAGGAGAAATAGGAACACAGGAGCATGGAGCCAATCCTGGAGGTGTTTCTAGTTCAATAATATGTAATAAAGAGAGAAGAAATCAGGGTAAAGTCAGGATTCTTTCCATGGTGCTAAAGGTAAAGCTAGTTTTTCCTTAAAAAAACTTAAAAAAAACAAAGATGCCCTGGCTCAGTGGCTAAGATGCTGCAGTTCAGCGGTTCGAACCACTAATGCTGCATAAAGGGGTGAGCTTCCATTACTTGTCCCAGCTTCTGCCAACCTAGCAGTTCGAAAGCACGTAAAAAATGCAAGTAGAAAAAATAGGGACCACCTTTGGTGGGAAGGTAACAGCGTTCCGTTTGCCTTTGGCATTTAGTCATGCTGGCCACATGACCATGGAGACGTCTTTGGAACTACTAGGTGAGCAGGACGTGGGGCAAACAGGAGCTCACCCTGTTGCATGAAGCTCAAACCCAGCTGTCAGCTTTCTAACTGAAAAGCTCAGTGTCTTTAACCGCTGAGCCATTGTGCCCCTTTCTGGTGCTTAGAATTATTTAAATGCCTATGGGTATGTCATATCTTAATTGAGACTCAGTCCAGTGCTCTTAATCTATAGTTCCCTTTATTTTATATATTGGCTAGCCAAATGCTAACATTTTGGGTAGCAAAACAGCCTTACATTTCTCAGTAAAGTAAAAGAAATGCAAATGAATGCAAATCACTGTTTCTCCTTCCACATTAGATGTGCACACACAGAGAGAGAGACACCTCTGTGTATGTGTGTGTGCACGTATCCCCTGGATTCAATGCATTTTTTTTAATTTCCTGAATATTTAACTGCAGAAAAAAAAGGCCATTTTTATCTGTAAAGGAAAGTTGGTTCATACAGTGGATTTTTTTTTAAAAAAATTGCAATTCTAAGCATATAAATTGGCCATTAAGTAAATAACTTAAATATTTAAGTAAATAAGTAAATAATCCCAAGCATCTTTTCTTCCCTCCTTCACATCATCAACTGCAATATGACCTCAACTGTAGCTTCAGAAATGTGCTTGATCAGCGTGGCAGCCTGTCCTGAAACGAATCTGCCAAAGAAGATCATATACAGGCCTGCTCAGCCTGCTGATTTATCTATTATTAATTTCACTGCATAATCCCTAATCCACAGCAGTTCTATTTCATCAATCACTAGAATGTCTGCTCCCTTATTAATTCAGGCTGTACCCTAGAGAGATCAGTATTGTTATTAAATACACAGGAAATGCTATTCCAAACTGCCATACCTTCCATCAATTCTATAGGAATAAAATATGAACCATTTGTGAAAATAATATGTGAAAGAAGGCAAAAGGGTTAGATGAAATGATTCATTGGTTCAGCTTGAAATGGCATGCACGCTTTTGCAAGGATAAGCCAGCTTGAACTCAGTGGGACTTACTTCTGAGTAAATAGGAAAATTAGGCATTTAAGCTTTTAGTAACACATGACTTGGCACCTGATAACTTCATAGGATTAAAAACAAACAAGGACAGTGTTATTTCAGATTATTGAAAGAGATGCATTTCTCTATGCCTTGTACCAGTGATTCACATTTTATTTCTTGGCAAGGCAGGAAACAGCAAATCTTATCTATGTGCCAACTTGCTAACAAAGATTAACATGTGCTAAAAGCTAACAAGCTCATACAATATTTTGAATCCATATAGCACTCCAGAGATTAGCCCAAGCTGTCAGCAGAGATCCCTGGAGTCTGTGCATAACTGCTGTGTGGCTTGATGCTATGAGTGCAATGTACCCAAGATCCAAATAAATTCTGATACAAAGGTTAACTCAGAGGACAAAAGCAAGAAGGTCTGGCATAAGGGGAACAGAAGAATGTGCAGCCCCAAAGTAATTATGATTCCTGGAAGGTAGGTTTATCCTAGCCAGATATGGGGGTTTGAGTTTACTTTTTTCTATCTTCTTATAGTATTTCCTGTATAGCAAATTCCAAAATTGTTCTGAATAACTGAAGCATTTCAGGCCACTGCAAGTAAATGAAGAGCTAATCATTAGGAGACGCTGGATCATTATAGCTTCTGTTTAGGTTCAGAGAAGTAATTGAAGTGAGAAACCTGTATCTTTAAATTGAATTTGGTCTTCTTAGTTCATAACTGTGAAGTATTCTCAAGCAGGTTTTAATGGTTCAATAGGCCACAACAAAAGTAAAATCTATAACATCTGTCTGTCTGTCTATCTATCTATCATCTATTTTCAAATTTATGTAACTGCTCATCTCACAAAACTACAGAGCTAAAAATATTAATAAATACCAACAGTTAGTATTATTATTTAAAAAGCATTAAAACTGTAAAAATCCAGCTAAAGGAATAATGGGTAAATGGATATTAATAATAATAGAGCCACATCTCTAGTTCACCAGGAGCTTGGGTTTCCCATGTAGACTGTTCATTTGTTTGTGCTTTTTTCCCCTCCTCTTTTCTTTTTCTGTTTTTTATCATACTTTTCTGTTTAAGAATTATTTGGTTTAATTTTGTTATTCTAGTGTTATCTGGTATTGCTTATATTTTTTGTATTTTGTATTCTTCCAAAATTATTGTTTAAATTAAGATTCTTCTAAAATTCTTAAAAAAAAGTTTAAAAAGGAGATGACTGAGTGATGAGTGATGCACAGATGGCACAGCCTCATTTTACATTACATGATGGACAACAATGATGGCATTATGGAGCACACATATGATAGAGCAAGTCATTCTGCAATGGAATAGTAGGGGAATATATTGGGGGGGGGACTGCCTTTTTTTGCCTTAAGTAATAACAATAAAGTCATTATAAACATACAAACACACACACAATTCTTCACATGTCTGCCTCTTTCTTATACAATAGGGAGTGGCTACAGATTGACACACAAATCCTTTCCATCTTCTCCTTATCCCATAACCCTTTATGTGATGTCCCGCTGCCTGGAGGCCGTACGGGTCTGGATGGGGAGAAATAGGCTCAGACTCAACCCTCCAAGACCGAGTGGCTGTGGCTTCCGGTGTCCCGGTATAGTCAGCTGACACCATCGCTATCTATAGGGGGTGAATCTTTAGCCCCCACAGAGAGGGCTTGCAATCTGGGCGTCCTCCTGGATGCACGGCTGTCTTTAGAAGAGCATATGACAGCCGTGGCCAGGGGGGCCTTCTATCAGGTTCGCCTGATTCGCCAGTTGCATCCCTTTCTGGACCGGGACACCTTGCGCACAGTCACTCATGCCCTTGTTACCTCTCGGCTAGACTACTGTAATGCTCTCTACATGGGGCTCCCCCTGAAGAGCACTCAGAGGCTCCAACTGGTCCAGAATGCGGCCGCGTGAGTGATTATGGATGCAACCCATTGCACTCATGTAACACCTCTTCTGTGCAAGCTGCACTGGCTCCCAGTGGTCTTCCGGGTGCGATTCAAGGTGTTGGTTACCACCTTTAAAGCGCTCCATGGCTCAGGACCTGGGTACTTACGAGACCGCCTTCTGCCACCGATAGCCTCCCACCGACCAGTTCACTCCCACAGAGAGGGATCCTCAGGGTGCCGTCGGCCAAATTATGTCGGCTGGCGACACCCAGGGGGAGGGCCTTCTCTGTGGGAGCCCCTGCCCTTTGGAACGAACTGCCCCTGGAAATACGCACAATCTCTGACCTCCGAGTTTTTCGCTGTGCCCTCAAGACCCTGCTCTTCCGACAGGCAGGGCTATCTTTGTAATGGAGTTTTAAATTTGGAGTTTTTAAATTTTTGGGTTTTAAATGAATTTCAGCCGCAAATGTAAGAATTTTAATAATTTTTAAATTTAATTATGATGTTTGTATTGTGTTTTTACTTGGCTGTGCACTGCCCTGAGTCCTTCGGGAGAGGGGCGGTATAGAAATAAAATTATTTTATCTTATCTTATCTTTATTTTTTCTCTTCCACACATGCTTATTATCACAAAAAGAGCCTAGTTGGAAAAGAAGGATAATGGTAGCAGCAGAACAGGCAAAAGAATGCACTCCTTCATGCACAAGTCAGGTGTGCATTTTACCTCTGTAGATGTGCTTGTAAAGAATGCATATACTGAAAACAGTAATCATACAGCAGGCAACAACACTACATATTATGTTTCAGAATTCCAAAGATCATAAACTTTTTTGCCTACTTTCCCAAAGTTCTACCAGACCAATTACACTCATAACTGGCACCTCTGTCTAATTTGAGATGTTTTGCCTTTTGTATGAACTCATTACTTATTGCATAATGAAAAGAGAATGGGACTAGTTTAAAGAATTCCTACAAGTTAGGCATTCAGACAAATCTACCATCATTAGGCACATAGAAATAAGTTACATTTTTACACAATTCATAAGACAATAAAAAAAAAATCTAAGAAGGAAACAAAAAGACCAAACAGCTCCTCTAAAGCAACCAGCACCTAGATAAGCAGGGATTAACACTAGACAAAATGTCTTGAAGAAAACAAATACCTTAGTCAAGGAGTTACCAAAAGGAAAGATAGGATATAAATATATTTGTGATGAATTTCATCTTTAGTATCCATGTGAAAATAAATTTGTATGTGGGGAAAGGAAAGAGATTAGATAGATGTTTTAATACTTTTATCTTGGACATAGGGTACAGTTCTACCTAACATTAACTATGCTTTTTGATACCTTTGTTAAAAGTAAGCCAGTTTTCAGAAAATAAGTTTACCTCATTTATGAGGAAAGCAAGAAGGACTGTGGACTTTGTGGTAGATTTTGACCTGTGGGACACAGAACTGCAGTAAGGCATGAAATGGATTGAAATAATTTAATGTGTTGATTTTTGATCTGACCATCTAGTAGAGTAAATATTATTTTACTTTCACCAAAAGAAAGCAGAAAGCAGAACTCCAGCAGTTTGATCTATAGATTTCTGCTTCTCTCAAATAATCTTTTGTATTTATAATTCCATGAGACGTTTGTATGTGTACATAACAGCACCGGGAAAATGTCCAAGGTACTGCAATGCAGTGGCTGCTTTCTAAAAAGATTCCCCCCCCTCTTAAAAGTTACAATAAAACATATCTAATCTAATCTATTCTATATTTCTGGGCAACACCAATTCTTCTGGGTGAATTACAGTCATAAATATGGCTTGAAATCAATGCTGCTTTGGAATAGCAGTTTTTCAATCCAGGTATATTTTATTTTAAAAGACATTAAACCCCAACTTTCAGTTTAACAAGGATTCCTACAGTTACTTATCTTTAAAATTATAATTACACATCAAATACAATAAAATTTAAGCACATTTTGGAACATTAAAAATTTCATCAGAAGAATTAAGAGGATTAAAAGAAAATAATAAAACGGGAAAAGAGTAATTCATTATAGACTAAACATAAAAGTTAAATATAAAAGTCTTGACAACAAAAGCTAGGGGCCCCAACTGATTTCATCTGCAAAGAGAATGCCATCATTTAACAGTATAATAAAACAATTTCTTGTTCCCAGCATCTGTACACCTGGGACCCAGAGTAAATGTTTAGCAGCTAATGTAATGGGTAGACAGGCCACATTTCCCAGTCATCACATCTGCTGTCCTTTGCAAAATCCATTCCAAGATTGCTGATTAATTTCAGAACATCATTGACCATATCCTGTGAAACTTCATCCAATTAGATGCCCAACAACTTGCCGAGACAACTCCCAGGAATTCCTGGCAGAGTGCCCCTTGACACAGATAATTATGATCAGGTAGTCTGTCAAAACAGTTGCTAAACAGTTCCCAGTTGCAATGTATGGCTGTGAAAGTTGGACCATAAGGAAGGCTGAGCGCCAAAGAATTGAGGCCTTTGAACTATGGTGCTGGAGAAGACTCCTGCGAGTCCCTTGGACTGCAAGGTGATCAAACCGGTCAGTCCTAGAGGAGATCAACCCTGACTGCTCTTTAGAAGGCCAGATCCTGAAGATGAAACTCAAATATTTTGGCCACCTAATGAGAAGGAAGGACTCACTGGAGAAGAGCCTAATGCTGGGAAAGATTGAGGGCAAAAGAAGAATGGGACGACAGAGAATGAGGTGGCTGGATGGAGTCACTGAAGCAGTAGGCATGAGCATAAATGGACTCCAGAGGATGGTAGAGGACAGGAAGGCCTGGAGGAACATTGTCCATGGGGTCGCGATGGGTCGGACATGACTTCGCAACTAACAAGTCTGTCAAACAGGAACTTCAGCTTCTGCATCAGTCTTGGTTGTAGAGAGTGCTCCTTGATCTACTTGCCATTGGTATTAAGGGCAAAGCTGGATTTATCAGCATCATTTTGTCACAACATTAAGTCCTTAAATCCATAAAAAAACATATATGCATACAAGATCAGCTACAAACTATAAACTTCAATATTATGTGTTTTTTAATAACCATATCATCCCACTTAGGAGATATTGAGTGCCACCTGTCTGGACAATGCACCCATAACAATATCTCCAATTTGTTGTGATTAAACTTACTTTTATTTTTATGATCCCTAATTCAGTCCATTCATTATTGATCCGAAGGACTGATTTGACAGTTTCTTCCAAAACTGTGAATTAGTTTGTTATGCTTTCATGTAGATGGTTGAAAATATTGGGAACTCAATGGACTCTTGTAGGTTTTTATAACATTATAGCATTATGGCCTAGATGGACTACATTCTGGAATTATCCCACCAATTTAGAACAAATGAAATCATGAATTATTGCTTAAGTCATAATTTTTTTTAATGTTTCATGTTGGTTTTAAATATATCGTCAAAAGATTTTTTTCTGAATGAATTCAGGGTGCAAGGTAAAGATGGGCTGTTTAGCCATACTGGGTGTGCTATGATTTACAGAGTAGCATAGACTAATTGAATCATTTGTTGTGTCTGATGTTTACATAGCTGTTGGGTATTTGTTTGAAGACACAATCACAATTTAATTATTTCTGTTATAATTTATCTTTGGATTTTTACCCATTAATGTAGGATTTTCTTGCTTTTCTTACAAGAAGGATATGTTGTATTACATCAGTTATTCAAAATATGTTTTCTTACATTGCCTACTTATTCCTTTTTTTCCCTCTGAGTGGTAGACACTGAGGAGCACTGTATTTGATGGATTTACTTGTCACTGAGTAGACAAAAAGGTCCACTGGGAAGGTTTCTAGTGCTGATCTGATGCTTTCCCAGGTATTATCTTTGGCTGCTTATGGATGGCACCACTTCTGAGAATGCTCTTGTAGAAGATGTGGCAGTGACAGAACCTTTTGTGGGTAGCAGGGTCCAATTCAATATAAAATTTAAAATATTACAGTATTTTTCCTACTCTGCATTAATTTGTATCATCACCATCTGTCATTGTTATAGAGATGCTTATTATATCAAAACCTAGGGCAAATAAACAGTGATAATAATAGCAACAACAATAATACTTTTCTGCCTGCAGGCTCTAACAATCATTTAAAAAATGGGCTTTGTGGGGAAAAAGGGAGTCTATTTTGTAGTACTTTGGTTGGAGAGATAGAATGGTGTAAAAAGAATTACAGTTAGATCTGTAATGGTAATTAAAATAAAAGGTCAAAAATCCCAAGATGTCAAATAGAACACTAAGAAGAAAATGCAAAGGAAAGAGTATTGCTACAACTTTTCATATAATTTTTTTTTGAAATTCCAGAACTATCTTGTTTTCTATCTGTTCTCAACTTGACAAATACACATTATATATGCAGCCATGTGCACAAATGTATTGCATTTATTTTATTTTTATTTTTTTTAAAAAATATTGATTGGATGTTGAGGCTCTTAATCATAACTGTATAGACAAAATAACCATATGAATATTATTTAGGAGAAAAAAAATTGAAGGAAACGTCAGAAAAATCCTGCATGTATGTGGTCAAAAACTTCTTTTCCAGGTTTTCTATAGCCCTGGAAACGCAGACATAACCCTGGCTCAAATGGGACCCGGGTACCTTCGAGACCGACTTCTGCCACCAATAGCCTCCCACCAGCCAGTTCGCTCCCACAGAGAGGGTCTCCTCAGGGTGCCATCGGCCAAGTTATGTCGGCTGGCGACACCCAGGGGGAGGGCCTTCTCTGTGGGAGCCCCAGCTCTGTGGAATGAACTGCCCCTGGAAATGCGTAAGATCTCCGACCTCCGGGTATTTCGTTGTGCACTCAAGACCCTGTTGTTCCACCAGGCTGGGCTATCAACATAACAATTTTTAATTGGGTTTTAAATTCCTGGGGTTTTAAATTGAGCTGAATTCATTTAATAATTTTAAACTATTTTAACTGATGTTGTCTTGTGTTTTAGGCTGTACACCGCCCTGAGTCCTTTGGGAGAAGGGCGGTATAGAAATAAAAATATTCTATTCTATTCTATTCTAAATACTGTAGTGATTTTACAAGGCTATGTCATATGTCTTGCAGTTGATATAGGAAATGGCAGGAAGAGGACTCTATAAGTAAGCTTTTTATCTGTTATAGCTGCAAGTTATAACAAGTTAGAATCCATTCAGAAATAAAATCCAGATCCATAAATTTAGCAATGTGAATCATTAAAAACAATCTGTTTGGAGTTCCTTCTCAGTTTTTTGATGTGCTTTAGGCAAAACCAGTGTTTTTCTCAGTTTTTCCCTAAAGAGTGAACCATACAACAGTCCTTGCTGAAAAACAGTACTGATTAAATATTTTATTTCATTATAGGGGAAAATAATATGGAGAACCTTTCCTCATCTTCTGCAGAAACTTTTAGAGTACATCATGAAAGATATAAAGACAAAATATGCTTTTCTGCTAGGTTGCCTAATTATGTCACTTTTTATGGGATATTTGTACATCCCAATTACTGTAATTCTTTCTTTGTTAGGCACCAACAACTTGCATTTCATGGGCTGTACTTTATCAATCCATTTCGTAGTCTCTGCTTGGCTTAAACACCTGCTATGTTCTGGGCTCATGTCCATTTTTCTCCAACAAGAATGGTCTGTTTCTATTCACCTTTAAGTTGTATCCCACATTTCTAATGGTGCTGCCGTAATCTCGTGTTTTTTTTAATTAACCGTTGCAAACAAAGCTTTCTTATGTTGAATGAACAACCATTGAGTTACACAAAACTTCTCACGTTTCAAGCCATTCCATAAATCATTTGTCCCAAAGGAACCTCCTTATACTGTATCTTACTCATGAGAGCCTAAATATTTATGGAAAAACCAGAGGATATTTCCATGAATGTGCTGCCAATTATACCTCATCAAGAGTTTGGCTCCCCCAACCTCCACTGCAATGTCTGAGGCTAAATTCTATCTTTACTTCTATAACAACAATACTTAATCAAAGCCTTGACTGTGCCTCTGGAGGGACTTACACCATCTTATCTCCTTTCACTATTTTCTAAATGTTGTTGTTATTAGACCTATTTTATTTAGCTGAGCCATACTTTTCTGCTCTTTTTTTTTTACTTTGAACATTCTCTAATGTCATGGTGCATATTAATTAATGCATATATTTTAGGAGCATGAAGCTTGGTGTACATGAATATCTGGATTATCTCTAGAAGCATCCTAATTTTTATGATGACTGGATGCAATTTGCCCAGTATATTCTATGTTAAAAAATGATATTCTGATAGGGGATAGCAATTTTGGTTTGCAAGCAAATTTGAGAAGAAAGGAAACACAGACTTACCCTTTTGACCATTCAAACTTCTATTAAATGTTTAAAGTAATCCTCAGGCATATGCCTTTATAAAGGACAGCATTTGATTATTGGTAAGGAAGGGGGTTATTTTTTATTCTTGGTGTCTGTGTAGTCAGCCTCAAGCCTCATCATCCTTACCAGCAGAATTAGTAATTATAATTGCTAATTATCAGCAGTGACAATTGCCCTCTGTCACTGAAGCTACTGCAGGGGGAGTGTAAATACTTTTTCATCTTAACAAAAATAGACAGGGGAAATTTGTGTTAAGGAGAAATAAAGCTGTTTCTGCTACCTGAAAAAATATTGTTGGAGGTAGGATTTTTATTTTTATACATATATTAGGCATAGTTTCATCAGTCTATATTCATTTAGATGGGATAGCTGCACTTTTACAGCCTATTCTAAACACAATGCTCTCCATTCCAAGTTTGATCTGAAATGTCAATTTAAGCTGAGGTAAGGCTGAAGGAAGTATCACTTCTAAATTCATGAATAGCTTTTCAAACTCTCCAAAGTCTTTCAGTTTATATTGCATGGATACTAAGTTAATTTCCAATTTCCTGGTTTTTTGAAGCACAAATAAAACCAGAAATATGTGAAGGGTTTTTTTTAAATTTCAGAATTACAGTAAATCAGTTTATAGCATGCCTTTCAGTCCAGAAGGCACTATTGGCTTGTTACCGTCTAATCTAATGAACAATGCAGCCTATCACCAATTACAGAAAGGTGAATTAAACTTCACTATATGGAATGGGACATCATAATTTACCTTTATAACAAAACTACAATTGGTTTTCAGCACTGATGCACGCATGAAAGGATTGCGCTCCAGAAAAGCCAAACTTCTGGGTTTTAGTGCTCATGCGCGCCCAATCAGCTGGCTGGCGCGCATGTGCAGGGTGGTTTTTGTCACTGCAGCGTGCACGAAGGACAGCTCATCATCACACACACACATGTGTGCCAGAAACCTGGAAGACAAACAGGAAAGGCTGTGCGTGCCAGGTGACATGGCTTCACGTGCCACTTTGGGCACTCGTGCCATAGGTTTGCCATCATTGTATTATAACTATGCTGCAGTGGTTGCCACTGTATAATATAAAAGAAAATATCATGACTCAACATGCTGTGGCTATATCTCTAGCTGCCAAAATATTTTCTTTTCTAATGAAAGGTGGGGGGAATTGCCAACACTTTAGAAGATAAACGCAAGATTCAGAAGGACCTTGACAGATTTGAGCATTGGCTCCTATCCAACAATTTCACCCAGGCGGGAAAAATCAAATGCATAGATATAGAATAGGTCAGGGGACTGCAACCTTAAACACTGAAAGAGTCATTTGGACCTGTTTCCCACAGAAAAAAAACCACCAGGAGCTACAAAACCTGGGTGGCATGGCCAACTCAATGTCACACACTCCCACCCAATCACATTATTCCCTAGCCACGCCTACCCAGCCGGTCATTAGGACAGAGAATGGTTGTTAAAAAAAACTGCGAACCACAAAATCCTTTTGACATCTCTCCCCCCCCTGTACCTCTCTCTGTGATTTTCTGTGTCCCTCTCTCCCTCTCTTTCCCCCCTCTCTCTGTATCTCTCGCTCTCTCTGTATCTCTATGTCTTTCTCTCCCCCTCTCTATGTCCCTCCCTTTCCCTCCTCTCTCTGGCTGTTTCTCTCTTTCCCTCCCTCTCTCTCTCTCTTTCCCCCTCCCTCCCTCTCATCCCCCTCTCTCTTTCTCTCTTCCCTCTCTCTTTGTCTCTCTCTGTGTCTCACTCTCCCTCCCTCTCTCTTTTCCTCCCCCTCTGTCTCTTTTTCCCCTCTCTCTTTCCCTCTCTCTCTGGCTTTCCCTCCCACTCTCTCTTTCCCCCCTCTCTCTTTATCTCTCTCTTCCCCCACTCTCCCGCCCCCTGGGGAGAGGCCAATGAGCCCAGGAGCAGCACGCCAAACACCAGCTGGCCTGCAGGGAGGTGGGGCATCACAACATTGGTGGCTATGCAGGAAAAGTGCAGGAAAAGCAACTGACATCCAGGAGGCGAGAGCAAGCTGAGTGGGGCAGAGGCGTATTGTGGCTCTACGTCATAATGGGCTCCAGGAGGAGGGGACCTTGCCTCCCCCATTGTGAAGCACATTAAATTTTACTGTGCTGCGCAAGGTGCTGCGAGAAGCAGCAACAGCAAATGTATGTGATGAAGGCATGCAAAGGCAAGTGCAGGGGTGCTTCGCTCCTGCACTAAGGCTCCGGCCATCGCCACCACGATGACAGGGCAACAGTTCTTTCATCTCTCTGCCATGACAGGGTGACAGGGAGCCGCAGCAGAGGGATAAAAGAGCCTCATCGGCTCTGGAGCCACGGGTTGCCAACACCCGGAATAGGTAGTACCTGGCTCAACATTAGTTACTGTGTGTGGAATCTAGGTGTCCTAGTGAACCACCACTTTAGTATGAACCAGCAGTGAGCTGCAGCTGCCAAAAAAAGCCAATGCAGTCCTAGGATAACATCAAGATCAAAAGAAATGATAGTATTGCTCTATACTGCACCAGGAAGGCCACACTTAGAAATCCGTGCCCAGTTCTGGTTGCCATGATACAAAAAAGATGCTGAGGTCCTAGAAGGAAAGCAGAGAAGGATAACAAGGATGATAAGGGATCTGGAGGCTAAACCATATGATGAACAATTAAGGAAACTAGGTACGTCTAGTCTATCAAAGAGAAGGATTGGGGTGACATGATATCTGTCTTCCAGTACTTGAGGGGCTGTCACACAGAAGAGGGATGTCAGCCTATTCTCCAAAGCACCTGAGGGTAAGACAATAAGTAACTGATGGAAGATCATTAAAGAGAGGTCCAACCTAAACTGAGGAGAAACTTCCTTATAGTGAGAACAATTAATCATTGAATGGCTTGCCTCCAGAAGTTGTGGCCCTGGAGATTTTCAAGAAAAGATTGGGCAACCATTTGTCCAGAATGGTATAGGTTCTTCTCTTCAATCAGAGGGTTGAACTAAAAGATTTCCAAGGTCGCTTCCAATCCTGTTATTCTATGTTCTATATCGCAGCCAGGAAGAGCTGGAGTGAATGCTCTCAAAGATTCTAGTTCATTCAGTTGCCTTCACTGGCTTCTTGCATAAAAAAGAGGAGGTAAAGAGACAAGACTGAGTCCACCCCATCTTCCAAGTTTCCATATTTCTGCATGTTTAAGGGAAAACATGTATAATTCCAAAGGTAAATGGGGGAGGGGAAATCTCCTATATGAGAAATATTTCTCCTGTGGTGATACAGTCACATAACTGAGGTGGATTAATATGGCAAAGAAGTTTGGGAACAACAGGCCTGAGTATGAGATAGTAAAACAATAGTTCTGCTCTGGCAAATCTAGATGTGATGTTTAGTGTTGGATGCTTTGCTTTAGATTCCTAAATTGAGAGTTCTAGGCAGAAATATGTTAGCTACATGCTTAACTTTCCATGTGTGTTGTGAGGTCATGTTTGTTGTACAAAGTACTTTGTTTTGTTCACTGAGAGATTATTTCTTCTTTCCAGAGTTATGGAAATTGTGATCCATCTCATCTGAAGGATATCAGGCTAAAGAAACTGTCAAAAACCATGCACTGTCTTTTGAAAACTGTAGGCATTTGGTCTTCTTTTCTAGAGACAATTGTTACATACCCAATAAAGACTTTGTCTTTATTTCAGAACAAAACTAAATAAACTTTTCCTATTATCTAATATCTTTCAGAAACAACTTTTTATTTGTACCTAAGGAAGTAATTTCAAGACTGTGATTTGATTAAATTCAGCTTGCAAAATTGTGTCAAATCAATATTATACATGGACAAATCCAGATAATTTTTCTTTAGACATGACTTAACCTACAGTCTGATTGCAGCTTCCTTCTCTGTCTACCGTACAAATGTCTACCTCAAGACCATGTATTTTTATTAATCAAACTTATTTGGTGTTATGGAGCTGCCACTGAGAAAAACAAATGAGCCCCACAACAGCTATGAATTAACGCAGCTCTTCACATCCATGTCACTTGCAGAAGCTTCCTGAATTACCACCTCACTTACAGCCTTTATTGTTCTGAATCTAATGTGATGTGTTGAGTAACAAGAAGGAAATGAATTATATTTAAGGGAACAGTGAGAAATCTATGGTGCTGTTGTAATAGATAGGTACTGGTCATTATTATAAATAAATGACCTGTTGCTATATATAATCTGATATCAATCTGTTTTTATTCTAGAACTGACTGGATTTTCTGTGACACATAACTATAATTACATAAATGCCACTCACATTGCACTCCAATACACTAGGACAAGCACAACTAAAGTCTGAGGTATATGGAATCTGGATGTCATTATATTAAATGGGAAAGTTGTTTGTCAGAAACCATATCATTTCACATGTATTCCACGAACCAAAGTTTGCTACACGCTTTCTATGATTGTTCCATTTCACAATAAGTACATAGTGTGTTGAGATAGGACTGCCAGATCTAGATTGCAAGGCTCTAGATGACCATTAGATGGCATCAAATAGTGTAAACCCATATATTTCTTTCTGCCATCTAGTGACAATCTACAGCCTTGCAACCAAGATTTAATAGAAAAAGAAAAACAACAGTAAGGTAATAGGCATATCTTTTATCCCCTTACTTTATTCTCATCTCAACAAAGCATTTTCCCCTACCAAACATTATTACTTCCAATTAACAATGAGGCAATCATTTCATTGTTATGGTTGAGAGTACTTGAGACTGATAGAATGCTGGGCTCTGTTAGAAATCGATCTCGAAAGCAGGCAGGTGGCAAAGTTTAGTGAGATTAAGAGAAAGTAAGAACAGAATTATACTTTCTCAAATATATTTTATTCTTCTTACTACTTTCATTGCTTGTCAGGAATAGTACATGCATACATATATACATATATTGTTTTACTTAAACAAAAGTCATTCATGAAAGTCCATATAGACCAAAGTATCCAAATAAACACTGAAGGATATTCCAATAATAATAATAGTATATTTATTTGCTATGTATCTATACTTAGGTATAGTACAAATATATAAAAAAACATCAGGATAATGAATGAGAGATGGGCAATGTTTATCAGAATGTCTCAAAAAATAAACCAAATATTAACCTTAACATCCAGTTAACTTACTTATTGTTTTAACTTATTTCAGAATCAATTCAGATCTGGATTCCTTGTATTCCAGTTTGCTGCTTCATTTCCTCCCATTTCCTTTTAATGCCATGAAAAGAAGAACTCTTTTTCGTACGAAAGGATTAGTGGACCCTTGAGGACTGAACTCTTTATACACTTGCGTAAGGATAGTGTAGGAGATACTGGGTTTCCATTCCTATTGGCCTTATTTTCTCATCATAGTAATCCTTCCTGTGGATAATACTTATCCAACCATAATAACTTCTTAAGCTCCACAGTCAAATTTCTTTCATTTGTCTTTGGGAATGTAATATACTGTAATATAAACTTTAGATTCATAAATTTTGATGTAATTTGAACTGTTTTCTACTAACAAAGTAACTTCTTTTGAAAGTAGTTAATGTTGAAATAGCTTTTCCCACCATTGATCCTCGATCTAGGGCTAAGCATATATTTCTCCACAAAAGTTTGACAAGCTTCCAAATTTACTTTCTGAAAAAGTCAGATTTGAATCTATTTACTAAATACCTTATCCTTATGCCTTATCAGATTAGCAGAAAAAATGAGATATTTGAGTCAAGAATATTATAAAATATCTGTTTCCTCCATTTGTTTCTATGGGATGAGAGCAGGGCGCATTGGATTTTCTTACCCACTAAATGTAATAGTATTGCATGTTTATATTTTTCTTGCTTTTACTCTTTTTGTGATTCTTGAGAACATTTATCATGTTCACATGTGGTGTTGTTTGACACTTTTACAATTTTGAAATGTATCACCAAATTTGTCTGAATTACTCTATGTTGATAATTAAATTTGCTATGGCAGAATTTAGTGGAATTGCTTCCTATGCATTGCTTTGCTAGTATTTATTTATACTTTTCTCCTGTCCATTATAAAACAACTCTCTTACCAATAAATTCACAACTTTCTGGAAAAAAAATCAGATTTTATAAATGTTTTTTTTCAACAGGCGATCTCTATCTTGCTTGTTATTGAGCAATCTTCATTAATAATGTCAACTTTTATGTCCTTTTCTGTCTGCAAGGCTATCATTTAGAAATTTGGTGTCCAGAGAGACCTGAAGAGGACAGGTCATTGTTAATGTGCAAAGTGTGCACTCTATTATGAACTCTCCAATCCTTTGCAAGCTTGTTTGCTTTCCATTTGCTACCATGACTTGCTCTTTGCAGATTGTATTAAGATCAACAAAGAAACCTTCTTTTGTAAACATTGAAATGAATCCTTCACTGTCCAGATAAGCTGAGTTCAGAAGTTCACCATCATTAGTAGCTCTTAATAAGACTTTTCTGGGACATCCCTTTCTCTTTCTCAAGATGAATCCTTCCAACTTCTCTTTGACTATAGAGATGTCTTCTTCAGTCTTTTCCCACGTGAGGCATTTTTTTTTCTTCTCTTGAAAAGAGAAATCTCCATGTTGGATACTTCTCCCCTCCATTTGCCTTTCTAAAATGCTTGTTGGGTTTTTGTTTCCTTGTGGAGAAAATGCCCTAAAGTGTGACTACCTGCTTTTGCAGATAAAGCAGGATTTTTCTTTACTGTAGCTTTGAAATCAGAAGCTTCTGTTTGCTCAGATAATTTTTTCCATTCCATTAGGGATCCCTGTTCACATATTTTTGATATGAATTAACTCAAATTCAGGCTTTTCAGAAGCATTATTCTATTGCTTGTTTTAGCACAGTAAAATGTGGCAGAGTCATCAGCAAGAAAAGCAATTATAATTCACCCTGCAATTCTATCCCATTATGTTTAAGGAGTCTTCTCAGGTCAAGTATTTGGCAGACATGGTCTGAGATGTTTCTGACATCCTGCATTTTTAAAGAGCACGTTCTTTCCATCAGACACACACACTGCAGCCTACAGTCTTCATATGGTTGGTTTGCTTTTTAAAAATTTGTCCCAAACTTCCTTGCATTTCTCAGTTCCCTGATCTGAACAGGTACATGTAGTCCTTGACTTATGGCCACAATTGAGCCCACAATTTTCTGTTGTTAAGTGAAATATTTGTTAAGCGACTTTTGCCTCATTTTATGACTTTTCTTGCCTTAGTTGTTAAATGAATCTAGCTTCCCCATTGACTTTGCTCACATGACCTTGGGACACAGCAATGTCATAAATATGAACCAATTGCCAAACAGCTGAATTTTGATCACATAATCAAGGGATGATGCAAGGGTCATAGGTGTGAAAATGGTAATCAAGTCACTTTTTTCAGTGCTGTTGTAACTTTGAA
Source organism: Pantherophis guttatus (assembly GCF_059756535.1). Taxonomy (NCBI): domain Eukaryota; kingdom Metazoa; phylum Chordata; class Lepidosauria; order Squamata; family Colubridae; genus Pantherophis; species Pantherophis guttatus. The sequence continues at coordinate 37,780,520 of NC_142065.1, read as the reverse complement.
AGGTCACTAAACAAACTGTTGTAAATCAAGGATTACCTGTACATTGGTGCTGATATATCCAAAGATGCATAGGGTTTCTGACTTTTAGTTTCTTCTTGTCTCAGACTCTTTATTAACCTCTTGAGGAAAGTTGTACTTTCAAAACCTGAACTGAAATATGTTGACCCATGCTTTTCTTTGTACCATTGAGCCATATTTTCCCATGCTATAAATCAATATACTAATTTCCTAATAGGTGTTTGATTGGCAGGACCAAAGCATGTCATCCTGTATATTTTGTTTTGATTACTATATTTCAAACAGATAAGCCTTATTCCCTTAGCAATTTATACTGCCAGAAATACTTCAGTGTAAATAATTAAACAAGCAGGTCAATGATTGCTGAATGTACTCTGACCATGATATATTTTTGTCTACACAGATTACTTACGGGTCTGATAGCTGTCTTTTGCGGCTCAGAGATGGGAATTTTGCTTTTAAGAAAATAATATATATTTACAAAGGATATAAATTAGCCATGTCAAAGAAGTACTCAGGGGAAACGTAGTCTGAAATGGCATGTTCCCCCTTTTAAAGCCTGTTTGATCAATGTCAAAATTCCTTTCACTGAGCACTTCTGTAATAATAAGCTTCAAAAGGACAAACCAAAAGTTCCATCCAGAATATGTTGCAATAACCATACTTAATCATATAAATCAACTTATGCACTGAAAGCCCTAAACATGTAGAATATGTTCCATTCCAGGTACTCTGGACAGAGTGATCAATATCAGCACAGGGCATCCTTGGCTAACCTCTGGACCCACTGTAGTCTAACTGAAGTCATACCAATGCTAAACCTGCTCTTAGAAAATTGTATCATAAGAATGTAACACTCCTGTTGGGCCAGAGCAAAAGCTTGTTTTGACATACATTCATTTTCCGTAATGTCAAACCAGATGCCTTTGAGAAGCCTGTAGCCCTGCATATATTATCTAGCAAGTACCTTTGAGAAGCATCCAGTTTTCTGATTCAACACCTATTCAGCTGAGAATGCAAGTCAAGAAGCCAACTAGAGCACATCCAGGGCATTGAAGAAACCACATGTTACAGAGGATAATTTTTCAGCTGAAATTTAGAAAACTTACTTCAACATTAATTGAATATATATCAAGACTGAAATAATCTGCAAATACTTTTTACAGCTGTTAAACGAGTCAGTCTCCTTGTCCTGCCCACAGAATTCCACCAGAAGCAGAATTTAAAAACTCTCAGAACATAGTTACAATTTATATGGGAACAAATATATTGAAATGTTTATATTCATCTTTTACTTTCAGGTATTCATACTGTTTTAAAGAATCATCTAATTTTACTCTTTCCTAGTCTACTATAACTAAGTTATATATATAAGCCCCTGCTGTTTGGACCTGAAGAGCAGCCTGATCTAATGCAATTAGAGCTTATGATCACATTTATGTTTGTGCACCTGCTGATTCCTGCAGACCAAAATGCTCTGAAGAACACAGCAGTAGATATCACTAAAAAACTAACCTTAATTTTGACAGTACAGGTGAACTTTAAAATGGGGGAACCTCTTATTCACATGGTGCTTTTGCCTCCTAATTCCCCTCAAAGGTTGAGTTTAAGCCTTTATTTAATAGTGTTTTTTTTTTTAAATAAAAAAAAAAGGTTGGGTTTTCCTATTAGACCAAAGCTATTCACTGTGGCTTATAAATCACTGTGGCTGATTTCCACAATACCAAAGCTATAAATCATGATTTCCAATCTCTAATGGCAGGTTTATAGATGAAGCTAAGTCGAACCAAGCAAACCACATCCAAGGCTTGTACAATCATTCTCAGCTGTTTTCCAGAATGTCAGAGACCAGGACTTCCCATCCTACTTGGGAGTGCTGGGGATAAACAGTTGTGTTACCTCAGCATCTATGATTCTATGCCTTTAAATTGACCTTTCCTTAAATCTCAGCAAATAGTTCATATTTAGAGAGGAAAGAATTCAAGAGAAATTTTTATTCAGTGCTGAATATTGTTTTATCAGTATAATTAATGTGGAATTTTAAAGCCAGGCTGGAGAGAAGCTGTATTTTAAAATAAGTAAAAGATTTCCTAGCAAGCCACAATTAAGATAATCCCACTTCATTACCTCAATTATGAATCAACAAATGTGTCTGCAACAGAATTGAAAAACAGAGCTTTAATTGTATCGCTGTGGCCGTTATCATGATTCTTTTGACCATACCCTACAGACCTTCCTTATGCACATAAGTAGAAGCTGGTCTCTAAACAAAACCAAACTCTTCTATTTGGCCAAACTCTTCTATTTGGCCACAGGTATTATTGCCATCCAGCTGGACATTCTGGCTGACCTATGCTTTGCTTATTATTCTACAGCATTTTACAGCTGCTCATTGGTCTTTTTTGTTTAACTTCAAGTACTTCCAGTGTTGCATGAAGATTTATGACACCAGCAGTGAGAAATTTGCCTGGTATTGTATTTCAATGAAAAATCAGCCTCTCTTCTAATTGACTAATCAAATGTTGTTAAATGTTTAACTTTACCTAACTGCTGTAAACGTTTCTCCCAGCAACATTCTTCCCAAATAGCTAAAGCTAAATATATTAAATTTTATTTAGAACTAGCTGTGGCCCAGTCTGGTGCTTCCACTGGGCTAAAAGAGCGAGGCTGAAGTTCCAAACTGTCCAAGAACATTTGGCGGGCATGGCCAACTTGACGTCAGTCACTTTCATCAGTCACATGACAGCCCCCGAGCCACGCCTACGCAGCTGGTGATTAGGGCAGAGAACAGGTTGCTAAAAAACAAAGGGAACCACAAAATCCTCCCTGTCTGTCTCCCCCTGTCTCTTTGTATCTCTCTATGTCTCTCTCTCTCTCCCCATCTGTATCTCTCTATGTCTCTCTCTCTACCCTTCTGTATCTCTCTATGTGTCTCTCTCTCCCCCTCTCTCTGTATCTCTGTCTCTCTCTCTTCCCCCTCTCTCTGTATCTCTCTGTCTCTCTCCCCCCTCTGTATCTCTCTATGTCTCTCTCTCTCTCTCTCCCCCGTATCTCTCTGTCTCTCTCTCCCCCCTGTATCTCTCTGTCTCTCTCTTCCCCTCTCTGTATCTCTATGTCTCTCTCTCTCCCTCCCCCCGTATCTCTCTGTCTCTCTCTCCCACCCTCTCTCTCTATCTCTGTATGTGTCTCTCTTCCCTCCCCCCGTCTCTCTGTATTTCTCTATGTCTCTCTCTCTCCCTCTCTCTCTCTGTTTATCTATGTCTCTGGCTGGCCTCTTCTGCATCCCCCGCCATCGCCCTTATCTTTTCAGGCCAGGCCTTCGCAGCTCTCCACACCACAGCAGAAAGTCGGGGGGCCCCCTCCGTCCTCCCTACGCAGATGTTCTCTGGGGGCTTGACGGGGAGTTGCATAGCAGGGAAGGGAAGGGAAGGGAGGGGTGTGGCAGGGGTTCTAGGCTGGTTTGGGGCTTCCCACCCGAAGGAAGAAAGCGGCAAAGACAGGAGCCATGCACAACCCACTGGACCCCTGCTGCACAGTTCTCCCCCCCACCTGCCAAGGGCAGGGGAATGATTAAATCCCCTGTTCTTCCAGACGAAATGAAGGAGGGCTGGCCATCCTCCCTCCTGCCCATTTCTGCCCCCCGAAGCCTCCTTGGAGCCCCTTTTCTGCCAGAGGCCAAAATTTTCATGTAGGCTCTGTGAAGTGCCAGACCGCCCACCTGGGAATCAAAGGCGGCGCTGCTCAAAGGTGACCCCGAGGCTCCAGTTGCCTCCATCTCTCGCTCACCGACCGGATTTGCATAGCGCCGGTTAGCGTCTGGTCTTTCTGACCTCGGGGCCCGTGGTAGCGCTGGGACAGGTGTAATTCGGGCCAGGCGAGGGATGGAGCGTTCCCACTCAGCGGACCCAGGCAGCCTCATTGCCAGGTGTTCTTTGGAGGGAGCACCGAGAGCAGCTGGCGAGGGGGATGGACAGCAGTGGCGGGCAAGGCTAGTTTGGGGGTGGCCGGGGGAGGGGGAGGTCAGAGCCAGGCTCAGGCGGGCCCCACCCAGCCCAGCCCTAGAAGCGCCAGCTACCAGGGCTTCCCGGCAGGGAGCCGGCTGCCTACCTGCCGAGCCTGGTGGCAGGATATGGCTCTCGGGCGTTTCTGCCTTCCAAATGCGCAGTTTCTTGGAAGCAATATGGAGAGTCTAAATATAAGGAGCAGAAATCTGTTGAGCATAATCAGGGCTGGGAGGCTGTTGGTTTTACGTCCAGCAGGTGGCACTGTTTTTCAATGTTTGTCAATGTCTTTCAATGTTTTCCAATGTTTTTCATATTTTTACCTGTCACAGGTGTGACATGTATATAATATAGGTATATAAAAACATGCCCGTAATCGAATGCAACGTTGTGTCAAAATTTGAAAGCAATTGGTGAAAAACCTTCGGAGATGTGTAGTTATGTACAAACGGACATTTGCATTTTTATTTATATAGATAAGATCCTACATTCCCTGGAAATACATTCTAATTACTATAGGCTACCCCCAAATTTACTTAATGAGCATACAAGACTTTGACACTGGACTGGACCAATAAGAGAAACCATCTGTTCTAACCTGCAAATATAGAATAGTACAAGGTCTGTCTCCTTTTTCTCTTTTCAACTGAGTATGCAGAAGAACCTTGATATGTGATAAGTATTATTGCATAATTAGTACATATGATAGCTTAATCATATAAATGTGGCTGTCCTCAGTAAATAAAATTTTTTAAGTATATGAAATGTGGGGATATAATTAACAAAGTTATTCCTTTTCCTCTGCAGTTACTGCTTCTGAAATAAATTCTGTATTGGGGTGTTTGTTGAATTCTATGCATGTTGATATCCTTAGTATGATTGCTATAGCTGACTCTCAATATTTGCTACAGTTCTATTTTTTATAGCATAAAAACATTGATAACAAAGCCACAAATAATGAGACCTTTAGTCTATGGAAATTATGAGCTAGGGTCCAGAGCCAATGATCTCTTCCTCCCAAAGTGGTTAGTGGCACAATGTGCTTCCTCCTACTTCTTGCTCACTCATGGTCAACCTAGTTGGCTCATGTGGCTTTCTTGCATCAGCTGGCCTTGGGTTCTTTGGAGCAGCCTGCTCAATTGGTAATGTAGGGAGTTGCCCTCACTTGTTGACTAGCTTCTTCATGTCACATGGCTTTTTTGTCTTTTTGGTGGATGGGACTCTTCTGCACCACCTGCCCTAATGGTTTGAAACGTCTGTAAGTAGAATTAAGATATAGGGGCATTTGAAAGAGTGCCCTGAGCCATTTTTAGCAGCACTAGCATTTAATTGTGTGATCAAGAGAGGTCTCTGAATTTAAAGTGTCTTCTCTCCATATCCATATATTCATTGAAGATCAGTAAAAATCAGCAAAGCAGCCAATCTGATATGGTTCTAAGGCATCAAAGGCTCATGGGGGTCTCTGGTACTGTTTCAGTATATACTGCATACAGTTGAAATTTTATCTGAACTTCCTTAAAGCTCTTAAGTTTATGAACTTAAATTTATAAAAGCAATATTGTCTTAAGGTTTTCATCAGTAATTTTAAGATGAATTTATTGATTATCAGTTCTTTTGTATACAAAATGGCCTAATCATTTGAAACAATATCCTTTAACATATGTGACTTCTGGACAAATGACAGATGACTCACAAATACAGATTTTGTGCCATTATGGGGAACAATTCCATGTGAGGAATTTGCTAAATTAGATGAAAACATTCTATTCTTATTGTTGACCAATTAGGTACTGCTATATAATCATGCAACAGCTGGCAGTTGCTTCTATTGTATTCCAAGTGTTAATACAATGTTTAGACATCCTGACTAATAGCTGCTGCATAGCTTTATCACCAAGACTTTAGCATTTTGAGGCATAAGCAGGGGACCTAAGCATTGTAGCTGCGAGAATAAGCCACATCTTCAATAAAATGCATATGACACATTTAGATGTCTATATGGTAGACCTTTTCATCTGTACCATAGTGCATTATCACACAGCTTCCCCACTTTTTAAATTTCTACTTAGGACAGTTTCCCCAACATGGCACCTCTGAGTTAATCAGAGTTATAGCTCCTCAAAAGTCCTAGCTACTATGGCCTATGAATCATTCTGAGAGTTTGTGTCTCAATACATTTGGAAGGCACCATGTTGGGCAAGGATGACATATAACTTTGTTTACTCTCCTTTTAACATCAATCAAATGAAATATGTGATAATAAATTCCATATGCTTCATGAACAAATAGTTCTTTGCATTTGGTCAGAATAATTCTGATTGATGGAATGACTCCTGGTTCTAATATTATAGGAAATGAAGGAAAAGTGTTTCTATTCTCTCTCTCTCCCTTACTCTCTTTCTGAGCTAAAATGCCTTATTGTAACTCTGTCCCACTGGAATATTAGTCCATCTACATGATAATTTAGGCTTGCCTTTTATGGCACCTTTCCTCTAAAACAAATGTTCACATTTTACCATATGAAGCATCTTTTCATACTTCTCTTTTGTCATGCAAATATTAAGAAATGATCCAGCCTCATCAAAATTTCCAACATTTCCCACAACAACTACTAAAGCTGCAGGGTTTTTTTTTTGCAAAAAATGTTTGGCTTACCTTCTCTCATCAACATAGGAATAAAGAACGAAGACTGTTTCCTTTCTGGGCAGGAGCTCAATTTATTTTGCATACCAACCTGCATCAAGGAGCTGTCAAGCAGCGCTTCAAGACAGAGAAGAAATTGGTGAAGCAAAGGCACCTTCACCTTGAGAATATAGCAAGGAAGCAGCAGAGAGAATCATTTCTGTTATCCAAAGACACAGCTGCTGTGGCAAAGTGCTAAGGCAAACAGCATTTGATGTGAACATGTCTATACATTTTAAATATTTGTCCTGATAAATTTATCTTGCATTAGCCAACATAGATCTCAACTGCATACATTTTGTTCAAATATAATTTTTCAATATTAGCATATTTGCGCCTATTTTTCACTTTAAGACCGAGAACAGATTTCAAATTTGGTGTAATGTAGGGCTGGATGTTAGAGAAGGAATGGGGAGATCCGAGTTCAAATCACGCCTTTTCCCCCAACTGCTGAATTTCTAATTGAATGGTTTTACTGTATTTCTATATATTGCTCTGCTTACAAGATTGTTGGAAGGGTTACATTAGAGAAAAGACCACCAAGTGGTGCTGTCCTTAATAGGCTAAAAATTAATGAAACCATTTAGTAAATTCTCTAGCCTTCCTTTTTTGCTCTCACTGAAGACCACCTGTATTCTATTCTATTCTCTCTCTGAATATCATAATCTTGCACAAGTTATCATATACCAAAACAATATTCCATAACTCTTCTAATTGTCTATCCATTAGTCCCAACAAGAAGAGCTCTGGTTTCAATTGGATATTAATTTTTAAGATCCTTTTTTCATCACTATGCATATTTGTTCCTAAAAAAATGGGGGTTTTTTGGAAGTCCACCAGGCATGATAAAATGATCCTTAATGTTTTCCACATTTCCCATGTAAATTTGAAGTACTTTTACACATTCTAGATAATTTTTCTTTTAAATTATACCATAACTTTAGCCACATATTTTCCCATTATTCTTCTGTTTCAAATTTCAATAAAAGTTAATCAGTGTAACAATTATATGTTCAACATTTGTACATAATTCAATTTCAAATTTTATCTTGTGTTGTTCAATTCCAAATGTCTTGTTTCCTTTCTGAAATCTTTCTCTTCACTGTACATATGAAAACCACTAAAAATGAAATCCTTCTGCAGTCAATTAGCAATAGCACTTAAACTTACATACTGCTTCATAGTGCTTTACACCACTGTTTTAAGCAGTTTATAGAGTCAGCATATTGCCCACAACAATCTGGGTCTTCATTTTACTGACTTTACTGAAGGATAGAAGGCCTTGAGCTATTTAGGATCAAATCTCTGACTATGGGCAAAGTTAGCCTGCAATACTGCATTCTAACCACTGTGCCACCATGGCTCTTCCATAGTGGAGCAGTTGATTTCATCTTACATTCTCCATGCTCTTGTAACAACTCTCGATAGATTAATCATCTCTCTTTGCCTACTGTTCCTTTTCTATAACATACTTTTGGTACTGGCACTTCTAATGTATTGAATTTTAAAAACTACATTACCTTATTGTACTATAGAAAGCCATGCCATCCAACCCTCAGGTCCTGCTGCTCTAGAATTCCCTTATTCCTCAGCAGCATCCACTCCTTCATCAAAACAAGGCAACTGGCTAGAAAAAGCAACTTCAAATCAGGCGGTCCGAAGCTTCCTATCTTGAAGGATTTTATATTTAATTCTTGTCTTTTTCTCTTGCTATACAAACCTACATATATAGATTCTTCCTGTCATTGCTTAAATAGTATATTAAATAGTATATCTTTTATCAAAATAGGTATTGTTTGAATCAATTTTTTTTTCAAAGAATTTTTTAAAAGGCTGTGCTTGCATATACAAGCAGACAGTTTTCCCCTCAATTCCCATCTATTTTACTCATGACAAAATTCCAAGACTTCCATCCTGTGGTCTCCTCATAAGAAGCAGCAATCTGGGGTGCAGGTAGGTAATTTCTTGGTCTTTCCTTTATCTGGAAAGACACCTTTGGCTAGAAATCACCACATGGTGCAGTTTGCTGTCACAGCACAACCTTCATCCTTCAGAGATGTCTGGTCCACAATAGAACCACACCTGGGAGTTCCTTATTTCCCCTTCTTTCTCTGTGTGATATTTGTGCATCTGACATTGATGGTGTCTGTTTTGTTACAGCTTATTTTTTTCCATCTGACATACTAGAATTAAACTGAGTTTATCACTCCCACAACAGGTGTACTTAATATCAATTTATAAGATTCCAGTGTAGATTGAAATCTACTGAAGACAACTGAGAGTTAATGCTTTCATGTTTTTTTTTCCTGTCCCAGTCCCAGTACTCATACAGGTTTTCAGCATTTCATCTGACATGTAATTATCGAATAATTTGTTCCTGAGTATACTGAAGAACATCATGTTTATCTTATTAATAATTCCTGTGGTTTTTCCTGTAGTATGAGGTAATGTAATCCTTCACTGTGGAAATGAATAGGCTGTATGCTATACCTTTTTCACATTTTTGATGAAGTTTTTAGTTTGTTTTATTACTATCAAACTGAAAGGGCTGCCTTTCTCCCCAAAGTACTTTAACTATATTCTGAGAAATTGGCTGGATTGTGTTCAGCTTTCTCCCACCTGATGGGTGGCTTCAATTCTCATAATTTCCAGCAAGCAAGTTTTGGGGAAATAAAAGCCAACTAAATCAAAGTGAATGCCTCTGGAGAGATTATGCCGGCTAGAATATTTTCTGCTAGCTCAGTAAAAAACAGTAGGCTAACATAGTTTTTTTTTTTAAAAAAAAATAAGATTTAGGACAAATTTTATTTTAAGTTTATACAATCAGAGAATGTATGAATCAAAAGGGCTTGTATAGAACATGTTGTCCAATTCCAGCTGCAATATGCTAAGTCATTCCTGACAGCTCCCTTTTGAAAACCTCTAGCATACTATTGTAGGCAGTCTTTGCCTTGCTAAAGGGTGCTTATCATCAGTTTTCTTTTAAACTATTCAGTCCTTGTTCCAGTGGTGAAATGCTACTGGTTCTCCCAAACCAGCAGTAAAAAAGCTACTGGTTCGCCAAACCGGTAGTAAAAAAAATGTTTAAAAAGTAAAAAGTAAAAAAAAAAAAGTTCCGACGATTGCGCTGATCATCGGAACTTTTTTTTTTTTTTACTTTTTAAGCATTTTTTTACTACTGGTTCAGGAGAATAGGTAGTAAAAAAATGCTTTAAAAAAGTAAAAAAACAAAGGTTCCGACATTAGTCATTTCCTTTTCATCTTCAATGCCTTCTAGCTCAGTCTTTACATCCTCGAATTTCTATTTTCCATGCAAATTAATAATCATTTCCTTTATTTCTAAACACATCATCTTTATCAGTTTGTTAAGTTCCTGCTCCATTTTATTCTTTCTGGGTTGATATTATTCCAGTTTTAAGTCGCATTAAGATCCTTCTTTTTTAATCATCAAAGTCTATCCTCTTGTAGGCAAAACATATCATCTTTAGTTCTCGCCAGTTATCATTTTAAAAGTTCAAGGTTTTTTTTTCCCCTCGTTTCTTCAAAGGTTTTCTCAAAACAAACAATTCCATGTTATTCTCTTCTTTCTCCTACAGATGTCTCTCTATAATCCACCGTTCCACTCAGCTAGTTAAAAAATTGCCATTTTATTTGTAATCCACATCCATTTCAAAAAAGAGAAAAAGCCAGTTTTCCAGTTCTTCTTTCACCTTTATATACAACCAATCAGTTTGTAATCCAATCCAAATTTACATTTCCATTTATCAATCACTTTTAATTCTTTGGTTGGATTCTTCTATGGCGCGCTTGTCATTCCCACTTTCTCTTTCCATCCGCCATCTCCCCCCATCGCTATTTAGCCGCTATTTCCATGCCGGGATAATTTTTATAGTTTAAAATATTTAAAGTTCTTTTTATTGTCTATGGATGGCTAATCACTCACCCAGCACTAACACTCTGTCCAAATCTTTCCTCCTGCACATCGCTTGCTCCAGAGGCTCCAGCTTCATGGCGATTCACCCTGATCGCCGCCCCCATCACCGGATTGAAGAGTTTCTTGGGCTATCCAAGGGACTTGCCTGTCCCTCTTTAGATACCGAGCTGCTCTCTCTTTCTTCACTGTCCCTACAGTACAGTTTCGGTCCGAAGACCTCCTGGTGACAGTTCGTCTGGCTGGATTTTGCCAAGCTCGTTGGAGCCCGGCATTTTCCCAGCCAGTAACGCTGCGCCGCTTCCGGATCTCTCAGGACCAAGTTACTTATGGGAATGTCTCTCCCCAGTTGTATTCTACCTATCTTATCCTTATTTCCAGGTTGAATCTTTTTAGTTCTTGACAGGCTTAGGCCAGGGAAAGAGTTTTAAAAATGTTAATACAGAGCAGGAGTTTCTTGTCAGAGCTCTTGTGCCTCTTTAAATACACGTACTAATTAGCAGAATTGATTTTATTAATTTGGAATAGGACTGCAATGCTGTTTCTATGTTTATGTATTTTAATCCTGCGTTTTCAGCATTTAAGAGTTAACTTACAGTATTAGACTGTAAAGATTTCAAATTGTCTTGTAATTGTGTGGCTTGTGTGTGATGGAGCACCCACAACTTCTGAAGGCAAGCTATTCCATTGGTTGATTGGTCTCACCCTTAGAAAATTTCTCTTTAGTCCTAGGTTGCTTCTCTCTTTGGTTAGTTTCCATCCATTGTTTCTTGTCGTGTCTTTTGGTGCTTTGGAAAATAGATTGTCCCCCTCATTTTTGTAGGAGCACCTCAAATTTCCTGGCAGAACAATTAATCAGTGGAACAATTTGTCTCCAGAAGTTGTAAATGCTCCAACACTGGAAGTTTTTAAGAAGAGATTGGATAACCATTTGTCTGAAGTGGTGTAGGGTTTCCTGCCTAAGCAGGGGTTTGGACTAGAAGACCTCCAAGGTCCCTTCCAACTCTGTTATTCTATTCTATTCTATTCTATTCTATTCTATTCTATTCTATTCTATTCTATTCTATTCTATTCTATTCTATTCTATTCCATTCCATTCCATTCCATTCCATTCCATTCCATTCCATTCCATTCCATTCTTCTATTTATCTCTCCATCTCTCTATCTGTCTCTGCCTTCACAATTAGAAAATTGTGAAGAACAGATTGAAGGTCAAGATCAAATACTCTGATGAGAAAAATCATAACAATTCTGTAGATAGAAAATACACACTAGATCAAAGATGTTTAGTGATGGCTCAGGTTCTGGGCAGGACAGGTTGCAAGGACAGCACCATACAAATGAGATGCAAGTATATAAATGGGCACAAGTGTAGACTGTTAAAGAAAGGCCTTACAAAAATAGAACCAGAATTATGCACTGCATTCCAAGTGTAGTCAAACCAGCCCAAAGTACAATATACAAATATATAACTGTGATAAAATCTTTGCACTGTGCAGCCATTATTTACCATATTCCTGTAAGGAACTGTAGCAAGAACATAGACAATGGGACAATCTGAGCTATCTATCTCTGTCTATAACTCCAAGGATCCCAATGTTTTAAAAACAATGTAGGAATTAATCGTAAATGAGTTCATGCAGTTTTCCACATAGTCCATCTGTTTTAAGACTGGATTACCTTATTTATCTATCATACCAAGGACCCTTGACTGATGCTAGCTATATTGATGGTACATAAAAGTGCAGGGCTCTTATATAAATAAGATCTAGACTCTTTAATTGCTTCAGAGACAAGTCTTTTCATATGCTGAATAAATTTAATTTAATTTGAGTGTCATAGAAAAGCTGAAAATTTAAACACAAGCTGTATTTTAGCTGCAAAATGTAACAAAGATTCAGTTCTATGCATCTTGAAATTTGGCTCAGATGAAGTTAATTTGGATATTTATCCTTTTTTTACAAAACTCACTAGATTGGGAAAGTCACTAGATTCTTCATCTCTGAGTTTCTTGGAGGAAATATATGATGCACATTTCATGCTATGTTTTTTGAATTGGGCTCTTTTTTAGATATCATATATTATATTCTTCATTTCCCCTAAACAATGCTGGTATAGAAACAAAATGATAAATTTATAAACAGTTATGGCTAGTATGTTCTGCTTATTGTTACTGCTGATTACATTATGCTACTCAGGGCCTTTTCTAGACATGTAGCAACATATGGACCAACAGATGGACAGCAATAGATTTACAAGAAAATGCGTCAAGTTGTATGGATAGTACTGTATGAATAGTTATCACTAGGAGAATTCTAAAAAGACATTTGCTATTAATTTTCAAAGAGGGTATTTCCTTGACTATTAATATGTAATACAATGCTATGAAAAATCTAAAATCTGCACAACCATTGCAACCAGCTAATCTTTCTAAAATAACTGGTATAATTTAAATACAATCAATTCCATTAGAAAAGTTTTTTTCAGGAAAAAAACTTGTTCCAGAAGTTTCCAAAAGGATGAAACACAGATTAAAATAAGGACTTTTACTATGTGGTTCTTAAAAAGTGGTAAAATATCAGATTGTTACAGTGAATGTTTTCACCTCTTCAAGGATAAAAGGGGCAAGGGATTGACAACACATTGAAAACATATATGGATATAGGCATATAAAACAAAGACACACATGTATATTTGCCAATAAAACAATAAAATGATCAAAATGGTTTTAGAATTATAAATTTCCCTGTCAAACCTGAGAAAAATATTAGATAGTTCAATATCTGACCTTGCATGTACACCCCATAGCCAATGGTTAATGCTGAACTAGAGCCATTTCTGGCTATTCATAGGCAGATTCAATTGCTCTTGTTTTGCATGTCACCATGCAAAACCTGGCAATCTTGTGTGTTATTTCAGGATGGATGTCAGAAAGTAGAAATTGATGATTGTATCTTGTTTTGCTAGTCAGAAATTAGAGCATTTTGAGGTTCTGTATAAAACCGGCAATATGATCGTTTCTACGTATCCTGGGTCGCAAGGGCATACTTGTATTGAGAATGAGATCATTTTGTATCTTCCAGCCAAAAGTGTTGGGGGGTGGGGAAGCATTACATCGGGCTAAGTGAAAGCTCTTGTCTGATTTGGGATGTTAAGCTGTGCAAGATACAAAGCTGATACCAGTGTGTAATCCTAGTGTCTCCTGTAGGAAGCCGACTGGTATTACGAGTATCTGTTTGACAGTCTATGTCAAATAGATGTTGCTTAAGTGACCCTTGCTTGTTCATTGCCCAAAGATAAGTAACTGGGGGGAAATCCTAGGAGAGAAAGCCTACTGCAAACTGCTTGTTACCACTCTCTTTGAAATCTATCTTCTAATGTCAGTGGAGCTAAGCCTATAGAGAAAAGTGTCAGCTTTAACCAGTGGAATAATATAGCTTGCCATATTCTAGTCTCAAACCTGCAATTTAATAGGCAAGCCCATACAAAAAATTGATTTGAAGGTTGCTGTACCAAGGTCCTTAAAATGAGCTTTACAACTGATATATTCTGCAGCAGTTCTGTGATTAGTCAAATAAAATATTCACATGCTCTGCTTTGTTGTTAACAAACTATATAATACATTCTAGTTTAAAGAATGAGTGGGTAATCTTTTCTTAAGTAGAATGCCATATTGAAAGTTTTGCAGGCATGCAGACTGGTAGATGGGAGTTAGCATATACACATTTGCTCTTGTACCAAATTCTTTCTTTCCATTGCATTTCCCCTGCAGTGATTTCTTGAGAAAAAAAGAAATTGATATTTCCCAGCAGATAAAATTAAATTTTCCTTATTGCTATAGGGAAATTAGCAATATTGATTAGAATTTTAACTGTCCATCCATCTATCTACCCATCCACATGATTTGAAAAATAAGAATATAAAATTGTTTTTCACACAATGTTATAATACCGAACCACTGATTGAAATTCATTATAGAGAGAACCTAGAATGGAAAAAGAAAGTAATTCTTACACAACACATAGTAAAATTGTGGAATTAATTGCAGACTTCTGAAATGTATCTGGCCAGCCATTGCATGATATAAAATGTTAATATTAGATATATTTTTTGTCTAGTCTAGCTTGGCACTCCTTACTTTCATATGGTAGCTGGGGAATGTGAATATGATCAAAACTGCTTTCCAGTGTTTTCCAGAAGTAACCACATAGCATTTAATAGAAAGTATTTTTAACCTTCTCTCTTCTCAGTGATTTGCCCTTATAGTCCAACTGATTAGCCAGATAAGAAAAAACAGGAAAAAGATTTCCCAAGGCTCTAAAAGCTACACATCAAGTGCCAGAGGGCCACAGGTGGTGTGTTTGAATGGCAGCTATAATTCATTACTAGGTTTAAAGTTTGAAAAAAAAATCCATATAAGGATTGACTCAAGGTAACACTTGGCCTGGGTATCATAAATAGAAGGCAAAAATGTACAAATTACATTGGCTGCATTTCTGGAATAGGAAAAAATATTGCTGGTATTCAAGAAAACTGAAATATTAAATGTCAAGACAAGAAGACATATAACACTTTTCTTCTTGTATAATAGATCTATACAAATGATAGGTTATGAATGGTAATCCTTAATATTGCCATAGCTGTTGACAATTCTAACGGCAAGAGAAAGTATGATGAGATTTCACACAGCACAATGACATTACGTTGGATTTCTTGTTCTGTTAGAAGACATAGAGCGTCATTGGGACCCTACAAAATTATTAAGCAAATTCCAAAAACAGTATGAAGAGGAACAATTTCTTTGAGATAATTCCTGTTAACCCCAATGCAAAAAGTAGCAATAGAAGTCCAATTGTCTTCTGCAGCATTTTGTTTCTTAAAACACCATAATAAATTAATGTGCACATGTCGTTGTATTAATAATGACAATTTCAGCAGTCAACATTCCTCAGTTTACAGCACAAAATACTCCTCTTGTAAATAAGAAAAGATCTCCTACGGGATAGTAGTTCTATTGAAGTGGGTAAGTAGGAGTGGATAGAGGTAAAAAGCAGAGTCATAACACAGGTGGATCAAGAAAAGTTTTGGTTTTGCAAAACTCAGAACTCATCTATTCTGCTCCCCAAATGCTAAGAAAAGGATATAAGCTTTGGAGCTGGCATCATTTAGTTCCTTCTTATTGAGAGCAACGGGAAGAAAACATCAATGTAAAGAAAAAGAAAGATAATATGCAAAATCCACCTTTGGCACTTAAAACATAACTCTTCATGATGACGCTCACTGTTGTGTTTTCTAGCATAGGAATATCCAGATGTACACTGAGGAAAAATGATCTGGGCTTCCCAAGACTATGCAAACTACATGGTGAATAAGGGATATGCACATGTGGTCTTCAAATTTGAATTGCTCACTATGCATTTGCTCTGGACTAGTACAGGGGTGGGTTCTTTACTACCGGTTCACAATGGGAGCACGTGCGCATGTGCAGAACCTACTGCGCATACGTGGAAGTCAATTATGACATCCGGGCGGGTGGGCGGAGCCAAAGGTGGGTTTCAGCAGGTTCTGACTAGTTCTGGAGAACTGGTAGCGGAAATTTTGAGTAGTTCGGAGAACCAGTAGTAAAAATTCTGACTGGCCCCGCCCCCGTCTATTCTCTACCTCCCAAGTCCCAACTGATCGGGAGGAAATGGGGATTTTGCAGTAATCTTCCCCTGGATTGGGGAGGGAATGGAGATTTTACAGTATCCTTCCCATGCCACACTCACCAAGCCATGCCACCCCCACCAAACCACACCCACAGAACCAGTAGTAAAAATTTCTGAAACCCACCACTGGGCGGAGCCTCCGGCCACTTTTACTACCAGTTCTAAAGAACCGGACAGAACCGGGAGCAACCCACCTCTGGTATGCATGCAATGTTATAGAATCTGTTTATGACACAGTTTATAAGTGAATATTGTCATTGCAAGATTGTTTGACTGTTGCCTAAACAATATAAGAATCATATGATGCATCTAACAAAGTCTCTATTCTAGATCATAACATTTTATGATAGAAAAGAAAAAAATTCAATATTTTTGGGTAAGTCTGAACAGTATCTTATATTGTCTTATCTAGCTATCTTTTACCAACATAGAGCATAATTTGGAAACACTCTTGCGTGAGTAAACAGGTTCATTTCAGGCTTCAACAATATTGTCGAAGAAAGCACAGTTGCTACTCTGCTCACTTAGTATAATATTGTGTCAGAACTGCAGAATTGGAAGAGGTATTAAAATCAAATCTAACCCCCTGCCTAGTGAAGGAAGCCAAATTAAACAGACCCAACAAATGGCTGTCTAGCATCTTGCACACATACAGTCAGAGAGAATCCATTCTGGGTCATTGATTTGACTATAAAACTGCTCTTAATGAGATTTCCCTAATATTCAGTTGGAAGTGCCTCTACGTACTGTAACTTAAAGCCATTATTTTGTGAGATGCACAATGGAATTTTTTGTGTGTGACATCTTTTCAGATACTATAAATGAAAAATACTTCGATATGAAGACTATTCTCTTAAAAACTAAACACATCCAGCTTCTTCACAGGACTTAATTGCTCTTCTCTGAATCCGTTCCAGTTTATCTCAATCCTGAAAGCCTGGTGGCCAGAACCTGGCACAAGTTGTCAAGGTGGTATTTAAAGTCAATACTCTGCTCTAATGAGTATTTGCATACGATAAAATGTTTCCAAATCTCTAATATTCACACTTTACATTTTTAGTTACACCTTAATTTTTTTTAGCATATATTCCTTGCCACCAAGAATTAAAGAAAGCTATTTGGAGAATTGAGATGGCTCACACAACCTTATAGCAGATATTTAAAACACTTCCAAAAGAATCTGTTGAAAGAAACAAGTTTGTCATTGCTACATATTATCTTAGTTGAGGCCTAAACGTCAGATGCAATTTTTGCTCATTCTACCTCAGAGTTCATCCTTTTTGAAATTCTCAGGCAATGTAAAGGAATAAAAAAAATAATTAACATTGACAAATTAACCAGTTAGAAATGCTGAAATACATTAAGAAGAACTGTTTATCTGCAGGCAAGACATTAAGACATTAGTAATTTTGCAATAGCTTGATATAAATATGACTTGAAGTATGCTGGGAGATAATAGCTAGCTGAGATATGATATTGTTTCTTAATCCAAAAATATCCATGATGAGAAAGCCAGAAGGCTATTTAAAATAATGAATAATGAACAACTGTACTAAACTTGTACTGAAGTATTTTGGTACAATAAAAACATCATGAGTTTTTATATTTAAAGAGATGGGGCTTAGTTTTGTGTGTTATGGAAGATCATCCTTAGTAAATGTTGCATGCCACACATTCCAACAGTTTGTCTTTCATCTGCCAAGTTTTTAAACACCAGTGAAGGCAAAAAATATTTGCAACGGGATATATGACTAACCTAGTGTTTTATTTTCACAGCTCATCTAACCCGAGGTACTATAGGGATATATATCTGGTTGGTAGATGCTATACAAATAATGTTTTCCAATTGCTTCTTGGAAAGCAGGAAAGGAATGTAAAATGTTGTCCATAAAGTTTTGTTCTGGGCTCAGTACTTTTAAAGGTCTATATAATCAACATATTTGTTTTAGTGCCTTCAAATGAGTTTTGATTTCTGACAATTGCCTAGACAAAAACCTGTAATTTTCTAGGGAACATTTTCAGAAGTGGTTTGCCCCTGGCTTCTTCTTAGGGCTGGAAAAAAACCTGGCCCAAGTCTGAGAAATAATGATTGGCTTTATGCCTAAACCAGGACTAGAATTCATAATCTCCTGATTTCTATCATTGTGCCTTAATTATTACTGCAAACTGGCTGTCAGACTGGAATTAGAAAGAGCCTAATCATTTTGCAACATGACACCATCATTTCAAACTCAATAATCTCTATTGCATCTATTTGTTACCTGGCTATGATTAAAGATGTAATAGTCTGATTTGATTTTGGGCTGCAATATTCTGGCTTGGTTCAGGAGGATGAAAGTAGTTTCTCACTGTTTAGTCTGGATTGTTTTGATCCCATTATATATAACCTACCCACCAGGAAGAGCTTTTTTCTGTATTTTGTTCCATAAATATGAAGAATAGAGTCAATTTTCATGAATTACAACATTCCCATAACAATTCTGATTGCTGTTGTTTCCCTTCTTTTCCTTTCCATCATTAAAAAATCATGCCACATGTATCTAAGCCAAGATCTTCAGCAGCTCTGTTCTCCCTGCAGGAAGTCAATGATTATTTCTCTGGTCTTCACTCTCCTTTTTCTCTTGTGCTCATACTGGATCCTAGAATGTAATCCAAAGTTTGAAGGTTCTTAGCTTTTTAAAATTTCCATAAAAATGTGAGACCATGGCTTCACATTTGATAATGGCAAGCTGGCTTTTGCTACAGTGTTTGTTTCTTTGATAGATTAGTAGATCTAAGCAATCTGGAACAAACAGTATAGTTTTGACTATACTGGGAACAGTATGCCCCAAAAAATGCATTTTGATTGATAGAGCAGGGAAGAACTGGATACTGGTTATAAACTCATCGATCATTTTAACCATTGCCAGCTGTTCAGTTATTTTCAGGAATATTTCCAGTTTCTTCCATGGTTCACAGATGCATGTGCTCCCCACAGTCTCAAGGAGGCATTCAGTTCAAGGACATGTCTGAATTACTACATTTAATTTATGAAGGGCCATTGCAATTACAGGTTATTCTCGTTTAACCAACTGTAGCATTACAGGAAAAATGCTACATTTTGCCAGTTGACAGTTGTGATACAGCTGATGTCTGTTATAAATTTTTGTTTGCAGCTTTGCTTCTTTTACCAGAGGTAGCCTTTCTTGTAGTAGCAACTTTATTTCATTTTATTAGTCTTTAAAAATATTACAGTGTTTTATATAAAATGTTTTTATAAAATGTAAGGATTGAATGCTGCCGCCCGAAAACCCTTTCCTCTCCGAATCCAAAAACGGGGCATGTGGAGGCCAAAAAAGTGCATTGCATTTCAGGCCTCTGGTAGAGGGATTGAAGCCTGCTGCTAACTGCTCCTGCCACTGAGAGGGAAGTGGTAGCGTGAGAAGCGCCAGCAGCAGGGACGATGGGGTGGCAGCAGAAAGGATGGGTGTGCTGGGGCTTCAATCCCCCTCATGCCAGAAGCCTGCTCATGTGGGGAGACAGGAAGCCCCGGCTTGCCCATTCTTGCTGCCGTCACCCCTTGCCTCTCGGGGTGGCGGTTCTCGCGTTGCCACAGGGGACTTGCTGGGAAGCCCAGCACCCGGCACCCAGTGGGGAGGAGTCCAGTCAAAGCCGCGTGTTCGGAGTTTCCCCGGCCAGCGCATGGCGCTGCTGAGGTGGCGGGGCCAAGATTGCTGCCGCTGGCCGGGGAATGGCTGTCTCACCAGGGAACAGTTCAGTATCTGGTTGTCCTCCGGTAAGAGGTGCACCAGCCCCCTTGGAAAAAGTGGGGGTGCATGCATGTGGGGGGCACGCATGCACAGTGTGGGTGCATGCATGTGGGGGGCACGCATGCACAGTGTGGTGCACATGCATGGGGGGAGGGTCATGTGCATATATGCAAATGAGATATGCATTGCATTATGGGTGCTGCCATGCGCGAGCGCAATAATGCGAGCGCGCTTGGACTTTTGGCATGTAACACCAAAAAGGTTCGCAATCACTGACCTATTCTATACCTATACATTTGGGTTTTTTTCTTGCCTAAGTATAAAATCTTACTTTACTCTCCATTAAATTGCAGTTTTGGTGAGAAATGATGTTCTACAGTGGTATTCAGTTTACTACAATGATTTTTGCAAAATGCACTAAAGCTTGAAGAATACATTTCTGCTTATACTGATAAAGATTATTCTTTTTGAGCATTAAAGCATATAGCCAAGCAAATATTTCCAATCCATTGCAAATGAAAACACATTTGAAATGCATTTTCAAAGCAATCAGTTAGTGGATGTCTTACCATTCTTTCTCTTCTCTTTTGCTTAAATCGTTTTGCTTTATTTTTTTTTCTTGGGCCTTATTCCAATATTCCAAAAATTTCACAGATCCTTCACAAAGAACCACTTCTAATTTAACTGGAATACATTGTTTTCATTCAGAGTTTTTCTGGTTACAGAACAGTGGGAAGTATGCTCTTTTCCTTCACTCATCATTTCTCCCTTTAATGATGTTTGGATGTACTTTCAAGAAAAGGAAGTGATTGTGTGAGTACTGCATTCCATTGCTATATTTTGCATTCATGGAAACTACGCTTTTTGTGTCACGTTAACAATGATGAGTTCTGTGGCTATGAATTCATTATACTTCAACCTGGATCCATACAAATATGCCATATATTAGCTAACCCATGTAGGGTAAAACTTAATGAAGCATTAACTACATCAGCCTAGTAATAAGAAAATGATAAGGTACTTAAACCATTTTCATGATGAGAATCCAGTTTTTCCTTTGAGCTTCTTGTCATAATCCTGTGACACCAAGAATATCTTTCAGTTATTTCTTTTATAGACTATGACAACAATAGTTAAGGAGAAGTGGCAGGTTAAATGTAAATGTTCTGCAAGTCAAGTTCAACTTCTCAATGGAAAAGCCATGAAGTTTCCTTGGCAATGGCAAGTAGTTTGCTATTGCCTTCTTCCAAGATTTATTTATTTATTTCCACATCTAATTTACAAGTCCTGGTATTCTCTGATTATCTCCCATCAAAGTACTAACAAGCTGCAGCCTTGTTTATCTTCTGAGCTCAGACTCGATGATCCTGATGTTGCAACCTGCTGAAAGTTTGTTTTCCTTAACTATAGCCTAGCAGATCATCATTGTTTTAATTGGTGATTGCACGCCAACCAGAGTTATGTTCAGTGAGATGACTAGATGTGTGTGTGTGTGTGTGTGTGTTTTGAGTAAATATTAGGAAAAATTTCTTATTTGCAATAAAAGTGAAGCCGGCACATAGAAATTAGAGTATATATTTCATTGGTCATTTTTAAGCAGGTGTCCATGTTTATTTTTGTTGTGAAAGAAAACATAACTAAGTTGAAATTCCAGTATTTTATTTTTAGGAGAGAGCTGAAGAATCCGTGACTTCCAGACATTATTAACTACAGTCCTAGCTATCTTACCCTTAACTTGATGGTACTAGACTGATGGTGCTAGAAGTTTGCCATGCTGACATAAAAGTACAGCAGTTGGTTTCTTGCAGAAGATTTCTTGCAGAAGGAAGAATATCTTTGTCTTTTTAATAAGGCATAGTTATCAAGTGGAATTGCATTTCAACCATTTTCATATGATGGCTTCTCTTTAGTGATATATGTTATTATAGCTTCTTCCAACATTTGCTATATTGCATTTGGGGATAACTATTTCATAGGACAATGGTGATGCTGTGACTCCAATAATGGATGGATTTTCTTCTTCCTAGAAATCAGTGTACAGCTGGGGATGAATTGCAGTTTTTAGACCGGTAATGGAACCTTATTAAAGATATGGAGACTGAGCATGCTGTTTATAATTAATTAAATTAATTGTAATTAAATTTTAAAGTTAATTACATTTATACTTTGTTTCCACCTCTGTTGTGACCCAGCTCTCTTCCCTCACCTTTTGGAATGCTTCCCTGATGAGTTGTACAAAGTCCAAATGTGGTTTTCAAAAAACAGTTGCATACCTCTGTTGTACAGGCTGATGTTCATAGTGACTCCATTTGGAGGACATTTTCATAAGGATGAAGATACCGTTCCAGTTTTGGCACGAGATGAGTCTGCTGGTCATTGAATAGCCTAATAATCAGAGACTTGATATGTCTATGGAGATTCTCAGTCATCCAGGTCATGGTTGTCCCAAAGGTGCTTTTTTTCCCAAGAGGCAACTGGACTTGGTTTTTCTTCGAAAATGTTTCTTGGATGAGAAGCAAAATGTCTTCAAAGAAAAGCAAGAAAGTTCAGTTGCCTCTTGGAAAACAAAAGCACCTTTGGGACAGAGACTAGACACTGTAAGAATCTCTTGGACCTCAGTTTATGATGGTTCATGGAGAGAGGAGAAAACAGTACAGTATCTGCCTGAATACACCTATTTACTGAATGGTTCAAAAGGCACCTGTTGCCAGATGTTGTTTTTTGAGATACTCGGGATCAGTTATAAAATAAATTGGAGAGTAGAGATTTTCAGGACAGGAGAAAGAAAAAAGGTCACTTCTAAAGCTGCTCTGGGTGTGTGTGTGTGGAGTTTGTTTATTTATTTTGTCAAGCACGTATTAGATAACAGCAACAGATATAAACATGGTTATTAATACATGAAATGGTTACAAATAAAAGGGAGGGTAGGCATGCTGGTGCTCTTATGCATGCTCCTTACAGACCTCTTAGGAATTGGGTGAGGTCAACAGTAGATAGTCTAAGGTTAAAGTTTTGGGGGTTTGGGGAAGAAACCACAGAGTCAGGTAGTGCATTCCAGGCATTGACCACTCTGTTGTTGAAGTCGTATTTCCTGCAATCAAGTTTGGTGCGGTTTACCTTAAGTTTGTATCTATTGTGTGCTCTAGTATTGTTGTGGTTGAAGCTGAAGTAGTCATTAACAGGTAGGACATTGTAATGAATAATTTTATGTACTATGCTTAGGTTGGACCGAAGGCGATGTAGTTCTAAGTTGTCTAAACCCAAAATTTCAAGTCTGGTGTCATAAGGTATTCTCTTGCGAGCAGATTCTGTTCCGCGAATGTGTCCAGCAAAGTTACTGGAAACATTTGGAAGTGGCAACTGTTGGTCTTGTTTTTTCTTCTCTACTCCCGTCTCAGTGATTTTTCTTTTCTCCACCTGCAGAGTTTCTGTCCATTTCCAGATTCATGTTTGTCTGGTGCTCAAGATCAGAGAGCATCAAAGGATTCCAGATTAGTTTCAGGCAAGTTGAGAAATAGAATGATTGGTCTTCTGAAAACTCATGAATATCCACTAAGTAGTGGTTTAGTATTTACTCTAAAATATATATTAAAGATTTTTCTTCATAGCTGAATTATTCTGCAGTTATGCTTTAATCAATAACACCCAGGAAGTCTAAATTAAAACTCCATGGAAGGGAAAGAGAGAGAGATAGAAGAAACAGATGAATTGCAATGAAGAAAAAAAAGGTCCATTCATCTACTTCAGGGTTGTTGTTTTTTCCAGATAATGTGAATGTTAACTAAACTACGTCAGCTAAGATTTTAGACTACAAGTAGTCCTTGAGTTATAACCATTCGTTTAGTGATTATTTGAAGTTACAACAGCACTGAAAAAAGTGACTTATGGCCGTTTTTCACACTTACGACCATTGCAAAATCCCTATGGTCATGTGATTAAAATTTGGATGGTTGGAAACTGGCATTGGTGGCAGTTTCCCAGATTCATGTGGATCACCTTTTGCGACCTTCTGACGAGCAAACTCAATGGGGAAGCCAGATTCACTTAACACCCATGTTACTAACTTAACAATTGCAGTGATTCCCTTAACCCACTGTAGCAAGAAAAGTTATAAACTGAGACAAAACTCACTCAACGATTGTCTTTGCTTAGCCATGGAAATTTTGGGCTCAATTGTGGTTGTAAGTCGAGGACTACTTGCCCTCTCCAGATTAATAATGGAAGATTCCCCCATTCTTACACATATCTTTGCCTGAAGAACTCTGGAATTATTCTCATTAAGTGTACATTACCCAAGCAATGGGCTTTCTCATTCTCATTTATCTGGCATTGTGCTTGAGGCATTCCCCCACTGCATTCATTGACAAAATATGATGAGATGCGGAGCAGCATGTTTGATCCAGGCCAGTGAATTTGCTGAGTGCAGTTTTAATTAGAAGCAATTTGGTTGCTAAATTTCTTTGGGACTACACAGCATTGCTGACTCACGGCACCCCCTACCTCAAACACACACACATGCGCGCGCACACACACACACACACACACACACACACACACACACACACACACACCAAGAAGCTTTCCTGCTGACTGAATGACAAACTGCACTGCAGAAAGGAGTGGAGAAAGCACAGGGCTGCAGAGTTTGCAGTTGCAGGCAATGGCCTGAGTTCTTTTATTTGCAGCTCTGTGGGGAGCCCGTTGCCAAGAAAGGTTACTGCCTTGATTATGTGATCCAGAAGCACTTGGGGCTGGTAGCAGTTGGGTACTATCTCCTGTGGATCTCAGACCAAGGAGATAAGGTCAGACAAAGCTTTAGATGGTTTTTGCTCTTATTCCAGCAAAAATGTAACAAGGAACAAAAGAGACAATTTAATTAAGTAGCTCAGGGTTTCTTACTTACCAATTATTTTTTTTCAGTATGTGATCTAAAAGAACTATGCACATTTGCTCCCCTCCTGCTTCAAGAAAATGGCATTGTATGTAAAAGGAGAAATCAAACATCTACCTTTAAGTTAGAATTCAGAAGGCATTCCCCGAACTGCAGAATGCACACTTTCCTCACAGGCTGCAGCAGATGGAGCTGCTTCACAAGCTCAGAAAGTGTTTTTCTTATGACTGCTGCCAAGGAACCAATAGGTAGCAATCAGCATAGCCTAAGTCATGACTTGACCTGCTAAAATGGCACTTTCTAAAAGCAAGTCAGAACAACCATGATCTCAGTGATTAAGGAAACAAGGAGATCCTAGGAAAATGTACAGCAGCAGAAGGGAACTTGCTAGATCAACCTAGTTACTGTCTCTTCTAAATTTGATTATTATTGGCCAAGCGAACACCTCCCTTTGTAAGTGATATTGGATTTTCTTTTTGTCAATTGGTTCAATGCTGATTTGGCAATTCTATGAAAATTCAGATCAAATGAATAAAATAACATTCATTCTCATGCCAACATGTTAACAGCCTTCCAGTGTGCACTGGCATGAACTAGCTTTAAGGTCCTTTTTTGTCTTAAGACTTTTTTGAAAATAATAATAATAATAATGCCATACATGTAAATATAGCTAATCTAGTTATTTTTATTCAGTTGTATTCCCTAGAAATGTGGGACTTTTTATTGTTCAAATGTGGTCTTAATAAGAAAGTATTTTATTGGATAGCCAAGCAGGCAAAAGTAACAAATTCTTCTTACAAAGAATCTGGCATTTTTCAATGTTGTTAAACAAATATGACCCATAGTACAGCATTTATAAGAGGACGTGACTTTTAAGAGGACAGTTGAATTTATAAATCAGTCATAATCCATAATTTCAGTGACTTTGACATAGTTCAGTGGCCCGGGCAAGGTAAAGAAGAAACTCCATAAACCCAAATGTATGATTGCATGTTCTTCCATATTTCACAAGAGATGGGAATTTGAGATTTAGCAAGGTGTTATTTCCTTTTCTAGGGTTATTTATTTTATAAAGTATATGTGAATGTATCCAATGCACAGTTTTCATCCTGTCTCACTGCTGCTGAAATACCTTTATTGCAGACTCTCTGCCCAAGAAAATTTCTGTGTTTTCATTCAGTTTATAAGATGCATGCCATTCAATATTCTTAAAGTAAATCTTTGAACAATATGCTTTGCATATTAGTAATCTTATTGAAAATGAAGAGCTGAAACTCAGACCAGGAAAAAACAGAAGAAATTTCTCCACGTTACATTTACTAAATATGTATTTTTAAATCTAGCTAACATAAAAGTCTGTTTTCACATAAAAGATTTACAAGGTAGCTGAAGGCAAGCCTGAGTATACTTCAAGAAATCAAATTTCTCACCAAATGAAATACAAAATAATCAAATCCGTGGAGAATACGTATTCATGTAACAAACATAGACTCCTCAAATATAGTGTGTACATTGAAATGGTCTATGAGAATTTTCAGCGGACAAAACTGCAATGTTTCATCTCTATACTGCTTTTTTGCAGGGAAGGCAGTAAAGGCACTGTTTCTTTTTTGGCCTTGTGATAAGAAGTATACATATAATTCAACACAGAACATCAAATCTACCCATTACCACATACCAGAAGCTTGTAATTTACAATCCTAAATGTTATTTCCTATAGTTTATAGTGACGTTGTGTGAAATTGATAAACAATTTTGTCAAGTATGTTCTCAATCTATGTGAATGGAGGTAGACAAGCTGATAATACAAATATGGTGTGCAAAGTGTAAACGTTTTCAGCATCTCTAGAAACTCTGTCAAGGGCTATGTTGGTGATGATTCCCAAAGTCATTGTATAATGGGAGAATGAATAAATTCATGGCAATGGGAATATACTCTATCTCCAGAGCACGGCCTACTGTGCTCCATTTTATTAGCATTAGAGTCATGCCCTCCCAAAATAAATCCAGCTTTGCCAAGCATCCCACTGGGCAGATATATGAGCTTCCTTCTGCTACTCCTACCTTCTGTTGCACGAGCACACAAAGGAGAGGAAAGGAAGACCAAGCAACACAGAATTCAACAAAGCTATTTCCCTAAAGAACCTGCCATGAGCAAACCCAGCCAGGTTTTAAGATCCACTTCAACTCTATTGCCAAAAATCCAAAGCGCACCAAATACCACTGTCTCTATGCAGAGGAAAGGAATTGATAGCTTTTCCTTTTTAAGTGCCATGCAAGTTGCTAAATTGGAGTATGAATTAATTCACAGCAAGCACTTATGTTCCCATGTCTGTCTGTCTGTTTCTCTCCCTCTCTCTCTCCCTCTCTCTAACACACACACACACACACACACACACACACACACACACACAAACATACACACTTGCACACACTGCAGCCTCTTACACAGCTCTCACACTCTTACCTCATCCTCCCCACTCCCCTTACTAGCTTCCTGCTACATTTTAAACACGAGAAACCAGAAAACTGATGATCAGAAATTAGTCAGCTGGCTGGCAGGGATCTGGTTACTTGCTTTCTTCCCATTAATGGGAGCAGGAAATCAATGACCAGTTTTTCTTCAAGCAGGGTCAGCATGCTAATCAGATGGCCAACAGGAGGAGCAGCATTCTAACTCAGGAGGTCTGCAATTTTTGTAATCACAGAGTGTAGTAAACAATGTACAATGCACAAAGAAATGGCAGAACTTCAGTTGTATTATCATGGCCATGATCTTCTTGACTGTTTTGAATGCACCCTGTGGACACTCCTGAATCAAAAAGTTCAAGGGTTCCTTTACCAGTGGAAAGGAATTTAAAGTGGATTGAAGACAAGCAGGCAAGCAGTCAGGCAGGCAGGAAAACAATCCTGCTTTTATTTTGTTTAATCTTAGATGGGTCAGAGATGAATTTTGACAGGCTTTTAAATTTCTGTTATTTTATCTTGCTATTAATCCCCTTTTTTGTAATCCACAGAGATCACTCCAGTTGTCCCTCTGAATGTTGATTTTCCAACCATCTTGATGCAGGAAACAATTGCAACAATTGTAAGTATGGATGAAAAACCAAAGACCCCTCTTCCCAGGGGTGAAATCCAGCAGATTCTGACAGGTTCTGGAGAACCGGTAGCGGAAATTTTGAGCAGTTTGGAGAACCAGCAAATACCACCTCTGGCTGGCCCCAGAGTGGGGTGGGAATGGAGATTTTGCAATATCTTTCCCCCTAGAGTGGGCTGGAAATGGAGATTTTGCAGTATCCTTCCCCTGCCATGCCCACTAACCCATGCCCACCAAGCCACACCATACCCACCAAGCCACACTCACAGAACCGGTAGTAAAAAAATTTGGATTTCACCACTGCCTCTTCCCCAATAGGAAAGTGTATTTAATTATGACATTCCTACCCCTAAACAAATATGTGATCCAACCTGCCTACTTTGCACCCTTGCACCTGCAAATTGTGGATGTTATTCCTCACAATCCCTTAAGCATTTTTCCAACAACTCAAATGTTGCCCCTCACTATCTTACAGAACAGTTGGCATTGTTTATTTTGATTTTACTTTGGTACTTAAATATAATAAGAAAATAAGAAAATGATTAATTTTACAATGGCAATAGGGGGAAAAATGCTTTTTCTTATCCACTGGATCATCTTTGTATTCTATGGTTATTCTATAGTGGCACACAACTTAAGCTCACATTAAGCTTTGTAGCGTACCTCACAATTTTGACAGGTGTGTGTGTGTGTGTGTGTGTGCATGTGCTTATTGCTTGATTAAATCACAATATTGTTTTCCACACACTCCCAAGCTGTTATTGCAAGAAGCCAATGATTTCTCCCTAGCTTTCACTGAGCAGATGAGATCAGCCACATTTAGTGCTGGTGGAAACCAAACAGCATATGTGAATGGGGAATATTCATAGCAGATTTGTCCTACAGCATCCATTGTAGGAAAAGGCTGGTGTTTGCACATTGGAAGGGTACTTTAAATTGGGAAAGAGGCAATGTCGCCACTTCCTTCCACCTACCTCAGGTAGAGCCACATTTTGTTTTGATTTGCTTGGGCAGCTAGGTTTTTATTGATTTGCGTCTGTGTCTGTGTTATTATGAATGTTTTCATAGTAACTATGAAAACTATGAAACTATGGGGTTGGATTATGAATAAAGATTATTAAAGTTTCCTTTGGGTTCTTATTTCCAAAATTGGGCATGAAATGGTAAATTATCTCATAGAGGGGACTGAGGGCAAGATTAAGTCTTCATACCTCTCAGATACTTAAGGCCATAGTGTCTTTCCCACACTTCAAATAATGCGATGAACATTTCT
Organism: Pantherophis guttatus; assembly: GCF_059756535.1. Classification (NCBI taxonomy): domain Eukaryota; kingdom Metazoa; phylum Chordata; class Lepidosauria; order Squamata; family Colubridae; genus Pantherophis; species Pantherophis guttatus. Next base: position 37,751,170 of record NC_142065.1, on the reverse strand, counting down.
TATAATAGCTTGATTCCTTAGATTTAATTAATAGCTGTCCCCAATCAAATTTCTCCATTTTCAGATATGACACAGTGACAATAATTCACATGCTTGAAAGGAATAAAGATCAATCATCATTCCCCCAATATTTGAAATCCCCTATTTTCAAATATGAGAAATTGATAATAATTCACATTCTTAAAAGGAATACAGATCAATCCCCTAATATTTAAATTTCATTGAATTAACCTTGAAACAAAAGATTCTTTGAAATCCATTTACTGTATCTGTGTGTATAATGTTTAGAAGCATTAATTTGTTGTTTGTACACTGGTTATCATGTTCTTTGTCCCATTTAAAAATAAGGTCATGAAAATAAGGTCACAGTTAAAAAGGATGCCAGTACATTGCTTTCATTTTTATATCTTTTTCTGGAGCTTTTCTGTTTTGCTTTGTTTTCTCCAGATAGTGGTTAAGGAAACGTTAGATTGAAATTAATTCCATAAAAAGGAGATTAATTGGGGATAATGGGAATTGCACAAGTTAGGGAAATAGTCTTCTAGAATATCATACTTTATTATATATAATTTATGACATTATGAAAATGAAAAGAATCCTACATAAAATCAGCTCCATTTGGAAAATTAAACTATCTTCCCCCTTTGTTCTCCTAAGATGAGACATCTTTATCAAACACCATGGTGTTTGTTTTCTTCCTTTCTAAATTGCTGATTCATGGTTGAATGAATTAGAGATTTGCAAAGTTGGCTTGCAGATCCACTGGATTCAGGCCAGCTACACTTTGGAATGCAAAGCCATTTACAAGAAACAAAATATTCTGGAGCTGAAGTTTTGCGTGTTGAGGCACAGGCAAGTCAAACTGCACAGTGTAAATAATCTTCCAAGATTTGATTAATGAACTAGAAATTGTTCCAAGTTTAATTTAGTCAATACCTTAGTATGATTGATGTTATCAAAATCCCATTACAGATATGAAACTATGAATAAAAAAAAAATTAGCATTGCATTTGAGACATGGTGGCTAAACATGGTGATAACTCAGTTATTAGGATTAATAACCCAATACTGTTTTGCAACTATGCCTAATGTCATGGCTAAGAAACGGCTGCATTGGAATCCAGATTCTAATTTCACCTTGCCCATGAATACACTATGACTCTTTGACAAAATCTTATATAGAACAAGTGGATGGGCCACACAAGGACCACAATCTGCAAGTGACTCTAATGGTGCCCTTGTATACTTAATGTTTTGATTTGGTATCTTGACTATATATCACTAATTTGGGGACAAAGGGATATTTCTAACATGCACTTGTTTATCCTTTTTAAACATTAATTGCATTTATCATTACATTTGTGAAATTTATTTGTTTATGATTTTTTAGAAAATCTAAACTCTTCAGTCAGTATTGCTAAATTAGCCCTTTTCCCTTTGCCATCATAAAACACTTATGGTGCTATCTAAGTTTTGTACCACCTCCTCTTCTCTTGCTTGTCTCCTATAAAACAACAAGGCCTTTATCATTTTCAGCAGGATTTACAGAAAGGTTGGTTTGTTTGCTTTTCGGTCCATTTAAAGCCCAGAGATTTTTGGCAGCTTATATAAAATATAAAACCAAATAAAACTTCACAGGATAACAATTATACAAACAGTAAAACTCCACTCCCACACACCACTCAAACAGAAAATTAAAAAGGAAATGAAGATAGCTTAATAAAATCAAGAAAAGACTCCTTTGAGAAACTGCTTCCAAAATAGCAACAAGGAAGGGAGTAGCTTCCTCACCTAACCCCATAGGACATCCCCAAAATGTGGGAATCAGTAACACTTTCTCTTTGTTTGATCTAATTGGTTAGGCTGGTATTGGTTGAAGTAGATGGTTCTGCAGATATACAAGATCAAGCCATTAAAGTCATTAAAGTTAAAACCAACACATTAAATTTTATCCAGAAACCAATTTGCATACAATACAGGAGATGCAGAACTGGTATTATGTGCTCCCAATGATGGGAGCCATTATATTTTGAATCAGTTGTAGTTTCCAAGTACTTTTTAAGGTCATCCTCAACTACAGTGCAGAAAGTGCATTATGATAGTTAGCCAGGTGGTGATAATAATATGAAATACTCCTGCCCTTGGTAGGATTGCAACTGGTACCCCAGCTAAAGCTGGGCATAGGTCCCTCTAGCCACAATTTCCACTTGTTTCAGAAGGAGCCATGAGTCAAGAAGACCGTCAAGTCAGGAACCTCTCTTACAAAGTCTTCAAGTAACGACTGATAGTGACTGAAAATCCCAATGTATTCCCAACAACTCAGACTTACTAAGGTCCAATCAATCTATTCTCTCCCATCCAGACCCTTTCAGCCTCCATCCAATGAAGAAGGGGAAGAATCATTGCAGAACAATGCCACCTATTCGCAACCTCTGATATTGGTCCAATATCAAAAGTTACTGAGAAGTCCAGTAAGACAAGAAGGGATCATTACTTCTATCCAGGACTCCATAAAATAATCTAAGAGGGCAACCAGTGTTGTCTCCATCCAAAACTTGGGCCCTGAACCCTGACTGAACAGGGCCAAGATAATTTGCTTTCTCTAAGATTCTGCAAAGTTGATCCATCACAATCAGCTCAACAACTTTCCAACAAATGCAGTATTATTAATATTTGTGTCCCAATATTTAGAGCTATCAATTTTTTATTAAAAAAATAAACCACTAGATGTCAACAAATGTTAGAACTTCTTATATCTTCTTGCTAGCATTCAATGGTTGTTAGGATTTTTTGCAGTCCAGATCTAATAGGCTTACCAATCTTACATGTTAAGAAAGAGACCTATCAGACAACTTTTCTTCTGCATGATTATTTACAATTATATACAATTACAAACTGGCAATTGTTTACAGTTGAACTCTAATTCAAAATCAAAATAAGATTTCACTCTCAATAGTGCTAATACTACTGAATCCCAAATTAACCAAACACAATTTAGCCTACCATTTTGTCTGAATCCAGCCCACAATATACATGTAAATGTATTGTATCAACCCAGTAAATTTGGCTAATTGAGTAAACTATAATTAGGTGAACAATGAGAAATGTTTGACTTTATGACCTTATAATACAGAGAAACAGACTGAACTTTCCTTCCTTACCTTGTTTTGCTGTTCTTTCATACATGGATGGAACTCAATGAATGCTGGTCATCTCCATCATCTACAGATTGTACAATATAAGCTGAAATAATGACATTTTTATAATGTCATTATAATGTCAAACTAAATAATGGTGTCAAATTGGACTAAATTGGAAATTAGACAATGAAGTTGGTAGATTACTGGAACAATTTATTAGTGATTAATGATGGCAGAGATTATTCAACTTCTACCTTAAATTACAGTGCTGAAATTAAAAAGAACCTGTAGTATATAGAAATGGATTTTTATGAGGATGAACAGTGAGCTACACTTTGTGCTATACTCAACGTATATTCCTGAGTTCAGAAATCTTTAATTCTTTGTGGCTGTCTTCTTCATCAGGCTTCCTCTGGAGAATCTAAGGTTTCTAATAAAAAAGGAAAAGCAGAATCTACAAGCTTGAAGTCTACCCTTCCTTTGGTTAAGTGAGTGGTCTCCACTATATACTAGGATGATTGTTTGTTTTAGATGAGAAACATAACATAGATTGCAAGCAGAATCTCAAAACTCTTGAATCACTAGAATGATCCTCCTAGTTCTGGAACTGAATTGGTCACTTGACAGAAATAAATCAGTAGAGTTGAACTTATTTTTGAGAGAAGCTTATATTGATTCTCTACTGCTGCTATTTGTAGCATAGATATACAGGCTTATTCAAGTACATACAGTACACTGCAGCATTATGACCTCCAAGGAAAGGAAGACTTTTTCACATTCCTCCAGGATTAATTCAGATTATTCTGTCTATTGGTATATTATCACCATGCACTTCACAGTATTTGCACAGTATTTGCACTGACCAAAAGTTGTTTGCTAAAGCAGAAACTAACAGCATGTTTCCCAATATATATTCCGCTGGGCAGCCTCATTTTCTCCCATGTTATTGATGACTGAATAACAATACTAGCCATTTTTCAAAGGGTGAAGTTTCAAGATGAGCCACTCATACTAGGAAGTAATGTTTGCTTTTATCCATAGAATAATAATAAAGTCAATGTGAACTTTTATTAATTCAACTTGCTTCCCCTGAGAAGTAAATCCAGGCTGCAGAAGAGCCTAGAACACTTTCCTGCCCTTGAGCATGAGGTACTGTTATCCATGGCATGTAGCAGTTTTAAATAATGTAAATGATAGTGGTGTATCATTATTGTTATTTTAGTTGGTTGCACAGTCGGCCAGATGTTTAGATTGGATTTGGCATTTTTATCCACCTTTTGAGTCCTTACCAAGGAGCTGGAATAGCCTTTTATTAAAAAAAACAAAGGTTAAAATAAAGCCTCCTATGAAGTCAGTGGTGCATTGATGTGTATTAGCAGCTGTTTCCATAAGATCGCATACATTTTTCGAACTAATTGTAATCATGGAGAGCCATGCTGATCATTTCACACTGATCTTTCTCCTGGTTGTTTCTACAATTTTGGACCTATGTACAAAATAACATAGAGAAGTTCTCATAATTTGTCCTTATCTCTGCAACCCTGAGTCGAAACTGTCCAAGAGAAGACTGAAAGCTATTAAGAAGATACTTATACCAAATACGTTCTAGATAGAAAAATTGTTTTAGGATATTTTTTCAGATTTTTTAAAAATACAGTGCCCAATTTCTTTTATCACAGGGTCTCTCCTACCTTTTTCTGACACTTTCTTCTTATAAGCCACCTATTTGGACATATTTGAAAACAAATACTTCTGGCTTTTGGTGCAGTGGATTGTTCTATGCCCAACACAGCCTGTTCTTCCTTTTAGATCACAAACGTACCCTGCTGAGCAGTGATCAAAGGGCTGACTCAGCATACCTTCTCAACAATGACAGTGAGTTTCTATCTCCAGGACTGTGAGCAGGAAATGCAAGATTACATTATTCCAATAAACATTGAAATGTTGATGTTGATGTTTTTTTTCCAATTCATTTCAAGCTGAGTTTTCATTGTTCCTTAAATCTCACACTCATTGAAATGAAAATCTAGATTTTGAGTTTCTGCAACATGAAGCTCTTACATCAGGAAAGTTAGCAGAGTACTCTTGTCAGAAAAACTAGCTAGGCATTTAGTGCACTATCTGAATATATTGGAGAATCTAAAGCTGAAGAGATAAAGATCAGTGAACAGAGATTTACTGCATGCCTAAAAGCTTATCTGCAATATTTTGTTGACTCTGAAATAGGTTATATGCACAACAGTGACTTTGTAGAGATCTGCACATTTATAAAATATTCCCATTTGTTCTTTACTCTTTACTTTCTTAAACCTGTAACAAACTGACAATTGGGTGGGGTAATGTGTGAGGTTATGATAAATTCTGCCACATCATCAATATACACCAAAGTAGTGCTTAAGATTTCCCCTCTAGAAAAACCCATAATTGTGTGTTTTTCTTAAAAAGAAAATCTCTTTGGTGCTCACATTCTATTACATCAGTTTGTCCTACTCTGCACTAGCATGAAGTAAATCACTAGTCAGTATTTTATAGGCTCTTCTGAATACAGAGAACTGTCCCTTCCACTGTTTTTCCAACACCCACTCATGCAAGCACATATACACATACTGAGAGAAACAAGCTGTTCTTTCAGCACCCTTAGTACATCAGACTTGACTGACCATTTAGTCAGCACCATGGACAGCAAATTCTCAACTCAGTTGCCGGGATCTTAATGTGAAATCTCCATTCAGGTCAGTATGACCCAGGAATCTATTCCGGCTTCTCCAGTAACTGCAGAGAATTAAATGAAAATCAAGGCAGTTCATTTTGTCAGCTTATTTTTTTGTCTCCATCTCTCCCTTTTGTCCCGAAGCCCTCCCTGCTCCTTTGGCAATATAACAGAAGTCAAAGGAAAAAGAGCAAGCTGATTTTTGACTCGTTCCAAAGTATCTGTGGGAAACACTGGTAAGAACAAGTGGAAGAAAGGAAGAAAGTGAAACTTACTGCTTGCTGGTGTGGAGAGCCAGCACATGCGCCCATATGTGTGCACTGTCCGATAGGGCTGAAGACTTCAAGCCGACAGGGCAGTCTCTCAAAAATGCTGCAGTTGCTTTTTCCACCCGCCCCTCCAGGGCTCCCATACCTCACTGTATTCTGCAGAGCTCTAATCTCATTGGCTGAGAGGTTTCTCAATAGAATAAAGCTTCTGCATTAATTGGGAAGGGGCTCCCTCGTCCTTCCCCCTCCCCATTCTCTTCTGTGGTGCAGTCCATTATCCAACCCTGGAGGTTGCCTTTAGCCCATCCCCTCTAACGAACTCTTTTCCAAGTGCCCGCAACCAGGCTTGCTGAGGTTTGCAGTCTGAATCAGGCACAGAGGCAGGGAAGCAGAGGAAGTCTGCCCAACCGATCGATAGAAAAGCCTGCTAAGTCAGCTGCAAAAGCAAGCAGATGGGAGGGTACACTTGCAGAACACCGTGTGTGTGTTTGTTTGTGTGTGTGTCTGTGTTTGTGTGTAAGACAATGAAGCTCTGGCATTGATAAAGACGTCAATTTTCCAAGGAGGAGACTAATGAAATGAATAAAAATGTCAGTGATCATATGCCGCCAATATCATAGGGAGCTTGCAGTGCTGCTCAAATGGCTCAGAGAAATGAAGCAAATAGTTTTTTGAGTGTACTGCCCCCTATAAATAAAAGAAAAGAAACTTAAGATATTATCCAAGCTCCATTCAAGGTCAAAGCTGCAGACTAGGTGTAGTTCCTACACACACACACACACACACACACACACACACACACACACACACACACACAGCATTGAAATGTCTCATCCTTTTTGACCATAGCAGGACATTCCTCATTTCTTGGCACAATGACTCAGAGTCAAGTTTTTGGTAAATCTTTGGCTCAGAAAAAAGATGATGAAGTCCTGACATTCCTTTCTGAGCAAATACAAGCTGGATCTTTCCCCATCTTTGCATTGTGCTAAGAGAAGAATATGGGACTGCCCCAGTTAAATAGATTATAGCCTTTTTTTTTTTTCATTCTAAAAACTAGCCTTGAGTAAAATACAAAGGATTGGGGGGGAAATAGGAAAATGAAAGGCAAATTGTCATTGCACTAGAAGTCAGAAATCTAAGCATTGGAACTGCCGTGCAAGGTTACAAATGGCAATTTCACGTTAACTGCTACGAACTAGCTATTTGCTTACTTATTTTAGTGAAATGGCCATGACCTTCAACCTAAAAATATTTACTAATTCCCTTATTTCAGCATTCCAGAGCCTGGCAATGCATTTATATGAATCATGTACAGTAAGATATTTGTTAATGAATAGCAGGTATTGCTCAGGCTAACAGAATTAAAATCAATATGCCAAACATTCCGTTATGAAATCCAGAATTTGTTGATGATTCAGATCTAGCATCATTGCCACTCCATTTTCTCTTAATATATGCAAGCTATCAATCAGGCACGTTATGTAAATGTCACTAACTGGCTAGAGAATTGTGCATGCACATCCTAGCCCAATGTCAAAATTAAAGATATTGATCACTGCCATCTGAGAAACAGAAATAGGTTTTCTACATTTGTAGAATGGATTTGATTATTCATCTCTGTAATAGACCCTTGGCACTTATTGTAAGATTACAAGCATTATTTTTATCTGTGTTTGTTCTTACCATGCCAAGACATGTTACACAAGCACATAATAGGAAAATACTGATATAGCCCAGTTTCAGTATGGAATACCATTATGACTGTCTGGAAAGTTTTGTACTACAGTTCTTTTGAGGATCCTTTGGGATCATCTAGATTAATATCTTTTTATAGTGTCTAACTCAAAATTGAAATATTGATATAAATACAAAAAGCAGGCTAGTTAGAGCAATAGTCTCCCTATAAAGATGTATGGGTGTGAGAGTTGGATGCTAAGAACAGCTGATCGAAGAAAAATTGATGCTTTTGAACTGGCGTACTGTAAATTATTGTGTATACCATATACTGAGCAACCAGTGCAACCAACAGAGAAGTGCTGAATCATATAAAACCAGAAACATCATTAGGACCCAGAATCACAAGATTATGTCTGATTTGTCATGTCATGCATGCAAATTCATTGGAGAAGTCAGTGTGGCTAGGAATGGTTAGTGGAGCAAGAAGAAGGGGCAACCAAAGAACTCAGCTTCTTGAAAGATACAAAAACATTCAACAACTGAAAGAAGCTGTACTTGACAAGGTTGCATAGAGAGACCTTGCCTATAAAGTCACCAAGACCCAGACATGACTGAACAGTTAAAGCTACTACTACTTGTATAAACCAGAGGAGGGTTTCAAAACCCATTGCTACTGGTTCGCTTGTGGGCTTGCGCGCTTTTGCGTGCACGCACAACGCTTCTGCACATGTGCAGAAGCATCCAGGTGGGTGGGCGGAGCCTCCCACCGCCGCTGCTACTGGTTCGTCCGATCTGGGGTGAACCGGTAGCAACCCACCACTGGTATAAACAACTTTATATATTGATTTTTATAGTTATTAAAGATCAGAAATGTTTTCATTTGACAATTAGCTAATTGGATTTTTTCTGAAAATTATATTGGGCTATTTTGGATACCCAGACTTAGAGGATGGTTATTCACAGGAATAGAGGAAAGAGTCTAAAAATATCAAGATAATCGCTGTACCTATAAAACAGATAATGGAACATGGTGGCTCAGTGGCTAAGATGCTGAGCTTGTTGATCAGAAGTTTGGCAGTTCAGCGGTTCAAATCCCTAGTGCCACGTAATGGAGTGAGCTCCCATTACTTGTCCCAGCTTCTGCCAACCTAGCAGTTCAAAAGCACATAAAAATGCAAGTAGAAAAATAGGGACCACCTTTGGTGGGAAGGTAACAGCACTCCGTGCACCTTCGGTGTTTAGTCATGCCGGCCACATGACCATGGAGATGGCTTAGAAACGGAGATGAGCACCTTCCCTAGAGCTGGAAATGACTAGCACGCATGTGCAGGGGAACCTTTACCTATAAAACTGAATCCCAGTCCCTTTTATATGTGCATCATACAATGTACTCTGAAAAGAGATGGGATTTAATCGTGCATCACAGCCACCGTCTTGACTTTTTTTGATACATGCTCCCCTGATGATAGCTATTATTCCCAAAGACTTTGTGTTATATATGGAGTCAGAGGTCCTTTGACCTGAGTTAGCAAGACTTCTCATACGTTGATAGGCCAGGATAACAGAAACCTGGAACAAGAGCAAATCGGTTTCTAAATCCTATTGAACTATGTGGTTCATATAAATATTCACTATGTACACTACAGGATACAAAAGTAAGTTTCAGCTTTGTCCATCCCCCCCCCCACTATGTATTTAGACTTTAATGAGAACTATGTACATAATTCATGCACATTATATATTTTTAGACCACATTATTTTCCCAAACAGTTCTCAATATACCTTTAGCCAGACTGGGAAACGAGGAAATGTCTGGCTCAAGATTATCCCATAGATTCATTGCTAAACAGAAGTTCAAATCCAGATATCAGATATCTTATTCTCAATCATCCAACCTGGCCAGTCATTACAGACCAGAAAAAATATAGTCCAAAATTCCAGAACCAGGTTAATGATGGCTGAGCTAAGCACTGTTCCATGGTGCCTTATTTGAGTCATTAATTTTTGCATGATTAACCATCTCTGACTTGATACCTTGTTCTCATTGACTAAGAGTTGTGGAATACTGTATATAGAGGGCACCAGGATAGAATGATAAAGTTCAGCTTCGCATGAACAGTATTGTGTTCTTTTTTCAGGGTTCATATGACACACATGCAGATGTATTAAACATGTGTAACAATCTAATTTTGCATTACATTCTTACATGTGTTTATATTTTAGTTTTCATCTAAGACAACTTAGATGAAATCCATATGGTTTCAAATGGATCTGGGCATCAAATCCAATTTCTACTAAATACACACAATTGTGATTTGGCCCTAATGAACACACTATGATGTAGCTTACATGATTGTAAATTAGAAGTGGGGTTGCTGTTTTTAATTCAGTATGGAGCTAAATTGCCACTACTGTGTGTTACCTGCTGCATAACACAGGAATTTTTCTTTGAGAGGGGATTTTTTACAGTAGAGATAAGCATTTTGGGGGGATGGGAACAGAAGACATTTTGGAATTTCAAGAGAAGGTTGTGGTCAGGCTCAAAGCATAATTGTCAAGGGAGACTTGCTTTACAAGGACATGTGAAAACACATTTGGAAAACCAGGTCAAAGGAGAATGAAGTCTTTAAAATTGTCATGCAAAAACTAAAGCACATTGGAAAAGGGAGGGCAAACTCATATTTTGTTGCTGTTGATGATGATAAAAACCATTCCAGAGAGATGTTCCACAGTTCAAAGATAAAATGAAGATTCTATGGTGTTCATGTGTGTGTAAGTGTGTATGTGTGTAAGTAATGAAAGATAAATTGCAACATTGCAGTTCAAACTCTGCCTATTCCATACTACCCTGTGTTATCAAAAGACCCCAATAAAAACAAAAACAAAGAGGAAACCACAAGCAATAAATCTTACTTTAAGATTCAGAGGTTTATTCATGAGCAATTTGGAACATGAACAGCCAACATAGCAATGCAATTTCACAACAAAACTTACATTATTAAACCATTGCAATGGGGTCCACCTCTTGATAGATTACTGCCTTGTCGTGGTGAAGGGGCTTGCGTAGCTCAATGAAGCAATGAGCTATGCTGTGCAGAGACACCCGAGATGGACAGGTCATAGCAGGGAATTCTGACAAAATGTTCCACTGGAGAAGGAAATGTCAACCCACTCCAGTATCTTTGCCATGAAAACCCCATAGACAGTACCAAAAGGAAAAAAGATATGACACTGGAAGATTAGCCCCTCAGGTTGGAGGGTGTCCAATATGCTACTGGGGAAGAGCAGAGGGCTAGTACTAATAGTGCCAGAAAGAGTGAAGTGACTGGGCCAAAACTGAAAGGATGCTCAGTTGTGGATGCATCTGGTGGTGAAAGGAAAGTCTGATGCTGTAAAGATTTTTTTTTCCATAGGAACCTGGAATGTAAGATCCATGAATCAAGGCAAGCTGGACATGGTCAAACAAGAGATGAAAAGACTGAACATCGACATCTTAGGAATCAGTGAACTAAAATGGACAAGAATGGGTGAATTTAATTCAGACGACCATCAGGTATACTATTGCGGGCAAGAATCCCTCAGAAGAAATGGAGTAGCCTTCATAATCAATAAAAGAGTAGGAAAAGCAATACTGGAATACAATCCCCAAAATGACAGAATGATCTCAGTTCGAATCCAAGGCAAACCATTCAATATCACAGTAATCCAAGTCTATGATCCAAACACTGGTGCTGAAGAGGATGAAATTGACCTGTCATATGAAGCCCTACAGCACATTATAGAATTAACACTAAAAAATGATGTCCTTATCATCATGGGGGATTGGAATGCTAAAGTAGGAAGCCAAAAGATAACCGGAATATCAGGCAAGTTTGGCCTTGGAGTACAAAATGAAGCAGGGCACAGGCTGATAGAATTCTGTCAAGATAATACAATGGTCAGAGCAAACAGTCTTTTCCAATAACCCAAGAGACAACTCTACACATGGACATCACTAGATGGTCAACATAGAAATCAGATTGACTATGTGCTCTGCAGCCAAAGATGGAGAAGCTCTATAAAAAGACCAGGAGCTGACTGTGGCTCGGATCATGAGCTTCTTGTTGCAAAATTTAGACTTAAATTGAAGAAAGTAGGGAAAAGCACTAGGCCACTCAGGTATGAACTAAATCATATCCCTGATGAATATTCAGTAGAGGTGACAAATAGATTTAAGCAGTTAGATCTGATAGACAGAGTGCCTGAAGAACTATGGACGGAGGTTTGCAACATTGTACAAGAGGTAGCAACTAAAACCATCCCAAAGAAAAAGAAAGGCAAGAAAGCAAAAGGGTTGTCTGACGAAGCTTTGCAAATAGCTGAGGAAAGAAGGGAAGCCAAAGGCAAGGGAGAAAGAGAAAGATACACCCAGTTGAATGCAGAATTCCAGAGAATAACTAGAAGAAATAAGAATGCATTCTTAAATTAACAGTGCAAAGAAATAGAAGAAAACAATAGAATAGGGAGGACCAGAGATCTCTTCAAGAAAATTGGAGATATGAAGGGAACATTTCATGCAAAGATGGGCATGATAAAGGACCAAAATGGCAGGGACCTAACTGAGGCAGAAGAGATTAAGAAGAGGTGGCAAAATTACACAGAAGAACTATACAAGAATGAGCTTAATATCCCTGATAACCACGATGGGGTGGTCTCTGACCTCGAGCCAGACATCCTAGAATGTAAAGTCAAATGGGCCTTAGGAATTCTAAGCAACAACAAAGCTAGTGGAGGAGACAGTATTCCAGCTGAGCTATTCAAAATCTTAAAAGATGATGCAGTAAAAGTGCTATACTCAATTTGCCAGCAAATTTGGAAAACTCAACAGTGGCCACAGGATTGGAACAGTGGCCACAGGATTGGAAAAGGTCCAAAGAAAGGCAATGCCAAAGAATGTTCAAATTATCGCACCATTGCACTCATTTCACATGCTAGTAAGGTTATGCTTAAAATCCTACAAGCTAAGATCCAGCAGTGTGTGGATCGAGAACTACTAGAAGTACAGGCAGGATTTCAAAGAGGCAGAGGAACTAGAGATCAAATTGCCAACATATGCTGGATCATGGAGAAATCTAGGGAGTTCCAGAAAAACATCTACTTCTGCTTCATTGACTATGCTAAAGCCTTTGATTGTGTGGATCATAACAAATTGTGGCAAGTTCTTAAAGAGATGGGAGTACCAGGCCATCTTATTTGCCTCTTCAGAAACCTATATGTGGGTCAAGAAGCAGTGAGAACTGGACATGGAACAACTGATTGGTTCAAAATTGGGAAAGAAGTCCGTCAAGGCTGTATAATGTCACCCTGCCTATTTAACTTATATGCAGAGCACATCATGAGAAAGGCAGGGCTAGATGAATCAAAAGTTGGAAATAAGATTGCTGGGAGAAATATCAACAACCTCAGATATGCAGATGATACCACTCTAGTGGCAGAAAGCGAAGAGGAACTAAAGAGCCTCTTGATGCGGGTGAAGAAGGAGAGTGCAAAAGTTGGCTTGAAATTCAACATTAAGAAAACTAAGATCATGCCATCCAGCCCACTCAATTCCTGGCAAATAGATGGGGAAGAAATGGAGGTAGTGACAGATTTTATTTTCCTGGGCTCCAAGATCACCACAGATGGGGACTGCAGACAAGAAATTAAAAGACGCTTGCTGCTGGGGAGGAAAGCTATGGCAAATCTAGACAGCATACTAAAATGTACCGACATCACCCTGCCAGCAAAAGTGCATATAGTCAAGGCTATGGTTTACCCAGTTGAAATGTATGGCTGTGAAAGTTGGACCATAAGAAAGGCTGAGTGCTAAAGAATTGAGGCCTTCGAACTATGGTGCTGGAGAAGACTCCTGTGAGTCCCTTTGACTGCAAGGCGATCATACCAGTCAGTCCTAGAAGAGATCAACCCTGACTGCTCTTTAGAAGGCCAGATCCTGAAGATGAAACTCAAATATTTTGGCCACCTAATGAGAAGGAAGAACTCACTGGAAAAAAGCCTAATGCTGGGAAAGATTGAGGGCAAAAGAAGAATGGGACGACAGAGAATGAGGCGGCTGAATGGAGTCACTGAAGCAGTAGGCATGAGCTTAAATGGACTCCAGAGGATGGTAGAGGACAGGAAGGACTGGAGGAACATTGTCCATGGGGTCGCGATGGGTCAGACATGACTTCGCAACTAAGAACAACACAATGACACATAGCAAGTCCTACAAGGACTGCTATCAGGCAAAGGACACCATTCCCATCTCAAGTCACATTTCTTATACCGTCTTTTTTACTGACATACACATTCCATTGTTTCATTTCCCTGTTCTTTCTTACATTCTTACTGACTGTCACTCTCTGCAAACACCCGTGTACATCTCAAAACTTTATCCATCGGCTACTTTCAGTTCCCTATTTCTCACAGTTTCAATGTTCTGATTCCAAATATATTTCAAAACCACATACTTTGCAAAATCACATTTCTCAGCAACAGCTCAGCAAATAATTCTGATACACTTTGAAATATTTCTATCTAAAACTTAGTTTCATGTAGCTTTTTTTAGGGCCTGCTATCCTTTTGAGACCTATGGACTCTGGTAGTCCAATAGGTTATTTATCGGTTTCTCACAGTCCCTCCTCTTTGTCCTTGAGGACAACAGAAACGAGTGATCATATAGTATCTAGCACATCAGCTGTTTACATTTTTAGTTTTTTTTTTAATTAATAAACCAAAACAACCTTCATTTAAGGTGAAGGAGGACAACTACTTTGATTAAAAGGCGTTTCAGCAAGGCAAATACATAAAAGGGAATAAACAGGCTGAACCATTTGAATGGTGGGACATGCAACCCTAAATACAGCATGGAACCGAAGAGGAACAATGCAGCGCTGGTTCAGACTGCAGGCATAAGACCTCTCCTAATGCAGGCTGTTTCTTGCAGTCATTGCTGGGCTTCTATGAAGCAGTTCTTTTATCTCTTGCAATTGCAAGTAGAGATGAGTTGATTTGATGCTGACGTCTTGGTTGAAGATTGCATGGAGGGAGGGGAAGCAGAGGTTAATAGCACTTGCTCCCTTGTTGGGCAAAGCTTCAACCTTTGCCTTGGTGCAGCCAGATGGCTGAGACTGAACAACTTCCTCATCTGGGGTTGGTATTTTCTTACAGTGCAAAGGATGCACCTAGAAAGCCAAATCCTGACACTTCACAGAGGTATTGGTGGTCAGGAAGATCTTGAACAGACCAGTGGTGGGTTTCAAAATTTTTTACTACCAGTTCTGTGGGTGTGGCTTGGTGGGTGTGGCAGGGGAAGGATACTGCAAAATCTCCATTCCCACCCCACTCCAGGGGAAGGATACTGTAAAATCTCCATTCCCTCCCAATCAGCTGGGACTTGGGAGGCAGAGAATAGATGGGGATGGGGCCAGTCAGAATTTTTACTATCGGTTCTCGGAACTACTCAAAATTTCCGCTACCGGTTCTCCAGAACTGATCAGAATCTGCTGAAACCCACCTCTGGAACAGACCCTTCCAATGAGGAGTCAGGCAATTTTTCCATTGGAACACTTTTGCAGGGATGCAATGGTTGAGGCTGGTGTGCTCTTATTGGGGGATCCTTGCTTTATTTTCATTCAGGTCCCACATTTGCAAACATTTGCTCTGCATTTTTTCTCATCAACTGCATTGTATGTGTACCATATTCTATTATCCTCTGATTAAAATGTGCAACATTATAATGTAACAGAAGCATAATAGTATCTGGAACAAAGGACACTGATATTATTTGAGTTAGGTACTCCATAACACTACTTAAAATTGTTCTAATCATTTCTGCCCAAATCCCCAAACCAAGGATGTAATACTGTAAGTTTAATACACTCAGTGGAAAGGCAATAGCAAGATTTTTTGCAAGGAAAAGAAAAGAAAAATTCTCCTAACTTTATCCAAATATTCCCCTCCACACACACACACACACACACACACACACACTACTTCCTCTTTGAATGAGTCATATTCACATCAAAATCTATTTGTACAGTTCATAATGGAATAAGTTTCCTGACAAAGATTGTGGGCAAATAGACTAGAAAGCAGTTAAATCTTCTGTGTCTACAAATTTTACACTGAAAGTTCCAAACATTTGGCAAAAGTTTGCATGGTGGCATCTAGGATGTCTTTATCATAGACACAATCATTTTAGCCCGGGAGCCCCCCCATCACAAAGCAAGGGCATCCAACAGTAAGCGAGCAGAGGAAGGGAGATGAGAAAAAGGCAACACACATCAACTATATGAATAACAAATGTAATTCTAGACCACAGGCCAACGGCAGAAGGCCTTCCTTATCTACAGAAAAGTGCTCAGGCTCAGACACTCATTCATACACCAATCGCACTCTGCTTGCACCCTAATGGCAACACATTCATGCAAACAAAACTGGATCTCAGTGTATTGCTATTAGTATTTGCTTGCCGATCTAAGGGCAGGTACTCCACATTGGGTTTCCTTACTTCTTCTTTTTCCCCCCCCCCATCTCTTGTTTGTTTTCCTCCACTAAGACAGCCCAGGGAACCAGACATCTCAGGGAAATGGAAGGCAATTGAACCCCGCCAACACAGGCAGTCCGTATGTATGGAAAAGATCCATTCCTTCCCAAAGAAAATTAAGGAAAAAGACGTGCCATCTTGGCAAGAGAGCCGACCCTTATCTATGGGAGGTAGCAGGCACAGGAAGTAAAACAACGCACCCTTCCAGCAAACAAGCTGACCCTTATCTACAGGAAAAAGGGGCAACATGGCAGGAAGTAATTAAGTTTGGATATAGACACTTATAAAAGCAAGCTAAAAGACACTAATAATGATTTGAGAGCAAGTAAAGACAGAAAGGAAAAAACAGGGTCAGGTAAAGAAAAATCATAGTGCTGAAGGAAAAGCATCCAGGATGAAAAATAGCAATCACAAAAAAATCAAAAAACTACACATGACCACCAAGGAAAAGGTGAATAACAACCCACCCAGCTCATACAATAAGGCTGTGGGAAAGATCTGGTCAAAAGGGATTCAAGAAACACTTCACTATATCAATGCAAACACATACATACAATGTCTATAACAAAACCCAGGAAAGAGGCAGTGATAGTAGCAACATCAGGAAAAAAAATACACAATCACAGAAAATACACATGTCAATTAAATGCACCAACAACAATAATCAACAATACAGCTATAATCTCAAAAACCAGCACATCCAAAAATAACAGCATAAAAAGAACATTTTCATCAAACACCAGCATAACCAGCTGGTTAAAAACTCTTTTTTCCCCCTTTTCTTACAAAACTTCTTTTCCTGTAGGCTGTCATTAATGGTGAAAACTATCACCAACCCGAGACCATAATATACAAGGGAACAACCCTGACCGGGGGCACTACCCAAGCCGCCCTGAGTCTTCAGAGAGGGGCGGCATACAAATTGAATTAATAATAATAATAAATAATAATAAAAGGAAAAGGAAAAAACAATAACAAAGAGCAAAGAACAGCCTTTCTGGTCTCTTTTTATTCAGCAAGCGTTGGCTTGACACTTCTCCTTCAACTTATACTTACAGTTTATCCAAGAATCCACACTTCCTCAGGCATGACCCAGACTGAGGGCGCGACCCTCTTCCACAATACAAGAGAATGATCAGCTCTCAGGGGAGAATATATGCCACTGGGTCCCAGCCGCAGAATACCCTGGACTGTTTTGCCAGTGACATACGTCGGGTAAGATACAGGCCTGTCCACAAAGCAAGTCGGTTGTTCTTACTGACCGTCACTCTCTGCAAACACCCGTGTACATCTCAAACTCGTTGTGCCCATGGCTCCCACTGGCTCCCAGTCCGCTCCCACAGAGAGGGTCTCCTCAAGGTGCCATCGGCCAAGTTATGTCAGTTGGCGACACCCAGGGGGAGGGCCTTCTCTGTGGGAGCCCCAGCCCTGTGGAATGAACTGCCCCCGGAAATACGTAAGATCTCCGACCTCCGGGTGTTTCGCTGCGCATTGAAGACCCTGTTGTTCCGCCAGGCCGGGCTATCAACATAATAATTTTAAATTGGGGTATTTTAAATTTCTGGGGTTTTAAATTGAGCCAAATCTATTTAATTATTTTAAATTTTTAATCGTTTTGTCTTGTGTTTTTAAATAGGCTGTACTCCGCCCTGAGTCCTTCGGGAGAAGGACGGTATAGAAATAAAATTATTATTATTATTATTATTATTATTATTATTATTATTATTATTATTATTATTATTATTATTATTATTATTATTATTATACCTCTATTCATCAGCCACTTTCAGTTCCCTATTTCTCATAGTTTTAATGTTCTAATTCCAAATATATTTCAAAACCACATACTTTGCAAAATCACATTTCTCAGCACAGCTCAGCAAATAATTCTGATACACTTTGAAATATTTCTATCTAAAACTTTGGTTCATGTAGCTTTTTTTAGGGCCTGCTATCCTTTTGAGACCTATGGACTCTGGTAGTCCAATAGGTTATTTATCGGTTTCTCACAGTCCCTCCTCTTTGTCCTTGAGGACAACAGAAACAAGTGATCATATCTAGCACATCAGCTGTTTACATTTTTAGTTTTTTTTTAATTAATAAACAGCTCAGCAAATAATTCTGATAACACTTTGAAATCTTTCTATCTAAAACTTTGTTTCATGTAGCTCTTTTTAGGGACTGCTATCCTTCTGAGACCTAGGGACTCTGGTAGTCCAATACGCTGTCGGTTTCTCACACCTGTAACCAGTAACATCTCAGTAGCTTTTCATACCATCCATCATGGTATCCTGGACTGGCTCTGAAAGTTGGGTGTTGGCAACATGATGCTGTTTTTGTTCTCCTCCTTCCTCTTGGACCAGTTAGTGATGATGAGAAGGAGAGGTCAAGTTCATAACTCTTACTTTGTGGGGTGCTGCAGGGCTTAGTCCTTTCTCCTCTCCTATTTAGTCTCCACATGATGCCACTGGATGAGATCATCCAATTGTTGGAGGTGAGGTATCATCAATATATTGAAGATATAATTTAAAAACCACTGAAGAAGAGATTCTTGAGCACATAGGACCATAAAGACCATAATAGCAATAGTGCTTAAACCTATGTACCGCTTTACAGTGCTAAGCGGTTTATAGAGTCAGTATATTGCCCCCAACAATCTGGGTCCTCATTTTACTGACCTTGGAAGGATGGAAGATTGAGTCAACCTTGAGGCAGTGAGACTCAAACTGCCAAACTGCTGACAGCAGAAGTAGCCTGCAGTACTGCATTCTAACCACTGTGCCACTACAGCACATTTAAAGATTAGAAAGGGATGTTAAATGTAGAGCTAAATTCTACCTGAAACAAAAATCGATACTTGATGAGAAAGTTTACATTAGCTTGATGTAATGTTTTAGGATGTTTCAGTTAGAATTTAGCTCTACATTTAATATTCCTTTCTAACCTTTAAATGTTCTAAGCTCCTTGCTTTGAATCCTGCTTTCAAGATTAACCATTATTGCTGAACTCTGCTGAAATGTTTAATTATTTGATTGCCAAATGAATGTAAGAGAAGAAGCATCTTCCCCTTCTCTATCCATGCCTCAACTTTTTAGAGCTTGTATCTATTTTGTCTGCTCCCTACATAGTACATACCTAATGTGTCACAAAAATCCCTTACCATATAGCTTCCCCATACATAGTACACAGTATCTTTATTCATAAAATGACTACCAGAATGAACAAGACCTGATTCGCCTTTGGAATGCCTTTTATTATCTCAGCAGGACTTTTATAAGGCCCAAATAAATAAATATCCCTACAAATAAATATGAGGCTGTGGTAATGCTTTACTTTGCAGACTGATAACTTTCTTTTGTGTTTATTTAACTTTGTTTTAAGATGTGACAAGAAATCTAGTGGGAAGTGCCTATGGGCACTATCTAGTTTTGGGAGGGGCGAATGAGTATATGAGGTGTGAGGCAGGGGATATATGCTTGTTACAAGTGCCTTTTACACTGTAAACCAATTCGGCTGGCCAAAACCTTAAATCAAAGGGGTTCAAAAGTCATCAATTATAATAGCATCTTATAAAGCAAATATACCTGAAATTTGAAACACTAATTTGTGTCCTTACAGAGAACATAGACTTAAAAAAAAAAAGCAGTCCTGAATTATCTTCCAGAATCATCAATCTATTCAAAGAGGCATTCTTCTCGTCTATTTGCCCCAAAGCTCATAAGAAATAAAAATCAGGAGGAAAGTGTCTTCTTGTATAGGATTGTGAGACCAATCTGTGCTGAATATCAAATATGAGATATTAGTTTTTCTAGCCGGAAGATGCAGTGTTACTGGCTGTCATTATAATGACAGTCGCTTTCTCACTGAGTGAGAAATAGTGATCTGTTTCCATCCTGAATGTACTTTTGTTAAGGTACCCTGGGGTCTTTGCAAATATAATAAAGTGCATATAAATGCATATTGCATGGCAAGGCAAAATACTGAGGGAGCTTGAAGATTTATATTTAAAAATTTGTTGCAGCAATGTACCTTGGCTTCTGATGTTGGAGATATTTAAACTGCCATGCGCCAAATGTGTTAGATTTCAAACCTGTAATCCTCAATTATGCTGACTGAGGAAATGTCTGACCTTTCTGAAGGGGACCATGCTCCATGTTCCATCTACTGAGGACTGTCATCTGGCTGGACTCAGAAAGCAAGACTTTCCTTGCCCTAGAGATCAAATTGGCCCTGCCCCTTTCATAAGGTCTTTAATAAGGCCTTAAAGGCTTAGTGCTCCCCCTAGGCCTGGGAATCAGGAAGAAGGGTTGAGCCCATGTGTTGGCTGTATTATGGCTCTGTTGTTAACCTGCCTGTTGTTTTAAATTGCTTTTATGTGTATTGTTATGTTTGTTGTTTTTTTAATGATCTTTTTAAAAAAAACTGTTAGCCACTCAACTTGAGATCAACAGCTTTATGAACTGAAATAACATAAGAAATAAAATAAATTAGTAAAAAAAAAAACGGTTTGAGAATGCAAGTGTGAGAAATGCCTATCACAATTCTATGTTTCCTGTCACCAGGATGCTCATTATATTGTCCATCAGGATGCTTATTTTCCAGTCTCCAGCTTGCCCCTTCCATTAGTCTCCACCCTGTAATTGAATTAGGTTAGAAAGATTTAAGCACCTCCAAAGACCGCAAATGACAAAAGGAACTTCTTGCCTTGATAAAGAATACCTTTCATTTTATAGAATCAAATACATCTAGCGAGCTTTACACGACAATCCTATCTTACAGTATGGCATTGTTTGGTGAGTGGGTGGCCATAGAAATGGAATAAATAAATAAATAAAATTTCATCCTAAAACAAATCATGTTGGCTCCCAAAACTAGATATAGGATTGCAATCTTAACTAATAAATACTAGGCAGCACAGAAAATGAAGAATAACCAAATAAGCCATGTAGATAAAAATACAATGCAGAAGATATATTTTGTTCTGATGGAATATTAGATTTTAGTTAAATAGCCAAGGATTAAAGGTAAAATAGATATCAATGAATTTTACCAAGATCTGTTGCATCAACAACTAGGAATCCCGATTTTATGAACTGTTTCTCTTGAGGCCAAAGGAAACAAAGAATTGTATCTTAAATTGATGTTCAGGTTTCTACTATGGCTGGCTAAGCCTCAAGGCTGGTATGTTTTCAGGAGAACATTGAGACAGTGCCCCATTTGTGTTCAGGTGGAGGGTTCTCCACATAAAAATAATTAAGATTTGCTAAGCAATCAGACTGGGTGAAATCTACTTACCTTCCCTACCAGTTCGAAAGTGCACGCGCTGACCCTCTGCGTATGCGCAAACCCTTCTGTGCATGAGCAGAGGGTAAAAAACAGGTTACTTCCTGGTTAAAACAAGGAAATAATGATGACCGGGAGGGTAGGTGGAGCCTCGCACTACCATTGCTACCGGTTCTCTGAACCACCCACCACTATCGCTACCGGTTCGGCTAACTACTGCAATGCTCTCTACATGGGGCTCCCCTTGGAGTGCACCCGGAGGCTCCAGCTGGTCCAGAATGCGGCCACGCAGGGGATTACAGGAGCGACGGGGCGCTCCCATGTGACAACTCTCCTGCGCGAGCTGCACTGGCTCCTGGTCGTCTTCTGGGTGCGCTTCAAGGTATTGGTGACCACCTTTAAAGCGCTCCATGGCTTAGGGCCAGGGTATCTTCTGCCGCCAATAGCCTTCCACCGGCCAGTACGCTTGCACAGAGAGGGCCACCTCAGGGTGCCGTCCGCCAGACAATGTCGGCTGGCGACCCCCAGGGGGAGAGCCTTCTCTGTGACGGCACCCGCCCTCTGGAACAACCTCCCCCCAGAGATACGCACGATACCAGACCTCCGGACTTTTTGTCGGGCCCTGAAAACCCATTTATTTCATCTAGCTGGGCTGGCTTGATCCCATCCATTTCAGTTTTAATTTGAAATTGGTTTTAATTGGGTTGTTTTAAATTGTGGGCCGAAATTATTTAATTAGTTTTTAAACTGTTTTTTAAATTTTGTATGCTCTGTTTTATCTCAGCTGTTCACCGCCCTGAGTCCTGCTGGAGAAGGGCGGTATACAAATCAAATCAAATAAATAAATAAAAATAAATAAATAACCGGTCCGAAGCAGTAGCATTTCACCCCTGAATCAGACAGTATTCTGCAGTATGTGGACATACTGCTACAATTTTGCCACTAGCTTTGGGGAACCTTGGCTAGCCATTCCTAGTTATTTCATCAAGGAGTATCTTAGACAAGTTTTAGGATCTACCTGTCAGCTCTCAGAATTGAAGCAATTGTCATAAATTAGTTGCCTCTGATGTCAAAAGAGGCAATGCCAAGGAATTAAAAGCAAAAAGGTCATAACCTAACATGTGGGAATTATCAGCCTTAAATAATCTCTTGTGATACAGAAAGCACAGACATTTCCCAGAGAGCCCAACCCTGCTAAATTTAGAGAGGCTGTTAAAATATGGCTTTTCCAATAGACCTTGGGTATAAATAGGATATCAGTCTTTTCCTGTTGTACTTATGGGTTATATTTAAATTGGGTTTGTACTGTCCCTTGGTGAAGAAATGTAAATTGGTGATACTGTTTGAGAGAGAGAGATTGGGGGTGGGGGGAGATTCTTTGTGGAAGACAGAATGTAAGCTGCTCAGAGTCTGAAATGAGTGGAGTGGCATAGGAGCCTAATAAATAAATAATTGAAATATCTTAAAGCTTATTCTCTGCCAACTGACCAAACAAAACTTAGCCAAATAATAATGGAATGGATTCATAGATATAATGGGTTCATTTGCAGGAACTAAAATTTTATAGCCTATGACTCTCAGGGAGATGAGGATGCCAAGTAGTCAATCATTCTTGGTATCAAGCCATGTTAATCATCTTAACATAATGTCTAGAAAATTAGTCCTGCAACAGGAAATCTTTAGCTATTTTAGGTGAAACCATCTACACTTATCCTGAGCCTTTCACGTGTGTTAGGCTGTAATTCAAAGGAAACACTTGAATGCATTTATCAAAACTTCCTTAGATGAAACAAAGCAGAGGATTGGAGCAAAATACTTTATTTTGCAGTCCAAGGATGGATAATTTCTAGATCTGAAGGATACACTTCCATAAAGACAGACAAGATCTGATCGGTCTGGTATAGGGTTAATACTGAGCATTGAGATCTTATTTTTCCTTCTTTCTTAGATTTTATCAGCACAAACCTCTAGCCAATATTTCCATCTATAAGATTTAAAAACATATGGGTAAAAGAAGATGTATGGGACCATATGGGCGTGGATGAAATAAAGCAAAAACATTTGGTTTCTTAATGTTTGGACAAAAATCAAGGAGCCTATATAGAATAGAATAGAATAGAATAGAATAGAATAGAATAGAATAGAATAGAATAGAATAGAATAGAATAGAATAGAATAGAATAACAGAGTTGGAAGCTACCTTGGAGGTCTTCTAGTCCAACACCCTGCTTAGGCAGGAAACCCTATATCATTCTGGACAAATGGTTGTCCAATCTCTTCTCAAAAACTTCCAGTGTTGGAGCATTCACAACTTCTGGAAGTAGGTTGTTCCACTGATTAATTGTTCTAACTGTCAGGAAATTTCTCCCTAGTTCCAAGCTGCTTCCCTCCCCGACCAGCCTCCACCCATTGCCTCCCGTCCTGTCCTCAGGGGCCCCGGAGAATAGCCTGACTCCCTCCTCTTTGTGGCAGCCCCCAGGACACTGGAAGACTGCTATCATGTCTCCCCTAGTCCTTCTTTTCATTAAACTGCAACCGTTCTTCATATGTTTTAGCCTCCAGTCCCCAAATCATCTTTGTTGCTGTTCTCTGCACTCTTTCTAGAGTCTCCACATCCTTTTTTTTGATAGGTTTAGCTCGGTACCCCAATTCCTTCTGCAGGGGACCCCACCTGGCCCCAAAAGGGAGCAATTCCATATGCCCCCCTGCCCCCCCTGCATATAATGTTTTTTATCTTAAACTAAATAAGTGACTAAGGCTAGCTGTATCTGTCCTGGCAGGCAGCATTCTTCAGGCTCAGAGCCAATTATTCAATATGCTTTACCTGAAGTTACTTGGCACTAAATTTAAAATCAGATGCACACATCAAATAGAGAACAAGGAAAAGAAGGTGATTCTGGGAGGGGGAAAAAATCCAACACTTACACTTGACTAATGTCTTTATTAGGGTCAACAAAAATTGCTACACATTCATAATGTGCCTGTGTCATGTTGAGCTATAATATATAGTAGCTTTCTTTGTAGATATATTTATTAAGTATAGTTCATTCTTTTTTTATTCCTATAAATTAGGTAGATGGATCAACATCTGGAAGAAAGATATAATTTGTTTTTATATATATCTCATTGTTTATAACATTTCATTGTATTATAGGATAGATAGTTTGCAGAATTATATGTCATTTTTATTGCAAACCCTGACATTCAGATATGATGGTGGTGCTGTCCCATCTTCAGTGAATATGTGTCTGTAATATAAGCTAAATTATTTCTCATACAGATCCCCATAACTTAGTTAGTTTCGATTTTAGTTTGCTTTGTTTTAAAAGTCAGTAAAATAAGCAGGTAGCCCAAGGTTTACTGTAAACTAGTTGTTTTATAATCTGATGGAAAAGACACATTCAGTATTGAAATAATATTAACACCACAAATATCAATCATGCAAAAATATTTATTACTGATTTCAGTTAAACTAAGCCCAAGGCTACTATACTAGAAGTCTTTCATAAATTAGCTCTCTTATGAATAGCAGATGTTGTGAGTAACATAAATTGACTAAGATTGCAAGACCAAGAGCTGAGTTTAACCTAGATCCCACAACAATCACCTGTCAGCTTCCAGTGGAGATTTCTATCCCCTTACAGAAAAGAGAGATTGAGTCTGATTATAGGGCAAATCAGTATCTGACTAAGTTATTTCTGCTCCTTAGAACTAAGCATGCAAAAATGTTCAATAGTATAAAAGGACATTTTCAGGAACGACAGCCATGATACTTGGAATGAAGTAAAATCAGTAAGAGCGAATGTGTGCATTTAGGAACAGATTGTCTATATTAGCCTTTCCCAATACAATGCTACATATTAGTATACTACACACTAATTCTACACCTCCAGAATTCCTAATGAGCTGGCTCAATCTTGGAAGTGAAATCCATCTGGGATTGGAGACCTTCACTTAGGCAGAACCAATACTAGATGAAAGAGTTGGTGCTTCTGTCCCAAATTAACTTTCTGATAATGGAAATGACCAAACATACATCCATGAGAAAATTTGCTTTGAGCCAAGAAATTTATATAATAATTTAAGCTTTCTTATGTTTTATTTTGCACTTGTTTCCCTTTTGTTAGGCAAAGGAAGATCATAGTTTCTGGTATCTGGTAGAAGAGGTCAAGAGAGGGCAGAAGCAGTTCTGAGGGTCAGCTCTGGGGGGAAAATTTGCCCTCTTTCAAGTTCTTTTGAATTTGCACATATCTTTATCATAGTATTTATTCACAGCATCATATGAATCTCACTGATGTACAAAAAAGCTCAGAGTGAACAAATAACATTCAAGTTTGATATTCGTTTCATTTATTTCAAAAGCATGGTTATCTAAGGTGTGGTAATCACCATTTTAGATTTAGCAAATTGTTTGTACCATTTGGATATCATTATTACAGCTAAATAATTACATCAAAGTTTGCCCTATAATTGGTGAACAGATTCTCACATTTGCTGCATAGGAATTGTTGTCCATTTCTCCATGGTGAACTGGTTCAATGTAATAATTTATGTAGGTTTTATTATTTGAATTGTAGATAACCATGTCCTGCCATGACATCTTTATGAAGTTTAATTCTAGATTGGATTTGATCATTTCAGAATGTGAATTTTACTTCATCCATTCTCCTGTAGACTTACTGGTATATTTGGAACCACTGTCTTACTGCAGCTTCAGCTGGCAAAGAAATGGCCCAATATTTTAACTGAGAATGTACAATTCTCTGATAAAAAGTAAAAATAATGTTTCCTTCAATATAGTGCTGTACTAACAAGTCATTCAGTCCTTAGGCAATGAAATGTCTCTAAAGGATGACGCTAAACTACTTGTTTTAATTGCATGCATGTTAGTTGCTATGAGATTTTTATTGGAAAATACAGTGTTTGGTTTCTATATGTGAAAGAATGTAGGCCTACATTTTGGTGGGAAGTTAATAACATTCTTTGCGCCTGCTATATAGTCATGCCAGCCATATGACCATGGAAGTGTCTTCAGACTACACTGGCTTCCTCAGTTAAGAAACGGAGATGAGCACCATTCCGTAGAGTCAGACACAACTGAACAAGGGAAACCTTGACCTTTTTTAAATAGCATATGATAGGACAGAGAGTAACCTTGGCAGGCTTTCAATATTTTCTTACTCTACCCTGCAACAATTAAGAGCTTTACTGAAATCCCTGGCATGCTTGTTTCTTGATGGCTCCTATCCAAAAGGGCTGACACTAGAGTCTTTGTGTCCATTATAGATTCATTTGTCCATAGAATGCTCCTCCTTAAAACATGGACATCTACATGTTTTATTTTTAGTGTTTCATTTATTATTTTTTTGCAAACTTCAGTTGAACATCAGTGCTTTTCTCAGTAAACAACTTGCTCTCTGGCTACTTTCCCATGAATATCATTTTTACCTACTGCTTTTTAATAAGATCTCTAGCTAATATTCTGGGATTTTTTAAGGACTTCCTAGCTGATTTTATACTGCACTCACAGTGATTTTGACAGGTTAGCTATTCCTGGGAAGACTCACTATTGTGTCAAATCTCAGTTTAAGTTTATATCTCTAACAGTGGATACAATCTCAAGAGTTGTAGAAATAATTTTGTAGCATTTTCCAGACTGTTAGACATCAATTAAAAAAATAAAATAAAAGTCTTCAGACATTTGAACAGGACATGATGTCCTTTTGACTATGTAGTAGAGTTGTGAAGAGGAAGTCAAAGTCTGTGAAATTTATATAGGGCATGGCGGAACTAAATCAAACAAGATTGCCTAATACTCTATTTCCACAACTACCTTTACTTATCCCCTTAATTGAATTGATTGCACTTGGAGGTTGACCACTTTTTCACAAAGTTGTATGACATGTTGGGAGATTTTAAGGAAATGTGAAGGACAACAGGGTCAGAAAAGCATAGTATTGGCAACATGTTCCATGGCTCTGAAAATGTGCTTCAAAAACTAAGTAAACAAAATCTTAAATTTCCTTGAGTCTATAAACTACTTATCATTAAGAATGCAGTCTTCTAGTAATTTTTATTCTACTTTCATGGACCAGGGTCAGTTTTATTAAGGGGAATTTTATCCATGTGGATCTGAGTCCTAACTTACATGACAGGAGAATAACTATTGCCCCTTTGCTTCTTGTCCAGCAGCTCTTGCCTCCTTTTCAAAGGAAAGCTATTTAATCGTTTCAAGCTTCTGCCTGCTCACTGATTAGCACTTCACAATAGTTTTTGTCCCACGGAGATGCAGCCATCAACCTGAATTTCACACTGATGGCACTGATTATAAAGCAGAGGGAGGATATTCAGAATAAGATCTTGCTGTTCAGTCCCATGGTGTTAGCCTTGAGACCAGAAGGAGAACTATCAACAGAATGGCAAATATATAGTGCTGCTTTTGAAGGTTATTTAGAAAAAAACAAGTTAAGGACAGATCATTATGGAGAAAATTTATCAGCATGGCTGCTAAGAATCAACAGTTAAGAATCAACATGTATCAATCAGTTAGAAGTTACAGTTAGTTCTGGATGCATCAACACGGTTTCTGTGTCATGACCCTGTCACTCAGGTTCTTCCTGTCCTACACTGGCTATTGGCTTCTGGGTACAATTCAAATTGCTAGTTCTTTTTGAATCTATAAAGCCCAGTATAGTAGACACCAAGATGTTTAGGGCCTGCTTTCTCCAGTCACAATCACCCTATTTGATCCATGCATCAAAAACTGCTGTTGGTCCCCGTTTTTGTGAAGCGATGGAAGATAAAGCTTATAGTAGCTATTTTACAGTGGCTGTACCCTGCACTGTAGAAGGGCTTCTCTGTGGAAATCAAAGCTCCCCCATATGTTTGGGTTTCTGAAAGATGGCAAGATATTGGAAGCCTTATGAAGAATTAAATGTTTATGTTTATGTTGTTTATGTTTATTGGACTTCTATACCGCCCTTCTCCCGAAGGACTCAGGGCGGTGTACAGCCATATTAAAACACATATAAATTTACAAAATTTAAAAACAATTTAAAATCGAATATGTAAAAAATTTGGCCCACAAATTAAAAGCTAACATACACCCATTATAAAATTCATATTAGGCCAGCCCGGCTTGTTGGAACAGAAGGGTCTTCAGGGTGCGGCGAAAGGTACGCAGGTCAGGGATCATACGAACCTCTAGGGGCAGCTCATTCCAGAGGGTGGTGCCCCCACAGAGAAGGGTCTCCCCCTGCGTGTCACCAGTCGGCATTGTTTGGCCAATGGCACCCTGAGGAGCCCTCTCTGTGGGAGCATATTGGCTGGTGAGAGACTATCGGTGGCAGAAGGCGGTCTCGTATATATCCCAGTCCTAAACCATGGAGCGCTTTAAAGGTGGTAACCAACACCTTGAAACACACCTGAAAGGCCACCGGGAGCCAGTGCAGCTCGCGCAGGAGAGGTGTTATGTGGGTGCGCCGAGTCGCCCCCATAATCACCCGTGCGGCCGCATTCTGGACCAGTTGGAGCCTCCGAGTGCTCTTCAAGAGCCCCATGTAGAGAGCATTGCAGTAGTCCAGACGGGACGTGACGAGGGCATGAGTGACCGTGTGCAGGGCATCCCGGTCCAGAAAGGGACGCAACTGGCGTATCAGGCGAACCTGAAAAAAAGCTCCCCTGGCCATGGCTGTCAAATAATCTTCCAAGGACAGCCGTGCATCCAGGACAACACCCAAGTTGCGAACCCTCTCTGAGGGGGCCAAGATCTTGCCCCCAATAGTCAGCGATGGAACCAGCTGACTATACCGGGACGCCGGAAACCACAGCCACTCGGTCTTGAAAGGGTTGAGTCTAAGCTTGTTCCTCCCCATCCAGATCCGCACGGCCTCCAGGCACCAGGACATCACGTCAAGGGCATCATTGGGATGGTCCCGGGTGGAGATGTACAGCTGAGTGCTGTCAGCGTACTGGTGGAACTTCACCCCAAAACCACGGATGATCTCGCCCAGCGGCTTCACATAAATGTTGAACAGAAGGGGCGAGAGAACTGACCCTTGTGGCACCCCACAAACAAGGTGCCTCGAGGTCGACCTCTACCCCCCTGCCAACACAACCTGCTTACGGTCGGAGAGGAAGGAGGAGAACCACCGCAGCCCGGTGCCCCCCACTCCCAACCCCTCCAATGATCGCAGCATGATGGTATCAAAAGCCGCTGAGAGGTCTAATAGGACCAGGACAGAGGAACAACCCGTCCCGAGCCCTCCAGAGATGATGCCATTGTGTCTTAATTATTGCAGTTATCAATATTTTGTGATGTTTAATTATTTGCTTTGAACATTTTATGTATAATGTAGTTGATTATTGTTATTCTGCTGATGGCTTCCAAGAGTCTGATTAATAGTGGTGATACATTAAATAATGTATTAAATAAATAAACAACCACCTTCAGAGTTCACATCAAGGAAGAATGCAGCAGCAGCAATCAGCCTATTGTGGGAGACAGCCAAAATTGTGATAGATACAGGAGATCACTGAGAAATCAAGGGATGTCCAATCACATCTAAAGTCCAGCCACTCCCACAATACTGGACTTTAACACCCAATGAGTATTTTTCAAAAGAAAGAGACCCAAGTGTATCCTCTACCATTGTAGGGATGGCTTGAAAGGTAAGCCTCTGTCCTGGTTAAATTAACTTTGAAATGTACATGATTTGATTGTGCTCTTAATTCCCTCCTAAGATTGCTCACTAAGAAGAGAAGCAAGGGACCAAAGTAATATATTAAAAACAGCTCATTAGATCACATAAAGCACAAGGCAGTACTTAATTATTCTGGTCTATTAAGAAAGAATTCTGCAGAGAAGAAAACATCTGAAGGCTCAGTCAGTGTAGCCATACATAGATATTGGTGGAAGAGTTATGCTTTTCTCAAAAGAGAGGTGAGTTGAGGCATCTCAGCCAAAAACTGACCCAGATATCCATGACATTTGCATATGATTATTTATGTGTGGAAAGCCAAACTAAGAAATCATTTAAATTTAAAGAGAGATTAAAAGACATTTATGAGCTGAATAGAAAAATGATATATTTCTACATTGTTAATTCCCTCCTAAAATCACCAGTGGTTAGATGCAAATATTGTTGAATTAAAGCCAGTATGTTTCTGTCAATGCCATGGTTATTTGTTTTAACCACTGGAGGAAAATATAATATATATAATTTTAACCATTGGAGGAAAATATAATATAAGTCATTTATATATGTTAGCTATGTAGAGTGCCATTTACAACTAATGCATTCAGGCTACAATCTTCTATTCATTTACCTCAGAAAATTCTGTTGGCTTTGCTTCTGAGTAGAAAGAAATATGCTTGAGCTCATAATTATAGTATCATTGATGCATGACTAGACAGTGTTAACAAAGTAAAGAATTTGTTCCTACTTTTAATCAGAGCCATCCAATTGAAAAGAATAAAGCAGGAAAACTGAGTACTTCATTGGTAGACACCACAAATATTACTGCTGTAAGAATACTGGGATGTTGAATCATTCCTGAAGATGAAACAGGTACTTCCCTATTGTCATATGAACATTACATGAATGTGTCCATGAAGTCACCAGGAGTCAAATTCAGTACAGAGGCTCATTAACTCAGCTGGATTCTTAAAAACGAAATATGCAAGTTCACGGTGGACAGTCCATAAATAATGATAAATTATGACAGCCAAAAGCGATACAACATATCAAATAGTTGGGACAAGTAATAATTGTTGGCTAGTTTTAAATTATATGAATCGTTTGAGGCTGGCCACTCTTGTATCAGATGTTCTAGACTGGATGGAGATTTGATTTGCCCTTGAAGGTTATTCTTACATTAAAAAAATAACACAGCAAATATTTTTTAAAGATATAACAATGTCATAATCACTTCGGCAGTGTAAAAATATGTTGACATGTAAGTAAAATTTCTCAGATTTCTTGTCTGACAGTTATATAGCTTTGATTCAGAAAAAAAAAGCTAGAGTCTTCTATTTTAAGTTTCTTCTGTCTGATGCTTTCAGAGGTGTTGGGTTAAAACTCCTCTAAGTCTTATGCTGGGAACAGTAACCTAACACATCTGGAAGGCAGTGGGCTTTAAAAGGGTGCTCTACTAAAAACAGTGCCAGCCAGCCAGAAAAAAAAAAAATGAAAAATGCAGCTGAATTAGCTAATATGGAGCTCTTGCCTGATTCGTAGGTTTCACACTAGTGGTTTCAAAATCTACACAGTAAATAAAATAGTTTCCAAATGTTCAATCAACATTTTGATATGTTGTACTGCTTTCCATGGACTGAACAAAGCATTGGGGCAGGACTCATATGGCCAGGAGACCCTGAATCACTGATATACTTAATTGGAACAGAGGTACTATCAAGGCTGAGCCAATGGCAGAGCCTGCAAGGGGATGAATTGTTAAGATCCAGAATTCTGAATGTATTGAATAGTATATTTCATAGACAAAGTGAAGTTTTTTGTGTCTATCTTGGTGGGACCCAGGTTCCCCGATAGTGGATTGGTGAGACTTACAAAGCAAAAGGCTGAGAAACACTGGGGGGAAAATACATGAACAGAAACAAAAATATGCTTGGGGGCCTCCTAGCAGTGGGGTGCCAAACTTCTGCCCATTGGCCCAGCCATAGGAGCACAAAGTGTCAGAAATTGGACTGCTTCCATCAGGTAATTGATTGGCTTTTTAAGTCAACAACTTGTGTGGCCCTAAATCCTTCAGTTGTCACCAGCACCAGGTTGCCGAAATATCCATAGGTAAAGGTAAAGGTTCCCCTTGCACATATGTGCTAGTCATTCCCGACTCTAGGGGGAGGTGCTCATCTCCGTTTCAAAGCCAAAGAGCCAGCACTGTCCAAAGAAGTCTCCATGGTTATGTGGCTGGCATGACTAAATGTCAAAGGTGCACAGAATGCTGTTACCTTCCTACCAAAGATGGCCCCTATTTTTCTACTTGCATTTTTTATGTGCTTTCAAACTGCTACATTGGCAGAAGCTGGGACAAGTAACGGGAGCTCACCCCGTTACACGGCACTAGGGATTCAAACCGCTGAACTGCCGACCTTTCGATTGACAAGCTCAGGGTCTTAGCCACTAAGCCACCACGTCCCTTGAAATATCCATAGGTGACAGTCAAAAGTTATAGTATTCTGTTTCTTCCAGATTTTTTGCAACCCAGCTATGATGGTCTTGTTCACTCTTGCTTTACTAATGTATATGAATGAGCATTAGAACTGTATGTGATATACTAGAAACTAAAATGCAAATTTTATAGTTTGTTCATTATAGCTGAACTGCAAAGGTGTGACTGTAGTTATGCACCCCAAGAGCTCTAATGGACAGACATGATACCACTTTGCTGCCTAATTGAAGAGATTCCAATTTGTGGGTGGCCAATACAATAAGTCCATCTCAAAGGGTCTGGCTCTACAAATTACACTAACTCAGAGTTACAGTAATATCTACTGCAAGTCTCAGTGAGGCCAAAATGGACCCACCCCCAAATGATATTACTGAAATGCCACCTTTAGGTACTTGCAGTTCAAATCAAGCAAACCACATTTTGTATCATTATGTGATTATAAATTTAGTCTAGGTTTATAGCTGGATTCATGCATTGGAGTAAGTAATGTGGTTTGTTTAGATTTGATCAACATGACATGTGAATCTAGCTATAGTACAAGATTTAGAGCAAGGGTGTCAAACTCGCAGCATCACATTGCCGTCACATGATGTTTTATTTATTTATTTATTTATTTAATGCAATTTATATGCCGCCCTATCTCCGAGGACTCAGGGCGGCTCACAACGGTAAAATGCACAATTCCTCATAAAAGCCAATATAAAATTAAAATTCCAATTTAAAACAATTTAAAATTCATTAAAACCCCCCCCCCCCCAATCAGTCCAGGCTGCGGAACAACCAGGTCTTCAAATTGCGGTGGAACGAACAAAGGTCAGGGGCCATCCGGAGCTCCAAAGGAAGCTGGTTCCAGAGGGTGGGTGTGCCCACAGAGAAAGCTCTGGCCGATGGCACCCTGAGGAGGCCCTGTCTACGGGAATGCACCGGGCGATTGGGAATTGTCGCTGGCTGCAGGGGTCCGACAAATATCCCGGGCCTAGGCCATGAAGGGCTTTGTAAGTAATAACCAGCACCTTGAACCTCACCCGAAGGGCAACCGGTAACCAATTCAAGTCGCGCAAGAGGGGTGTAACATGGGAGTGTTGGGGCACTCCCATCACAACCCGCGCGGCTGCATTCTGTACCAGCTGAAGCCTTCGAGTGGTTTTCAAGGGCAGCCTTAGATAGAGAGTGTTGCAGTAGTCAAGATGGGAGGTTTTGCAAAGTTTTCCCCCTTCATGGAGCTGGGGTGGCCTGCATGTGACCGCCAGTTTGACACCCCTGATTTAGAGTTAGCATGTCTAAATGAGCTTGCTATGCCTTGTTCAGTGTAAAAATTGAGTCACTATGACTTTTACATTGGCTCTGGATTCAACTAAGCTAAAGATTGAGAAAGTATGAAGCACAATCAGCATTTCTCAATGTTTGCAAAATGTAAACAGGCCTCTATTGATATCATGATGATATTGTCCAAATGTCATGTTTTTCCCCAATAAATAGATCTAATCAATCAAACAGCTGTGCCTCAAATGGCACTAAATGGTCACATATCAGAGGACAATATGGGGAATCAGTCTAATATCAGTATCTGCATAGGTGAGGAACTCAAATCCCTGCTATCGATTGGGGGACGGTAATGTTAACAAAGGTATCCTGAATTCAGTTGCATCACCCAGCGAGCCTGACCAAGTTGAACATGTGGAAGACATTAGAGAATTCCAAGTGAGAAACACATCTTCTTAATTTATATAGTGATAGAAAGCACATCTGGCACTGTTGTAGGGCAATGGAGAACTAATGTAATTGGCTAAATTCAGGCAATGTGTTTAACTTGATTACTGAGCTAACCTATGTAAACCCTATGGGTTTACATAGACCAATGAATCATAATGCCAAAATCAGAAAGGTTGGATTTTGAGGCTAAAGAAAAAGTAACTAAGTTCCATATGTTATATAAATACAACCATAGAGTAGAATGGGAGGTGTTGGTTATCACAGGGACTATACACAGATCGTTGTAATATTTCTTTGAACAGAGAGGATCAACATGCAGGCAACACAGGAGTTCACTTTATTTAAACGTCAAAAGGTGTTAAGACAGACCAGTATTCCCAGAAAAAACATGCTGCACAACTCAGCACAGCAGCTCAGCAGAGACTTGGTGAAACGTACCATACTTTGCTTGGACATTTTATTTTTATTTTGCTTTAAAAGCTTCTCGTTTGGGGACTTTTACCCCCTTTCTTTTACCGCTAGTATAAACAGTCTGTGTTGGAAACAGTCCAGATGGCAGTAGTTTCCTTGTGATTGTTTCTGCAGTTATGTACAACATCTGGAATTTTTTTATTTCATTTTGTTTACATCAGTTATAAAAGAAATTGCAGGTTTACAAAGAACAGTTTTCAGAAAAGAAAGAGAATATATCAAATAATAAACAAAAAGCAAGAAAGAGAAAGAAGCAAGAGATAAGATAGCATAGAAACTGGGACCATAAATCTTCTGAGAAATTTAAAAAGTGGTATAAAACCCCCTAGAAGGAATACCATGCAGTTAAGAAACACTAACTCTGCCAATACACACCTTTCCTAAACAGGATTTTTTTCACTTTTTTAATTTTTAAAAAAATGCATTTTAATTAGAAAAAAAAGCTAAAATTGTAAGAGTTGAGGCTCCAGTCAGCAGTAGCTAGTAAGCCAAGGAGACCCTAAACTTTGGTGCTATCCCAGCTTCACCTCAAGCCAAGATCTTCATGATTTGGCTGGAGCAGAAGGGTGACATGTCTTTGGCAGGGAGAGGTGCTACGTTTTCTGATGGAGTGATGAATTAGTGCAATTATCATTATTCCAACAGCTTTCACCTAGCTTTCTGTGGGACTGAGCCCCCAACTATTAAGCACCAATGCTCCTAAGTAAGAGCCACTAGGAACCATCCAGCTTTGCCCTTTGAAGTTTCATGATCAAATGGATGAAATTCCCATATCCCCTTGTTTAAATTTATTTGCAATAAATGGAAATGAAGTTAGGATAGCATTCAGTCTGGCCTCTCTTTCCTTCCTTCAACACTGCATTCGAATTAGTACTCAGACATCTAGCTCCACTCTTTGTCCTGGGTATGGATCCCAATGTTTATCAACCAGTGATCTCTCTGGGCTGGTGTTGGGTCTCTTCTCTTCAGGCTAAATAAAGGGTGGTGAAGAGACATAC
The DNA here is from genome assembly GCF_059756535.1 of Pantherophis guttatus. NCBI lineage: Eukaryota > Metazoa > Chordata > Lepidosauria > Squamata > Colubridae > Pantherophis > Pantherophis guttatus. The sequence continues at coordinate 37,715,150 of NC_142065.1, read as the reverse complement.
AAAGCTAAAACCAAACTGCAGAGAAGAAATTAAGCACATATTTGCTGTGTTGCTGAACACAGATACTGTGCTGTACTGCTCTACACAAGTGCTATTCAGTAGCTTAGTTAAATCATTTGCTTGGTTTGAATAAGATGTCAGTTTCAATCTTTCACACAGTTATTAAAAGCTTGAAAAAGATCTCAGGAACACACAACTAGGAAGAATCTCCCTATTATAACCTGGAAAACATGTGGCTGTCATAAAAAAAAAAGTAGAATAGATAATCTAAGGACCCATATAATGGTTCATCTTTTCAGTGAATTCAGCTTGAATCAACTGTGATTATTATCCTGATTTAAATTAAAATTTCTAATAAGTACAGATTATTCTTGCTTACTTTTACTTTTGGGGAAAAAACAGCATTTGGGGGTTATTATCAAAACTTTTTAATGTATGTTGGCCAGGTCATTTATCAATGGAAAAACTCACAGAAGAAAACATAACAGCTGTCTATATTTTATTTAGCTCCACTTCCCTTTGAAGTTTCTCTCATTCTTCTGAATGACTATTCAATGTACCAGTATTGTCCATTATTACTTGATATGATCTGCACTATGATACTATTAATACCATTAAACTTTTATGTAAGTTAAACTATCCTCAGAATCACATCCTTAGCCATAATTTAAAAAGCACAAGTACATAGAAAAGGGTCTTAGCTGACCCCCTGTCTACAGGCTTATAGTAGCTCATAAGCATCATGTTCATTAGTGGAACTGAAGGGTATAAATACTTGGAAGGAACTGACACTGGCCTGAACTGCCCCGTGATTTATTTTTCTTTATTAAATGGAAGATCAAACTCAATAAACTGTTTCAACTATTTATATACGTCCAACGTACAAATCAGTAACTCTCTAAGAGAGGCATTAATTCTATCCTTAGTGTGTTGTTACTTGAATAGTACACTATAACACACTATTCTTATAAACAGAATGGCCCTGTTGAAAGTATTCCACTGAATAATTCATCAAACATAAAACAGAATAATGGAAATTGAAAATTCTTGATTAATAACACTATGGGGCATCTGTATTTGATTGTGGATTATTCCAATTCCAGTTAAGAGATTCCAGTCTTCCTCTGTGCTCTCCCAGAAGAAGATTGGTATTTCCTACTTGAATCAAGGTAATGCATCAGTTTTGATGCAAAGTTCAAATTTTCCCACTTCATCCCATTTAATCTGGGACTTAATCAAAAGTTATTCTTTATCATGGGACCCTATTATAATAGCACTAGAGCAGAGAGATTAGCTGGGAAGAGTCTGATAAGCTTTTCCATCTGGTTTTCATTAACTTTATTCCAGGAGACCCTGCCAACTTAGTGAAAAGAGTGAGCTAATGCAGAGAAAGCAGCACAAGAAATAAGAAAGGCCAAGTTCCTGTGGAAGAAGGCATTTTAAAATTTTGCTCCACAAATTTCTTCCACTGACCACAGCAGCTGCTGGGAGGTGTGCATTGTACAATCAGAAATGAGTCAGCAAATCACAGTTACTCACATATTGTTTTTTTTTTTAAAGCCAAACAAATAAAAAAACCCAGTATGGTGTATCACAGATACAAGAGTCAGCTCCCAAGACTGGTTCCTCAGACTCATTCAGGCCATTCAGTTACAGGTTATTTACAACAGATTCTTATTCTACAAAATGAAACAAGGGGGGAAAAAGGCAGATGGGGAACCTTTATGTCAAACCAAGCACAAGGTTTGATATTTTGTAAATCACTGTGCAAAATAGCCCCAATGCAACAGATGCTTGAGATTGGTAAATGGTGCTCAGCAAGAACATTTTCAAACAGAAGAGAAAAGGGAACATGGGCACGAATTGGGAGAAGGAAAAAGCACCAAATGTGAAACAGAACATATCCTAAAGGGAAAGAAGGCAGAAGACTAGAAAATGTTTCCATCGGACTGATTTAATACATTTTACGTCGATCACTTAAAGCACCTTAAGCATATTTACTTGAAAATGTAAGTCGTGTTTAACTTGCATCTGAGTAAGCATAATAAGGCCAGGATGCAAGGAAGAGCCTCCAAGTGGTTAACTGGAGAAGCAGATTGTTAGAAGTATTTTTGTATTAGTGATTTATGAATTTGGGTTTAGTCCCCTACATAGCCATCTTTACTTTTAAGACAGTGACACTACAAATTTACCAGTACTTTGCAGTACTGCTTCAGTTAAAAGTGGATTTAGTAAAAGAGAACTCAAATTGAAAGGGGCAGTTGTTCCTATTGTAATTCTAGTCTCTGGGAATTGTGATACAAGTCAGTATTTGCATCAGGGGTAGTTGTCCTTTTTTTTAAAAAAGTCAGTGACATTCTTTCAAGTTATTGCTTTTTGGGAAAAGGGATTAAATAGGACTTCAAGCTTTAAAGTAGCTCTAAATATAAGTGACAAGAACCACCACTAGGATTCTAAATGACTCTACTAGTGGGACTTCTGAGATTCTCTGCTACTACTGACATCACCCAAGTGCTAAAGAAGAAAGAGGTCTGAAATAGAAACTTTAACAAATATGAGGTCTAGAAAGATCCACCTGCCTAACACTTCCATTTCCAACTAATCAGATTGGAGAAAAACTGCATAGCCTTTGTAGGAATTTGGAGGTTCTGGAGAATGCTACACTGCTATAGAAGCACTAGAAAACTTGCATTGCCTACTAAATGACTGAACTGATGACACTGTAAGATGTTTTGCTTCTCTTGTACATTAGCTGAGAATTCTGGATGCTTATTTTATATTTTCAACGCCTAAAGCCAATCAAAAACTGAAAAGTCCTAAAGAGGAATAAAAATATTATTATCTCCCTAGTGGAGTGGAGGACCTCTGGTCTTACATTTTACAGGCACTCTCTTGAAAAAGGTGTCCAAGTATGGAGGTTTTGGAAAGTTGTAACTACGTCTCTCCCATTTGCATAAATTTGGCTGGAAAGGAAAATGAAGGAAGACAAAATGTGCAAACACATAATATCTTGACCCTGTCACCAGCAAGTTATATGGATTTTGAGTGAGGAGACTTCTCTGAGATAGAACACTCACATTCACATCAGCTTCACAGAAGGATAGTGCAGTTCTTACATAAGTTTAAAATCATTGGCAAAAAATGTTACATATATAGCACCTATGCTGTTGCAGAAGATTAAATCAGGACATTAAAGATTCAGTTTAGTTAGATTTTCATTTTCTATGCAACAGTTTTCTTTAAACCAGTTTGGGCACCTTTTGTCATAGCCTAAATCTATTATGTCATCCATTGGTTCCAAAGCAAATTAATATCTCCAAAGCATTTGTTACATAAAACAAAATATGTACATATGTATAGTTATACAAAGATAAATGAGCACCTTGGGTTTGCATGAAATAATCAGTCATAAACTCCCACTATGATGTTAGATGGCCCACCCAATAAAAAAACAATGATTACAGAAGTATTTGAATAATAGAATTGCTATGCAGTTGCCTACCAATGGAAAGTAAGGGGGAATACATTACACCACATTTTTCTAACAGCCAAATTGCCTCTTTGATTTTTAGGATTTCTTGATCCAGTTTTTGGATATCAATATTATGAATTATTTAGCCGATATGATGACTGGCAACTACCATCAACTAAAGTTCTACTTCAGGAAATAGTTTACTGTCACTATTGATAGTTGGGTGGTGAGAAATTCTGTAGTTTCATCTGCAATCAGTCAGTTAGGAAGCACTAGCATTTTCACAATCGGATAGCTAGCTTGGAACTGTAATTGGCTAGAGAGCCTTGTTTGTTTAAAAAAAATAAATTGAATATTTGAATCAGCAATTATTTTGAATCAATATCACTGCATCTTGATTTGCATTTTACCAATTAATTAAATGAAGAGCCACATGTACAAAATTTTTTTTCTTGTTTGTCATGTGCCTCATGTCTTTAAATTCATAAGACTTGCAGTACTGGCATGTGAGTATTTAATTGTATTCAGCAAAACTGGAATCTGAAGGAAATGTTGAAAATACAGAAAAATTTATAAATATTATGAATTGTATAATATTTATATTATAAAATATTAATGAAGAGATGTATCTAGCATCCAAAATGGAAATGGTATGGGGAGAGGAGCTGTTTTCCATTCATGTTTGAAAACATTTTCTATAAATTGTTCTTAGCCATCAAATTCATCTCAGGTTGATCATCTGGATAGGCATCCAAGTCAATGGAGAGAAGACCTGCTGGATTTGAATCCTTAAACTAGAACTTTAGTTTCCCTTTCTCCTTTTTCTTTTTGATTACTATTTTAGAGGGCTAACTCTGTTGAAAAACCACCAAAATGGCTCCTAATCCTTTCAAAGCAAGGTCAAACCTTTTATGGGTAGTTATGAAATTTTGATTGCGCCAGCTCTGAGTTGAATAAGATACTTATCTTTTACTGTCTTGTTTTAAAGATCTAAAGTAATAGTCTTTACTTTAGCTCCAAAAGTGTCAACATCTTATTTGCTTGCATTTCTTTATTGCCTTCTTCCCCAGTCAGATATCCTCTACATACACTGGAATACAACTTTCATTATCTCCTGCTGCATTTGATGACCCAAAGTTATGGTCCAAATATCTCAAGGACATCAAGTTAGGTAAGGCTGTCCAGTTTGTAAACATTGCTCTTGGCAGATTTTGGCTAGACAAGTAAATTCAGTGGAATGAAGTAAAACTCCTTTGGGTGGCATTGCTTATTCCAGCAAAAGGAATGAGTGAACAACAGAGGAATTCTCTTTATTAACAGAAACCTTTGCTTTCAGAAGAAGAATTAGTTCTTGGCTAGGTCTTATATTGTCCAATAAGGTAGTTGAGTAAGCATGCAGGGATAGGAGTGTGATTTTGGTCATTAGGTTTAGATGTTTCAGAATGAAAGGCAGCTGTTGGATTAATTAGTCAGTTAATCATCTAAGTACGTAGTTCCAAGCAATATAGTCAATAGGCATTGGATGTTACCCTTCCTTTCTTCCTCCCTTTCTTCCTTCCTTCCTTGGGCTCTTTGTGCTGAACATAAACTACTCCACTATTTGGTCTAGCCTGGATTTAAAAGATTACCCCAGCCTTCTTTTAGTAGTCAGAAAAGAGTAAGATCTGTTAATCCACGGCTAGATTCTCCTCTCTTGAAATGATAATATTAAGGCAGAGTTTAAGGGACATAAGCAACTTCACAGCCAAGTTATTCAAGCTGCATTTTTGCTCAGATAATCACAATTTCAAAGCAGCACAACTTCATATGAAAGCATGAGAGCTTTTCCATATAAAGAAGACTAATTAATCTGAACTATCAGTCCTTCTGACATTATAGTATATCAATCCATAGTGGCTAAACCTTCCCCTTTACCCTTCTTCTACATAGGGATAGGTTCTGGTTCATAATTCATAACTTCCTTGGTTTCTAATCTATTCCATCCCACTTTATTCAGGTAAAGAGAGTGATAGATTCATATTGCGAACAGACTGTCACAAAGAGGACTTCATTTGTCACTGCTGCCATAAAGGTTGGTAGTTCTAGGCAGTTTCATCTTACAAAATACATTCTGCTTGAAGGAAATAGGAGGCATGGAGACCTAAAAATAATCTGAGACAATGTCATATTTATGAGAGGAATTACTATTGTCTACTGAAAATCCTTGAAATTTCTTAGTACAGCCTTCTTCCACTAGTGCCATGCAGATGTGTTGAACTATAAGCAAATTGTAAAGAATCTTGGAGACAAGGGTGGAAAGTCTGCACAATTATCTAATTTTGTTGATCAAGATCACTTTGAAACTGATGTTGTTTACAAGTAAAACCTAGGTTCAATAGATGGGAGGGTTACAAAAAGATTTCATTGATAATAAAATAGAGAAAATGATGAATGAAAAGGCTCTACAAAAACATAGGAAGCCAAGAAAACATTAATTTTGTACTTGTTACACATTATATTGATCATTTCATTTCATACTCTTGGCTCAGGGAAACCAGTGCAAAATTCTATCCTTGCATTATCAAAATTATTATTTGATACTAATTTTACCCAGATGGCCAGTATTCTTGGCAAGCATTCATTAGTTCAAAAATGCAAATCTTTCTATCTTACATGTTTGCTGAATTAAGGAAAAGTTAAAGCAGTTTTAGAAATGGAGGTGGGCTATGCATACCTAGACAGGTCTTCTGTTCCTTGTTATTGGCATGTGACCACACCTGGAGCATGTGTTCTTTACAATGATCACTATTTGTACATATATCCTATAAAGCAGGGGTCTCCAACCTTGGCAACCTTAAGACTTGTGGACTTCAATTCCCAGAGTTCCTCAGCCAGCAAAGCTGGCTCAGGAACTCTAGGAGTTGAAGTCCACAAGTCTTAAAGTTGCCAAGATTGGAGACCCCTGCTATAAAGTTTTTTTTTCTCCAAATTGGGCCCCTAACTATGCCCAAGAAGGGACAAATTGTTCAAAATTAAATGGGGGGAGGGGACTAGAGAACAATCCATATTGTAAAGCAGCCCAGTGAAAACTAGGCATCCTCAATGGCCATAGAAGAATGGGATAAGGTGAGGAAAGAATTGTGTATCTATAAAAAAATTTGGATGGCTATTTGGTACAATAAATAAAAATGAACTCTCCACTGAAACTTTTTAAGTGTATCCTGAATTGTTACATTTCACTTACAAAATAAACCAGCACTGATTTCACAAGGTGCCTTTATGGCAAAAACCATGGACAAAAAAGACACTATATACATTCTATATAGGGACTAGGTAAGTGCAAAATGTAGCATACAATGCTGGAAAATGTTCTTACTCACTTCCTAAAAACACATTTTTAAAAAGAGAAAATACTGAAAATCTGAGCAATATCACCTGAATGCTCAGAACTATATAAGACCAAAGGTATTTGGCACAATGTATCTATCTACAACAGGGGTCTCTAACCTTGGCAACTTTAAGCCTGGAAGACTTCAACTCCCAGAATTCCCCAGCCAGCTGGCTGGGGAATTCTGGGAGTTGAAGTCCTCCAGACTTAAAGTTGCCAAGGTTGGAGACCTCTGATCTACAGGCCTTGTGAATGATTTGCCAATATAAACCCAACAGGTTCCACCATAAGGGAAAGCAAGAGACAGCGATAGGAGCCATGAGAGGATGAAAGATTAACCCAGGGGCATCGGCAGTGGGTGGGAGATGACAAAACAAGCATCACGCCATCATGTCTGTTTTGTAAATATGTTTCAAGGCCTCATGCACAAACAAAAGAGATAGAGCTTGCATCACAATGACACAATGCCCATTTAGTCACTTTGACAAAAGCACTGCTGCAGATGCCTCTGGGTTAGTGTGTTCTATTGTTAAAATTTTAGCCCATGGAAGAAAAAAAAATGTGTAAGATCTGAGGTTACATTTTAAGAAATTTGACACTTTTTAGTTGTCTCCTCTCACAGGCTCTTCTGGAATAAGAACTAAACAGATGTAGTGCTTAGATTAAAAAAACAAGTCTGCTGTGGATTTTTGGGATCCATTTCATCAATGAGACACTCTGCCATGAGATCAAAGTGAGGCTGAATTGCCTCAGGAAATCATTTTGCTCTGATGTCAAAGAGTTCTGCATGCGCAGAAAATCTACCCAGTAAAGTAAAACAGCCATACTGCTGTTCAGAGATGGGGATTTGTGGTATTCATGTGGTTTTGCATTGGAGGCATGCTTTACTCAAGCTTTCAATAAGGTATCTCTTCATATGTCTGCATGGCACTACTGAAAAAGCAGAGATTTGCAATATGGAGAACCTAATCATTACATCTTCCTACCACAGAAGCTAAAATTCAGACTTGTATCTTATTTGATCAAAGCTAAATGTTACAAAGGGTTTATGGCTGTGGAGTGCACTGACTCCTCCTATAGTCTAATTTCTTTCGACTAGAAGTTGGCAAGCATGCCTCAAAGAACATCAGTAGGACATTTATAGAACATTAGAGGCCGAGGGCTGGTCTGACATCTATAATTTCAATTCTGAATGTAAAACACATATCAATAGAAACTACACTGACATTTTCTTGAAACAAATTCTGTAATCAGAAGATTTATATAGCTAGTTAAATAGTTCTTTAAGTATATTAAAACTTAAAATATATCCTGGGGGGGGGGGTCGCTTCATATGAGAATGCTCTTTAGTTGCCCCAAACTTAATGCACGATAGAGATTGATGGTCAAGATTGATTGGAGTTGCAATCAAAGTCATCTAGTTAGGGGAATACTTGTGTATTGATGGCTATTTGTTTGGCAAATCATATAAATGACATCCAAGGCTAAATGTTTAAATGTTTATATTCAGCCTTGGTTAAACTGTTACTTTCCAGATGTATTCCCCCCCTCCCAAGTTTTGTAATCCTCAACCAGCAGGACTGTGCTGGTTGGAGATTAGTGGAGTTGAGTTCCAGCACATCTGAATGGCAACAGACTCAAGACAGCTCCTATAAAAAGGATCTATTACCCTGTGTCCCCAAAATAAAGTGAGAGAAAATGAATGGAAGAAAAGAGATTTGCAAGCACATTGATAAACAGTGCAAAACTGGAAAAAAATGGTGATGTTGCTGTCCATTAAATGATGCACTATAACGATCCATTCTCCCTTTGATCACAGTTTTCTGACCTCTTGTGCTTTTCAGAAAGAAATGATACGAAATGGCACAAGAAGGGGAGTCCACATGCAAATTGTGCATAGGTTGTGCTGCTGATTCAATTCTGTGTGCATCTGATGCAAGCTGCAAGGATCCAGGAAGTGGATTTAAGTTACTGGAAGTCATCCAGTCAGCACCAATTTCAGTTGGAGGGACTGTGGGAATGAAATTCACAGAAAAATAAAACAAGAAAAAGGTGAACTGAAACTGAAAAAAACTATTAACTCAGGAGGCTCCTTCCTGTGGAACCAAAGGCAAATGACAAACAGAACATAATTCCTAGAACCAAAGAGCAAATGGAATGGCCCAGATCAACCAAATAAAATAAAGTGGAGGAGAAAAAAGTGTTTATTGGGAGTTTGAAAGTAAAAAGACCTTCATGCAGATTAAATAAGGAGGGTACAAAGACAAGAGTTAACAGTCTTACTAGGTCTTTGCCTATGTTGGTTGTGGCAGGAAAGTCGAAGGGCAGCAACTGCAGGAAACGGCTCCAAGAGCAGCAATGACGCTTCCACTCTCATGCTTTCTGGGGTTTGCTTTTTTTTATTTTATAAAAAGATCCTCATTTTAGGGTTCTACAAAGTTGGCTATTGCCCTGCCTGTTAGCACTGCCCTGCAGAAATACAGCAGCCAGCTCTGTGTGGCTCTCTCCAGTCTCTTGCCTTACACAAGAACATTTATGTTGGGAACACTGGATGTGAGGGATTTCTTGATGCTCCCCAATCATACTGTAAAACCAGGAGTTTATGACAGAGGCAGAAAGCCCAGGAATAAAACCCACCATTCTCTTACCACCAGAGTTATTGGAGGTGGAGGGAGAGCAGTGTCTTGCAAAGGAGACCCAACTGTCTCCTGTTTCACTGTTCACCTGCACAGATCCCAAAGGAAGTGATGGGCACCTCCCTGCCACTCTGTGGTGTTCATTCCAGACTGCAGGTTCCAGAGAAAAAAGAAAGAAGACCTAGGAGTGGAGACAACCAAGATTGCCTCATTTGTCTCCATTCTATCGCATCCAGTTATTTTTAGAGTGCAGACTGCACATTGGGGTCCAAGGTTTCTCGGTCAGGAGACTCAATGTAGTTGGCTGCTTCCTGAAGCTTCAGCAACATTGCCATCTGTATAGGTAGGATAAAAGACTGATAAGTAATGATTAAATATACCAACTTTCCTTAGCTTGATGCCTTCCCATGTATTGAGTGTTCCTCTTCTTTTCAACAGTGGCTGAGAATTATGGGAGGCACTGTTGCAATACACCTGGAAAGCAGCAGAAGTAAGACTCTTCCCATCCTGCTTACAATCTTTTTGGACTGTTGCCTTCTGGCAGAAGATACAGAACAATTAAAACTCAGACCACACGTTTTCTGAATAGTTTTTATCCTAGAGCTATAATTGCATCCAACAATAAAATAAATAAAATAAACCATCAGTGAGCTGTTGGACAGCAATACTTGGTCTGGCGTGGGGATGTTTCGGTGGTTTGGGGTGGACAATTTGTGGTGGGTGGGGGGGTGTTTGGGGATTGTTATGTGTGTTGGGCTTGGTCTTTGGGTGTTAAGTGAATTTTGTTGTATGGGTATACTGTGTATACACGTACAATGACAAAGTTGTTGTTGTTATTATTATTATTAGGCAGGTTGGTGCAGATATAATTCAATAGATGTACTTCAGGTTGAAAACAATAGGGTACTATTTTATACCAATAGGGTATATAGGGTACCAAGATTCCCACAGAGAGAGGAAGGAATAACTGTAAATCATTTGTGCTTTGGATAAGGGGGGAGCTAAGAGAATGGAAAATATGTACAGTTCTACAAAGAGGAAGTCAATGGCAATTTACACACAGGTTTTTGCATAATGCAAATTTACCTTTCATAATCTGGCAGCCTTATTTACAATTATACTATGTGTCTTATTTTTATTCAGGTAAGAATACATACTATGAGACTTTGAATCTGAAAGGGATGTGGGAAGGGGATAACCCAGGTTTACAACCCCATTAATATTTTTATGGGATTAAGATAAGAGCAAATGTGGTCAGTGAAGACAGGCTAACTAAAACAGAAGAAACAGATTGTCTATTCCAAGTCCAGAATTTGGGACTCCCTCTAGTATCACTCATCCATCGTATTTTTTGTACATGTACTACTCTGTCAGGATCTTACATTTTATATTCTTTTTATAGGAGCCATTACTTCCAGGACCTCTGTCCCACAATCACTTGCTAGCATCAATTTCTGTTTGGCTCAACAGAGGAATATATGTGATAGTATTTGCTTCTGTCCTATATCATCCATAACTCATCAATGATTATGTACATAACTATTCCATGTAGTTTTCTCAGTTGGTATGTGGTGCTCTTTCTTTGACTTATACATCTTTGCCACCTTGTGGCCATATCATGATAATGCCACAGCAGAATCAGTTCCAGGGGTCCCCAAACTTGACAGCTTTAAGACTTGTGGACTTCAACTCCCAGAATTCTGGGAGTTGAAGTCCACAAGTCTTAAAGATGCCAAGTTTGAAGATCTCTGATAGACTTTCTCTTTTGTGAAGGTCATTATGCTTTCTGAAGAGGTCAACAATGCAGTCTTGATTATATGGCAGAGGAGAACAGAGATTTGTCTTCCCCAGGTTAACTTGTGCATTCAGTCCATTAGTGTTATTTCAGCTATAAGACATGAGGGGAGGGAGGAACAGGGATTCTAAAACAGAGAGGGACATAATGGAGAAATATCCACTCTGACAACATTACAATTGCCTCCAGTCATAGAGCAATTAAGCTAACAGATTAGCAAGGGCTGTCAATTTTTGATAAAATGAAAATTGATGAGGAGAAATTAACTTTTCTATTCCTATAAGCTATGGTTTTTGAAAAAAAATTAATAGATCTTTCCATTAGTGACAAGAACTGGGATACTAATTCAGGAACATGATTCTGAGTGAATGAAGGCAAATATACGTGTTTCAAGATAATGTTGCAGGATCCCATCTGGGTCGGTCACTGGGATCAGAGGTTTTGTCTTCTGAGCTTTTGGACCTATGTTGGAGCTGATCTTTATGGGACCTCTCTTTCTCTCTGGTTGTGGTGACCGACCCAGATTGGATGATTCTGAGCTCTCAATTTAATTCTCAGTAGCGACTATTCCCATTTGCAAACTGAAAACATACCAAGGGATCTGATTCCAGAGAATTGGGTGTAGAATCCTTGCCACTCCGTTCCTCTGGAGGAGACACTATGCTGTGGGGCCCCACACTGGGTGGGGGAAGATGGTATAATTTTGATTGGTCTTGCTGGGCTGATGGCCAAGGCAACGTATCTCTCACCCACTCCACAGGGTCCTCCCAAGCAGCTTTCTGTCCGTGCACCTGCAACACAGAAGGGTGAGAAAGAATACTGACACTTGCTAGGGGCAAGTGACATACACATATACCTGCCTTCCAGTTCCTTCACTGGGGAACAGAGTAGATTCAAGGAAATAGAGGACAAGATTGGAAGGAACAGCTTTCCTGCAGGGTTTTATGAATAATTCAGAGTAAAAGGAAATAGCAACCTGTAGCTGAGTAACATATTGTTGTTGCCCGCCAGCGGCCAGCGGATCTGGCAGCAGATTTAGACAGTGAGGAGGTTAGAGAGGAACATGGGCCAGTCCTGGAGTCTGGGGAAGGCTCTGATGAGGGCTCTGCGTCGGAGGCAGAGAGAGGGCCAGGGCCATATGCCAGTTATCAGCTGCCTTTGGAGTCAGATATCAATGAGGCAGATGAACAGCTGGAGCTTGTTCCCAGTGTGCGCATGCACAGAGTTGCCAGACGAAGGGAACAGCTGAAGAACACGGGTTGACTTGGGAGTAAGGCCACAGGTGGACGATGACTGGCTCCTCCCAGAGAGAATAAAAGAGGAGTGAAAGGGGAGTGGAGTTTGCAGGACACAATTAGTTCATTACTACATTCTTAGTGCCCAAGTATTGGCCACTCTTCAAGCCTGATAAAGGTCAGTAATTGTAAACTATCTTAAAAGACTGTGGGAGAGGAAAGACTTTGCTGGAGAGGAATTCACTGTAAATTAAATAAAAGGGGTTTATTGGGATGAGGATTCGGCTTCGTGCTGCTGGGGAAGACTAGGTCAGAACACATACGTCCATATTGATATGCAGGCTTTAGCCACATCACTAGTTCTTCTAGAAGAGATGAGGACCCATGGAAAATTACCTTGATCCCATCCTTTGCTCCTTCCTGAAGATAGGGGATAATTGAATTGTTCCAGAGATCAATGAACCAGGTACGGAAATCTTCAATACCAATTGGGCACGACAGGAAGAAACAAGGACCTGGGAAACAGTAAAGGGAAGAAAGTAAACTACTAGCCAGTGGGGGAATATCAGACCTATTTAACATCTAGTCTCAAGACAATTACTCCATTATCATAGTTGCTATGGCTAAAAGGAATCAATATGGAATATATTTACTCCTTTAAAAAGACATTAATTTCTAGTTCCTATGATCCACAGCAAGAAGCTATTTGGTGTATAGGATTTGCCATTCAGTTTTAGAATGTAATTACAGACATTTTGGCCCCTTGTATGTCTCAGAGAAGCCTATAGTTAAATGGAGAAGCTTACTAAAATTTGATAAATTCCAACCCCACAAAGAAATCTTCAACAATAATACAGAAAATAAAAACAATGAATATGGCTTTCAAAAATGGACTAATGAAGAAAAATAAAGATTATATAAAATAATATTCTAATAAAGAATAAATAAAGCAGAATAACCTAGAAAACTAGATTAGACAACTAGAGGGACTCTAAGCATATGCATATTGCTTTTTCCTCACTATGAATTAACTGCAGGGAACTCAAATGAGAGGCTGAAGCTTCCATGCAGTGTCTTAACCTTTATTTTATTAGTCTGAAATAAGATGCAATATGATGGTGAGATTCATTTCAGCTTACTGGATGACAAGCTTAGGCTTACCAATGAGAAAGTCAGAAGTGCTATGCTTCTCCAAGAAGGTATGGAGGTGATACCAGAGCTTTGGCACCCAGTCCAACACACGTAGCAGCTCATCCCGGTTGGCATTGACATCACTGTCAGACTCAAGCAGCTTCCGACGTAAATAGCGCACCAGGAAGCCATTAGCTGGCTCCACGTTATTGGAGAAAGTCAGCATCCTACAGAGTAATATGATATGTTGGTCATGGAAAAAACAGGAAAGTACTCAACCCAAGCAAATTATCCTCTTCCATTGTATTTTCTAGACTAAAATATTGAGTAAAATAAAGAACTTTGCATCTTCCTCATCCCAGAAAACAATCTGCATATAGCGCATACTTCCCAAATATACAGTAAATCTTTGAACTTGACCATATAGAAGAGACATTCTAAATAGACATTGCTGTAGTAATTACCTGAAACTGAGATGGAGGCCATGGTTTGGAGTCATTTTAACAGGCTGGTTAGTTGTTCCAATTATGTAAGGGCTGATGGGGAAGAGAAAGAAAATTGCATATAGTGTATTTGAATTCTTGATGGGGGAAACATTTTGCTTATTTACAGGACTTATATGGCTGTCTATCTGACATAATGACTCCAAGTGGCTCATAACATATTCAGAGCTTCTTTATTCTGACCTTCCACCACTTTCAATAGCATTGTGGGGGGAGGGGTTGGTTTTGTTTTGGATGGTGTTTTTTTTTTTTTTTTTTTTTTGTGCCTTCCAGTCAGTGTTGACTCCTAGAGAATGAAATGCTGAAGATAAAATAGTGTGGCCACCTTTTTCTGGTAGTTGCACAGTACAGTATTTTATTGCACTGCTCTGGGGCACAATAAAACACACACTCAGTTATTTTGATTACAGTATTAGGTGTTTGAGATGATCTATCAGTCAAACCTCAACTTGCTCTATGATCCTGAAGAGGGAAGTTTCAACCCTTCCTGCCTATGCCAGGTTGATCATCCAAACTAAGGATGAGAAAGTTCTCTGGTTTAATGCCATTCACGCGTTATGCCTGAAATAATGATGCAGTCATGTCATTCACAAAAAGCTATCATTGTTAGGAACAGGATAGGCAGAAAAAAAAATCACAATTTAGCATAATCTGTAAATTCTTGTAATTTACATAATTTATAGGCCAGGCTCTTATATTCTGGTATTTGTAAGCTCAATCTTGGTTGCTCACCATTTGTGATATTTGCAGGTAAGTGCTCCATTGACAAGCTCACTTATGGAACCAGGCTCACTGAGATCATCTAAGAGAATAACTAATGGAACATCGATCCCTGTTTCCCGATCAATCTGATTGGCTAGATTGGAGAGGTAAAGTTGTAAGTCCTGGTGCAAACAATGAAAGTAAGATGTTATTGTATCAATATAGAGAGAATATTCAGAAACATTACAATACAGCAACACAGGGATATCAGGAAAATTCACTGGCTAGTAGGCTTATGGCTGAGAATCACTAGTTAGAACTTAACATAATTATGGATAATTATTCTAATTATATTAATAGAACACTGACAAAGGGCTGGAAGAACAGATTCATGAAAATTAAGACTTCAATACTATACCTACCTACAAAGTTTCATTGAAATTAAATTTAGAATTACAGTGAAAAATGAATGATTTCATAAGGGATAAATTATCCCAACTAAAATAACAGAGGAACCTATGACTAAGATCATGTAAAGTTTTGAGTTAAGATCTGGAGATACTGTCCTTGTGACTACTCAGAAATGAAACAATTAAAAGTTTCCCACCTTGCATGATTGCTGGTGCATGTTGAAAGTATTAACGATGCCTTCAGTAACCTCACGGCCAGAACGTTCTACCAGGTATTCAGCCAGGCGATTGGTCAGATAGGTCTTGCCAGTTCCACTTGGTCCAGAGAGAATAAGGCGCCGGTGCTTGAGTAGAAGGCTTATATAGTGCTGCATCATTGGTTTGGGGATAAGAGTCTCAAAAACCAGGCTGTCCACACATTTTTCTTTCAAACCTATGCCCAAGAATATCACAAGAAACCTTCATAACATCACACAGTAGCCTCAATTTTGCATTACAATGGTCTTTCATGTGCCAGATCAAAGCACTTAATAAACACATCTTTGCATCAAATTGACAAGTCTGTCTGAAAAGGACTTATGAGGAAGGCATTCAGATAACCTACCATTAATTATTTAGACTCCCAATTTGAGAAATACCAGATTAAATAATAATCTGAAGGGATCTTGAAACTAAGATTTATTTTCATCTAATACCAAAACCAGAGAGAATGCTATACTAACATAAATAAGTACAATTCTTTGCATATAATTACTACAGCATAGTCAGTGGTGGGTCGCCCCTGGTTCGGACTGGTTCGCAGGAACCGGTAGTAAAACCGGCAGGAGGCTCCACCCAGTGACCCGGACGTCATCATAGGAGATCTGTGCATGCACAGAAGAGAGCGCAGGATGCTGCGAACTGGTAGTAAAGGTAAGTAGAACCCACCCCTGAGCATAGTGCTACAGTGTTACACTCATCTTCATCACCTATCATCACCTAATTCTGGACTTAAAAGTGCTTTCCAGAGCCTCTCTTAATCTTGTTGTTTTTTCCTCTCTGTCAGTCATTTGGTAATAAACAGTTAAGAACCAATGGGAAAAAAGCAGGACCTTTCAAAGTCACAGCAATGCTGGTCACACCCCGGCGGGAAGGAGGTAGTTCTGGTGGCTCCGTGTCCAAGATTCTTTTAACATGGTTGATGCTGTAGCCGTAGACAGACTCAATGCTGAGTCCCAGAGTCAGAGCAGGATCCATCTTGGTGACATAATCCTAAATAAAGGACAGAAAGTTTTCCAATTAGTGAGGCTCTCAAAAAACTTAATGCTACACTTATTCTAAGAACACAGTAAGGAAAGGGAAGATATGCATGGTCTTTAGAAATAAGTTTGGGTATAAAGATAAATAATAACAGCCACTACAAATATGACTTAAAACAACAACAAAACTCCCATATAGCATCATGTACTCTGTTCGATCCACTGTACTCTCTTCCTGTCAGGCACTCAACGTCCTGTGGCCACTGAGCATGCTCAGCCTACACTGATTTATTTTAAGAATACATGTTGTTGTTTTCCTCTCCTCTCCCCTTTTCTTTTTTTGCATTTTCTACAACTAATATTTTCCTTTTGTAGTTGACTTTAAATCCACATTAAATGTAAGTATTTATCTAAATTTGTCATATAGATGAATATTCCATCAATATGTGCAATAACTTCAATTGCAATGGTAAAGATTGATAGCAGAGATGAACTGCCCTCCTTAGACTGATGTGATTAAAGGTGGTGCATAGCTAAAAGAAAAATTCACAGTTTTCATGTATTCACTGTATTATTCATATCATGTACGGAAAGATCAAAAGTTAATTAACTTTCTTATGCAAAAGATTAAACTGCAGCAGACAGCCCCTGGTTTGGCCATATAATGGTCAAAGAAGAAACTCTCTCTCTCTCTCTCTCTCTCTCTCTCTCTCTCTCTCTCTCTCTCTCTCTCTCTCTCTCTCTCTCTCTCTCTCTCTCTCTCTCTGTGTGTGTGTGTGTGTGTGTGTGTGTGTGTAGAGAGAGAGAGGGTCTGTGTGTCATGGTGCTTATCTTTATTAGGTCCATCTTATCTTTTTCTCTCTGCCATTTCTCTCTGCCTCATTCCTCTGCTATTCTGAAATTCTTTTTAACTTAGTAGTATGTAAGATACTAGATAGATATCTGAAATAAAGTTTTTGAAGATGAAAGTGTACCAAAAAAGTTGTCATTAATTAGCAACTTACCTTGAAAACCTGACAGACAGCTTCATCCAGCATTTTCCAGTCCAATTTCCCATTCACTTTGCTACTGCCCAAATAAAACTCCTGCTGCTTCAAGTCCTGGAAGCCAAACCAGATGTACAATGTGGCTGGGGATGTTTACAATGACAACTGGATCATCTCATTAAAGTTATATCCCCTCCCCCAAATATGTTGCACATGAGACATATTGTCCCAAACAGTGACCTCTCCCTTCTTGTAATGGTACTCACTCCTTTGATGATGTGCTGAGGTGGCATGCGCACTACTATTCGTAGTACCATTTCATCCTTCTGGGTACCAGCACTGATGCCATCCATTGGTGACAATTCTAGAAAAGCAAAATTCAAGAACATTATATTTGATCCCCTCATTTTAATCACTCAGAAATCCTGCCTGTCACAGACTGAAATTGAGTTAGTTGCACCGTATTTGCCCACTAAAAAATTCTATTTATTCTTCCCCCTCCGAGTTCAGAAGTAGAAGAATTTTTTTCTTTAAAATTATTTTTTTAAATTATTTCCAAAACCTGATGGGACAACTAAGAACTCTGCTCAATCCTGGCATTTCTACTTTCTTTTTTCTTTTTTAAATAACTCATTCATTCCAAAAGCTAGAAATGTAACAGATGTTGTTTTCTGGTCAAACTTTCATAAATACTGGCTTTTGCATGCCGATAATAATTTCTGATTAATAATTCTATGAATACTATCAGTTTAACCTGTGATTTTTATTTCCCTGGTGTATGTTTTGAAACTGTTTTAATATCTTCTTTAATAAATAAATCACTATTTTTAGAACTTTGTCTATGGCTTTTTTTTTTTGAAATATCAGGTTTTCCTTCAGAACCTCTGATTCAATTTTAAGACAGTGTATGAGATGGTTAGATTAGACAGACACATGCATGCAAGTGTATACACTGTAAAATTAGTCTTTGGGTCTAATCTTATGCTTTTTCTCCTGGGGCTTCTGTTCAAATATTGAATGTTTCTTCCCCCCCCTCTCCCCCCCCCACATTTAGATTCATGGATTCTAACACAGAATCTCCTTTTTTTTAGATCTAAGCGCATCTCCTTTTCTTTACCCTGGTTCCACTTTCTCCTTCCCTTGTAGATTCTCCATTTGAGAGAAAGTTCTGTTAATAAAACAAGTGATATTATCAGCAGTCTGTGTATATTACCAACAGAAATTTGCAAAGCAATTTCTGCGCAAGCCATTCCTTATACAGAACAGCTGGTTTCCAATTGTTATGGGTTCAAAAGAAAAGTTCCATTTTGTGCACGCCCCTAATTACAACATGTCCCATTCTCCCTGATATAAACAGGATTTCACATAGCATATATCATTACCCTCTCTTTCCCCTATGAACCAATTTTGATTCTATCTTTTAAGCACAGTTCATTAAACAACAACGTGAGATTATGATTGAGACGCAAAAAGTAAGTTGCTATCTATAGTTTGGTGATCCTATTTTTCCCTTTTCTTTGCTTACCTGTATCAGTTAAACTGGGACTGAAAGAATGACTCAGCTGTAATCCTAGGGAACGCCTTGGGGAAGATGCAGCAGATGAGCTCAAAACATGGCTTGGGATAGATGATGGCCCAGGTGCTACCTTTAGCCGGTCATTTTCAGCTTTCAATAGATCTACTTCCAGCTAAAGGAAAGGAACAAAGAGCAAAGGCTGGGATGATATACCTAATAAGAACAACAACACTCATTCATACCATTCATTATTTAGAGGGCTTACACACGCCACTCCCATCCAAACTGATCTGAGCAGCTTACATATCCAATTTATGTAAATGTGGTTAAAAATTACAGAATTAAAACCAAGACAACAAAAACACAGCACCATAATAAATAAAACTCTACATTCATTACACTTTGATTACAGAAACAGTAACGGCAATAGTTTATTGATTGATTAGTCTTATGATCATATCTTAATTACAGGAAGAAGCAACTTGTAACAGTCCTATTGAAAAAACCAGCTTTGGCAGCCTTTCTGAAACCCAGGAGGATAAGGACTATCCTGATCTCAGGGGGATCAGTGTTCAAAAGAAAGGGACAACTGAAAGGGCCCACTGCCAAACCCAACCTCGGAAGATGGCAATTGAACCGAACTAAAGTGCTTTGTTGGATCTTATAAGACAAGCAAAACCAATTTGGGGAAGGCAGTCCTGAAGACATCCAGGTCTTATGTCTGTGATGGCGAACCTATGGCACATGTGCGGGCACGTGTGCCGTCGCCCCAGCTCAGCCAGCTGGTCATCAGTTTCCGAGGCACACATGCGCACTGGCCAGCTGGTCGGGTTTCCGGTGCTCTGGCGCATGTGCCTTCCGGCACTCTGTGCCAAAAAGATTCGCCATCACTGTTCTTTGTCATGCACATTGAATTGCACCTGGCAACCAACATTATAGATCCCAGAGATAGACTCAGTAGTAAATTCTAAGCTTGAACCATTGGAAAAAGAGGTCTTTAAAACCAAATGTAGTTTTTGTATTTCTTTTCCACCAGACAGCAGGTGCTTGATAGGACTTTCTTTTGTTCATTAGCATTGACGTCAAACATGCAGTAGTGAAAGTTAAGCAATAAACAGGACAGCAGAACTTTCCTGTTTCCTAAGCAAAAGAAAAATTGATTTGAGCTCCAAAACTACATTAGTTCTTACTTGTGCTCTGTCTCTCTCTCACTGTCTTTCTCTAACAACATTTAGTTTTATTTTTACTTGTGCTGAAACAACGTACTGTATGTGTTTAGAATATTATTAGGAGAAGAAATGGTTCAACTAACATGTTTTGTTAGCCATAAAGTGTGCAACTGACCTTATTTAATTTTTTAATCTCAAGAAATATGTGGGGCAGTGAGTCACACTGTGACCATGATGAGTTTAAAAATAGAAAAGAGCTTCCACTGGCCCTAAAGAGGCTCTTGACCTTTTTAAAAATCCTTACATTGAGGAAAGGCATTTGGAAATTAATCAAAATATTTAAGGATCAATAACCCATGCACAACTGTTCAAACAGTGTACTTCCTCTGATAAAAATAAAATCAGCAGTATCAGCTGCATATAATGAGGGGCATGTATCATACAATTGTTTTATTATTTAATGAAAACACATAACAGGCATTCAGAAACTGGTCCCCATAGCAATGTACAAACTGCAAACTGAGCCATAATACCAGCTCTGCAGAGCATCAGACCTACTGTTCTGACCTGGTTTGCAAACACGACAAACCCTCTGTAGTTAAATAAATGTTCCCTTTATTAGGAGCACCAGCAGCCCCAGCAAGAAGTGTCTCTCTCTCACACACACAGGAAGCTAACAAGTCTGTCTGGCAGGGAGATGAATAGTTGTCTGCCACACCTATACATCTCCGCCCCCTGACTTTTATCCCCACTTTACTAGCAGTGGTGGCTCTTCCATCCCAAAGATTCCACTGCTCTCCTCTCCTCTGCCTTCTGCGCATCTGTGTGTCAGGCACTGGACCCAGCTGTTCCTCCTCTTCCTCATCAGCCACCTCCAGACCTGGGGGCTGTTGACTCTCCATCTGAGGGCTGATGGACGGCTCAGGCTCCGCCTCTGTCTCTATCTCTGACAGCTCCGTTCTCTCTTCCCCCTCGAAGCTCTCAGGTTGCCTTGATAGTGGCCCTGACTCCCACACTGCCTCCTCATCTGATTCGGCTGCTGGAGGGGCCGGTGGCCAACAGACCACAACACCTACCTGCATATTATGCATAGTTTCACGCAGCTGATCCAGCTGATGGGCAGAGTTTAGGGCTTCCAAACGAATATCAGTCAGTTTCATTTCTTTTTCCCATAGCTCTGAGCGTAATTCTGAAACCTCCTTTTTCTCGGGTTCTTCTTCATTGGTCTGGAAGAGTCTGCGTAGGGAATGAAAAGCCATTAAAACAGAGGATAAAAGACAAGTATGTGCACAGAATTAATGTTATGTCAAACTTAATCTAATCTGCCCATTCTAATCTTCCCAAATACCAAACTGCCCCACACAAGCCTTCCTCTTCTGCCTCCAGTACAGTTGGAGGCTGGACTTACTCAGTGGTATCCATGCCTACAGAAGAGGAGTTGGAAGATTTGATGGAAGGAGAAGCCGTTTCCATGGATCCGTGCTGCAGTTTTGGTGATGATGGTGCTGAAGAATCAGGGGTGGCGATTTCCTCTATATCAGAATAGGAGGAGGCAGATTTTGGACCCTTTTTGATGCTGAAAGCTTTGTTGAAAGAACTCCTTAACTGAAGAGGAAAATACAGATATAGAAAAGGTTAGGAAAGCCCACACAGAATCTTCATTAAAACAAGGAAATTCCTCTCTAATCATTTTGAATACTTTTCAAGACACTTGCTATATATAATCGCATATATCATATTCCAGCCATATGTTTCTAACATTAACATTAAGTAAGCCAACAGCTGCTTTAAGAGAATTTAGACTCATTCAAATACAGATTACATTTAATTAATTACTATTTAAGGTACAGATTAATATGCATTCAGCCCATAAGCATGCACTGAGTAGGAAAAAAAGCATTTTTCCAAACATCTTTAAAGAATAGGAACGCAAGCATATAAAAGGTGATTGAAAGCGTAAGAAGTATCTATGATTTGTGTTCAGTGCACCTTAATTAGGCTCCCCAAGCTATCAGCCAGCACACCTAAGAGGATTCAGCAGCAATACTGGTTGCTTTCAAGCAAGCCAAAGTAAATAAGTTGGGCCAGGGAATGGGGCCGTGAAAGCCCTTTTGACAAAAGTAGGCTTGCTCCCTTTCACCTCATGGCATGTGAAATGCCTCAAGCTGAGTCAGCTGCTGGCAAGGAAGTGAAATTATTCTAAATGTCACTATTATTATCTCACCATGAAAAGAACCAGGCTGCTTGCATGATTGGAAACCATAAATCTGAGTCCTTGAGGGAAGCTAAATATATAAACCCTGTTTGTTTGAAAGAAAGTTTGCTTGAAAGAAACCCAGCCCAGCATGTCCTGAGATTCCAAAGCAATAATGTATCTGTTGCAGGTTAGGGAAAATGCAGATATGTGGTGGGTCCTTCTCTCCCCACCCCCAAGCAGCTAGTATAGGAACATAAATAAATGACCTTATTCTGCACACTAATAAAGTAAACTATATTCAGACAAGTCCAAGACTGAAACTTGGACATGTCTGAATATGCACTAGAGTCAATAATCAGCAACAACAATGGCACAGATCAACTGAGATCTTACATATAATTGCTGCCATTGTCGTGTATGTCTAATGTATCAGAAGAGATTCGTTCAAAGTGTTCTGGAATTTTAGCAACAAGAATTGTTGTTTCTCATGGGAAGCAAGCGAGGGTAAGGTTTTATCTGTGCACAAAAATCTGAAGAGAATGACATTTGGACAACAGGTTTATAATCTAATTATAATGCACTACCACTATCTCTTTATGGAAACTTAGGAATAGAAAATACTCATCTCAGAGGAGCTGATGCTTTCCCTGTAGCTATTTAGGGAGGGAACTTATTTGGGTTACAAGTTTATTATAAACATGCCATAATTGATTCCTTGGATCACATGGTTGCTTTTTTTCAAAGCAGAGGAAAAAGATATTGAGGAAAGTCTGAGCATTCAAAAGGTTCTAGTGGTAGTCACCACATTTCAGTGGATCTAGTCACTGCTTGGGAACTTTTTGTATGTCTATAGGTCTATCATAGACAAAAAATGAGGTATAAATATAAATTTAAAATCTTTATCCGAGGAATAATAATAATTAATTAATAAATCAGGAAAGGGAAAGGGAGACAGATTAGAATTCATGCATTTCTTCTTGTCACTATGACAGGCAAAGAAGTCGTGTACTGATAACATGCACTCTATTTGTTACACATTCAGACATTAGTTCTATCATTAAGTTACATTGTTAAGAGCACCATTTTATTTATGTCTTAGTCGGAGAAGGATTAGGAAGAAACAGGAAGGAATAATAAGATGATTTTGCAGTATTGCTGATCATGTCAAGGATAACCTGCAGTATTTGTAAAATGCCACAACACCAAAGTCACATTTTCTAAACTTACTGGGTGTGAATAGACCCTTGTGATGCTTATAAATTCATCCAGTTATAAAGCACTATCCTCCTGGACATTATACATTTGGAATTTAAATATGCTCCAACAGTCAATTCTCCATGCCTGTCTTTCTTGAAATCTGATACTGATTTATCACATTTACAAATAAGGCTTCCTTTGCCCTTAGACAGTATAAGCCCTTATATTTTAACAGAAGTTTTAACAAAAGTTTTAACAGAAGTTTTAAAAGAAGTTTTAACAGACGTTTTAATGGAGTTTTAACGGAAAGATATTCATCAGAAACGGGAACTAAAAGATGAGTATATTCTTGTACTCCAAAGCCTTGCTATTAAAAGACCAAAAAAGCAGACTTTTCTTTCCAAAGCATATTGTAAAAAAGATTTTTAAAATAAGAAAATAGTTGTATGCTTTGCTCGTGAAAGAACTAAGTAATGCATGACTTTAATCATGCTCAGGCAGAGCATGCAACATGCACACTCACACTCACACAGACACAAAACAAGCATCAATTCACATGTGTATTGAGACAGTAGCAGGAGGAACAGCCACTGTAATGGGTGAAGATAGCACTGTAATGGAAAATAGGGTTTATTCTAATTATCATACTTCTAATCTGCCCATTAACATAATTCTTGGGGCAGATCCCAGAAATGCTATTTTTCTCCCTCCCAGCAAAAGGGGAAGAAAACTAACTCAGCGAATTGTTCTTGGGTTTAGTTTCAAATGGCAGTTACTAGTATCTAGGACTCGGAATGGGACAGCCACAGCCAAATGGCCACAGTTAACTTGCCAGCTTGCCACAGGACAACTCAACATGGAACAATTCAACAATTCAATTTAATTATTTAAAATAATTTAAAAATATTTTAATTTTTGTCATTCACATTTCATTCTGTCCCTCCTTTGGCATCCTTTCTTTAATGATTACATTCCATCATTTCTTCGATATTAGTGTAACTCTTGTTCTGCAGCAAATTGTCCTGTGACAAATTGGCCATGGCAACCTATCCCACAGCGAGTTGGCTATGGCAAGTTGGCCATGGGGAGTTGTTTTAGACCCTCTAGGATTTGCATTTTGTTTGTTTCAGCCTGCTGCAAGCTGTGAATGCTTGGAATCCTGTCTGGATATTCCACAAACAATACCTGACCTCACTAGTAAGAGCAATGGGTCTGTTTCCAAAATGGAAGGCCACTTAGGGAGGGAGGTCTTGCCTGGCAGAAACATTCCTGATAAAATATGCCCACACAGAAATAGAAGAACTGTCATAAGTTTTTGAATCTTGTTTTTGGGTCATTGAAACTAAATAAGCCTAAATATCAAGAGACCCAAACAAACTAATACTGAATATGAGAATCATCATCAAACTATTGGGTTACTTTGTTACTACTTATTTAAACAGCTTTACTTATATCCTTCAACAAATTTTTTTTTAATAATTTATCAAAAAATTCACATGGTGATATTACATGCAATCATTTCTAAATTGGGAACTTTTCCTTAACATAAGAGGAATTGTTTAACTTGTACTGTCTCTCTCTCTCTCTCTTCAACTACCTGTAGAACTATTTCAAATGATGAAAAAGGAAGATACTTAAATGTATTCTTTTAAATATTACTTCCTTCTCTTATGACAATTATATTATGCTTCTATAAACCGTTAAGACTGGAACACAATCTTTAAAAACAAACTACAAATGGAAAGTGATTAACAAATACTAGTTTGTGAAAAGCACAATGCTTTTCAGAGTGAATTAGGGCAGATTCAAAATAATATTATCAACAGATATGAAACTTTCCCCCAATCCCAGTGCAGTGCCTCTTACAGTATGACTTGGCAGTGCAAGTATATGAGCAAATGGGACGGTTAGTTTCACAAGTGTTGAGCTGTCCCATATACAATGGAGTGACCAGTCAGGAGTAAAACATAAGGAAAGGACTGGGAAGAAGGTGGAAGGGAAGTTCCAAGCTTACCTCATATACCTGAAAATAAAAAAGTGTTGTAGATCAGCATTGAAGGAAGAAAAGGGAAAAAACAGTAGAGCAAGACTTAATCATGCACTCAGCTCAGAGCTCCCTGCCCAGAAGAAGCAGGGATGTTCAGCATACAGAGGCAGAACAGACTCCTATCCAGTCTTCCTAAAGGGAAGACACACATACTGGGCAGAGAGCTGGGGGTATAGCTCTCCTTGGAACAGTGGGGAAATACCAGAGCTGTAAGGGTAACATACAGGAAAAATAAGGACTCACATTAGAAGCACAAATAGTGACTTGTCATGCAAAAAAAAAATTGTGAAGAATTAAGAATAATCGCACATTATTCTCTGTATTAAAATGTTTAACTTCAATTATTTTTCTTTCTTTTTTTTCTGTTTAAAGAGGAGCCTAATAACTGAGACTTTTCTGTTCTACATTCTGGCTCAAAACAAACTGTTGGAATGAGAACAGAAAAACATCAAATACTTAAAATTTAGAGATGGGATTGAGTAGGCAGAAAAAAGGCATATTGTGTACCTTTTAAGTGCATGTGTTTGTTTTTAATAAAAATCCATAATGAAATGGACATCCCTTGATCTGATAGGCCATCATAATTAAATATGATTGGTGTATATTTCATAGGCCATAGCTTAGCAGTGGATGAATTCCACCTGTAGCAAGCAATTTTATATTTGAATTCAAGAGCAAAATAATGCAAACTAAAATTCTGTCAAAAATATTTTCTCCAAGCAGGTATAGCTACTGTTATAGATAAGAATCCTGGAATAGCCATGGTTGTCATTCTATTACCTATTCTAACAAAATACTGCAGGATTTCATATTCATAAACTGTAGAAGTAAACTTAATTTCCTTGGCTTCACTTCTCTCTTTACCTACCCAGCTTTTCTTCTTTTTCTTCTTGGCATCTGCATCTTTGCCACTACCAATGCTAGAATGGCTGGTGATGCTATTCAGGCTGGATATACTATCTGATGAGTTTTGCCTCTTGATTCGTAATTCTGGACAACAAGGAAAAGAAAAGACCATTCAGAATGTGCTTACAGACGTGTGTACTTGTGCAATGTTGCATTCCCTTCGGTTTTCAGGCTGAACTTCAAACTATGTTAAGTGTAAAAACACAGACATATATTAAACAGAAAAACAAGGAAGCATATTTTTAAAAATCCCATCTCTCTTCTGTAGTTTCTTTCCATTTATTTAATATTATCTCAGAAAGGTTAGGATTCTGCATGAAAAGCAATCAGCTTATTTATCTAAAAGATACCAACTCAAGATTCGGAATAGGGAAGTGGAGAATACTAGGGAAAGAGATGTAATAAGTGCAATATGCATTCAAAACCAGGAATTGATTGCCTATATTTAGAGAAAGATGCATATTGCTTTCACCGCTACCTAGTAGATTCGGGCATTGATTGATGTTGACACACACAAATATACACCAAATCTATCATGGAGAAGATGCAGATAAAATATCCTCAAGGTTCATGAGCATCAACTGCTGTCCTCACCTTTGGGTGTAATATCAGTTCCATTCAAGGCCCCTTGGATAACAGCCTGGGCTTCTGAATTCTTCTTCTTCAAGAAATCAATAGTTTCCCGCAAATCCAACAACTCAGTGTCCTGAAAGACATTGCATAATGTATTAATGCCTTGGGTTTTATTCTTTCACTAAGAATTCTTCTGAGTAATATTAGGGAAAAGCCATTTTTCTTATATTCCAAACAGTACAAAGAAGCTGCATCTATCCAGGATTTTAATTTCTCAAAACAATACCAGCCTAATGTTTCTTTCAGGGAAGAATGGTTTAACTTTCTATGTATAGTGTCCTAGTTTTACTTTCAGTAAAACAGTTAATTAAGCATGAGAAAAGGATTACTATACCTATTGTACTGATTTTTGTGTCTTTTAAAGAGACATAAATAACAATAATATGACTGGGGCAAAAACCCATCAAAAACATAAACGTTTACATCCCATAGACTGCCTAAACCTATTCTAAGAAACAGAGAAACTGAAAAGTGTCTAGTATTAAATAAGCAAGGCTGATTCATTTTCTTGTTTTATGTTAATTGCTCTGGAAGTGTTTTAAGTCTGCACATTGATCCCCTGAATTGTAAATTGTGTCATCAAGTGGCAGTATCTGGATGACTTTTGTTAATCTTGAAAAAGCTATGTAGAGAAACACCTGATAGGAGAAATACCAGAGCTACAGATTAGACTGGAAATTGGGGGGGGGACCCAGAAGACAATGGCAAACCACTTCCATATTGTGGCTCAAAATACAACATAGATTATCCATACAATTGCTAAGAGTCACATTTGACTCAAGGTAAACTTTACCCTTTTATATAAATAATTCACCCCATTGAAGAAGTATAAACTAATATTTTAACAAATACCCAATACTGGAGAACAAATTATTATATAAACAAAACTGAAAGTTTTATGATCCAAGTCTCTAGACACAGAAGCAGAGGTGGTTTTCTTTCCCATACTGGAAGTTTTTGCTTTCAGCTAAGCTTGGGTCATATTGCCTAATATCAATTGTCTAAGAGAACTAAATAATAATTATATTTTTCTTCTTCTTTCAACATCTACAGCCCTGAGACATTAAAAAACAACCACTATTCTTGAACAGGAAAGCTAAAGTGAATTTTTGCTGCTCCTCTTCTCTGATCTAATGACTCACCTTTTCTTCTGCAGTCTCTGCCAACTGCCGCAGACGGGATGTCATGTTTACCAGACTTTGTTCAAATGCTGCTACTAAGTTAGCCTAGTAAGAAAAAGAAGAGCTAATTTTAGTCATAGCCCAATCAAAGTACATAAGATAACATCAAAGTCATGGTCTGACAAACTTTTTACCAGCAGGAGAATGAAAATTAGTCCCAAACTTCTGAACCTGTAACTAAGAGGAGTGAAAATGAGCGTCGATCAAAAGCTCTGCTAAACAGTAGGATTTTGTCTGACTTGCTCTATTATTATTCACCTCCCATAGCTAGTTCTGAACTGCAGATAGTATGACAGGTAATGAATGTTGGCTTGCTTCAAAGATGCTTCAGGTACTGGCTTCCAGGTGTGGATCTAGACAGGTTAGATGTCTAAACAAGCATCTGTTTGAGTAGGGTCATGAATGAATGAATAAATAAATAAGATTGTGATTTAAAAATGTTTTAAACAAATAAAGAGGACAGCAATTTTAGAAAACTAGAAGACTATTCTTTTCTTTGATAGAAGTGCCTTTGAAAATAGTAAAATTATCTAGACAATCAGACTGGACCTTCTTGGGAA
Source organism: Pantherophis guttatus (assembly GCF_059756535.1). Taxonomy (NCBI): domain Eukaryota; kingdom Metazoa; phylum Chordata; class Lepidosauria; order Squamata; family Colubridae; genus Pantherophis; species Pantherophis guttatus. The sequence goes on along the minus strand of NC_142065.1, from coordinate 37,686,269 downwards.
TGTTGATTATTTAGTACTAAGGAAAGTAGGTACTTGATAGATTTTATGAAATAAGATAAGGTTAATATGAGCCTTAGAGTATGGCTGTAGTTACAAAGAGCTAATTGGGACTAAAGTGTTAAAGACAGAAAAACAGGAAGACTACCCTAGTAATTGACATACTTTTTACTTTTTGGCCATAAATATTACAATGACAACCACAGGAAAAGAAGCAAAAAGAAAGGAACAAAAAGGAGGGATTCATTACAGATAAGGCCAGATTTATGGCAGAAAATTTGGCAAGAGAATGATTGAAACAGTTGCCAATAGTTTGGATGCTTTTAAAAAGGAAATGGAAGAAAGATTTGTAGAGATAAAAAGGAATATGGAAAATGACATTCAGAACATTGAGGACTGTAGAACAATTGATTGGAGATGTAAAACAAATTAGTGATAAAATGGAAATTGTGGAAAGTACAATTTTGTACTTTTGACAGAAGTTATAGGAGTAGGAGAAAGATTTGACTATAACATGGGATTACTTGAACTGAGAGAAAAACAATTTTGTTTAAAATTTAGAGCAACTCCAGAAGACCATAGGGAAGATATCAAATAATATTTCCAGGATCAGCTTCCAAAAGGTGATAGAATGAATATAATCCAATATTCCAAAAGTTTCAAAGATGCTGTACTAGTGGAAGAATAGAAGGCCAAGAGAGGGTGCTGTTGCTATGTGACAAACACAAAAACTTAACATCCTCTCTAATGTTCAGTGACAACTTATTGCGGTTGTGCAGCAATACAATCCCGTTAAAACTCTGGAGTACATGACTCGTTTGTTTAGAACAGTTAAGCTTTGCTGGGATGCCCAGTAACTCTGGTGAAAATTGAACTTGCATTGTATTTCTTTTACCTTGCCTAAATTACTTGTGAATACAATAGGAAGGTAGGTAGATACCCTGTTTTCCCAAAAATAAGATCTATCCTGAAAATAAGCCCTAGCATGTTTTTATATATGTGCCTAATACAACCCATACACCCAACATAAGCCCTACTTAAGAGCCTGCACAGCTGGCTGTCCGCCCATTCTGTCTGGTTGCTTGCGGTGCCACCGCCACGGGGTGGTGGAGGTGCCCTATGTACCCTGCACTGGCAGGGCCCCAGCATCCAAGCCATCCATGCCCCAACACCTGTCTTGTGGTAGCAGCACCAACAGCCATGTGCAGCAGGAGCCCATGTGGTCACCGGCCCCTTCTGCTTGCTTGTGGTTGCAGTGGAGCAGGAGGCTGAGTGGTGTGTTGGTACCACACCCATGAGGCAAAGCAGCTGTTGGAGTGTGGATGGGCTGGCTGCGGGGGCCCTGAGGTAAGCTGGTGAGGGGCACATGGGGCAGGTCCCAATCTTGCCTTGTGGCTGTGGCACCGGTGCGTTGCTCAGCCTCCTGCTCTGTTGCGGCTGCGAGCAAGCAGAAGAAATGGGCCGGGTGCAATGTGGAGTTCTGCTGGATAGGATTGCCAGAGCTGCCGCTGTGAGGCAAGGCAGGTATCGGGGCGTGAGTGGCCTGGCTGTGGGGACCCTGAGGTAAACTTTTATGGGGTGCATGGGGCAGCTCCACCCTCCCCTGCCTTGTGACGGCAGCACTAGTGTGCCACACAGCCTCCTACTCTGCCATGAGCAAGCAGAATTAGCAGGGGTGGTATTCACTTACCTTCACTACCAGTTTGCAAATGTGAGCATGTGCCTCCTCCACGCATGCGCAGAGCCTTCTGCGCATGCACAGAGGGTAAAAAACAGGATGTGACGACGTCTGGGTGGGTGGGCGGAGCCTCCCACCGCCAGCACTACCAGATCGCGTGATCTTGATAGAGCCGGCTGAATTTCACCACTGAGAAGTAGTGAGCTTCCCATACATGGGGGGAAAAAGACAGCCCCAAAAATAAGCCCTAGTGCTTATTTTGGAGCCTGAAAGAAAATAAGACCTGGTCTTATTTTCAGGGAAACATGGGTAGGTAAGTAGATATATAATTGGTTAGTCCTGAAATTTAAAAAATTTAAAATATTTAGACTCCATAGAATGAGGACACATTATGCTACTGCACCAATTTGGCTACTCACATTGGCTGAGAGCTGGGTTGTCAGCGTAGCTACTTTCTCTTGCGATGACTCCAATTCACGGCGTAGTTTGCGGATTTGCTGAAAAAGAAAGAGAGAAAAGGCGGGAAAGTCAGGAAGCAGGAGGATTGCTGGCTCTCCACCAAAGGTCAAGAGCAGAATAGCAGCGGAAAGTAAAGTGAGGGTGTTACTGTACCTCTGACTGCATCCTCTCCTCAGCCTGGCAGCACATAATGGGGGTAGAGGAGAGACAGAGAGGCAGGCAATTAGGGTGAAAGTAATAGAGGCATTCCGAGGCAACACAAGTGATCAGGCAACACAAGTGACCAGCCATGCAAAGAACCCAGCATATGCACAGGCATTTTTTTATTTGGCTGTTATTTCATTCCTCTGCCTCCTCTTCTCATTAGACCTTATAATTTATGGCAATACTGCAAAGTATAGTGCTAGACCACGCTACTGTTCCCAATGGTGACAAATGCCAAGCCCTCAGTCAACTTTACCCACACTTTCTCTTGGAAAGACTGAGGCTAGAGATCACCCTTAGGAAAGGGGGAAACACAGAGAAAGTGAAAGATGGGACAGAGTAAATAACAAAGGGAGCAAGCTTACTGAGGAATAAGTTGACGAAGCGCTGGAAGCCAGAGACAGCACAGATCCATGAACTGTAATAAAGAGAGAGACTTGTCACAAAGTTTCTACAACTATCCTTCAGATGGATTATGATTGGTTACCAAGTGATCCAGTAGGAGTAGCATGGATGGAAGGTAAGATGGCAGTTTGGGGAGGAGGGAAGGTCATATGTCCAAAAAGGAGTGGCTGAACAACATCAAGAGTTCACATGATGGCTAACATGGGAAATCGGATCAGAAACAGAGGCAGTAATTATTATTATTATTATTATTATTACTATTTTGCTTCTGAATGCTTGGTTACAAGATTTCCTGGAGCAAACAAAAATTCCTGATGAAAATCTTAAGTTTTTGTGTTTCATGCTTTTTCTTAGAGTAGGAGTTTTCACTTAAATGAAGATATAAATGCCAAAGTAGAAGTTATGTTTTTCATGCAACTACAGAACCAGAGATAAAAAACCACACTGAGATCCAGATGGTAATAGGCAATCTCTCATTACAACCTCATCCCCATATCTACTGTGTAAACTGGTACTTTATCACCACTTGGCGGCAGTGTGGTCTCCTTTATAGCAGGGGTCCCCAACCTCCAGGCTGTGATCCACTACTGGGCCATGGCCTATTCATGAACAGCGGGCCAGTTCACATGCACACACGTATGTAGCTCAACTTGCACAAGTCGAGCGGCGCACGCACGTGCATATACCCCGGCCCACAGCTCGCGAAGCCGGTTCTCCTCTCCCTCCTCACTGCCGGGCCACCAAGTCGCAAATGTTGAGGACAGCTACTTTATAGTAAAGTGTTCTGGACAATTTGGAAGTGCTACCATATCCCATTTAAAAATATGTCTTATAACGGGAGAAAAATCCATAATAAAGCTAGAAACCAGCTATGGCTCATGCAAGACTGATATATGCAATTCCTGACTACCAAATCCTAGTTGATGATACTGGGCATGCATGCATAACTAAGAAATTAAATGATCAGATTATTTTAATCCCTTACTCTGTTTTGCTGTCCCATAAACAAAATAATAATAATAATAACAACTCCCTGCACTGCCACCTGCCAGCACAGCTTGTACTCTTGAGAAGTTCTGATATGCAGAATTACTACAACTGTATCCTTGCATCATTATTATAGAGAAGACTCTTATCTTCCTAGCTGGGTGCAGGACTCTCACCATCATCCACAGGGTCGCGGAAGGAGCCCGAGCGGATCATGCCCTTGGGTCGGTCTGCCAAGGAGAGGGTGCTGCCCATGGGGGAGGCGTTGTAGAGCTCGAAGGTGGAGTCATGAGTGGGAATGCTGTTAGAACGGGTGATCCTTGGGGTGTTGGCTGCCGTGGGACTCACTGCAGGAGAAGGGGGCAGGGAGAAGAGGGGAGTCAGAGCAGCTCAAAGCTAGGGATGGGGTCTAGGAAGCAAGGAGCACTATATATGGGGCTAGCAGCCAGGATCGAGGTGGGGAAAGATAAGGACAAGTCAAATGTGCATCACACCTTGCATAAGATCTTTTATCTGCACCTGTGTAGTTGCATCAGTTTTACTAGTTTGACTTGGGTTGTTATGGTGATTTGGGAGAATATTTGACTCTCAGGCCTATTTAAATGTGAAATAATTTTCATTGACTAAAGCCCATTGACAGATAGTACAGACTATTCAGTACCTGTTAATAAATTCCCATTTTAAAAACTTTAAAAGAATAAATTTATTGCATCAACAATAAAATTGCAAAAGTAAAAAAAACACTATTTTTGTATTAAACTGGAGAGACAAAGAAGATGCAACGATAAATAATATGTGTACAAAGGAACCTAAGCTTATTATGTAGAATATTTCATTATCATTCTTTAAATCTTATTACCTTTATCCCTAATTGGAGAACTGAATTTGCTCAAATTTCTCAGGGGGCTCATTGCTTTTCAGTGCACATAAGAAGCAAAATAGACTTGTACCATAACTATCTATTTATTTTCATATTTTTCTCTAATGAAAAAATACCTATATTTTTCAGTTATGTTCATTTTTTCCCCTTTTTTCAACCCCCACCTCCCCACCCCATTCCCAAGAATGTGAGGCAGAACTCTGAAAAACAAATGCTTAAAACAGTGCCAAAGAATTCTACATGTGAAGCAAGAATGCTGTGTAAGATTCTGGGCTCCTGGATCAAGCTAGGAAAAGCTCCCTATACTGACTAAGCAAACCTGAAATCAAGCCTATTGATTTACTTAGATACATTATATCCCGCCCCTATTTTTTAAATGAATAACTCAAGGTGGTGAACATACCTAATACTCCTTCCTCCTCTGATTTTCCACACAACAACAATCTTGTTATTAAACACATTTATATGGCTGCCCAACTCATACACTGTGACTTTGGGTGGCTTACAACATTATTCCATATTCTTAGCTGCTTGTGTGCTCTTAGCAATTCAGTAGGCATAAACTAAAGAAACCATGATCTGTAATTTATAACAGAGAACCAGTTTGGCATAGTGGTTAAGGTACCAGGATAGAAATCAGAAGACTCTGAACCCCAGAAAACTCTTGTGTTGATGCAATAGGTTGAAAAGTCAGATATAAAAAATGTCTGGTTTAAATTTAGTTTAGTCACATGCCGAAGCTTCCAAAAGCTTGCAGGAGGAGTTGCAGAAGTCTCCATGTGAAGTTTCACCTTAATCATTGTCTCATCCAATTTCTATAGGCTATTCAAACTGTCTCTAAATTTTCTTGAACACGTTTTTCTGATAGGAGGCTATTTTTGCATTATGGGTAGGTTAGAAAGGTGCTAGAAAGAAGAAAATTAAGGAATAGAATTTGAAAAATGGCATAGCTTCTGTTGGATTATACTGATTTAGAACAACTGACCTCTAAGGTTTCCTCTTCTAAAAAAGCAAAATGAAAGGTGACTAACCAACATTTGTGAGTGGAGTTTTCCCAACCAGTGGCATGGAGAGAGCAGGAGGAGAGGGTAGCTCAGAAGCATCATCTGATTCTTGCATTCCTCCAATTGTATGTGAGTGGCGCCTTTCCTTGGTCTCTTCCTGGGGTTGGATTTGATACCTGCCAAAACCCAGAGATAGAGAGGGGATTAATGACAGAGACTGGCAGGATTTTGAAAGAAAATAATTTGAAAAATGTCACAATGATGCAGTTTAACATAATTAATTTAGCCAGTTCCTATTGCATTAGGCAGTTTTTTTTTTTTACAATTCTCTTCTTGCAAATGTATTCATTTATCACATTTTTATACCATCTGTCTCATTTAAGTGACTCAGGGCAGTTTACAATAAAAACAATTTAAAAAATAAGAAATTAATTAAAAATTAAATTAAAATCACTGCTCTATCTCTATGGGGGATTATTGAAAACTAATGGTGTAATTTTATATTCAAAGAAATCCGTTTAAAAGAATAGACTGTAATCTAAAATTATAAAATATAATTGACTACAATTGCTCAGGGAGAATCTAATAAGTCCTTAATTCTATAATTATGTTAAGGAGGCATGGCTCACAGGAAGATAATAAGCTGTTTGGTATTTTCTTATGGATGCTGGATATGTCATCATCATTATCCAAGACATCATTCTCAAAGGAAATAAATGAAAAGAGATAAATCAAGACCTAATACTAATCAATACAACGATGCTGAAATAAGCCATCAAAGGACTGGGTCACAGTGCATGCAATTATTCTAGTATATATTTGAACTCTACAACAGAAAGAAGTATTTTATATCGCTATGCACTTGTAAACTGAAGTTTTAACTTTTTTACAAAAAAATGTCTTGCTCGTTCACTTTAAAAATATTTTTTTAAAAAAACTATTTCAATAATGCAATTACATTTCAATTGTAGCTTTCAGAAAAATAACAAAAGACATGATCAGAGAAATAATCAGAATCGATCCACTGAAATCCATGAGAGTTGTTAATCATGGCTAAATTGATTCCAATGAAACTTGATGTAATCTATATCGGAATTACAGTTGGAATTGCTATATCAGATATGATCAAAAACAGAGTCAAGAAGTCAAGGCTGTAACCAGACCTCCAGTATATTGAACAGAAAAAGAGTGGACTATAATTATAAATTACCTTAGTGAATTGATTTGCTATGGCCTTCTGACTTTCCAATGCTGTAGAATCTCTTGTTTGCTGCTTAAGTAATAACTATGCAACTGGCTCTTAGTTATACAGCATTGGCATGAGATAAACTCACATTTTCTTTGATCTTTTTCCATAAGTAGAGGAAGTTAGACATTTTTTACCATTTTACTGATAATAAATAATAGTTAACACAAAGAACAATTACCTCAGTCCCTTCTTGGGTAACGTATTCCGGTCACGGTTAGAGCTGCAGGAAGAAAAATGAGCAGTAGTGCTTGTTCATTATTTGCTTAAATCCAGCTGTGGTGCCTGATAGGCAATAAACTGATTGTGAATTTTGGGGGATAGACCCAATCAGGCTTCACACAAGCCCAGAGTCTGTATTTGCACCAGCTGAGCCACTGCAACTTTGCCATGTATATAAACAAAAGAATCATAAACTAAAAATTATGGTGGGTTTTGTTCCTGCGTTGGAATGCTATAATCCTTTTTCATCTTTTCATCTCATTTTTTAATTAGGTAAAAATTCCCATAAATTGAACCTGGTGAAATGTGCTAATCAAGCACATTCCCGTTATTTGTTTGGCTGTATGGAACTAATTTGCACTTGTGGTTTCTTAGAAGCCTTTTTTTTTTTTTAACTTTCATGTCTAGCTTAAAGCCTTGGTATTCCTCAATTTATAACTGGTTGTTTAATGACATTTTGAAGATATTATGGCTTGGAAAGAATGCTCTACACTCTGTAAAATACTTCTGGCCATCATAAAATATTGCATCACTCCAGCTCCAGTCACATGATCATGATCAACCTATTTGTAGGATACTTTTTGCAAAGTGTCCTGCAATCATGTAATCACCATTTCCAATCTTCTCTGCTGGCTTCTCCAGAAAGTCAATGGGGAAGCTGGCAGGTTGCAAGCTACTGCCACCTGCCAAAGGTTTCCCCTCCCCTCCATGTGCAGAGAGGGTGAAGTGAGAAATTCTTTGTTGGGCTGCAGAAACGAAGTTTGAATCTTCAGAATCTCAGTTTGAGTTCCTTTCCACACATGGAGGGGGATGGAATTCCTGCAGAGTGCTGGAGAGATGGAGATGGCATCTTTGTGATCTCTGCCTCTTCTCTCCATTCCAATGCATGAAGTCCCTTCCATGCAAGGAGAAAAGCTGCCTGCCTTCCTTTGGAGGTAGCTCTTTTATTCTGTCCAATTAACGACCTACACAGTCGCTCAATGACTGCACCTGGAGAAACTGATGTTAGTGAGCAAAGCAGTCACATAGATTCTTTCTTAACAACCACTTTATTCTATGACTGAGATCCTAGCCCCAACTGTGGTCATAAGTTGAGGACTACCTGTAGCCTCTCAGCCAAGAACTATCCAGGTCTAATCTTGCTTCACTTTTACCAGATTAACCAATATTGGGTAAGTGGTGCCACCTACTTATGAACTTATCTATTTTTATTTGTATCCAGCCTTTTTTATTTTTATAAATAACTTCAAGGTAGTGAACACATCCAACACACCTTCCACCTCCAATTTATCCACAACAAGCGAGTTGGGCTGAGAGTGACCGGCCGAAAGTCACTCAGCTGGCTTTCATGGCTAAGGTGAAAGGTCTCTTTCTAAAAGTTCTTATGGAACACTATCATGAAAAATATTCTCCCCATAGCAAAGGTAACCCATTTCTCTTCCTTTACCTTTCCAGGTGTGTAATTCTTGGGCTCCCAGTCCAGGCCATCTCACTGGATTCTTCCTCAGCAGCAACAGGAGGCGTAGAGGCAGTGGTAGGTGCAGCAGTGCTGCCTACAGAGAAGGCATTGTGCAGGTTCATAGGCATCTGTAAGGATTCCATGCTCCTGTGCAATCCTGAAAGCTTGGAGTACATGCGGGTTTCCTTGGGAATGCTGTAGCCACCCATGAGCTCCAGGCCCTGGGAAAAGCTAGCAGAGTTAATGTTAAGGACTGGAGCAGGGCTTGGTGTGAAGCATGACGTGAGATGGGTGCCCACATTTACAGTCGCTGGGTGTGACTCTTGCAGTTTACCACTATGCATCTGATGGAGATCATTTGAAGAAGGGAGATCTAGACTGTTAGAGTTCACCTTGTCTAAGTTTGCCAAAGAAGGAGCTTTTACATAGCTTTTGGCAGCTGACCTGCAAAAGAGGAGAACAGTATTAAGGTAAAGTTTGGTATAGTGTCTGACATTGCATGCCATGATCATTTCATGTATTGTGAAAACATTATATCTAGCACAAGTACATTAAACATTTGCATATGATATAGAAAACAACAACTTTAAGCTACATTGACACTCGTATAAGAATCAAATGCATCAAATTCATTATCCTGTTGATTTGGGAATATCAGGATCATAGCTTATTTCAGTAACTGAAAAATGTTTCTTTTCAGGAGATATTCCCATTACCTCAAGTCATCCCAATGCAATCAGGACTCAAATCAGACACTGAGTAACACTTTTTTTAAATTAAAAAAAAAAGGGTTTACAAAGAAGAATTGAAACTGTTAGGCTCTACAGCAGGGCTGTCAAACTCCCGGCCAAGGGCCAGATGTGTCATGGCCACACCAGGTTTAGTGAAGTCCTGATATGTCACATGACGCTGCCGTGACGCTGTGAGTTTGACACCCCTGCTGTAGAGCAATTCTGAACATATAATCACAGGAAAACCACAGAAACCTGCTTTTTCAGTCAGGCCTTTGGTTCATCTAACTTAATACCAACACTAATTGGCAAAAGCTTGCCAGAATTTCAGGCACAAATGTATTCTATTCTTAAAGATTCTGAGAGATTACATCTTGAGTTTAAGTTGTCTACAATATTTGCTTAGCAATATATAAAATGAAATATGCACTAATTAATAGTATGGCAGATATTCTAATCGTCATATTTGCAGTTTAATAGATGCAGTGCCTAAACAATAAGGAACAGTTCTGTTTTGCAAGGAACTAAAAAGTGAAATGAAAGAATTCGTTATGTACTTGAACTATGGAATGAAAAAATAGAATATCCTATTATGGAGACTCAGTGGGCTTAAAAAATGTCACATATGCTTATGATGTATAATTGAAATTCATAAGAAAATGGTATTTCATGCTTATTAGAGCATGAAATTAGAGCTGTGGTGGCACAGTGGTTAGAATGCAGTACTGCAGGCTACTTCTGCTCACTACTGGCTGCCTGCAATTTGGCAGTTGGAATTGCTGGGAGGCTCAAGGTTGACTCAGCCTTCCATCCTTCCGAGGTCGGTAAAATGATGATTCAGATTGTTGGGGGCACTATGCTGACTCTGCAAACTGCTTTGAGAGGGCCATAAAGTACTGTGAAGCAGTATATAATTGCTATTGCTATTATTAGACCTCTAAAAATGGTTCAAAATATCAGATTTTTATGCTAAATATAGGAAATATTTATCTTGTTTTTTTTGTTGATGATACAGCATTTATTAAATTTTAGTTTTAAAAAATAAAAACTTTTTTTTAGTATTCCATAACTCTCATATTACTGTATTTTTCAGACTATAAGACACTCTGGACTATAAGATGCACCTAGCTTTTGGAGAGGAAAACAAGAAAAAAAAATCTGCCTCTGCCTCCCAGCAATTTGCCTCCTTGCAGCAAACAGCAAACAGCCTGGTCAGCTTCAGCACAGCCTGATTTATCAGGAGCAGCTGATTAGCGGTTGGATCTGCCTCCTGGAATACCACCTATCAGCTGTTCCAGGGAATTGCCACCACCCATCACTGCTGCCACCTATCACTGCCTCCGCACACCCCATTTACGGCCTCTGGGTGTCCCATTTTCGGCCTCCACATGTCCCATTTTTGGCCCATTCCAGGTGGTGGGAATAGGCGGTGGCAATCCCCACCACCTGGAACGGGCTGAAAATGGGGCATGTGGAGGACGAAAATGGGGTGTGCGGAGGCAGAAAAAGGGATGCACAGAGGCTGAAAAGGGGACGCACGGAGGCTGAAAAAGGGACACGTGAAGGAGGTGATAGGCGGCAGCAGCAATGGGCGGTGACAGCGGCAATGGCCGATGGTGATCTCCGCAGCTTGGAACAGCTGATAGGCAGTATTCCGGGAGGCAAATCCAACTGCCAATCAGCTGCTCATGCTAAATCAGGCTGTGCTGAAGCTGACCAGGCTGTTTGCTATTTGCTGTAAGGAGGCAAATTGCTGGGAGGCAGAGGCCAAAGGGTGGGGGCTAGTGGGTGGGCGGGGCTTCAGCAACATTCGCTATATAAGACACACAGACATTTCCACCCACTTTTGGGGGGGGGGAAGTGTGTCTTATACACCCAAAAATACGGTACTCACTTGTAATCAGAATTCCAAGATTCTTTTTATATTTGCCAAGTTAGATATTCTCTCTATATAAATGCATTTAATTTTTTTAAATGCATTTAAATGAAAAAAATCACCATTATATCTCATTGCATTATTTTTGGTCCTATGGTGACTCTTACTGAGTTTGCTCATAATTTTGTTTGATCAAGAATATTAAAATATAGTTTCTCAGTTTTATGAGGTCCTCAGAGTTTGAGGATCTCTGCAAAGTTCCTCAAACTCTTTATACAAATCATTTATGTAAGTATTAAAAACAACCAAATTCTATTAAATTTCACTTGACATCTTAATCTCATTTCATGAAAAACAACTAATGAGAAATTTTTAGAATTTAGAAACCGACCCAGATTCGATCTTGCAATCTTTAAATGCTTGTTCAGGGAATCTATGGATCCACCTAACAGAATGCCACCTAGCTCATATTTATCATGCTTTATCAAAATATCATATGTATTTTGTCTGAGTCATGGCACTTTGTTCTAGTCATGGCACTCCAGACTCCACCATTTTATTCCCACAGCATTCTTGAATTAGAAAAAAACACAAAATAAAGCACTGATCGAAATGTATCCCCCCTAGTAACTAAATAACAAAAGTAAGCTCACCTTGTCTCCAATATGGACAGGAAAGAGTTACTGTGACTGGAAGACTATGAACTACAGAGTACTATCCAAGAACAGAAGGAATTATTCACTTGTCTTCATATTTATAATTGCCTTTACAAGCATAAATAATTGTACAGCTATAATTAATTGCAATTATGTAATTGCTCTTACATAAATAATTGTGAACTGAAGCATCTTATTTTTTCAAAACCGCTGTTCCTACCTGAGTGGTGTTGGCGGCAGCTCAGCCTCTTTTGCAGGGATCTGGTGGCCACTTGGAGCTTTTGGGGTGCTTTCAGGGGAGCCCATGCTCTTGAGTGAGACAGAGTCAGAGTCTAGTGCCACTGCTTTGGCTTTGGCCTTCTCCTTCTCCCTGTCAGTCTGATTCACTGGCCCTGGAGTGCTCCTACTTGCCCCTATTTTAGAGGGTTCCTTGAGGCGTGAAACAGAAATACCCCCCTTGGCACTGAGGAGGCTGGGATCAATGTTGCTGCTGACAGGACGTGGGCCACTTCGTCCTCCAGTGACACTCATGGAGCTAGATTTGGCAGGGCGTGGCAGGCTCCGGTACTGGATGTTGGTACGGGCCCCTGGCGCCATAAACCCAGGCTCCCCTGCATTGGAGACATCCAAGCTGGTTTTCCTGCCATTGACGGGTTTCACAGGGATACTGGAGTTCTTCTGGATCTTGCCAAGTGTAGCTGAGCCACCAGCTTGCATCACTGTAGCAGTACCCGTTGCAGGAGGGGGTTTCTTGTTGTAACCAAAGGAGCCAGCCGTGGTGGTTCGTGTAAGCCCAGAGGGAGGCTTCTTGGCATCTGAAAGCCGATCTCGGCCAGCATCAGAAGATGAACGTTGCAGGCCAGCATTTTTCACAAACAGTTTGTTTTTGTCTGTTGCTTTTGCTTCAGGCTTACCTGAGAGAGGGAAGAACTGATCAGGAAACAACATTTGGAATAGATACTGGAAAAGGTGTCTTTACACAGATCTTTGGATAATAAAAAGAAGTTATTTCTATTTTATTAGAAATCTTATTATTACATATTATACATACATACATACATACATACATACATACATACATACATAGGGGTGTGTGTGTGTGTGTGTGTGTGTGTGTGTGTGTGTGTGTGTGTGTGTATATATATATATATATATATATATATATATATATATATATATATATATATATATATATATATATATATATATATATGTAGGTCTTTGGTTATTCGGGTCTTCTCCCACGTAAAATTGGAAGTGTCTTGGCGACGTTTCGACGAAGTCTCATTCGTCATCTTCAGGCTGGTGTTCTCGGCTTCGTGCTTCCAGGAGCAATGTGAGATCGCAGCTGTCTCTTCCTTTTAACTGCTAGTGGAGGTGTGAGCTGATTGGGTGGGAACTTGGCTGTGTTCTGATTGGGTGGAGGTGTGTTCTGATTGGTTAGGGGCTTGGCTGTGCTCTGATTGGCTGGGGTTGTGTTCTGTTTGGGTGGGGGCTTGGTTGTGCTCAGCTTAGTCTGAGTTGCAGGGGGATTTGAGCTGGTGAGCTGCGTTGTTGTTGTTTGGCTTCGTGTTTGTGGCCGTGCGAGCTCTTCATGGTGGGTGTCAGTCTGCTTCATGTATGGATTGGAGGGGTTTAAAGTGGCTAATGATGCAGCTGCGGTCTGGCTTCTGGTCACATATATATATTTGTTTTCGTAGATTTTCACGGGTAGAGTTATGCAAGTCTTGGCGTATTCGGGTCTTTTCCTGTGTAAGATTGAGAGTAGCTGAAGGCTTTGCTTGCACAGGCACGAAGCCGAAGGCACCAGCCTGAAGATGACGAGTGGCACCTTGTCGAAACGTTGCTAAGATACTCTCAATCTTACATGGGAAAAGACCCGAATACGCCAAGACTTGCATACACACATACACACACACACACACATGTATGTTTGTGTATATCTATCTATCTATCTATCTATCTATCTATCTATCTATCTATCTATCTATCTATCTATCTTTTTGTTATTTTTACAAATAACTCAAGGCGGCAAACATATCCAACACACCTTCCTCCTCCTATTTCTCCCACAACAACTCTGTGAGATGGGTTGGGCTGAGAGAGAGTGACTGGCCCAAGATCACCCAGCGGGCTTTCTTGTCATGGTCAAGATGGAACTTGAATTCATTGTCTTTTGCTTTCTAGCCAGGTGCCTTAACTACTAGACCAAACTTACCTTTAGCTTGAGTCAAATTTTGCCCATTGGGCCTCCCTCCAGATAGCCAAAACCTGTTTCTGTCCCTTTCCATTCCCCAAGCCCCATTCCACAATACGAACTTAATCCATTCCCATAATCATGGCAGGTCATCAAAAAACCTGATATATTGTAGTTGCCTCATTGGAAACTTATTGCCTTGAAATGCTGGGTGCAATGTGATACAACAGTTCTCCCGGAATGTCAGGATATGTTCTTATTTGTGTATATGTGTGTGTATACTAACTACAAGGCACAAAAGAAGAGATGAGGTTATAATAGCCTTAATATTCAACCAGAAAACAAATACTAGATTAATTTTGTAAATTTTTTGCCTCAAAAAGAAAAAAAAAATAGATGTTTGCCACGCTAGTCCAGTCTAATTGCTAAGCTCCTTTCCTTTGGGTGGAAGATAAATAATTTACTCAAATTGGACATTTTGGAGTTTTGGGTATCATATATGACAATGGTGAAATCCTATTTTTTTTACTACTGGTTCTGTGGGCATGGCTTGGTGGGCGTGGTATGACTTGGTGAGCGTGGCAGGGGAGGATACTGCAAAATCCCCATTCCCTCCCCACTCCTGGGGGAAGGATATTGCAAAATCTCCATCCCCACTCCACTTTAGGGCCAGCCAGAAGTGGCATTGCCGGTTCTCCGAACTGCACAAAATTTCCACTACCTGTTCTCCAGAACCTGTCAGAACCTGCTGGATTTCACCCCTGATATATGAGCTTGAAAGCACTTAGATAGAAAAGGTATAGTGTAAGTTTTTTCCAATTAACAATGTCTTGTTGATAATTCACCTCTTTTATCTCCTACAAAAACCATAAAAAACCATGGTCTATACTGTAAACATATAGCGTATTTAGATATGAGCATACAGCTAATAGAAAGGAAAGGTGTTGCCACATTTGTCTACAAGTATCAATTATTTGTGATTTAGTTTGGTGAAGTGGTTAAAACATCAGGCTAGAAACTGAGAAATTGTGAGTTTTAGTCCTCCCACAGGCAGAAAGCCGGCTGGGTGACCTGCAGCTAGTCACCTTCTCTCTTTCCTAGGAAGGACGCAATGCAAACCACTTCTGAAAAATCTTGCCGAGAAAACTGCAAGGACTTGTCCAGGCAGTTTCCGAGAATTGGACACATCTGAATGGGAAAAAATACTCAGTTGTAGTAATTGTTGTAATTGCAACATTTTTGCTCAGAATAGCTTTCATCATCCATCCCTTGGATTTCTACTGCTCTAATCCTTCAACCATAATACTCAGTTGCCATGCTGCCTAAAAGATAATAAGGGATAGAAGGTTACAGTATGCAGTAAGAAGGTGGATTCCCAGGAAAAGGAGTGTGTGAGAAAGAGGATGAAAACAGCCCAACTCTCATAATTTACAGACTATATTGTAAATGCAAACAGTACTGTAAAGTGCTTAGTTTGGCAAGATTCCGTCTACAGATGTGACAAAAGAACTAAGCTTGGTTATTTTTTATTTGAAGTTTGACTTAGTCTGAAACATCTGAAGAGCACCAAATTGGGAGGTAGCTGGTTTAAAAGTTCCTAATAATAATAAAACAACATAACTGAATGGTTACTGGGGAACAATGGTAGATTCAATAAAATATTTCTGGCCTTATTAGTGCCCTAGAAATAGTCATGCACTCCTGCTTGGATTCTGCAGACAGCTGGGAAGCAAATAAAAAGTGTAACAGTATAATTTCAATGACAATCTCACCTGCCACTTTCAGAGTCTGGGCTGTGTGAGTAATGGGGGAGGTCACTGCCACAGGTGGTGTCTTGCCCTTCTTCAAGGATCCTGGTGGGCCCAAACTAACAGGCTTTTTCAGCTCCCCACCTTTCGCAGGAGCTTCATCACAGCTTTCAGAACGTTCCCGACGCCACTTGGAGGAACTGTGCTCCATTTTCAGGCTCCCGCTGTCATAATCCATCTTCTTCTGGGTCTTCTCCTCTGGTTCACCATACCAGTTCAGACCACTCTCTGCCAATGACCGTTTCTCAGAATCTGTGCGTAGCTGCAGGGCAGAAAAAAGTGTCAAATGGACATTTCAGTCTTTCCTTCTGTGATACTCCCCAAGTTTACACACTCATCCGTCTGGTTCAGAAATATTATGACTTGGTGGCAATAAGTCATGGGCCCTCGCTCCTATATTTCTAAATAATCCTTTTCACAGTGGGCATGCCAGAGGATTGCCTGCATTTAAAGCACATATTTCACTGCTCAGCTGCAGCCTTTATACCATCAAAGCCTCTAAAGCCTTTGAAAGCACTGATTTGAAGAAAGAGGTCTGCAGAGGTCTTGTTTTGAAAGGCATATAGGCCCCTCATGCATTGTAAGACAGAATTCAGAGCAAGCACTTAGTATTTGCCAGCTTTATGTTCAACAAATTAGATGAACGTAGACAGAATGGTCAGTGTGGCCTACATCATGCATGGTTAATATTAATCTTAATGATTTTAATGCAACTACTGTAACTGTAATTAGATTTAGATCCAATCCAGTATTTTAAGAAAAGATGCACAGATGAAAGAATAATTTTTAAAAAATCCCCCCCAAAATTATTTCACAACAAATTAAACTTTTTCAATGGCAGCTATGTTAACAGTAACAATGAAAGAAATTAAAGACCAATGAATTCTGGGGGGGGAAATGATTTTGCAAATAATAAGCCAAGAAAATGTATACTGTGAGGAAAGAAAAAAAGGGGAAATGATATTGAAGTTAGAAAATGGAAATACTGTAATAACAACAATAGTACTAATTAATACTGCTTCAAATTATATAAAGGAGAAGAAATTCCCCTGGCAAAGAGTGGTGAATATTCGAAGAAACAAAATTTACCAAAGATCCCGGAAAAACAGAAACAATTAACAATTGACATATTACAATAAGGAATTTTGTGAAGCTATAAAAAAGGGCAAAATTGGGAAAGACCAGGCAGTTTACCAGCTTCTTATTATAAACATTTTGAATATGAATCATTACAATTATTGCAAAACTCTATGAATTCTATTTTGCAAACTGGAAACATACCACATAGTTGGATGTAGGCCAATACAGCAGTAATATCTAAAGAAGCTCGACTTGACTTCACCAAAAATCATTACTTGATATCATTATTGAATAATGATTTTAAAGTATTTACAACGATTTTAGCTGAAAGAATGAAGATGGTTTTATAGGACTTTATTCATGAAAATCATTGGAACAACATAATGTTGCTTTTCAAAAGTACTTTCAAAAGCCCTTTTGTGAGGCAGACGGTTAAGAAGATAGATAGATAGATAGATAGATAGATAGATAGATAGATAGATAGATAGATAGATAGATAGATAGATAGATAGATAGATAGGCAGGCAGGCAGGCAGGCAGGCAGGCAGGCAGGCAGGCAGGCCCCATAATTTTTGGTCTACCTACCGCTATGGCAGAGTTCCTACGGGAAGCCGTGGGGGTGGAAGGCAGGGAATTGAGCGAAGAACTAGCATTGAATTCTTCTGAACTGAGATTGTCTGAGGCATCACTGAGGCCACTGCTAATGGAACTACTTTCATCCCAACTGTAAGTCAGAGAAAAGATAAATGATTAGCAACATTTAGCACAGAGGTACTGCTATATAATCAAATGCATCTGCCCCACTCAATAACGTCCTGGAAGAGAAAACAAGGAGTAACAACTAACAGTTGCAAAATAATAAATTGATCTACAAACAGGATGTTCCATCCTACTTCCTGAAACAAAAGCAAAGATAAAGTGGTAAGATTGGACTATAACTGTTTAGTTTAATTAAAAACACCCAGTATGAGCCAAATCTTACTAATTAGTCCAAAGAAAAAGTTGCCAAAGATATTGAATGTCCCAGGCCAAAGAGCTCGTGCTCTGGATCAGCTGTGCTTCACCTGGTCCTTTCACGAATATTGGATTTCAGTTCCAATCATTCCCAGCCGCCAAATATTATAATGAGTTGGGATTATAGGAATTAGTCCAACACATCTGGAAGGCATGACACTAAGGAAGGCCATTCCAGACTATTTTATTTATAGATTGGACTTTAGCATTCCTTTATTAATTTAGCTAACCAAGGTAGGCCAAACAATGCTAAGTGGCTTGCTAGTTTCCATTATTTCCACTGTTCATCTAGGAGGCGCAAAGATTATTCAAAATGCCAACTCATGCTATGTGTGTGTGTGTCTACACACACACACACAAAGTAATAAGGCAAATTTAATCTGGTTTGATTACATTGCAATAATTATCATTGCAATTTAATCACTAATGCAGATGGAAAACATTGAGAAATCCTATCTAAAAATGAGGAATGGCAAGTGGGAGGAAGATGATGAGGAACTATTGCCAATCTTTCCGCATGGGACAAGGAGTTCATGAACACCCTGAACAGGAAGAAGCTTCTTTCCAGCTCAGAGAGGCTGACAGGAGCAGGTGCTTGGGGGGAAGGAAAAGCAATGTGTCTGTTTGTTTATCTCACTAAAAGGCTTCATTCATCTCTTCTGGTGTTTTACACATTAAACTCCAAGCTGATTAGCCCAGATGCATTCAAATAACTACCCATGTCTGAGCTTCTCTTTAAAAAGGCAAGCTTTCCAAACATGCCCATGTGTCCTGTATGAAAAGGGCTAATTAACAAAGGGGTTAATTACTTGGTTATGGGTCTATATTTAACATACAATATTGAGAGAAAAAATAACAACCTGATCACCTTAAACAGCACACTTTTTATGTATGAATGAAACTATCACACGTCCAAATATCTTCACGAACAACTTTGAATTGCACTTCTCAATCATTATGTTCAGCTCTCTGTTCAACCATTCAACAGATGGTGAATGCTTGAGGCTGGGAGGATATTTCTAAATCAGGAGACAGTGTAATGATTTGTTTTCATTTTTTTTTAAATTAGCAAACAACTTACAAACAGAACAAAAGGAAAACAATCCCACCATTTACAAAGAACAAGTGTGGTAAAATGTTGTTCCAGATGTTTTTGAAATTTACTGTCATATAACATGCTCAATAAAGTCCACTAATTACCTTGTTTATGGGAAATAAAATTTACTGATTCAATTTTATTTTACAGTGAAACCTTGACTTAGCAGTCCTTAATACATTGGACTTCGAATGCAATAGATGAGATTCTGACTGTATTTGCATCATTTTATATCATGTGTCTATTTCCATTACAATCCAAAAAGTACACCTTGATGCAAATGACGTAGATTATGTCATTTGCATGATGACAGGATAGATATAAACTGTAATTAGTTTTGCTTAGTTTTAACTTTTAGTTATGAAGTAAAACTATAGCTTAATTTAATCTGTTAACATAGTTGTACTGTATAAACTAAAGTTTTTAGCTAAATATTTTGTAGGAAATAGCCATTAAAGCTTATTCAACAAAACATGGTTAAACAGACTTAACTTTAATGTAATATATCATGGATGTCAAATTTGCCATGTCATGATGTCATGTGACGTAGTGCGACATTTTTTGCCTTTGTGAAACTGAGGTGGGTGTGGCCTGTGCGTGACACATCCAGCCTGCGGGCCGCCAGTTTGATACCCTTGTAATATGAACTCAACTTGTGATTTGGGAACTGCATGAAAATAGAGGTAGCTTCTCAAATTGGTGCATATCCCACTCTTAGAAACTAATAACTACCATTTCTCACCATGATTTAGTCTTAAATGTGTTCAGTTAAAATATATGCTTTATGTACATTGATTATTATTAGTGAATCAAATTTGCATTATACAGAATCATCACAAAAATGTCTTGGGTGTGTTAATGGGGATTCTTCTGTTGAGCTGTATTATGCCAATAAGGATAAAAGGATTAACAGAGGTTTAACTCTTTTGTCCAACTGTTGGCATAAAGTTGAGGTCCTAAAATATCACTGTAAAAATGGGGGTCATTCTAGATTAATTTTACTTCCCTCTCTCCAATCACGTAGTGGGTAGAAGTTGGGAGAAGAAGGATGAGGAGTGAGTAAGCCTCTAAGAAATGCCAACACTGATTAGGCAAGTGCAAAATTGATAAAATATTGTTTTGCTTTAACAATTTAAAAAGGAACAGGAAGTGATAATCTATCAGACATATGGCAGCTTGGAAGCCATCAAAGATGGTCATTTCTGATTGACTAGGGCATCTCAAAGTGCATAGGGCAATTTTCTCTGAGATAATAGGCAACTGGTTCAGCTACATCATACAACACTACTTAGAAGCTCTAGGTCAGACAGAAATTCAGTAGATAAAGAATTGCCCATAACTGACTGTATCTGTGCCCTGGGGGAAGCTGTACCAATAATTTGTAGTTCACTTAGCTATTGCTATAAACATTGTGTTTCAAAATTTAAACAGACATATGCAACCATAGCTGACATAGGGGGAGAGAAGAGAGTCGAAATAACTTTTAACAATTCATGGATAGTACAGAATAAAATATCAAACAAACCCATTTGGCTAAGAATTCAACCTTTCTCTTCACTCACAGATCCCAACTATACAAACCTATTTTGTTTTCTACGTTTTTTCCCAAGGATTAAAAAAAAAATAGTCCAAGAGTAACTGGGGAATTGGCTATAAATATTTTGCTACAGAATTTGTCCTCCAGAAACATAACATGTGATGGTGAGAGGACTAGCTGGAATAACATCTCCTTAACATGGCACTTCTGCTTTATACAGAAAAATAATAATAATAAAGATTATTGTTCCATAGATCTTTCTGTGTTTCTCTTGTAGTTATCAGATCATTCCTGCTTCTGTCTGACCTTATTTTGGAATGGGGTTTCAGCTAGGGAAGTTGGCACAACCTAATCTTTAAACATCTGATGCAAACTGTACCACCTGGATTAACATGCATATTTTTATTTGGGAAGATTTCACACTTCCCCAAAGCTTCCTGTGCACAAATGTTATCAAACTGTGAATAAAACTGTCTACATAAATTATGCCTAAAATAATTGAGAATACAGTACTAGCTGTAGGTTGTGCTTAAATATAAACTGGTGTAGATTTTTTAAAATCATAGATTTTAAATTGATCATAGATTAGAGACTGTTGTCAATATCCATGAAATAAATGTTTATTCACATTGGAAGAGATAAAAACCGGGACCTGACTAAAGCTTCATCTTTTAATCGTTGACTGAGCCATCCAATTGTAGTTCAAAATATTCATGCTTATTTGCAAGGACTTATCCCTAGATGCCACTTTGACTCTCTTCCTCAGGCAACAAATGAGTCTTGCTCATGATTATGATGCAGTGAGTTAAAACAGCTGAGCAGTAGGGACTAGGACTGAAGTGGTAGACACAGCAATAGATTTCATTTACTTGTAAATTCTTTCATGCTTTATAGCCAAATGAAGTCAGTATTTTAATAAATACTCAGTATAGAAAATAAGGGGTACATTCTGAAAATTAAACAATCTGTAGGCCTCCTTTAATCCAGATTATCATGAAAAAAAATCCTAGGGAGATCATCCCTAACCAAAATAAACTCTGACACATATGTTCTGTAGCTCTCTAACACAGTGTTCCCCAACCCCCGGCCAGAAAATGGTACCAGGCGGTGGCCCATCGTGCAAGTGGCTGGCGAGCTCGCAAAGCTTCATTTGCACGTGTGGAACCTAGGTTGCACATACAAAACCATCCCTACTTCCTGCCGCCACTGCTGCTGCTGATCCATATAGCCAGAAAGGTTAGGGACTGCTGCTCTAACAGGCATCATTGCTAAATTACATAGCTGGGCAAATTTACTCTATCCCAATTTTTAAAGCTTTATTCTCAGAGTTATAGGCCCTACCATAAAAACGATTTAATATTATATATCAAGGATTTTAACTTTTTTCCATTTATAATTTATGAAGTGACTTATCTATAAATAATTTTTTGCAATAATTATTTTTGATTATTTGAGTTTTATTCAGCTGGGTGGGTCCATGTGCCCATCAATTAAACAATGTCATCTTGCAGGATGCAACAAGCATTTCTACTCTCCTGCAATTCCTGTCCTCTTCTTCCAGAAATTGGTGTGGCCTACCCTTAGGACATTCAGAAGACTACTTTACACCTGGTTATTCTCTTGGGACTCAGGGCAGGGTGATTGTAGAGCTCCCTTTTGTTCTTGTTTTGTTTTAGTCTTGTTCTGAATACTACATACATACATACATACACACATACATACTACCCTAGCTGTAAGTATTTAGGAGTTCATGAATCAATCAATCAATCAATAAATAGTAATTTAAAAAAAATACTTAATAAATGAGAGATTTGAGCCCTTCCTCACACTTTTATTATATATTCTGTTTTGTATTACACTGGGTTATACAACCCAGTCCATAATCTCTTAACAAAACCAGGTGTCAGTCCTAAAACACATGAATACATGGTTATAAAGAAACTCTTAATACTTAATATATAATGGCAGGAATGACTTTCAACAAAACTTGATCTAGGAACTTTTGTTAAATTGGCTCTGTGGTTTTCTCATACTTCAGCTTCTGTAATGTAATTAATGGAAGAGAATCTTGTTGATAATACCCTAGCAGACCATGTGTAAAAGCCCATCTTTTAATCTGTCAATCAAGTCACCTCAAGTAAAGAATGCTGCTCAGTCACTGCATTGATCTAAAGCTTTAGGCTAGAATGGCAGCTACCACTTATGCCCAAAGTCCATCTTCACAGCAACCCATGGAATAAACTCCTTCCAACAGAATAAGCAGCGCCTGTTTTCAGGTCACTGCTTCACTAGGTCAATAATAGCCCGGAAAACATTT
Source organism: Pantherophis guttatus (assembly GCF_059756535.1). Classification (NCBI taxonomy): domain Eukaryota; kingdom Metazoa; phylum Chordata; class Lepidosauria; order Squamata; family Colubridae; genus Pantherophis; species Pantherophis guttatus. The sequence continues at coordinate 37,663,416 of NC_142065.1, read as the reverse complement.
TAACAAGTCTAGAAGAGGTATTGGGCATAATAATGATAGAGGGATTTGAGCACAATTTTCCTGAATAGTAAAGGATAAGGAAAAGAAGATTATAAACTACAAGTTATTCCCTCTTTAGTACTTTAATGTGAGGAACAATGTCAAACAATGCCATGAGAAATCCCATGGCTGCAGGCCAATTTAGGAAGTTAGAGACGGAAGGGAATGCCAAACCACAGCTTCTGGCTCCCAAAAATAGATGTAGTCATGTAGCCACTAAAGTAAAATAGATGACACACCTAGCAACCCTGGTTGAAACCCTGGTTAAGCAACACTGGATGTCACAGGGACTTGGATGGGACACTATTAAAAAAGACCAAGCTAGAATGTGAGGAGGGAAAAAACACAAAAGAAGACAAGTCATCCTGTGTTTTTGTCCATGAAGTCAAGCTCAACTCAAAAGAAACTTTAATTTACTTGGAAAAAACACTGAAGCTCCAGGGTTAATACTCAACAATGAGAAAAAAAAATCAGGATTATATTAGTTCTACAGTCCTAGTCCTAAACAGTAATTTCCATTTATAGTATATTCCTATACTGTACATGTCTGATATGCTAGAATTTGCTCTGAATAGCCCTATGAATAATTGAGGAACGCACACACACATTCTTTCAGTATAATCAGAATAATATTCTCCTAGTATAAAAAATAAACAAAAAGGTGCTAAATATTACTACTAGGTAACATCATATTTCCAAATGTTTAAATCTCTTGTTTAGTACCTAATAGGTACGTAGGACAGCTGAGAAAACTCTATTCTTTTGATGAAAGAGATATCAGAAGAAGCAAGTCTGACTATATAAAATCCATCCCCTTTAAATTAAAACAACAAAATAACCCAAAATATATTAAAATAATTTCATCCTCCGTTTGGCTGTGATGTAGTCTGTGCTGGTTCTGGAGGGAGAGAAGTCGTATCATTTGATGACCTATGTTGTTATGCACTCTCCCTCACCATAGTCAGATAAAAAGTGGGGCTGTCAGGCAGCCAGCTTGGATAGTCAGTTGAACAGTATACTATTTGTATCTGAATCAACAACTGCATGAACATATGGAGGGGATGACCCTCTGTCCACTGGGAAAATCACCAACACTAACAAGTCTTCCAGTTTGTGAAGGTCCTTGTTTTCAAACTCAGCTTGTTTGGAGCAAAGAAAGACAGTGGCGGTAGAGGTTACAAAACAGGGTGAAAAGGACAGAACAAAAATATGCCTTTGTGGTTCAAAAGACCAGCTAGCTGTTGCTTAAAACAGGAATTAGCTTTGCGTGTCTTGGGACCAGATTTGTTAGGTGTTAGATTTCCAGTGACGTCCACAAAAGTGGAGATCAGTCAATACAAACTTTGTAGCTCATGTTTACAATTAATTCTAACATATAATTTACACTCATTTTAAGAATTATAGGTCTTATAAATCAGTGTTTTTCAAACTAGGCAACTTTAAGATGTGTGGATTCCAAGTTTAGAATTCTCTAGCCAGCTGAAAAATACTGTTATATATTGACTCTATAGATATTAGTAGAGTCACTATTTATGCCATATAATGCTATTTACAGTATATTTAAAAAGCATTCAGGAATAATAGGGATGCTTTATCTTAGTGGTACAACTAACTGCCACAAAAGAAATCATTTCTATTTGCTATTTCTTCTTCTGAGGGCTCTGAAAGCTGTTTATTTTCTTAACTAGATTGAGCTTCTTTGGGACCAGAATTTAGTAAGGTAGTTTCAGGTGTCTGAGAAACCAGCAACTCACATGCTGCTTTCACACATGCATTCTAATCATTGTTCATCACCATCAAAATGGAATTATCACAGCACATACTGATACAAAATAGTTCCCCCTCCACTTTTTAAAAATAAACATTTTCTTTTAGATGGAAAAGGGATATATATAATTCTTATTTATGCACAAACTACAATATAACATGGGAAAAACTAAGAATATATTATCCACAATCTTATTGAATATGGAATTACATTGAGAATATTAGCCTAAACAAGGTAAAAAACTGGACTCAACTGAAAATATTTTTATGCTTTCAGGGACTGATTCTCTTCAGAAATTTAATGAAGATTAAGAAAACAAAGGTTTAATATGGCCATCTCTCAGTGTCCAAAACTGATCCAAGGAGCAAAATGCAAGTCCTTTTCTCTTAGAGACCAAACTGAAATCAGAAAGGAAAATGGGAGAGGAGATAAAAGATTAGGTTAACCATGGGTGGTAAAACAAGGGATTGGCAGTTATTTATTTAGAAGGATGGACAATGGTTCTCTAATTTCTGTTCCCTACAGATGCCTTCAAAAAATGAAGGCTCCTTTTTGCTGTGATCTGCACTAAAGGAAATCTATGTATCATCTCCAACAGCTGAAAGCATTCAGACTAAGATGACATCTCATCTCTGTAAGGGGCTGAAATTCATTAGAGTTTGCAGTAGTTATGCCTGGCCTTAAGCCATACATAACTGTGGTTTGTGCTTAAACTCTATTTAAATTGACTCATTGATGCTCCTGAACATAACAACATTGAGAAAATTTGTTTTAAGCACCACATCAAATTCTGGAGGGCTGCATACAAGGCAGTGAATTGAGAAGGATCAAAAGGTTTGGCAGGTTGAAAGCCAGAGGTACTAACTAGGATTCTAAAGACAAGATGTGGCTCTTAACAAGCACTCAAGTTATTTTGGCAACTCATCATGGAGTACAAAACTCCTTTTCTGTCTTGTTTGCATCCTTCATTTGACCTCACAATCACTCCAATGAGGGGGAGTCAGCCGTCTACTCATTACATGTCTGTAGTTTGAAGCAGTTCTAAATAAGCCAAGTTAATCTAGCCAACAAATCCCGTGGCTGCAAGGAGAGATAATAAACCTCATGAAAAAAAAGAGTTTATGGGTGAGAGCAAGCAAAGGGGGATGTGAGAACTAATTTCCTGAGTGGCAAGAACTCCAAAGATTAACCTCCATTGCTGCGAGGAATCTATGTTTAGACATGGTGAATTGTTAGGTCTTTGGTAAAACTTCTCCAGTTCTTAACTCCCTAAAGCTTTCTACAATTTGCATAAACATGCAGGATTTGATACAGTACAGTTTTCATTTAACAAAAACAAAGCAAAGCAAAACAACAAAATCCCAAAACCTCTTTCACAGAAAGGGGAAAATGCTAAATATAAGATTTTCTAGAAGGCTGGGGACATTTTATCAATATGACCATCTATTGTACTTGTGTATTATTCTTGTCTTCTTAGCTATCGGGTCCTGTGGATGGGAAATGCAGACTCAGGGGCATCACATTTTATTTAATATGACCGTAAGGATTTCTTTTTCCTGTGCTGAGTGAATCCAGATGGCTAAGGAATTAGAAAAAGCCAAGACTTGATATGTGGCCCTGTATCTTTCCTTATGTTAATCCTAAATATAATTCTCATGGCAGCTTAACCCCACCTCCCAAAAAAAGGACACATTACACAGTCCATGTAAATTTAGAACAGATCAAATCTGTTTTTAATTTAATTTAATTTATCTTAAAAATATACCTTACCCCTCAATATTTCTACTCCATGGACAGCTAACAAGTAATAACAATAAACTGAAAAAAGAACCAGTTGACAACATCAACTGAAAACATATTTTAAAAGTAGATACTGTACAGTAAAAACAACAACAGAAAATAAATTAAAAATCAGTTTTAAATGCCCAGAAAAAATAAAACCCTAACCATCAAGAACAAATAAGACAAAAGAGCAAGCTCCGGAGATTTGCTGAATATAAAAATATGAAAGATGGAATGTCTCAAGTGAAACATTTTTCTGAAAAAATCTCATGGTGGAGATTGCATTTATTCAAGTTTTGCAAGGAAGTCAAAGGATCTTCTATTTTTCTTTCACTTTACAAAATTCAGTATCCTAACAGCACCATTGGGTACATTGAAGAGCAGAGGCCTCCTTTTAGCAATAGACTTATATACTGCTCCATAGTGCTTTACAGCACCCTCTGAGCGGTTTACAAATGTCAGCATATTGTCACCAACAATATAGATCCTCGTTTTACTGACCTCGGAAGGATGGAAGGTTGAATCAACCTTGAGTAAGTCAGGATTGAACTCCTGACAGTAGGCAGAGTTAGCCCTGCAATATTGCATTCTAACCATTGTGCCACCATGCACCTTCTTCACACTTCATAAATAGACATATTTATGAAATAGACACAAACATTTGCTGGATATGAAATCTGATTCCATAAACAAATTGTTACATGGAATAATCATACTTTGATCAGTTTACCTAATATGACAGACAGGACTGTATAGAATGATGACCATCCTTTAGAGACCAAGTATAAGGATTCCAGGATGGAATTTATACATTGTGTAAGGCTCTTTTAACTATGATTTATAAAAGATTCACACCTTTAGACCAACATAATGGTTAATCCAACAAAATGGTTAATCCAACAAAATGGTTGGATTACCATATTACAATAAATCCAAACCAAGAAACATTATGATTAGCACAGAATATGAATGCAGAACTGAATTGTGGTGTGCAACACTAATTGGATCTTAAAGTTACCAAAAGATGGGTAACAGGCCAAAGTATGTCCATCCAGGGCATCTTTAGACTCTAGGATGACATCACATTTTTCATGACAACCTTCACAAAAGAAACAAATCTGTAATTTGTATTAGTACTGCAGACACTCATGTATCCCTGGCATTAACTCATTAGACTTCCTATTTAGTTAGTTGGTTCATCCTGAAAAACATTCAGCTACCTCAAATGAAACTGGAAAATAGCGTTGAACAATGATTACTAGAGTAAAATATGAATGGATAGTTTGGTGCAAAGCTGATCTGTTTAACCAACTGACTTTCAGGACAGATTTTGGATTTAATCCCAGCCATGGGAATTTTGTATTAATAATCTGAACTAATCAGTTTGTGGACATAGCCATCTTGAATAGTCTCATGTTCCTTCTGGAACCCACTGCTGAACATAAACAGTTTCTGCAAAGAATCCTCCATTGTTGTAAATGCAAATAACATTTTACCAATAAAGGAAACAAAGGAGAAAGAACTTCAAAGCTGTTTAAAAATTCATTAAAAAGAAAAAAAAATCTAACTAGATTTCATTTTTGTTAGCATTTGCCTTCTATAAATCTACTGGGAGTAAAACACACATTCACTCTAGACAAAATTTGTGGGTGTAATCTTTTATATTCAAATGAGGAACCTCACTTGGTTTCTCCTGATATCATTCTGCAGTTTCATGTCATAGCTGAAAATTTCTGGACCCAATATAGTGCTATTTCCAATTAACTTAATTTTTTTTCAAGTAACAAGTATACACTGAAGACAATTAGAAAATGGCAGCAAGGTGGAGAAACTAGCTAGATATTGCATTCATCGGTGTATTTAAAGCAAAATATTATCAATGCCCCAGTAACATTCTTTACTCCTTGACAAATTTATACACAAAAGTAGTACAGGTTGTCCTTCACTTACAACAGTTCATTTAATGATTGTTCGAATGGCACTGAAAAAGTGACTTATGACCATTTTTTCACACAAATGACCATTACAACATCCCCATGGTCATGTGATTTACATTCAGATGCTTGACAACTGGTTCATATTTATGATGGTTGCAGTGTCTCAAGGTCATGTGATCACCTTTTGTGACCTTCTGTCAAGTAAAGTCAATGGGAAAGCCAGGTTCACTTAATAACCCTGCTACTAATTTAACAACTGAAGTGATTCACTTACCAAATATGGCAAGAAAAGACGGAAAACTCACTTAACAAATTTCTTACTTAGCAACATAAATTTTGGGCTCAATTGCGGTTGCAAGTCATGGATTACCTGCGTAAGTTATTATATTATAATAATATATAATTATACATTATATGTGTATATCGGTCATAAAAATACTTTATCTAATATCTTCAATAAAGTAACAAAATTGGGCCAGTATAGCACCACCCTTACCACTAATTAAAATAAGGCAATTACTGGGGTAGGACAGAATTCCCTGCACTTCTTCTTTGTTACAAGACAGACTGGTGTACACCATACTCTTTTGACTTGGGTCCCTGTACAACTGTCTGCTAAACTTCAGATAAGATGAAGGCCGCTATACATGTCTATGCAGATTCTCAGTCATCCAGGTCATGGTTGTCCCAAAGGTGCTTTTTCAAGAGGCAACTGGTCTCTCTCTTTCCCTCTCTCTCTCTCCCTCCCTCCCTCCCTCCCTCTCTCTCTCCCTCCCTCCCTCCCTCCCTCCTCCCCTCTCTTTTTTGTTGAAGACCTTTCACTTCACATCCAAAAAGCTTCTTCAGCTCTGGAAGAAGAAGCTCAAAACGTCTTCAAAGAAAAACCAGAAAGTCCAGTTGCCTCTTGAAAAAGCACCTTTGGGATTCCATTTCCATGTTAAAATAAAATTAACTTGCCAGTCCAATTGGCTTTTCTTCATGGAATGGGGAACAAGAACTATTAACCTCTCTGACTCAGGGCTGACCATACATGGTAACTGTGGAACCATGGGCTGAAACCAAATGGTGAGCTTGTGGTGGTGGTGTGAGAGGTTCATGCCATAGCCACTAGACTAAAAGCAAGAGGTTAGCATAGGAAATATAATTTTGTAATGCCAATAATAAAGTGCTTCTGCAGATGGAGATGTTTGTACACAAAAAGGAAATCCTTCTTCACTCAAGTGTACATAGACATTCGGATATATTATTGTCAATTACAAACTTGAGCAACAGGAAGGCAGCAACTCAAGCTATTGTGGCTCAGTCATTATGAAGTCAAGCCTCACATAGTGTAGGGAAGAGCCCAATGTTTCCTTCAGGAGGACAAATCATCAAACCAGATGCATAGGAGAGGTAGGCGTGCATGCATAGGAGAGGCAGAAATAAGAAATCCATTTACAACTATTGCTACAAAGTTCCCGATATTTTTTCTTTCCTCTTTAATTTAAAACAAAAGGAGTGAATCTACACTATTGCCTGGCTTCCAACACACTTTAACTAGCACAAGAAAATTGGTATTCAAATATCCAAAACCAATCTGGCAATATTAAGGTAATTAGGAAAAGCACATACAGTAAAGAATTTTGATTAAAAAATTATATCAAAAATGCTAAACTACACATATGTGACGAAAGAGAAAAGAGATTAAAATTAGCAATCCAGGTAATATTACTTTAAAATAGCAACATAAAACACAAATACAAAAAAGGATAGATAGAATAATAGCATTATCCAAAGTTTGTTTATAGACAGCTGTCAAATCTGAGAGGAATATAATATAACAGCTGACATAGCTCGTACACACCAAAGCATACCTACCCTCAAGAAGTTAAAACATAATTAATGGTTAATGCTGAGCCTGAGCCATTTTTGGCTATCTATACTCAGGCAGGTTTTTGTTGTTGTTGTTAGTCACGAAGTCATGTCTGACCCATCGTGATCCCATGGACAACGTTCCTCCAGGCCTTCCTGTCCTTTACCATCCCCCGGAGTCCATTTAAACTCACACTGACTGTTTCAGTGACTCCATCCAGCCACCTCGTTCTCTGTCGTCCCCTTCTTCTTTTGCCCTCAATCGTTCCCAGCATTAGGCTCTTCTCCAATGAGTCCTTCCTTCTCATTAGGTGGCCAAAGTAGTTGAGTTTCATCTTCAGGATATGGCCTTCTAGTTGCTCTTGTTCTTTTCCTGATTTTGCATGCAAAACCTGGCTATCTTGTGTATTATTTCAGGGTCGATGTTAAAAAATAGAAATTGCTTATAATGTTGACTGGTGAATCATATTATGTTAGTGGAGTGGTGTAATGAGAGTATTTTGATTTTCTGTATAAAACTGGCAATACAGAAGAACACCTTCAATAGTTCTGACCTTCTTGAGTCATAGGGACAAACCCATAATAGATGTGGTATCTTTTTCTATCTTCCAGCCAGAAGTGCTGAAGAAATAGCATTAATTTGGGCTAAAGGGAAGACACTTTTCCGATTTGGAATGTTAAAGTTGTGTGAGACATATAGCTGATGCCAAAATACATCTCATCTACCTGTCAGCATCCATTTATGATATCTGTTGAAAGTGTGAGCCGTTTGCATGTGACCCTTGCTAGCTTATAGCCCAGAGATGGTAAGTAAATGAGGAAGAAAGTTGCATACCTCTGCCAGGCTAAGTTACCATTTGGACTGGAACCACAGGTTTTAGGTTTAAGGTGTTGGCTAGGGAATTCTGGGAGTTGAAGTCCACCTATCATTTTAAAGCTGCTGCGGTTGAGAAACACTGAGCTAGAATAACTAGGAATGATTAAGTACTGGCTCCAGCTTGTCTTGGCATTAAAATGGAAATAGTTTAGAAAATGAATTTAAAATTAGTGTTGGGCAAAGTTCTTGGACATGCTTTGCAATGGTTTGATATTTCCAAGAATTCTCAAAACAAAAACAAAAAAAACCTGGAAGTTTTTCCAATAATTGCCTGCAGTTTGCAATGAAGCCAGAAGGGTTTTCCACAGGGAAAGGTGGCCTGCTTATTCTTTCCATAATTTTTATTATCACCATCCTATTCTTGTCAGAGGAAAGGTTATTGATAGGAAACCTTCACAACAGAAATTCTGTTATTCAGGTAGGATTTCCATATCAGTACTTCCAAAGTGACTTCTGCATGGTTTTTGAGGTTGGAAGCTCCAGGCAAAGGCAAAGCTAGATGGTCTTTGATACAGTCTTCCCTCTTTTTCACAGAGAAAATCTGTTCAACAAGACCAAAAAAAGGAAGTCCTGGTGGGAGACAAGTGAATTTTGAATTGATTCTAGATGAGGGGAAGGTCAGTATAATATTTTTCTTTCATTCATTTTTATCAAGAGTGAGGCAAGCACCTGGAAATTGAGAAAACCTTTGGAGCCCAGCTTTTGTTTTAAACTAAAACTAAACAAAAATGCATTGGACCCAGGTTCAAGTCCAACAACAATCAACGGTGACTCTGTGGTGACCCATAGCAATTCAGTGGGTGACCCTCTGCCAGACACAACCTCTCAGCTCAACCCCTATCTCTCAAGATTGTTGTCATGGGGAAAAATGAGAGAAGGGAGTGTTTTATATGCAACCTTTAGTCCCTGAGCAAAAGGTGGGATATAAATCTAAGAACCAAAGAAATAAAGCATCATGAGGATCCTAGCCACTATCATATTCTCTATGTGTTTTTGAACATTATATGGATCTCTGTGGGATGCTGTTCCAGATTAATTTTGCTGGGGTGCTTTCTATAATGCCCTAATTAGAAGGGGAAACAAAGGTCAGGGCCCTTGACTGGCTTAGAGGACCTTCCAATGCCAGGCTTGACATTTGAAAGAAGGCCCATTGCCTTCTTAGTGAAATGTGGAAAATTACAGCCTGTAAAGTAAAATTAGAAGTCATATTATATTGGCAGGCACAAGAGAAAGATGGCAGAAATAGCATGAGTTCAAATTATCTGGCCTTCACTTCTCATGGCTGCAGTAATAGAAAACAATTGGTGGGATGCTAAATTAAAGAATGAGACTCAGACATAAATTGGACTTGGTGAGGAAAAGGAACATTTAAGCCAGGGGTCCCCAATCCCTGGTCTGTGGACCCGCACTGGGCTGGGGCATGCCAGAAACCAGGCCCCACAAACAAGTGAAGCCTGATCCGTGGGATGCAGGCAGCACAAAAAACCACACCCATCCAGGCCGCAGTTGGAGAGCACTGATCTAAGCTTACCACTCTTTGTTCTTCAGCATAATTGTTCATTTATGGTAGCAGAAGCCACTATAGTCAGTGCTGTTTCAGGAAAGCAGTACTTCCCGAGAAACAGAGAAAGTAAAGATCTGAGAACTCTATACTGTTTATGGCTGGAAGGCCTTTTAACTGAAATAGCTGGAATAAGCTCGCTAAAGGCTTTGTAAAGGACAAGCGGCTTTTAATCCAACAGTAATGGGCACTATTAATCAATAAGCAAGCCAGGCTTGCACAGAACCTAACCAATGAAGCCTGAATGATTGTAAGTGAAAAAGAAAGCAAATTCCAGGGATAGAAGATATGCAGCCAGGACAATAGAATAATCTAGCCTCAATGAGAGTGTATACAATCATGGCCTTTGGGTTACTCAATCGTCATTCCTATCTTCTTCTTCTTCTTCCCACATGCATAATATATCGGTAGGTAGTCCTCATTTGAGAACCACAATTGGAACCAACAATTGGAAACTTCAACTGTGCTTATGATCCAACTATCATAAATGTGAGGATTGTTAGTAAAGTTACTTTTTATCACTCTCATGACTGCAAATGGTTGCTAAATGTGGCAGTCCCTTTATGAGGACTCCCCGAACTTCTGAGGCCTATTATACAATATTTTTAACCTTTCATTTTTCTCAACTCTGCCTAAAAATACCAGCTGCTGTATTTCTGATACTCAGCAATCCATTTATTCCTATCTTTTCCTGCTATGATCTTCCACACATCAATTTAAAATAATCTCTTTTGATGTCAATGCAGTTCAGGATAAGTATGATTAGTTACTAATTTTCCAAGCTCTGTTAGAAACCTGTAATTATTCATCAGTGATCAGAGAAATATGGAAAAATCTAAAATCTTTTTTCTACAGATTCAGGTCACAGTTTCTACATTGCAGACCAATTCAAAGCAATTATTTATTTTTTGGATGTTTTTATTGTTTTATAATTTAAGAATTATAAGCCACCCAGAGATACTTGGTTGGGTTGGGTGGCTATAGAAACTGAATAAATAAATAAAAATAAATTCACTCCAGAGGGCAGTCAAAACACTGGCAGGCAGTATGTATTATGACCGAAATGCTCACATACTGCAGAGGAAATGACTTCTTATTTCCCTCAGTCTTTCCAACTGCTTTTTCAATAAGTCAATTGGCTTCTCCAGCCCCACCTCATCCCTCGGGTCTCTGGAATCAAAACATTTAAAGTGAAGCTGGAGATAAAAACCTTGACAGGAGTTAGGGATGCACAGGCTCACAACCCTAAAACAGGGATCACACAGCTGTTGTTTGATAAAACAACTTTTTTTCTAATTATTTTATTAATTTCATAAAACAAGCAACTCTTTTGCTCCCATTCCAGTATGAAACAACTGTTTGATTCCAGTTCATGACAGAGGTTAAAAAAATAAAAGAAAAACTTTCATCGTTTTGCCCCCAAATAAGCTGCCCCTGTGCTTTTCTAATTATAGCATTAGATGCCAATGAAGGCAGAGTCTTCAACTGCAAAAATCCAATCTGCAAAACCAGTATATCTGTGATGGTCAGATACAAAAAACAAAGGAGAGGATTAGCCTTGCTGTGTTGAAGATTCTTATGCATCACTCTTGAGGTAGATTGATTCAGTATGGAAATGCTTGTGTTCTTATTAACTCAGAAATACTGAAGGCACAATTCTTGCTGTTTCAGCAAATCTCTTGGCCATGGCCATGCTTAAAGGTAATTGGGTATAAAGCATAATGCTGTTTAAGACAAAAAATTAAGCCACAAAGCATCATTCCAAGAATCATTCTTTTTAACGCAGCTCATAGATCTTTTTCTCAAATTTTGTCACTGAGAAAGGTAAAGACCAAACTACATACAGTATCTGCATGCAAAGCAGTGCATTGGCATTCAAACACAGCCTCTCCAGTGTTATGAAGAATTAGGTGTTAATAAACACATCTTAGCTATGGAAAGTACTCTCTTTCAACCAAATTTATTTCAGAGATGTTATGTGGCTAAAAGATGGCCTAAGACTACTTTCTGAGAGAAAACTCCAAATTATCAGCCCATAAAGCATTATGTGGTTATTACATCTTCGTTTTCCCTAACAGACTATGGCAAGAGAGAGAGAGAAAGAGAGAGAGATATATGAGGGAAAGTAGAAGAAAACAATTTAGTTCTTATTACTCAAACGTAATGTTCAATTTCTGTGAATAATAATAAAAAACAGAATCAAAAATTAATGAGATGGTCCCAGAGGACCTTCAGTTCTCTTTCTTAGAAGGAAATCCAGGTCAAAGAATTCCAATTTGTATCCATTTTCCACTTCCTCCTGTAGACTCTCATTTCCTTGTGGAAAGAAAAAAAAAATGTAGCTATTTAGCAAGCCAAGAATGACTATAATCAGAGTAGTTTCCTTGTCTTTCAGAATGAAATATAACTATACAGTCAATCTGAAAGAACGTGAACATCTGGCTGTAAGATTTACACAGAGACCAATAAGTATTTCAAGACAGAAATGTATTACTTTGCAGCCATTGTCCAAACAGATATGAGTTACTTTTAAAATAAGTTATACTGTGACAGAGGAAAAACACACCAATTTAAAAATTGGAGCCCAATGCAGAACATCCCTCCCTTTATAGATATCTGGACGATATTATAATGCACTCTGGGATGCAAGTTACAAGATTAAATACAACTTTTAAAAATTCAACTGAGGTGAAGAATCCTTTTGTTTTCAAAGAATTAGTGCTAAGTAAGCAATCCAATAACTCCTCAGACCTGCAGCAGAATCTTTCAGGAGTTAATATTCCATAAAGCAAGGATGCTAATGTCCCTTCTTGCCAAGCTTATTGTTTTCTTTCCCATGTCATTGGAGGAACCTTCACATGCCCCAGTTAGTAAAACCTCTGGAAAGCCACCTTTGAACCAAGCTGCAATTCCATCTGTAACCTATTTGAGACAGGATATTGCCTTTCTTCTCACAAAAAGGCTCTCAGGCTGTCCATCCATGAATGTTGCTTGGCTCATGTCGGCTCTGCTGCTCGTGAGCCCCGGCAAGCAAGTCAGTCTCGCACAAGCACGTGCTCCAGAGGCTGCTCCCCACAAATTCAAACTGTCCAACTCCCATTCCTTCCCTCATGGCCTCCGCCCCTTCCTTCATTCTCCTTCCTGCAAGATCACATTTCACAGAGGATGGGCTGCAGGGAGTCACCAGGCGGGTACATTTCAAATCATAACACACACAAAAAGAAAGGGAGGAAGTAAAGCAGGTGGCCTAAAGGAAAGAGAGAGAGAGAGAGAGACTGCAGGTTCCCTAACGGTCCATTAACACTGCAAGGACTGGGAGAGAACACAACGGAGGGAAACAGGGTTGTGTGAATTGGCTGCAGTTAGCAGAAGAATGCAAGAATCCATCTCTTGCATGGCTCCTTGCCAGTCAAATGCCCTAAGCCTCCCCAGCTGCCCCTTCCCCATCTGTGTGCATGCTGGTGTCACTTTCCAGACCACAGTCAATATCAGCACATGGCATGCTGCAACTAATAGATTTTATAAAAAAGCAAAGAAAAAAAAACCACAGTCATTTTAACAATAACGTTTTCTTTCTCTACAGTTTTGGCTGAAATTTTTAGATAATGTTTAGAGTATTTTCCTTTGGACTTTATGGAATTACTAAGAGAGAAATAGCTTTCCTTGAATCGGCAGTAAGGAGGAAATCACTCCCTTTGTAGATTTTTCACACCACTTTGAGAGCGATGGAAAGGATTGGAAGTTATAAGCTTCAAATTTAAGTTTGTAGCATACACGCCCAATGAGCTAATGCTTCCGAATGGTTTTCACGGCATTTGAGTGATCCAGGAGCCCCCACCCAGTCACCAAATCATGCCATTGTTCCTCCTTAAACACGGTTCAGGCAAAGCCCTCCAGATCACAGCAGCCGATGAGGATTTCTAGCACCCTGTACTTCACCATCAGAGCAACACACAGCTGGCACCGGTCAAGACACCAACGGAGGCACCCTGAGCCTGTTTCTTTTAAGGAGCTTGGACCTCCCACAGCAAAGCAACTAAGACCCACTTGCACCCCATCCTTACCTGCTGGGTCTGGAAAAGTGTACTGAGCGGAGTGTCCTCCCTGTTCTCTGCAACGGGGCATGGAGCATTTTCTCAAGTTCTCTCTACACTCCTGCACAAATGTTCCATACAAGCTCCCCAGTGCTGGCGCAACCTCTCAGAAAGCAGCCACATGAAGCAAGGAAGGCGGAGAAGAAATTAGACCCTTCCCTTGGTACCTCCTTCGCCATCCCCTCATTCCCTTGCTTTTCCTCTGATGGCTCCTGACAGCTACGCTTAAAGCTATAGTACACTATTTCCCTATGTTGCTGCCTCTTGTCCCCTCTGCTATGCAAGGCTGCCTCTTTAACACCCACTGCAGGTATAACAGACAAAGGGCTGTTTGGGCTTCTCCTTTTAGCACAAGCTGCAGCACGAAATTGCAAGCCCCTCTGAGAAAATAAAGCAAGTCCCCTAGCAGTGCACGCTATGCTGCAGTACCTTAATTCCATTAACCCCCTGAAACACCAATAACCCTTTTGTCCCCCCCCAACCATTCTAAGCAAAACCTTCATTTTGGCAACAGGCAAGATGTCTTTGTTCTACAGCACACTCGTTCTTCTCTAGCTGCCGGATGCTGCATTGGATTGTTCTTTGGTTATCTGTAAGCATGCAGTCAGCTTTACACTTTGCTACTCAAAATGAGAACAGTTTGAGGGGAAAAGAGAAAGGTATATTTTCTGCATTTAAATTCGGCAAATACCTCCTTCCTTTGAAACACCACCAACCTCTTCCATTCTGATCTAAATTGATACTAAATCAGCAAATCAGTTTTAATTTCAGATATCAACTATTGATGGACCAGTCTGTTGTAGCAATGTTGTAGCAATAAGGTGTCTTCATTCCCCTTTGACAAAATAGAGCTTAGTAGGAAAATGTTCTAATTCACCCAGGTAGAATGTTCTAATTCAGCCAGGCAAGCACTTCTGACAGTAACACTGAGGATACCTATTTATTTAATATTAAATACTAAAGGAAAAGTTTGTATGTACTCAATTTGATAGTCATATTTATCACCCAAAAAATCCTAGCTTTGGATTTTAGGAGGTTACTATGTGAGAATAATGAAAGTCACATATAAAAGCTGGCATTAGATTGCCAGCTAGAAAGGCAAAACGTTACAGTTGGGTTTATACACTAAAATAATCTATGATTTGTATTTTATTGAATATTGAATTTTATTGGTAGAGATGAAGATGCAAAGAGATAACCTACAATGCTTGAGCTCAAGCAACAAGCAAAGCCAAATTCAAATAATATTAAATTTAACACAACGTACAAATCTAGTAAATTCTGAGTTGGGTAACCCTAAGTAAGCTATTATTTTTAAAGGTCCTTGTGGCGCAGCAGACTAAAGCACTGTTATTAACATCAGCTGCCTGCAATTAAGTTCAAATCTCATCAGGCTCAAGGTTGACTCAGCCTTCCATCCTTTCAAAGGTAGGTAAAATGAGGACCTGGATTGTGGGGGCAATAAGCTGACTTTGTATAAATATACAAAAGTATGAAGGCTATTGCTTAACGCATTGTAAGCCGCCCTGAGTCTCTAGAGAAGGACGCCATATAAATCAAATAATTTAAAAAAGGCTTAATTTCTGCATCTTTAATTTGGGACACCTTTGTTGGTCTATTGTAGCAAGACAACAAAAAACTTTGCCACACATTACAGAATAATACATTTATTAGAGCACAAGCTTTTATGGGCTACAATCCATCACATATCAACCTGGTATCATGAAAGTGTGTTGGCTTACAGTTTCTATCAACTCAATAGCTATGACAGTTAGGGATGATGGGAAAGTGTTATTTATGTGAAATGTTGGGGCAGATTTGTCAGTTTTTGTCACTTTTAAAAAATGCACTGAGGAAAGTTGTGCTTTGCACTTCAATTTGCTGAGAGGAGGAGCTGATATAAAGTGCAATATTTAAAAAAGAAAATGACAACTAAATTTAAAGCAGCCTAACATCATCATATATCTGTGAAGTTTGCCTTTGTTTTAATTTTCTACAAAATACACTTCCTTTCCTATGTCGATTTGCCTCTGCTTGGTTGTTTTGTGTGTGTGTGTGTGTGTGTGTGTGTGTGTGTGTGTGTGTGTGTGTGTTTTGTTGTTGTTAGAAATGCAGAAGGTAAGGATAAGGATGTCTGCCTGTAAACCCCATACTCTTAGCACTTTATAGTCCTCAGACTTATATAAATCTGCAAGGCCCCTAACATGCAGGTCTCTGCAGCACTGTCAAAGTCTCTCTGAGAATGGCAACAGCCTGGCCATTTCTTGCTGACGTTGATCCTTGTTTGGGGCTTCAACTTCTGAGTCAGAAGGCCATGGGAAAGTCAATCACACCTACGTTATAACATCAGGTCATCTAACTCAGAAACATTTAAGGTGATATGGAGGGAATTTCAAGACATGCTTAAGAACAACCAAGGAAAGAAGAAAAAGACACACAGAAGCTGCTGCCATGCTTGATACTAAAAGTATCTGAGAGCAATGAGCCATATTCAGGTTTATAAGATCACCGCACTTCAAGTTCATGACTCTTCTCTAATGCTAGTCAATGTCTTAAATATTGATGAAGATATATTGTGATTTTTTTCAAATGTCACCTTCTCAAGGACAGCAAACAGACTTAGATCAAAACTGTTATTTTTACTCTAATCTCAAGATGTGCAACAGAAAAGACAAATGCTTCTAAAGGCAGCTTTTCTTCAAGGCATTTAATTTTCAAATTTCTCTAATACCTCTGACAATAGAAGCAATTAACATTCAGCCCTATCACTATTCAAATTATACAAATGCTTCTTGTCAATTTTAATGCATGCAGAATTGGGCTTCCTTTTAAATGCAGAAAATTGGGATAATTAGAAATAAAACTACTAGTATATTTGTGGAGTTCTTAAAATAATTTAATCTAGCAAAAGCAGTGGGTTGTATCTAGCATATGTTTAAGATTGCAACTCCTTGCAGTAATCCAGATTGTGATTTCTGTTGTTGTTGTTGTTGTTGTTGTTGTTAATCTTTATAGTTCAAATAATTGGCTGAATCTAACCAACCTTGACTGATCTCCAAAAAAAGAAAGAAAGAAAGAAAGAAAGAAAAGAAAAGAAAAGAGAAAAAGAAAGAAACCAGAGAAAGAGCCAGTTAGCATTTTGATGGAAGATTACAAAGAAATAAAAACCGGGGGATAGCTTGTCAATTCAGTAAAAAAATCCCAGTAAAAAAACCCCACTTCTATATTCCAAAGAAAACAACATAAAAACTTTCATCAGATCATTTTAGAGATGAGTTTGTTCAAAGTGCTGCTACAAAAGTCCAAAGCACCAAAGCACAAGAGAGTTAGATTGTTCTCCAACTTTCTGTTTTTAACTAATAGTTGTCAAGATACTTGCACTGTCCAGACCAGGTACTTCTAACCCAAAAGAGCAGTAGGATCAGCACCAACATTCACCATAGTTTAAAAAAAACAAACCATCATTTCACTTATGTACATCAATGCATGTGTATTTTATCTTATGATTATTGATTTTATTTAATTTATTGGCTGCCCAACTCCAATGGACAATGGGCGGTATGAAGAATTCCAAAGAGCTTAGCTGATACTGAATTTTTTTTAAAAAAAATCCTATTAATCAGTTACTAAGTTTAAAATGTATAATATGCACAGGATTTGCATTAATCTATTATATATAGTCTCGGGGATAGATCCATTTCATTTAATGTGCAGTATTACTTGATCATAATTTATGTGCTTAAATGTATCGGGCAAGCTAAATCATTTATATTACATGTCTATGCATATACAATGAATATCTATGTAGTAGTGGAAGTTACTTTAATACATTAGCTTTTTGCTTGCTTTGCATCCCCCCATATATTTTTAGCTCTTGCCAATTACAAAAAGAAGTAATCCCACTCCCACTGAAAGATCTATGTCTTTGGCAATTTAATAAAGCAGAAAGATTTCTAGCTCTGGTGTGCAAATCTTTTCTGCTCTGACTTTTCCCAACAGTTTTGTATTACTTATTTTGTAGAAAAAAACACATGGGCAAAGCTGAAAGAACACTGTCCCCATGTATTTGGAATGGCTTCTTTGGGCTTCCTTTACCTTGGCACGGTCTTTTTATCCAATCCCTTGTCAAGGGGATTGGAACTGTATCTTGCTTAGTCCTCTGCCTAGGAAAACATAGATCCTATTCCTTTTTCTAGATTTGGTATCTCATATATCAGCATATATGGAAATGTTAGTACAAAGATATGTATACACATGTTTTATGTAGAAGCATATAAGCACATGTGGTGTAAGTACTTGTGGGTAAAAACTGGCTATTGTTGCTAAATTGTATTGATGAGCTATGATATAGCTCAGGGCAGTTAAACTGGCGGCCTGCGGGCCAGATGGGTCACACGCTGACCACGCCCAGTTTAGTGAAGGGGAAAAAGTCCCAATACATCACGTGACAATGGCGTGACAATGTGAGTTTGACACCCCTGATATAGCTGATTAAAAATTATGTAAAAATTTTCTATCCCATTTTGTACCAAAAGGAAATAAAGAAACCCACAAAAAGTATCAGAAAATACTAAGTCAGAATTTAAAACACCAGTTTAAAAAATCAAAATAATACGAAAATCACTAGTTCACACCACCACCAACAATGGAGAAAAGTCAGGTTTTCACTTTAAGGATATAAAATAGCTTTAATGAATGCAGACATTCATGGGGAGTATGGAATTCCTCAATAGGGGAATGAAAAGGATCACTTCTAATATGATTTGGTACCTTGGAGCACCCCCAGTTCGATCCATTGAAAATGGCTAAGAAGAAACACTAACAAGGATCATATTAAGCAATAAAATTAAGGGAAAAATGAAAACTGATAAGAGGAACCACACATAGAAATGCAGGTCATCTCTCACTGCGCATATAGTGATTAAAAGAGCTATCTATTATTTAGCCTCCTTGTGTGCTGCTCAGTTCTACTGCTCCCCTGAGTCAACTGCCTGCCTTATAAATCAGTAAACTGGAAGAAGCCGATCTTCCCCACCACCTCCCTTACTCCTCTGTCTGCCTTTTGTTTAAACCAGCCAATTTAAATCTAAAAGATTCTACCTTTTCTTCAACTCTCTAACCAGTATTTGGCAAAGCTGTAGAAAAAGGCTCTACAATCATATGAGAGGGCTGACCTTCTCCAAACTTTTGGAACTACCATTCCTCTATTTCCCTACTTTTTCCTCCTTTTGCGAGAACAGAGCATGGTTGCAGTTTTTTAACTGGGAAAGTCAGCTCACTTATAGCATCTCAGCTGAGACCAGAGTTCCAAGGTTTCTGGAATCTAAACAGGGAATACTATGTGTACCTAGTTAAGGTAACAACATTCATTACAGGGCAGGAGTTCAGTTGAAGCTACTGTAGAAAACTGTACCGTGTAGGCTAAAGTGTCTGTATTCCTCACTGAAAGTGTTATTTATACATTAAAGGGCAAATATTACTTTGATACAGGGACATACAATTTTCAGGGATTGCCAGGGACTTTCTACCCCACCTGATTTAAATTTTTTGCTCTATGATTTTCATTTTAAAAAAGAATGAAAACAGTAATTAATTCCATGGTGTCCTTATCTATAAGAGAGCCTTGAATTTAGGTAGACCCAGAACCATTCTTAGAAAGTAACAATAGGACTATTTGGGATAGTGGGTACACTGGGGGGGGGGTTTACAACAAATGGCTGAATGCAGGGGTGAAATCCAGCAGGTTCTGACAGGTTCTGGAGAACCAGTAGCGGAAATTTTGAGTAGTTCGGAGAACCGGCAAATACCACCTGTGGCTGGTCCCAGAGTGGGGTGGGAATGGGCATTTTACAGTATCCTTCCCTTGGAGTGGGGTGGAAATGGAGATTTTGCAGTATCCTTCCCCTGCTATGCCCACAAAGCCACGCCCACCAAGCCATGCCCACAGAACTGGTAGTATTTTGAATGCAATCAGAATTGTCTTTTGGGAAATATGCTTGTGACAGGATATAACATCATGATAGCCATTTTGTCATAATACCATGACATACTTTAAAAATTCAAAAAATAGGTAAAAGTTTACCTATTGCTGAGGCAGCACACTCTGCTCCAATTTGAGGCCTACAGTACACCTAGAGATTGTGTTAAAGTTGCATTTATAAGGCTTAATGCATCCACTTTCACCTTCCAAATTGCCTTCTTTGAAACACTACACATATGATCATTGGGACATTGTCAGTGTACAGGAATGGCTTTAAAGTAAGTCTGGGTAGGCTCTGTCCTGAGAAACTAAAGCTTAGGAGGCCCAACACAGAGCCTCCTTTTGAATCATTCACACAGGTGGAAGAGAACAGCATTAGTCAATGGGCCTATCAGACTGACTGATGGTGAAGACCTCCCAATTAAATTACTATAATTGAAAGGGTAAAAGATAGGATCAATTTTAGCAGAATGAAGAAACGGCCTTGGAAAGCTACTTTTCTCTCACAAAAATTGGCATGAAGAAGATAATGTCTGTGGCTATGGAGGAGGAAGGCAGGGCTGACTTACGCAGCTCTGATGCTGCCAGGGAAGTGAGGGAACAGCTGCTAGGAAAATGTGGTAGGCTTTAAGCAAACACCTGTTCTCTTTGGGGTTCCTACCCACCACCACTATCCAGGGCTTGATAAAATTGAGGCTTCTAGAATGTAGCCTTGATGAAAAGACATCCCTCCCCTTTAGATTCTGTACCAAACTATGCAGGTCAACACTGCAGCTGCTGGAGAACCAAATAAAGCAAGGCTATGTTCGAATCATGCATTTAACTCCAAAAATCACTGCAACTGACTTTGAGAAGGATCAAGGTGAATCTAATCTTTTATCCAATCCTTCTAATTACTGGTAGATAAAAATAATTATCTCTATTAGCCAATATTTTTGTCTGGCAAATGTCAGAAAAAGAGATATTGCCTAATACT
The DNA here is from genome assembly GCF_059756535.1 of Pantherophis guttatus. Taxonomy (NCBI): domain Eukaryota; kingdom Metazoa; phylum Chordata; class Lepidosauria; order Squamata; family Colubridae; genus Pantherophis; species Pantherophis guttatus. Next base: position 37,642,551 of record NC_142065.1, on the reverse strand, counting down.
ATCATCTTTCTGTCAGAATTTTAATCTCAGTTAGAAGCCATTCTGAGGACCTGATATGCCAAAACTCTGCATTTGTTTTCCTCTTAAAGGAGTTAAACTACTCTGACTGCAGGAAAAATGCTCATGTCTAAATTTGGGCCAGCAATTCCCTACTGGCGCTCAGGCAGCCAATGATAGTCATTGGGAATCTGTCAGCATTTAACTGATTAAAAATTATACCCTTACCAATGTCAAGCAGGTGACATAGCACAGTTACATTCTTGGCACTGAAACAAAAAGCCACTCTTGTTCAGCCTGCTGCTGAGTAGGATATTATAGGGACCAGAGCTCTGTATTAGCATCTCCTTTGAAACTATACTGTAGTAGGCGATCAGAAAATGTCCTATTTGTAAGCCAGGAAGAGTACTACTTCTTCACCACTAGGTAACATGAACCAATAACTGATTCAATCACCTGTAGCTCATACTGTAGCTTGTTGAATAATCATCAGTTGGCCAGGTTCACATGACCCTATGCCTAATATTATTTAGAAACCCAATGGATACGTTCAAACAATACATTAAGCCAAAAGCTGCTGCATTAAACCAACCAATATTATTTTTGTTTGTGTGAGCATGTCTGTATGGTTACAGGCCTATAACCAATTTTGATAAAACTGATTTTAAAAGTCAAACTCTTTGTCAAGCATTGTTGTGCTAATATAGCACCAGTAAAGATATTGAGGTAAATAAAAAGGTCCTTTTCTGTTATCGTTGGAAGAAGCTTAAGATCCTGTATATAATGCATCCTGCCTTTTTATTTCATTGATATTGATAAAGCTGAGAGACAGCAATGTCTTAGAGATTTGAAACTGAATATTAGATCTGAAACTTTAGTATAAACTTTTCAATCCCATGTTGCATTATAAACATATAAAAAATAAATGTCTCTCACATTTTGATGTACAACTGTACAACTGGAATAGATAAGTTATCAGTTATTATGTGGACCAGAATGAAGATGGAAATATTTAAATGAGAATAATAATCATTACTATAATAACCACCAGAATTATGTTGACCTCTCATTCTCTCACAACTGGCAGCACCAGATTCAAAGAATCAAAGGATAATTCAGCTCTCAACCTAGATAGATAGCTTTTCCAAAAGCGTTCCTGATGGAGGAGGTGCTGTCAGTCATCTAATCTTTCCTGACTGGGACTGCCATTACCCTTTTTCTTTTTTCTTTTTGTGCTGAGCAGCTAAAGTTCATCCGTGGCCACAAACATACAATGTCCAGGATAATCAGCAAAGTTCTCCATTCCATTACTTTACCAAGTGGGCTTCAGTTTCCTGGCAAAGCATTCAAGCAAACAAGGGGAAGGGCAAGCAATCCCATAATGGTTACTTCAAGCAATCTATTCAGTTGTACAAATGACGTGAATATCATATCAACACATATCAACCATGTGTTCTGGTTCTAAATGCATCTGAATTAAACCTTGCATTCACTGTCCATAGAGCAATACCTTGGTGGATGGTAAGGATGCTTACTGCATTCAGGGAGAAAGAACCCATAACTAATACTCTGTTAATCACAGCAACACAGAGTTACAGTATTTCTTTAGTTTATTGGGGGAACAGATCCAAAAAGAAAAGTGACATATATAAAATAGAACATGGAGACATACTATCATACAGGTCTGGGCATGAACCTAGAATCCTTTAAAACATACTAGCATACTTCTATTCATTAAAAAAAAAATCTTGCCTATTGCAGGACTTTCCAACTGAGTGAGAGCCTAAAGCAGGGGTGTCAAATTTGTGGCCTGGGGCCCGGATGTGTCACGCGCTGGCCACGCCCACACCTGGTTTAGCAAAGGTGGGGAAAGTTGCAATATGTCACGTGATGATGCAACTTTGACACCCCTGGCCTAAAGCATGGGAATATCTGGGACCAGTTCCTGTGACTCTGAGAAGGTGGATGGCTCCCAGTAGAGTCTTTAGGCTGGTATAATTCATAGGAGCATCAAAGATCTCTGGCTTTGGTTTACTCACTCCTGTTAAGATTTTGACTGTCCGAACCAACCAGACCAGATTCTCCCAAAAAGGTTCCATCAAACAACAACAACCGAAGCTGAAATATGAGACACTCCTCACTGTTAATGAAAACAATGAAATGATAGAAGGGATTGAAGTTGTGGAACTTTGTGGGAGACAGACCACGTCAGATTGGAAATCAACATAATGTAGATACGAGCAATAGAATAAAATCAAACCAGTGTGTTATATTAAAAAAGACAAACTAGGAATACACATCAAAATAGGCAAGAAAATGTTAAGACAACATCTATCCACACTAGATGAGTTTAAGTCCCCAGGACTAGATGGATCATACTTTTTAAAACTCCAGGGGTACTGGGAAACTACCAGAGGATTGGAAATGAGCTGATGTGGTTCCAATCTTTAAAAAAAAATGGACACAAGAAACTATATACCATATCATCTTGATATCAATATCTGGAAAAGATAATCAAGCAACAGATCTGCGAACACCTAGAAACAAGCAAAGCTATTACTAGAAGGCAACATGGGTTGCCAAAAACAGATCATGCCAATCAAAACTTATTGCATTCTTTGCAAAGTAACTGAATTAGTGGACATAATTTAGGACTAGTGACATGCTGTGGACATAGCATAGTTCGACTTCAGTAAGGCACATTTGACAAAGTAAACTACAGACTGCCTCTTGGTAAGATAGAAAAATGTGGAATAGACTGCATCACCACCAGATGGATTTGTAGCTCACTGACGGACCAACTGCATTCAATGTGTAATTCTCAATGGAACTATATCTACCTGGAGGGAAGCATGCAGTGGGGTACTCCAGAGTTCTGTCTTAGGTCCAGTACACTTCAACATCTTCCTAAATGATTAAGAGGAAGGGATAGAAGGGGTACTCATCAAATTTACAGACAACACCAATAGCCAACACTTTGGAAGGCTCAAGATCTAGAAGGATATTGATAGACTTGAACACTGGGCTCTATCCAACAAAGTACAATTCAGTGGTGAAAAAAACTAAGGTTCTACACTTATGCAAGAAATGCACAAGTATAAAATAGATAACACCTGGCTCAACAGCACTAACTAGGAAAGGGATCTAGTTGTCCAAGTGGACAATCACTTAAGTATGAGTGAGCAGTGCACTACAGTTGCATCAACAGAGGATTAGTATCAAGATCACATGAAGTGTTAGTACTGCTTTATACTGCATTGCAGTGGTGGGATTCAAATATTTTTACTACCAGTTCTGTGAGCGTGGCTTGGTGGGCGTGGCATGGCTTGGTGGGCATGGCAGGGGAAGGATACTGTAAAATCTCCATTCCCACCCCACTCCAGGGGAAGGATACTGTAAAATCTCCATTCCCTCCCCACTCCAGGGGAAGGTTACTGCAAAATCCCCATTTCCTCCCAATTAGCTGGGACTCGGGAGGCAGAGAACAGATAGGGGCAGGGCCAGTCAGAGGTGGTATTTACCGGTTCTCTGAACTACTCAAAATTTCCACTACCGGTTCTCCAGAACTGGTCAGAACCTGCTGAATACCACCTCTGCTGCACTGATAAGACCACATTTGGGACACTGCATCTAGTTTTGGTCGCCAGGATACAAAAAAAAGAGACACTAGAAAGAGGGCAGAGAAGAGCCACAAAAATGATTAGGAAATTGGAGGAAAAAGCATATGATAAACAGTTGTGGGAACTGGGAATGTCTAGTGTAATGAAGAGAAGGATTAGGGCTAACAGATAGAAGTCTTCCAATATTTGAGGGACTGTCACAGAAAATAGGGGTTCAATCTACTCTCCAAAGGACTTGAGAGAATGGCTTGCTCCAGAAGTTGTAGGTACTGCATCACATTACAAAGAGATTGGGCAGCCATTTATCTGGAATAATATAGGGTCTCCTGCTTAAGCGGGGGAGGGCAGTTGGGGGGGTTGGACTAGAAGACCTCGAAGGTCCCTTCCAAATCTGTTATTCTATATATTCTGTAGTCGCAATAAAGGTTTAATTTGAAAGCACCATAGGACAAAAGATTAGTTTAAAGTAGCCCCCCAAAACTGCACTGAAGAAGGTCATATCTGTAAAGGAAAAGTAATGGATAATTCAGTAACCATGTTCTAACATTACAGTATAGAATTAACAGGTGACAATTCAGTAACTTCATTTGCCTTTCATTTAAGCTTAACTCTATTTCTAGCTGATCCAGACCTATCAAAAAGGCAGAATAAAGAACATTCCTTTTCCTTTCCATACATATTAAGTGCCAACTATAGACAGCCTGCAACACCCAGTTTGCCATTCAGTCTTGAATTCTCTCCAGCAAAGTTGGCCTGTGAAACAGGAAAATAGAGGCTGATCTATAAAGCACTTGCCAGCCAAATGGCTTTGTTAGTGATCTCATTTCAGTGAAAAAAACCTGGAGATTCAGAAGGGAATTGCACTGAAATGTAACAAACAAAAGGAATGTAATGACATAGCATTTTGCAGATGCACAAACACATTATGCTCAAAGCTATCTGTTGCCAAGTGCTAAAAATGCAATACACACCTCCTTCTACATCACCATCCTTCAATACCGTAGCATAGTAATAATGCTATGCTATCAGCACATTACATGAACATGGAGCCTACCTTAGTCACTAATATGTTTCTGGCTGGAACTTGCAGGTCAGCCTTCCATTGTGTGAATAGGCTTATCCAGTATGTTCTTCCTACCAGATGCCTCACTTATACCCTGCTTTTGTGAAGTAAAAAGAATGGAGGCCTGGAGGGATTTTTTTTTTTTTAATTTGATTTATATGCCGCCCTTCTCCGGAGACTCAGGGCGGCTTACAGTGCATTCAGCAATAGCCTTCATACTTTTGTATATTTATACAAAGTCAGCTTATTGCCCCCACAAACTGGGTCCTCATTTAACCTACCTTAGAAAGGATGGAAGGCTGAGTCAACCTTGAGCCTTGGAGAGATTCGAACCAGCAGTAAATTGCAGGCAGCTGTGTTAATAACAGGGTGCTTTAAACCACTGTAGTACCAAGGCTCTTTTTTTGGATTGTTTTCCAGTCACTGCTTTGCTCCATATCTTCTAACTTACCCGAAATTACCTATGACAGAATTTTTCTAAAGAATACTGGTTGTTGTCATCTTTAATTTGCCATGTTTCCTTTTCCTTTTTGTTAGTGTCATAGTTCTATTCTATTTATTACTATTATTTCTGCATTTCAAAATTTTGATTAGTGATTAGTTGTTTCTATTTTTTTTATTATTCTCACCATGGATATTTTAACTTATTTTATAATTTTTCACTTCTGATTAATTCCTCAACTACCATCTGAGCCTGTAATTGATTTTGTGATATAAAGTGGAATAAATAAATCAACTGCAAGCATCATATTTCTTTTCCATATTGACACAATTTGTATTAATAACAGACACAACATATGTAGCTTGGTAGTTACAGACCTCCCAATTATACCTAGCAATAAATTTTCTGCACCATATTTACAAATCTCCCTACCCTGCTAAACATTCCCTGTAACTCTGCATTAGATATTACACCATTCCACAAGAATAGACACATTATTTTCCCTTTGACAAACTGTATTTATGGAACCTAGACATCACTCCTATATAACTTCTTTCATTTAGGCTGAACCTACAATAATAAAAATCATAAATTAAATTTCATCTACATATGCAGAAGCATAGAAAATACAATTTACAAGGTATTTGAGAGAAGTCTATTGTCACATTACCAAATTAGGGCATTCCAGTCTGGTGTCAGTGTTCCAAAAAAACAAAATTCCAATTAAAAACTCAAGCATTTTCTCAAAGTTCCATTTATTAGAGTAGGTATATTGGCACATCTGAGAAAACCCTAATCTAAGAGTTCTGGGTTTTCCCTCAGTAACTCAAAACCTCCAAATCCATCCCCTGCACCCATCAGTCCATCACATGGTCCAATCACCATCTGTCCCATCTCCAGACATCACTGCAACCACTCCTTCTCCAGATGCAGGACTGTCATGACCTTGACCAAAAAGAAGAATGCTATTTTGTCTAACTACATTCCCTCTACTAAATCCCCCCTCCTACTTTCCCACACACAAGAAGGTGGCAGCGTGGAAGTTCCGGTGCTAATATGGCTTCCAAAGCTGACATCTGGCTTCCAAATCTAATGGTAAGAACATGACTGGGAAGTAATGCCCTCAAAATCTTTCATTGTGTCTGAATGACTTCAGACTGATTTCTCCAAATTATTGAGAGTATGACAGTAGGAATGGCTGCAACTGTTAATTCTTCATTGAAATAATTAATTCAGCAATGAAATGGCCACAACTTTCTATTTTCCACTGGAAAAAGATACAATATTTATCTTAGAGAAGAGGCAGGGTCATCAGTGCCTTGAGCATTATTGGGCAGGGAATAATAAGAAGCTGCCACTGAACAGTTCAGGACCTTTGGTATGTACTGTTGATTAACTAAAAGTTAAAGCTTCCCTGTCAGTCATGTTTGACTCTAGGGAATGGTGATCATCTCTGTTTCTTGCCAAAGGAGCCATTGTTGCCCAAAGACTATTTCCATGACTATATGCCAAAAGCACACGGAACACTGTTACCTTCCCACTGAAGTGGTACCTATTATCTACTTGCATTTGCATGCTTTCGAACTGCTAGGTGGGCAGGAAATGGGGCAAGGAACAGGAGTTGCATGGAGCTTGGTCTCGAACCCGGGCTGTGAGTTCTCCAGCTGACAAGATCAGCATTTTTAACCACTGAGCCCTCAAGCCCCTGATTAAATACCATTGTTGATTAAATACCATTGTGTTAACTCTGCTGAATCAAGAGAGGTCAGTTTACAAATAAATGACAGGCAATACATCCAGGGAAAAATATGTTCATATAAAGCCTAATTGGTAGAATTCACATTGATTTAAATGACTAAAGAAAGGGTTAGACAAATTTGCAATAATACTTCATGGAGAGAGCCCCATGGAACTTTATATTCTGCAGAAACAAAAAAAAGGTGGTGTCCCACCTGTACTGTTGGAAATAAAGACACAGGTAAAACCAGTTTATATCAACACCATATGAAAATAATGGAAGGTGAAGTGTAGGTGAAATGGGAAAACGTGGGAGAATCGATTTATCTAGGAAAAACTAATGCAGGAGCCCCTCTTGGCAGGGTGGGCATGCTCTGGGTCCTTTTATAAAACAATGTCAGCTAGTGGGACCCCAGAAGTGTTCTCTCAATTGCAGTGCCTACCCTACAGAACGGAAGCTTTCCTAACCCCGGCCTTCCAAAACACTTTGAATAATTACTGACTTCTTCAGAGCTGGGGCCAGGATAGTAATTGAACCCTTATGTATGTTCTATTCTATATTCCAAGAAAAATTTGCATGGAGTCTTGATTATTTTTTAAATTTTATATTTATATAAAATCTATATAACTTTTACATTTTGTCTATGTATTTTGTTAGCCACCAGAATTATTTGGTTAAGATGGCAGCCATATAAATTAGCTAAATACATATCATTCTACTTTCTTTCCAGTTTCTTTCACACTTTTCCTTTTCTTCCATGTCCATCCCCCACCTCCCATGTTCTTGGCACAGCCATATTTACTACCCTATTCTGAAGCCTCATCAATTATCTTCAGTAATTGTCTCAATCTTTCACCATAAACAATGAAATCAGTAATGGTTTTAAATCTATATTAATTCCTTTGCCTTATTTATTTATTTATTAATAAATCTGTAATCTCTATAGACATATGGATGTTTACCACAGTTAAAACAATTTTAAAACCAGAAACCAATGGGTAAGGTTTAATGACTTCCATCTATCAATATCTGAAGACACCTAGCTATATATTTTATTTATATTATATGTTACTGAGTTATATCTTTGGTATATACATCACTAAATATTTAATGATTCAATACAAATGGGAAATTGATATTCCTTTAATGGAAAGGTAACCCAACTTTCACCTACTGGCATCAATTCTGAATTGGACCAGTTAATAGAATATTAACTACTACTAACTACTATTTTGCTAAAAACAGCTATCTTTGCATCAACGCTGGGATAGTACTGAGGTTTAGAAATAAACAAAAGAATGTTACATGCAAATAAAACCATTTTGTGTTCAGCTTAGTTATCTACTACTCTATGACTATATTAGACTATGTTGTCTAATCGCAGAAGCCAAGGGTTTCCCCATAAATAAGGATAAAAGTAGACATCTGTGTCTAATTCCTCTGAATAATGGAAAAGTAGGATAAAATATGTGGAAAGGTGAACACTCTCAAAATGAATATTAACCCCTGATTAATTATTCTGAGAGGAATTCCAATTCATATATCTCTATGGAGAAGGTTTTCCTGAAGCTATACCAGAGCAAGGCCATATACGGTTTAATACGTCAAAGCCAGCACTTTTTATTTAGCTGCTTGGCAGATTTAGATTATTAGTTTAATATTGCCTGTGTTCTGTAAACTCAATGTATTCAGCTTTTATTCCAACTTTTAAAAAAATATAATCTTAACATCCTGTTAAGCAGCACAACGTTCTATGTATCTTATCATAAAACCATTAAATTCGCAAAGCATGTCCATTATGACATTCCAGTATTTTGACATAGAAATATGGATCTAGGACAACTCATGCATGGTTGACTTGCCCCAGTCATCTGGCTGACTCATCACAGCCAACTCACTATGTGATAACTTGCCACAGCCAACTCGCTGCAGGACAACTTGCTGTGGGACAATCAATATGGGAATAACTCTAGAGAGGAACGAGTGAATTGCAGGGTCCTTGCCTTGTTTTAGGTTTGAACCAGGGGTGAAATCCAGCAGGTTCTGCTGGTTCTGGAGAACCGGTAGAAATTTTGAGCAGTTCGATGAACCGGTAGCGGAAATTTTGAGTAGTTTGGAGAACCAGCAAATACCAGGCTGGCCCCAGAGTGGGGTGGGAATGGAGATTTTGCAGTATCGTTCCCCACAGGGTGGAAATGGAGATTTTGCAGTATCCTTCCCCTGCCATGCCCACCAAGCCACACCCACCAAGCCACACCACGACCACCAAGCCACGCCCACAGAACCGGTAGTAAAAAAAATTGGATTTCACCACTGGTTTGAACCTTCTTAAGTTAAAAGTCCTCGAGGCAGGGATGAGCCAGAGCATGGAGACCCAGTGGCCCATCAGCCAAAGTGTGCATTCCATCAGCCAAGTCACGGAGCAAGTGTAGCACACAGGTGGTCTCTGCATGGATTCAAACTGAGCGTGCAGTGTGTCTGCCGCCACTTCATCCTACTACACCTGCTGCAAGGGCCAGCTGCTCTACTGACATCCAGATATTGGTCCTGCACCTCCAGCCCTGCCAAATGCACAGGGTTGGAAGGAGAAGCTGTGGGCTCGAGATCTTTGGAATCTTCATTTTAAAAGATGTCATAGATTTCTCCAGGGCTATTTATTCAGCCAGAAAGAATTCCTAATCAGTCCATTGGCATTGTCCTACCTGGTCAATGAAGGATTCCTTGGGGGTTTCTGGGAGTGGCCCATTTGCTCCCACTCCACCCCAAGGAGACAAACACAGAAAAAATGAGTTGACAGCAGCAGTCTCCGAGGCAAGCCTCTGCCATACCTGGCATTTCTGAAAATTGTCATTTTTGTCTTAAAAAGAGACCACCAGAGCTAGAATGGACCTTTGCAATTTTTTTGCAAATCGATCATTCAATTGCGATACATCGTCCAAACTGAGGCTTTTACAAATCAAGCAACATATCCAACTTTGCCCTGCTTAGATGCAAACAAAATTAAGAACTGGTGAATAAGCTAGGGAGATTTTGAGGGGCTGTGTATTTGTATGTCTATGTCTGGGGTGAAAGATAAATTTGCTTAAAAATCAGTGAAGATGACTCCCAAGTAGATATAGTTATAATAGGAGCATGGTATATGGTTGAGCTTTTTCCTTTTTTTGTCTTCCCCAGTGCATCTGCTTTTTCTGTCCCCTATGCTTCCCTTCTCCCCTTTCTTGGTCTCAGCTCCAAATCTGCCTTTTCCCTTTCAGTGCAAGCAAACCTTAACTTCCTGGCATGCCAGGAAGAAGCGGTAGCAGTGGCAGGCCTCCTCTCACAGATGCACGATGCCCTTGGCCTGGATCCATGCAGGGTCTATCCAGGTGTGCCATGTTTGCTCCACAGCTTGGAAGATGGAGTGCATGTCTTGGCCGCTGGAACTTCACGGTCTGGCTCACCCCAGCCTTGACAACTTCTAACTTGAGAAGGTTCAAACCGAAAGCAAGACAAGGCCTGCTACAATTCACTTTTCCCTTTCTTGAGATATCCCCCATTGAATTGTCCCTCAGAGAATTGTTCTGTAGGGAGTTGGCAGCTACTTGTCCCATTCCATAGAAAGAGCCAAGATATTACATTCTCTGCTTGGTGATCTTTCATAGCACTGCTTCCTGTACTTGACATGGAGTGTCAAATACAGGATGCATTATGTATTATGATATTTAACATTCAATAAGAAACCAAGATTTATAGAGAGGTGGATGATTCCAGCTAGATATTAAGCTTCAGGAAATGTTTATAGATATAGAACATCCAAGCATATTGAAGGAAATAAACCAAATCTCAGGAGCTTGTGTATGATTGGTTCATGGCACAAATGTAAATAGTTCTGACAGGATAATGACCTCATGAATGCTTCTTATAGTATTCTCCCGATTATTCATCAGCTTTCTTTAACTCTTTTCTATTGCCAAGATACAAATCATTTTAGAGAGTTTCTTGTCTGGTGCTAGGAATAAAATATTGGACCAACAAAAAAGGCGCTGCTACAAGGTTTCTGGTTTGTTATGTGTGATGCTGGGAAATGGCAAAGAAGCTCTCCCTGAACTCCTTCAATCTACAGAACTTAGCCAAACAGCTGCTTTTGTCTCTAGTCAATATTAGGCAAAAGAGAGACTATTGGGACTAATAAACCAGAAAGAAAAGATTGATGGGTTACATGTGCAAGTAAAAATATTTGGCTCAGGAGCTGAAGGATTGCTATCTTTGCTGCAACACACAAATGCACACTTCCTCCTTCTTAAAAACAGATCTTCTCAAAATACCTGAAAATGTTGAACAAAACTTTACTGATGAACAAATGAATTCGTAATCTAGAGTACTGTTTTAGATAAAATAGCATGTATTACATTTGTAAACTGTTAAGTCTTGAGTTGCATATTCCTGACTTTTCAAGCGGTAAGAAATTTAATGGTAGCTAAAGAGTATTTCACTCTGAAATGACTGGATATAGTTTTGCAACATCTAACTATTTGCAAATTAATGTAAAGTAGGTCATAAAGAAGGAGCAAGCAAGCATAATGACAGATTGCTAATACAACATCAGTCTAGACTTTCTAAAGTAACAGCCTACAATTTCCAAATCCCTGAGGATGCATTTCCACAGCCAATAACAAACCACAAACTTCTTTCCCTTTCTCTTTTTTAACTCAAACTGCAAAACTATTTCCTTCTATCTGGAAAGCTACTTTCTGCTTAACTTCCTCAGATCTCACACACCTAAAACTCTGATCCTCTCGCAAAAAGAATAGAAACTAGTGCATTGCTTATTTATAGGTGCTTACATATGCTTACGTATAAATTCATTTCCACTTGCCCTCTGCAGGTATGAAGTTCTGATCCAAGAGGCCCAAAACAGTTTAACACAGGCACCAATCCTTTGTCTCGTTGCATGCTTGTACACATCCAGTAACAACCGCTTCCAAACAATGGGATAAAGCAGTCAGATGAGGGTAATCAGTGAGACTAAGGAAGTATTGCCTCATAAACCACAGGCCAGAAGACGATCCCAGAAGTTATGTTTATGTGTCCAGAAAAATACAGCTGCATCCAAATCCCCATCTCACTGACTGTTAGTGACTGCCAACATGTTGAAGGCTTAGTATGTTTTTATCTCAAGGGTTTTATTGGCCAGAGACATAAGCTGTTCTGGAGCATCTGGCTAAACAGGCACTTACAACTGTCTCCCCAACCCCCCATCATGTGCAATGTTAATCCTGATTTAGAAGAGATATGGAAGAGAATTCTTTGAAGTTCCCTACAATGACTATCAATGACAAAGCTCCCTTCCTCCACTGTGAGAGTGTGAGAGAGAAAATTAGAGGAAGAAAAAAGAGAGCATGTATAAATCATTACCACTTCTGGGTCATTCAGGACCCACTATAATGATCCCCTTAAGAAAGCAATTTCTTTACTCCATCTATTTAATGGCCAAGGTACACTAGGAAAAATTCCAACTCTGTTTAAAAATAAACATGTGAAATTTGCACTTTGTTTATTTAAATTATACATTGGGCTACAATATGTAAATGATCATATTGGTTATATTATATCTCCTTCTGATTCTTTTTTTTTTGTTGTTGTTGTTGTTGTTACTCGGAGCCTGGATTTATGCCCTCATTCAGCTGGGTTCCTATTTACCCTTAAGTATACCTTCAATATACCCTTTTTTTAAAGAGAGATTATAAAAATTGTATTCTCAGCTTGCTCACATTGTTCTTTACTTCAGAGTTCCCCAACCTTTCTGCCTTTGTGGATGGTGGAAAAGGGGGGGGGAAGGGGATGGTTCTGTGTGAAGAGTGGGCAAGTACATGCGCACGGGCAGTTCCATTTGTGTGAGTGGCGAGCATGTCCACCCGCTCCTCACGTAAATGGAGCACATGCACACGCACTCACCTGCCGTTTATCTGCTGCTCTCGCAAGTGGTGATGCATGCATATGCATGCACATGCTTGCCACTTCCATGACCTGGTTCTGAATGGCTCAAGGCCCGGTAGTGGCCCAGGGTTGGGGACCCCTGCTTTACTTCAACTGCTGCTAATAATTATGTTACTTTTCAGAGTCATATATCAGATTTAAACAGTTATTTTTGTTACCACACTTGAGAGATTCACAGAATGAAAGCAGAGTTTTCATCTGCAACAAATATAAATTTCAATCATAGATCAGATCCTGAGTTTTCATGTGTGTCCCACACTTTGTGGAACATGCTGCTCCCCAAGTAAACATGGCTCCTTTCCCTTTTAATGTTTTGTAAGGCATAACAAATATTTTGTTTCAACAGGCCTTCAGCCCCTAAGGACCACTTGTTTTTATGTTTTGAGTTATGCTTTTGACTGGATTAAGAAGGGTAATAGTGTTGTTCAATCATATTTGTAGACACCACCCAGTTTCGCTTGGGACATTACTAAAACGCTGTGAAACAACAAATCAAGTGTCAGTGTCAAGAATCAAGAAAGATAAGGAGCAATAACTGTACATAGATCAATTAATGCTAATGTCTTCAAAAAAATAGGTATTTTTCCCTTGTTCTAACTCTGTAATTGTGCAAGGGTCTGCTTTAAAAGGCAATTCCCTAGCTTGACTAGCTTCATTCTGTAGTTTGCATAAGAGTTTAACTAATCAGACAACCCCAAAGCAAGGAGCAAACCACTTGAGGCAATATGGCTGCAGAGGGCAGGAAAAGTTCTGTTAGTTTGGCTCTACAAGATTCAAAGCCAAGATGGGGAAGTCAGAGAAATCTATGTAAACATAGGATCAATGCATGCCAGAATGATTCATTCTTTAAGCAAACATGACCCAGGCACAGTAAAGAAAGATCACTATGAGGGTAGGACAAGCTGCTTTTAATCCAAGAGAGAAAGAAAATTCCAAATTTGGAGCAATTCAGGATGATATCTGGGGCAAGACAAACCAATTTACAAGTCTGCCTGAAAGGATTATATTAACAGTTATTTAATAGATATGTAATATGTAGTTCAGTTATACAAAGCATCCATAGATCACCCACAAAAATCGATGCATCTACTGAGTCGACTTTTTTAGAATACTCCGAGACTAGGAAGTGTTAAACAGAATCGTTTAACTTTATATCACAAAACGTACATTTGACAAAAATCATGGAATGTTATGTTAATGCTGGGACGGATGTCTCACATCTGGGCAGAACTGGACATTTCCCTATCCTCTAGTATCTGCACTCACTCCTTAGACACCAAGTAGCAAATTTCTGCTATGTCTGTAAGCAATATTAAAAAACTAAAAATATTATACAAGAGAGTGCTGGGCAAGATAAAGAAAAACCTACCCACATACGTTGAAGGAACAGCTTCAGAATACAGAAAGATAGATAAAATAGAAGGGTATGAAATATATTTTTACCAAGGGCTACCTGGTCTAGTTTGGTGCTGAATAATTTTCCCACTGAACATCTGTCCTACAGGAAGAAAGAGAGGAAGTAAATCTTTAGATAAGAGTTCTAGTTCATCAAATGGCAACAGCTAAGTCTCAAACAGAACTTAGAAACAATTACACCCAGTAGCAAACTTACAAAAATAAAGTGTAAAAAGTAATATATCATAATATCCATGCAAAAAGATACTTAAGATAAGCAGCTATCAGGATCCTCCCTGACTATCACTACTAGTGAGTCAAAATGCATAAAATGATCTCGAATTTTAATGCAGATAAGCTAGCATTTAAAACCTGAACATTAAAAAAAAAAGTCACAGAACTAAAATATAATACTATTTTACAATGAAGATGGCAAAAAAGTCTCTAATTCTGTGATCAGGATTCTGTGTGTGGGTTTGTATATAAGAAAGTAAGTGTGTGCATGCATGTACTATATGTCAGAGCCTGGAGTATGGACTTAGGCAAGGACATAAATTAATATTTCTCTACCCTATTGTTATCCAAAGTAAAATCCCCTCCTAGGCCTGTTATTTCCTCTGCTTTAAAAAGTTACGGTTTCCTATATGTTTTTATAAGGCAAATAACCTCAGAAGGGAAATAATTTCAGTTGGGAAACTGATGTGAAGTTAACTCCTGGTTTTCCAACACCACAGTCCAGAACTGCATCTATTCCTGTCTGCGTGGCAACTAAACATTTTAAAATGAACCCTGGGAGTTTCTAATCACAGAGCCAGTGTGTCATGTCCACTGATATTTCAAAGATGTGATATCTACCTGTGAGGAATTACCTGAGCAGAATCTAGAGGGAAGAGTGCCAGGCTCTATTTTAATATTAAAATAAGATTTAAATACTAAGAAGTTGGAAGGATTTGCAGTCACAAATTAACCTCTACTTTGAACACCGATGTAGGAGTTTGCAAATACGAGACTTGTCATCCCAAAAGGATGTGCACATTTGTTGTGACTGTCTAAATTCAGGTAGCAACATGTAAAGCAAGGGAAACCTGCAATAAGGATGAGGAAATTTCTTCCCGATTATGAGTAAGGAATGTAAAAGGAGGCTATAGTAAAAATCCAAGCACGTATATTTACTACCAAGATGGTTCCCTATCATCTGACAGATAGAAAAAAACAAGTAGATAAAGCAATTAAAGCCAGGAGAGATAGTGGAATAGCAGAGGAATAAACAATTTTACAACTAAATCAGGAATTCAGCCTTTGCCTGTCTTCCTCAGCTTTATGGTTTTAAACTACATACTGGACCAAACTGAGAGTAAACCTCCGTAAATTGATTTGGGGATCACTATCCCTTGAAAGGGATGTGATGGCTCAGTGACTAAGTTGCTGAGCTTGTCGATCGAAAGGTTGGCAGTTCAGCGGTTCAAATCCCTAGTGCTGCGCAATGGAGTGAGCTCCAGTTACTTGTCCCAGTTTCTGCCAACCTAGCAGTTCGAAAGCACGTAAAACTGCAAGTAGAAAAATAGGGACCACCTTTGGTGGGAAGGTAACAGCGTTCCATGCACCTTTGGCGTTTAGTCATGCCAGCCACATGACCACGAGACGTCTTCGGACATTGCTAGCTCTTCGGCTTTGAAATGGAGATGAGCACTGCCCCCTAGAGTTGGGAACGACTGGCACATATGTGCAAGGGGTACCTTTACCTTTATCTTTACCTTTATCCCTTGAAATGCATCTTAAAATGACTCATAGAAGAGAACATATGTAGCTCAGGGTTGAAATATGAAGTTGTTGGTGCTCTCTGAGTTTGATTGTTTTCTTGTAGATGTTTCATTACTCAATTGGGTAACATCATCCATGTGAGGGAATAAAATAAACTGTTTCCTTTTTCAGAGAGAAATGAAATACCGTTCTAGAATCCACATACATGATCGGATACCGCCCAAAGTAAGAAATATAACTCTAGTAGCAATTTTAAAAAATAGCTTGTATGTGTGTGTATACATGCATACACACACACACATATACATACATTTTAAAGGTAGAAATTGCTTAAGATTAATCATTCCTTAGCATGAACATAACTCCTGTATTTATTGATGGTAATCTGATTTTCCTATCTCAGAAGAGAAAGTAAAGACAAACAACACTAGATTTCAGTTGAATATATAAAATAAAATGGTACTAAGTCTACTGATTCTGAAGTTGACATGATATCAAACTAGGACCTTCCTTTTTTAGCCTAATATCTACAGTTTATATGGCAATTAAGAACTACTTTATGATCCTTTGTTTAAATATGATCAGATTCTCCAGAATAACATATCCTTCTAGCTGAACAATCACAGCCTTATCAAACTGGTGTCATGTTTGGCACCTGATAAGGCCCACTTTCCAAAACTCCCATGGCCTCACTTGTCCTCTTTTTCTAGCCACTAGAAAATGAATGACGGTGACAGTGAAGAGGAGAAGCAAAAAAAAAATATCTAGTAAGTCCACATATGACATTAAGGAAGAAGTGGACCTTCTGTAGGATCAGGGCCAAGATAGAAAAATATCTTCCCCATATTACACATATACTCCCAATAATTAACTCAGAAAGCATGGCGAACTCAACATTACACACTTCTCCCATCCACAGCTTCTCCCTGATTAAGAGCCAGTATAAACTTCCAACCAGATCTTTTGTTGGTGATATCATGAATACTATTTTGGACACAATGTCAATTTTCTGATTCTGATATAGGTAATTTTTTTCAGTCAATCTATAGAAGAATTGTGAAATTACAATGTGTACTTCTGTCTTCAAATTATCTAGTATAGATATGACCATAATGTTATATTCATAGCACAAAAATGTTTTCATTTTGGAAGTCGAGGGTGTTAGACATAGACCCTCCCCTCTTATCCTGCTTAATGGAGTTGTTTGTAAATTTGTTTTTATTTTTGTAGAAGAAAAGGGCAGTGTTCAACGGGAACTCCAAAAGCAACAGCTGCTGAGCACAACAGGATCAATTCCCCTTAGATTCAGAGAAGAACATTCAATTTTGTGAGTCACCGCAAATGAAGAAATATATTCTGTCCCTATGAAATACAGCCATAGATCACTACTTAAATCTGAATGTAAAACTCATAATCCATTTCTGTATTATCATTACTCCCTTAGCATCTCCAAAATCAGCAAATCAAAACCAGAAAGTCTTTAGTTTGTTGCTGGGTCAGCATTTAAAACCACAACATGCAATGCAGGAAGGACAAATTAAAGGCAGAAGCAGTTGAACGAGTGCAGGTGGCTATTTAAAGAGCTTAACTCAGACTGCAGCTCACTAAATATGTTGGACTTGCATTCTTATAAATTTTAGGGAATCCTGGCTTAGACATTGAATTAGCTGACTTTCACATCTTTGGAGAGCGAGACATTGAAATATAATGCTTGGCAGTTTCTCCTCAGTAACCAATAGTTATGTAACAAGAGACCTCTAGCCAAAAACAGAGTGACCAAGGGAGGCAAACATCTTCACACACAACCTTTTCTCTAGTGAGAATAAGTTTGGAACTCACTGGAAATCCCTACTAATATAGTAAAAGAGCCAGTACAAAACATTGACTTAATAGTATTATCGCTACATACATGCCTTTCCATGCCAATCGTTTCTGGGGCAAATAACATTATGCAGAAAGGAGGTAAGAAATGGTAAGTCAAAGAAATGAAAAGCATTTTACTGAATTCAGCAAACAATTTTCAATTCCAGCTTATTCAATGTTATCATGCACATTCCTTAAATCAACAAATGCATAATAAGCTTTATTTTTCACACTCATATATTGTTGAAGTGCAAAAAACTGGTACATTCTGCAGACTCAAATTCCCAGAGTTTACTTATTGTGCCATCCTGTACCCTTTTCAATCAACATTCTGCCAAAAGTTTTCTTGGGAACATGAAACAAGTGATATCTCTTTCATTTTATATTCAAACTTGCTGCATTTTCCTTTCTATAGAAAAGATCTTTAGTAATTCCTTCATTCCAGTTTCACTCCACATTTCATCACTTTTGTGTTTAATTCTAATCATTCTGGAGAAGGGCATTTGTTTAGTGTAACTATTGACCTATGCTCTATTATGTGTGGACTTCAACTTCCAGAATTCCCCAGCCAGCATGAATTCTGGGAGTTGAAGTTCACTCATCATAAGGTCGCCACTGATCTCAAGGTCTTCAGGTGCAGATAGAAAGAAGCAAATAATAATTATATCTTGAGCTGAACCTCATGCAAATGCTGAACAACCCCGCTATTCATTAAAGCAGTCCTTTCTTTCTTTTTTTTACACTTTCATAAATTTCATACTACCAAAACCTGCTTTAAGAGTTGCATTTATCTTAATAATTTACAGGGTAATCTGGGAAAAAATAATGTGTGGGTTTTTTTAAAAAAATGCATACATATTGTACTTGCACAGATTTAAAGTACTGTACTTCACCTTAATTATTTTCAGTGTGTCATAGCTCTGGCAGATATAAATATGGTCTTGGTATGTAATACATTTTAAATATTAAGTACAATATAATTAGTTCTGTTACTATGCACCATCCTCAAATTAAACCTTGGGTGCAGCTGTGATTGCATTCTTAAAAAAAAAATACAGGCGAGCTGGACTCTTTTCAAAAAGTTGGGGAAGAAAGCCACTGAGCAATTTTTTGAACTTGTCCTGCTGCTTGACATGTTTTAGGCACTCCCAAATTAAGTACTAGGTTGCAAACAAGTCAGAAATCATGTGCACAATGAAAAGAAAAGAAAAAACTTTTTAGCAAAACGCCTTGGTCTGCTAGATTCCATAAAATTCATGTTCCATGAATTTATACTCAAACTCTTGTAAAATTTCCTAAGTTTAAAACTATGGTTTAGAGTAGGTGAGACAAACTCTGCCATATTCCTAATAATAAAGGTGATTATAACATTTATAGTAGCAGCAGCAAAATAAACAACAATAGAGTTAAACATCAGTTAAAATATATGTATTGTTAAATTTGAGGACTGTATGCATTAAGCCTGTTTCCTACATTCCCAAGAGACAAATACTAGAGCACCTTTCAGAGAGCCTCACTTTAAGAAGTGGCTGAGCAGGTTCACACCAAAACAGACAGTTCTTCTGAATTTCTGCTGGTCACCATCTTGCCTCCTGCAGCTACCTTCTTATTCTCTTCGTTGCCAAAGAATCACAAAGAGCAGATAGAATAGAGTAGAATAATATCACATTCTTCAATTATTAAGATCTGAACATATGTGCATATTCATCAACAAGAGCCCTACCACTTCAATAAAACCAAATGCAAATAAACACATAAGTATTGGCTCAAAACTATAATGGTCTTTGGCCAACTATAAACCATCATCTATTGCAACAGAGAAAATACTAAGCCCAGGTGTCAGCAACCTGCAGCTCCGGAGCCAAATGCGGCTCTTTGGGCCCTCTGCTGTGGCTCCCTGTCGGGTGATCCCACCATTGGTTGGCCCTGCCACTCGCCCTCCCCTCCCAGTCACTCCTTGCCTGGCCTGAGAAGGTAAGGGCGACAGCAGGTGATGGAGAAGTGGCCGGGGCAGAGACAGAGAGATACAGAGAGAGGGGACGACAGAGAGACATAGAGAGATAAAGAGTGAGAGGTGAGGAGAGAGGGAGAGAGAGGGGAGGGAAGGAGCGAGAGATGTCAAAAGGGTTTTGTGGTTCTCGGCGTTTTTTAACAACCGGTTCTCTGCCCTAATGATCGACTGGGTAGGCGTGGCTAGGGAGGTCATGTGACTGGTGGAAGTGAGTGATGTTGAGTTGGCAACGCCCACCCAGGTTTTGTGGCTCCCGGTGTTTTCTTTTCTATGGGAAATGGGTCCAAATGGCTCTTTGAGTGTTTAAGGTTGCAGACCCCTACTTTAACCTTAGCTTCAGCATATAAGTGAGGATAAAAGCATTAAAAGCATCACTAACAGGAAAAATGTTTGCTTTTCTTCTGTCATATTCTCATCATTTGCTAAATAAATAAATAAATAATAAAAAAGGAAAAACTATAGAGAATAAAATAAAAAGAACCATATAGTTAATATTAAATAGAAGACACAATAGTAATGAGATTCACTGACCATGAAACTCACTTTTTTTACCTTAACAAACTTCATGACATTGTTGTATGAATAAAAATTTTGAGAGGATTTTTTAAAAATATAATAATATAGTATTAGTAAAAAGAAAAAAAGAATATGGGAAACGATTCAATGGTCTCTCATTCATTTGCCACTTTATAGGACAAATGACTCTACTAAGAGTTGCTGGAACTAAGAGATGGCCGGCAAATAAATTTGATAAATAACATAAATATTAATGATACATATGCAGTTTTGTTTTATGTATAACTCTAATTAGTAATTCCTAATACTTGGGGAGAAATGAAAGATAAATTTAATTACACTAATAATTGTTAAATCAATATTACTGCCAACAGTGTAGCCTTACTCTTGGCAGTAAAGAGATATTTCTCAGCCTTGTGTTCTGGATGAATACATTCTCAACTTTTCCTTTTTCAAAACCACAACTTTTAGTTTTTTTAGGTTTGTAGCTTTATCATAGGGCTTATATCTTGGCTTCTGTTTCTCCCAATGAATCATTTTTTAAAAATATAAAGACATAATTATTTTTGTTCTGGTTAAATGCAACTTTTCTTTGTTTGTTATATCAAGAATAAAAGGTAAAACAAGGGAACTATGACATTTTTGGGGAAAAGCTGAAAACTGAGTTGGATATTGGGTCTGTGCAAATGGACTCAGATATAGTTACAGTACCTCAGTGGCTCAATGCCTTCCGTTAATGTAAGCCTATCAAATATGTGGGCTTTTTTCATTTTTGACAGGAGAAAAGAATTTTTTTAGCTCAAAACTGAGAGGGCAGGAGAAACACTTCTTACTGGCGCACAGACAAGTTTAGACTGAAACATTTCTGTGCTCATCCACTGGCGGGAACAACAAGTCCTGAATGTCTGCCAATTTTCTGCAAGCCTTGTAGACTTGCAAACAAATAAATTGGCCCATTTGAGTTGTGTTTTTAATATACTGATTTAGGCTGAACAGTCCTCTCGATCTTGGTTGCCTTTTAACTGTGCAATGAGAAGAGTTGGGTAATTGTCAAAGTTTTAGTTATTTAAAAATGACCTAAGTCTCTGACTGAGAGAGATGTCTTTGGTGCTGCAGGTGCCTTTAGAGGCAGCTGCAGTAGATTTAAACAGGGAGAAAAAATAAAGTGAATTGAGAACTGCCCTCTAGATCAGGGTTTCTCAAACCTGACAACTTTAAGATGCTTGCATTTCAATTCTCAGTAGAAATTAAAATATGAATCCTCAGCCTCAGGAAAAAGGCAATGACAAACCAGTTCCGATATCTTGTCAAGAAAACTATAGGGACTGAGAGGAATTTTGATGTAGTGGTTAAGAAACCAAGCTAGAAACCCAGAGACTCTTCTAATCTTGCCTTGGGCACAAAGACAGCTGGGTGACCCTGGAATATTCTCTCTCAGCCATAGGAAGAAGGCCATGGCAAGCCATTTCTAAAATCTTACCAAGAAAACTTCAAGAAAGTTGCCAGGACTTCATACTTCAAACTTGCTAGAAACCTGTCTCTGTCTCAGGGAAGATGCTGTTACAGGGTGGGAGACACAACAGAAAGGCAAACTTCTTCCTTGGTCCTATAAAATGACAATGCAGTATAGCAATGATAACACATGGATACACCAAGAAATGCCCATTATTGCTCATGTGGTTGCATTTTTAACCAGCTATATCTTGCAGGTCATCTGTAAGTGCACCCCATGTAGACCACATTGCAATAATCCAATCATAAGGTGATCAGAGCATAAGCAACTGTCTGAAGAGCCTTTAGGAAAAGGTACAACTGGCATACAAGATGAACCTGTGCAAAGATGTTCCTGCCCACAGCTGTAACTGAAGAAGGACCCCCAAGTTGTGTGCCAGTCTTGAATGGGGAAATGCATCCTCATTCAAGACCAACAATAGCAATAGTACTTAGACTTAAAAAGCCTTTAAAGCCTTCTTTAAGTGATTTACAGAGTCAGCATATTACCCCCAACAATCTGGGTCCTCATTTTACCCACCTTGGAAGGATGGTAGGCTGCGTCAACCATGAGCCAGTGAGACTCGAACTGCCAAACTGCAGGCAGCAGGCAGCAGAAGTAGCTGCAGTACAGCATTCTAACCACTGCGCTACCATGACTCAATGGTAATATCCCTGACATTGGGGTCCAAACAACCACAGCCATAGCCACTCTGTCTTGTTAGTATTGAGCCAAAGTCTGTTCCATCCCATTCAAACCCAAACAGCCTCCAGATGAATCTCTGCAAATGCTCTCCTGGCCACAGCTACTGCCTAACTATTGAGGAATTGCTGCATGTCCAGAAGTGCCCCAAATTGCATACCAGTCTCAAAATCCATGACTAATGCTGAAAATATCCCTAACTCAGGAAGCCCAAACAGCCAAGCCATTCAATTTTTGAGGATTGAGCTGATCTCTTCCTGCCCAACCAGACCCAAATAGCCCTTAGACTCTGGGTTAGTACACTGACAGCTTCACCTGTGCAGCCTGGGGTTGAAATGTATAGTTGCACATCATCAGCATATTGATTATGCCAATCCCCTGTTTCATATCAATGGTGACATCACATAACTTTTCTGTCCCATGCCACTATCCCATGTTCAATGAGACATTTCCTCTGCAAGTAATTAAATAATTAGGTTACAATAGACATGTGGGCTGCTGTCTTTTATTTGAAGAGAATGTCCCTTAATTCAGAACACAGAAGAATACAGCAGTAATTACTCCAAATCCACATTTCTATGATTGTTAATTTAAAAAGTTGCAGCTGTTTAAAAAAATGGATTTTTAAAAAAACATTGCTCTGGAAGTTTAGTTAGTTTATTCTTTTGTTTTGTTTTTAAAAAAACAAATACAAAAAAGGGAAAAGAGAAGAAAAAAGAAAACAAAAGCAATAGTTATAAAAAGAGTATTTTATATATACTCTATATAATCTATATATATGGTAGTTTATAATACAATAAAAGAGTAATTTATTTATTTTAATACTTATATGGCTGCTTATCTTATTGTATATGTAATACTACCAGTTGCCTCACAACCAAACCAATAAAAACAATAAACCAATCACATCACTTATGCACAAAGAAGCACATTTCTCATTACAGTGCCATAACACTTATCAACTCCACTACTTGGGGGAACAGTCAGGGCTTCACAATCTTCCAGATTACTAAAAGGGTAGATGCTTTCCAGATCTAAAGAGGGCTTGAGTTCCAAAGGGCCGGGACACCTAGAGGGGAGGGATATCTCCAAGGTCTCACCAGGTGACAACATTTAAGGAAAGGGACCTGATGCATACTCATCTTGTTCAAGCTGGTGAGCTGGACAGATATCCTCAAGGAGAGGTACTCCCAGAGATAAACAGGCACCATCCATTCAGGACTTTAAATGTGATAATCAGTACCATGAACTGATGATATCATAGTCTGATTCCAAAAACACTGATTATCTTTTTCCTAGCAAGAATGTTTAGATTAAAACTATGTTATCTATCACTTAATTTGCCCCAAAATTTAGAGATGGCATTTTTTTCTCATAGAGAGGAAAAACTTACCAAGCAAAGATCAAGAGAAAGATCTGTTGGCAACTCAAAGCTACTCATCACTTCACAAGAAGTCTTGATATTCCATAGGGAAACCACACTTCAGTCACATAGTGCCTATTTCTGCCTGATCTGTATTAGTGATTACCTTGTTTATTCTATATTCTAATAATAGCAATGTTAAGAGGCTTCATAATTGATTCAAAACTTGTCACAATCACATCTGTAGACGAAAGTTCTGTGATCAACAAGGATTCTTCAGCACAATTTCCTATAATATATATATTTTAGGACCATGTCTACATCCCTTCCCTTGATGGAGCTCTGGAACTTTTAAAATGGAAAATGTATGACATAATATTTCACTATGTCAGTATCCATCTCTCTCTGACCTCTCTTTGGCTGGAGGTATCAGCCAAAGAAAAACAAAGACCCTTCATTTCCAAGCAACCCAACGCTGAGCACAATATTAAAATCAACACATAGTTTTTATTGCGCTCAACACTGTATTAACAAATGTTACCAAATATAATAAAATCATAGGATGCAATGGATCAAAATATAATTTATTCAAAATTCAAAGTACTATTAATACCCCCTTTAAAGTTTGCTTATTTCAGATTATGATTTAGGATATGTTTTTCCAGATACGAGATGCTAAAAGTGATAGGATGCAACATCAGTTAAATCTTTATGTTTGACTTCATACAGTTTATATATAGCATTTTTATATAGTATTTTTATGACACATACTGTACCCATGAGACAACCCTAGAGATCATGTTATGAGTTTAAAAGTTAAAAACAGTAAATATTGAGTCTTTCGTCCCATTTTACCCAAATTCCTCCATCCATTGTCATTCTTTAAAGGTAAGAAATATAGAGCGTGGAGAAAAGAAATGATATAACAATGCAAGCAAATTTCGGACAGAAAAGGTAGCATTTCAGTTATAAAATATTTACACATCTTGGTTCATACATCATACCGAGCTATATAATATGGTTTCTTTGTTTTTAGCTTACTGTTTATGGATCAATAGGTTGAGTTAACCCAGTCACAGTTTAATAAGCCACAGTTTGGTTACCACATGGTGCAAGACAGATCATGTGTTACTCATCCTTTTAAAAATGCTCACTTAGTAAAACTGTGTTTTCCAGAATGGTTAGCTGCTAAACAACTTGTCCTAAAGTATTGCATAGACATTTCTTCTTCAAATAAGGCATTTAGGCTTGAAAATATCATTTGTCAGTGAAACATTTGACTAGAAACATGTGTTCCATATGATCACTGGGCTTTATCCATCTGGATGAATCAGCTCTAATAATATCACATTGGACAAGCTCCTTTTTTCCTTTGGAAATAATAATCCAATAAATGTCCTTATCTAAATCCCTGTCTACCAAAAAACATTTTCAACAAATGTATCCGGCTCTATTGCATGTCTTGGGTATTTATCACTAACCTGCCAAGGAAATAGTTGCATAGCAAAGGGAAGAAAAAAATACAGAAATATAACCTATTAACATGGCTGTTATCTGCCTTGGATATTGCTATATACAGAACATCAAGCCTAATTTTAAATAGCCAGCTGATGTTTCTAGAGGGCTAAGGTACTCACCCTGTGGTGATATCATCGTCTTCAGTCATTGTCTTGCCCATTAAGTCACTGTCACTCATGTACCCAGATTTAAGATCAACATCATCAGCATCAAGGGATTCCACCAGCTCCAAACGGGAAATGTGGCTGAGCTTGCTGGGACTGCGCATGGGCATGGTGTGGGAATAATGAGCTCGTTCCCCATGCATGTACCAGCTAGGAGTGCCTTCTGAGCGACACCCCCCACCGACCGAAGGAGCATCTCCGGCTTGCAGGCGTGGGCTGGACTGACCATACCGCCATGAGAGAGGGGACGAACGGTTGGACAGGCTAGATACACTGCGGGGATTGGCTTCATCGCTATCATAGCACGTCATCTCCAACGAGCTGCAAGAAGAGAGAAGAAAAAAAGGTGGAAAATTAGACCAACGAGGGATGAGATTCAGCAAGACATTTCTCAAAATCCAGAGTAGACTTATCTGAGTTGCAAGGCAAACCTCTCAGATAGGGCCTTTTTCCAGACCTTAGTTTTTGGTTGAAACTGTGTTTCTCAATCTTGACCACATGTGGTTTCATATGGTCAAGACATGTGATTTCAATGTCCAGAATTCCCCACTTAACCATGTCAAGGTTGAGAAATACTAGGTTAAAGAGTTAGGGGTTACCTTGAAAGGAGCAGTCCTGCTCTCCTGCCCAAGATTTTCTTTCAAAGCCACTGTTCAAGAAAAGGACAACAGTAGCAACTCAAAGCCCTGTCGTGCGATTTGTAGGTTACCTGTTTTTCTACCTGGCTCTTTTCTACTGTATTGCTCACACAGATCAGTAAACACCGAAACTGTCTCCTGCACTAACCCATAGTCTGTTTCTCTCTACCATTTCATTTTCTCCCAGGTGCCGTCTTTGACCAATGTCACATCGGTAGTACTAAGCCCTGTAGCAGGCCACCAACCAGATTTGATTTCTTTTTATTGATAAAAGTCTGGTGGGGGCTACCTGTGCCTAAAGATTTTTAAGTTAGTAATTTGATTGCATTTACACCACCAACTAAGAGCTATATGCGCACAAAATCATAGCACTTTATATGCAGGCTGAAAGATATCAGATTTAAACTCCAAAAATCCAGATGTCCATTATTGTAGATGGCAGCAGGATAACGCTTCACTGCCCTCTAGTGATTGCCTGGATTTCAGTCCGCTGTCCCAATTTAGCAACCTAATCAGACAAGTACTTAAACTATTTAATCCAGAGGAAGGAAGGAAGGAAGGAAGGAAGGAAGGAAGGAAGGAAGGAAGGAAGGAAGGAAGGAAGGAAGGAAGGAAGGAAGGAAGGAAGGAAGGAAGGAAGGAAGGAAATGTCAGTGGAGAATTTCACAGACATTTTAGAACTGCAACAAGAACTGCAATGTCACGTAATAAACTTAAAAATCTCTCCTGCACAATAGCATTCCCCAATCTTGTATCTCCATATTTATTGGGACTAAAATTCCCAACATTTCCAACCTGCAGAGCTTAACTGTTGGAGTATTATCCTGATAAAACTCTGACTTGCTCATAAATTGTCTGGTTTGCTACTGAGGAAAGCAGGACAATGTATTAGATAGACCATTGGTCTAATTTAGTAAAGCTTTTCTTATATCTTTATCTTCAGCTTCAAATGTTCAACTGCCCGGTGAAGCTCAACTTCGCAATGGATGCTGTAATTATCAGCAAAATACAACAGTCTTGCAAACTGTTCATATTTCTGTGTCTAATTATGGGTATATTTTCTAGGGCTTTTTCTAGCACTATAAAGTATTTGGTGCTTTAGAAAGAATGGGGGTTTGAATACAGTGCCTGTCTTTAAAGCAGACATAGGATTTCTTGGGCTTATAAATGTAACTGCTGCTGCTGATATGATAATATTAGAGTTATGAATGTGATAATACATCTCTCCTTTTATAGATTTGTTATAGTTTATATCTAGAGAAATGAAACTGACTTCTCAAATGCATCAAATATTCCTGCCACTGCTTGCGCACTCCTTTGTGATATTGTATTTTGCTGATAATTCCTTTACATATACAGAGTTGGGAAACTTATTGTTGGGCACTACAATTCAGCCATCCAACTTGTTAATTGGCCAAAGAAAATCAGTTATTTCATCAGAAGGTACCAAAACCCCAAAATTTTCATCCCAAATGAAATATGAGAGTGCAACTTCCCCATACTAAGCAGTTGTCGGACCCACTTTTGATTTATGCATTAAATTTATATGCCACACATCTCACTGATAAGATAACTCTTTATCGTTCAATTGAAGAATCCTCTATATATGGATCTACGATTTTTGGGAAGAATAATAAGCACACATTTGTTTGTTTTTATTTATCAAACAAATTTATATAGCCACCATACTCACACACAGTTGCCTTTTCTTTTTTGCCTTTCTTGAACCTTTTTCTTTTATATTATTGGAATAAAGTACGAGTATTCTTTTTCCTTAGTACTGAAATGCATTTTCACGTTGACATTATTCTTTTACAAAGGAGCAAGCTAAGCTATTCTTTCACCCACACTGTCAGTAAAACCATTATGCCTTCTGAATAGAACCAGTGCAGATCATTATCTCTTAGTGAGCACTTGAATAACTATTAATCACAGGCTTTAAATAGCCGTGGCACAAATGCAGATGAATAACAACTTACAGTTTAAGTACTCCTCTTAATTCATGGCATACCATGGACAGTGATATAAAAACTAGGCCTTGGAACTAGTGTGTAAAATGTAGGAAAGACTGATCAAGCCAGCTGATAACGTTACGTTTCCATTACAAATAAGGGCAAACATTAGAGTTAATGGGCCCTGCTGATATTCTAGCTCCCAGGCATGCATTTCATTTAGATTCAATAAACCCATCACCAGACATAGAATACAAATTGATAACTGAAACCATATCTGGAGTGGATTCACAACATGGGGAGAGAATGGAGTCAGGCCACAAAGCCTGCATGTACAGTTTCAGTAATTACATTAATAACAGAGCTTAGATGACTGAACTGAAATTAAATGCTAATAAAAATATATCACATTTAAAAATAAATTTCTATCCATGCTCCTCAGGTGGTACATGTACTCTTATTAAAGCTGAAGACATATCTAAATGATGATGATATTATCCATTCAGTCAGGTGTCCGACTCTTGGTGATTCTATGGGCTAGGTTTCTCCACAACTTCTGACCTTGCATTTAGATCTAAATAATTGTTTCTATATTTTCCCCCAAACTATTGAAACCATTATATTTTCCCAGAAATGAGAACAGCTCCTATAGCTACCTAAAATAATATCTTAGAGGTATTATAAATTGTTTTTTTTTACACTTCCAGCTTTAAAAGGGAGCCTCCTGCTGGCAAAAATTCACACCACGAGTATCCACTGCCAATTCTACCTCAGTGGTTTCCATTCTGAAACCCTGTCTTTTAGCTCAGTCTCATGGCCAGGCAGTAAAGTTCACACCTTCCAAATTCTCAATAGGAGAATCCCTTCATTTTCCATCTGTCTTCTGATTTTAGCAAGGCAGCACCACAAGGATATCATAAGCCTTTGCAGCATCATGTTGTGTATAAAATTGGTTCTTCTATCTGGTTGATTACTTGCCTTCAAATGGCAGAAGCTTCGTGAAACAATTTTAATAGCAGGAAAATAAAATTAGCATATCTAGATTTCATACATAACGTGTTTTTAAGCAGAAAAGTATAACTCTTTTTTTAAAAAAGAAGATAGAATATTAATCACCATTTTCAAAATCTATTTACTATATGTGTTCCTTCAATGACCAAAAGTTACTTTAGCAAAAATTAATAACAATTATTATATTTATTTATTCCTTCATTTATATGGCCACCCATCTCATGGAAAGTGAGGCTGGGTATATAAGAGGTGGAGGGGAATAATTAGGCTACTTTGTATGAGTTTTATTTAGAACACAAGAAGCTGTCCTGAAGCTCTAGTGACAGGAATGGACAAGTTATTGCCTGGGGAGTGAAGAACTGAAGACGGTGAGCAGTAACGCAAAACAGGGATGATTCTATCATGTGGTCAAGGTCTGGAATTTCACTTGTTAAAGGGAGTCTGAATTTTTTCTTGATTTTTTTAAAAAAATCCCTGTAAAACCTATTTAGGGTATCGATTACAATTTTCAGTAGCACTAAACAGAGAAGAAACTAAAGGCATTAAGGAGCAGTTCTGACAACTACATCTGTTATATAATTTTAGATGGCTGTAAGAAGAAATGGCAGAATCTGGGTTGAAGTCAAACTAGGAATCAGCTTAGAGCAGTGATGGCTAACCTTTTTGCCATTGTGTGCCAGGAGAGAGAGTCGCGCGCACATGCCCACACCCATAATTCTATGCACCCACCCCCATGCATGAGCATGTGACCCCCCCTGCTCGCTCCGCTCCTGGCACGTGATGGCCCGGTAGGCCCGTTCTTCTCTCTCACCTGGCTCCAGGGGATCTCTAGGAGTCTGGGGAGGATGAAAACGGCCTCCCCGCCGCCCGGAGGTCCTCCAGAGGACGAAAACAGTCTGTTGACAACTTCCGGTGGGACTGGAAGGCCTATTTTTTGCTGTCCCCAACCTCCAGGGCCTCTCTAGGAGTCTGGGGAGGGCGAAAACGGCCTCCCCCCCCCGGAGGTCCTCCAAATGCCAGAAACGACCCTTTTGTCAACTTCCGGGAGGACCGGAAGTTGTCAAATGGGCCGTTTTCAGCCTCTGGAAGATCTCTGGGGGGGTGGGTCCCAGAGAGGCCCTGGAGCCAAGTGAGAGAGCAAAACGGGCCTTCCCCACCACCATCCCCGAGGCTCTCCGGAGGCAGGAAACAGCCTGTTTCCCTACTTCTGGTAGGCCCAGAAGGCCTGAAAATCAACTGGCTGGCACGCGCATGCACAGGAGCTGAGCTCGCGTGCCCACTGATATGGCTACGTGTGCCACCTGTGGGCTTAGAGTCTCTATGTAGCCACAAATGTACTAACTGCAACCGCTCTTCAGTAAAAGTAGTTTAACAATTTAGTTGAGTAAATTCCTGTATGTACGCATGAAAACTTTACATTTGGTCCTAGTCTTCCCACCTGACGCTATGGTAGCATAGGTAAACATTTTATCTGCAGGGAATATTTTACTTAAGGGCACATTCAAAATGTGATTTAGTCCCATGCACCCTAAAGTGTGCACAATTAAGGAGCATCTTATCATCTATTGTGGTTGAGTGTGTGGGTTTAATTCAAGATTCAATTTTTTTAATGACTTAATTAACGGCTTAATTTTGCAGACACATTAAAACTTGAAATAAAGGGCAAAATTGGAATAATATGAGTGTTATATTACTAAATATCCCTATTCTTTAGAACCAACTGATATTTGCCTACTTTTTGGCACACTATTATTTTGATCATGGGCTATATTCTTCTGTTAAATGGTTTAATCCTTCAACAAAAGCATGGGTGTGCCAACTCCTGGCTCAAAGCAATATATTATTTTGTACAATGTACTGATGTACACACCCCCAGATATTCATTTTTTCCCCCAAAAGAACTTCCTCAATATTTCCTGGCAACATATAATGAAATGTTATATCCCTAGCTTAAGGTTAGTTTAGATTAAACATCAGACTTTTCTAGGCAAGCACATCAGCCTTGACAAAAATCTATTAGAACATTTTAAACAGGAATTTATTATTTGAATGCTTCAACTGCACTAATTTCTCAAGTAAGTAATTTAAATTGGCAAAGAAATTACTGTTCATTCAAACAATATATCCAATATAATAGTATCTCCAGCTTGCCAGGTAGCAAAGGCTGCTACATCTCTTCCCTACTTATTACACCTATTTTTTAGGAGAACATGATCAATTTGTGTACTTCACACTGAACACTTTTCAGATAAATAAAATGTCGATACAAAAAAAATGAGTTTATCAATGGGTATTCCCCTCTAATACAGTTTCTTTATATATGGAAGCATACTGGTGTAAGCAGAGAAGAAATAATGTTCAAAGAGAGTTTTTACCATACTCCTGCTGTGCTTGTGGAAGCCTAGTAAAGACCAGGTGTGTCAAACTCGCGTTGTCACAGTGTCATCATGTGACATATCACAAATTTCCTCCCCCTTTGCTAAACCAGGTGTGGGCATGGTCAGCGCTTGACACATCCAGCCTGTGAGCTGTGAGTTTGGCATCCCTGCTTTACACTTTATTCAGGAAAAGCTTTGAGAGTTCCAATGCAAAAGGCAAACTAGAATAGGAACCTCAACATTCATGCGGTTTAGTGTTGACATTTCTTTTATATTCAATATATGAGCATTTCTAAATGAATAATCTTGACTATTTGCTCATTATTCTGGGAGAAAGAGTCACCATACTCAATTTTAACTATTATTTCTTGTGACTAATTGAATGTCAAGATGCTATTTCCTAACGCATCCAAAGAGAGAAGAAAAATGATTGTTTAGGGTGTAGTACACTGATTTTAGATCTAAGAACTCTTAATACCTACAATGAAAACAGAAAAGAAAGCAATAGACACCACTATTCATTGACCTGTCATCTAAAGACTAGTCGACACACAGAAAAAATACACAGAAACCGCTATGTGATTATAGCTAAATGAATTTAGAACAATGAAATCCACTGTGAAAGAATATAAGTTATAATTTGAATGTGAGACAATGTCTTTTACTGCTGTATGTCCTTTAATCATTGAGTTATAACATTGGATTTAAGATTACTTTAATCTTGCCTTCCGAAACAAAAAGAAAAGCATTGTGGGCCTTAAAGACTAATTTACGATTTGTGGACTGCAAGTCATTTCATCAAAGAATGACATGCTTCTCAAGTCACAGGCTTATGTACACGTAGTGCTGCCTGTGCATATCTTTTTATTCTAAAGATAATGGTATGTCTTTAAAATGCTTTTTTTCACAGTCAGTGACTATCCCTGCCCTGCATCTGAAGAAGAGATTACAGTCTATGAATACCTATGTTGTTAGACCAAAAAGTGTCACAAGACTCTTCTTGGTTCAACTTCAAGAGACTAAAATAGCTACTCTTTAGAACCTGCTTCTTCCTAGTTCTTGCACACATCACAAGCAATGAATGGATGAATGATTGGCTTTCTGGTGGGCATAAGCATAAATGCAGCTGTTAAACATCCTTAAAGAAACTGATTGCCTTGAATCGGTATCTGGCAGAAAGCACATGTGCAGCCAATGATATGCACAGAGATTCTGTTATACTGGCATCTTCTCATCTCTCAAGATCCATATGCTTTCCCTCTTGCCTAGCCGAGCTCTCTCAAAACTAGCCTTCTATAGAAGTAACAAATGCTTTGGATTTCTTCCATGAAGCAATCTCCCTTGATCCAACCTCCAGCACATTTAGCTAAACAAATCAACTGGAAGCAGCCCAGCAGTCCTCCCTTGCTGGATCTCATGCTGCAGTGAGTCATCTGGGTGGAGTTCATCTGCCAGTTCCCACCCTACATGGAGTGAGGCAGTCAGTGTGAGACTTCTATTTTGCATTGTGAGCCTTTTTGTGGTGTGGGGTATTAAAAACAAGACAGAAACTAAGACACCAACTGAGCAACACTGAGGGAGCACTGCATTTAGAGAAGCAGTCAGTTATTACTTGAAGTTCACTCAAATACACGCACAGACACACAAAATCTATGACCTGCATTAATCTCTGGATTTATGTGCAGAGTATATTCAAATGATTCCAGCTGCCTTTTAGTAATTTCAAACTCAACCTGGGGCTACCAAGCTCCTTGAGAAAAGAAGCTAAATTCACACTGTCAGACACTAAAGCTTTATGGTTAAGCATTTCTTTTCATGCTGGTGCAAAGTCAGTTTCCACACTCTGGTGCAAAGCTCAGAATGTAATTTGGGATGCCAGAGAGTTAAACTATAGAACTGAGCAGAAAAGTGAGCTGATAGTAACCGTGTTTTCTCCTCATTCCCTAACATGGTAAAAATAATCTGATCACCATTTCCATGTGCTTGGAGAATGATCACCTTGCCAGCCAATTCCTTGCCTTTTTTCCACCAAATTACATTGATACATAGCTGTGGTTTGCTCACTGGAGGTCTAAAAAAGCTGCTGTCACTGCATTAGCTCATTTGGACAATAGGGAGCCAAGGGAAAGTTTTACTATCCAGAGGCTGCTGCCAAAGCTCAGGTCTGAGGAATGGGAGCGCTACGATTCCAGCTTTGTGTGCTAATGTCACAATTCCATCATCCTTAAGATTATAGAGATTATTGATGAAACCAAATATTTTAACCATGATTTGTTGATTAAGCCATATCAGTTGGTTCACGTGTAAGGCTAAGTTGTAACAGTTGGGTTCAAACATTAGGTTAAATCAAAACAAGCCTAATATATTAGGGGTAGAGTTTGATGTAAAATAATCTTCTATATTTAGAAGCACTATACAGTATTTGGTGTTTTTGAATAAATGTGCCTTGACTTTCTGAATCAAAACACAGGCTAATCGCACTGCTGTCAACATCAAAATACATCCTAATACCATTAACACAGATCACAGCATGCAGAAAAGAGGAGGCCCAAGATTAAAGAACAGAACTGACTTAATTAAAAGAACTGAATAATTTTATAAAATCAGCATCTGCAGGGTCTGCAGAAAAGAAGAGTGTATATGGAAAATAGGACGGCCGCCTTTCTAATGCCAGCTTTTCAAAATCCTAATCCTTTAGGATAGAGGTGCTTTTTGCTTTTTACTAGATGAGCCATGCTAGCGCTTTTGCCCTTTGATTTAATAAAAGGTCAAACAGAAATTGGCCAACTGATTTATATTAATCCGCCAAAATGTCACTTCAGTGCTTTAGCCAAGAGCAGAGGGAACCAAGAGCAGAGATCTCACCTGTGAGTTACTTGGGAGCCCCGTAAACTGGACATGGTCTCTTCAAGGTTCTGCCGCAGATCGAGCACATTTTGTACTGTCCTCTTTCTCTGGGATTCAGGGTCTGTTGGGAAAATGGATAGTATGTTCAAGGTTGATATTATGTTGAAAGAACATTATATCACTCAGACAGTGAATGGCAGCTGCAACTTTTCCACATATCCATGGCTTTCATCTCTCCATTCATGAACTACTTATCATCTGCTACAACCATACTCATGCCCAGCTTTTCACAAATATAGTATTTACCTATTTCACTTGTTCATATTCCATTTCAGATGATGGCATATATGTGTTTGCATCCGTTCACCAAGTTAAGTTCGATCAAGTTTCAGATTCAATACAGAAATTTGCAAGTCCTAATTAACTCTTGTTTAGTAAAAATATTCCTGTTTTGATAGATATAGATGATAGATAGATAGATGATAGACAAACAGACAGACAGACAGACAGACAATGAAAAGAGAGCTATATTTTCTGTTACATTTTTTAAAAAATCTTTCTGTTCCACAGGCTTAATCTAGATCAGTGCGTCAAACTCACATCATCATGGTGTCATCACGTGATGTATCACAACTTTCCCCCTTCGCTAAACCGGACGTGGGCATGGCCAGTGCGTGACGCATCCAGCCTGTGGGCCACGAGTTTGACACCCCTGATCTAGATCAAGCATTCATGAACACTAATTACATTATAGTCTCTTCTATAGCATTATATGTATGGGTCTTGAAATATCTGCCTTTGAATTACCTTATTTGCAAACAAAACCATTTCTTAAAACAACTAACTTACACATCACTACTGGTCTCCTACTGAGGCATCAGAAGCAGATCTTCTGTAAACTCTGAATAGCCTGTCATGTGATCCAGCTGATGGAACTACATTCCATAGAAACTATCATGGCTTGTTATCCTCTATTATTATACTGATGTTAACATACCTTACAAAATAAAATTACTTGAGAAAATATAATTGAGGAAATCAGAAACAAGCTCAAAACTCTTCTGCAAAAGCCAAACTAAATACAGAGGCAATGGCCCAAATGCAGACATGTCACACAGAAACCAGATACTGGAGTCTATTAACAAAGAAGCACATGACAAGCAACTACCGGAATTTCCTTATTTTCTACCATATCTTCCATTTTGTCACTCACTCCAGAATTGTCTTTTTTCCAGTAAAGGAAGACAGTTGAGTGAAGACAGTTATCAAGGAATTGAGAGATAGGTTTGTACAAAGAACTGAGGTGGCGCAGTGATTAGAGTGCAGTACTGCAGCTACTTCAGCTGACTGCTAGTTCAGCAGATCAGCGGATCAAATCTCACCGGCTCAAGGTTGACTCAGCCTTCCATCCTTCTGAGGTGGGTAAAATGAGGACCCAGATTGTTGGGGGCAATATGCTATTTAGCATACTGTCTTTGGTGTAAGCCGCCCACAGTCTTAGGAGAGTGGGCGGCATAGAAATATGAATAATAATAATAATATGCTTAATTAAAGCATGCTTGCATTTGCACAACATGCTAAGCTAAATTAACTTGAATTTTGTTGGTACTTTAGTGTTTTATGTAAATTTGGATTAAATTAGTTGCTTCCCATTATATATTCTGCAATCCCCAAAAATGAATTAATTCAAAAAGACACTGAACTGTGTGGTGCAAATTCAGCTATTGTGGAGTAATATGTTTGGCACAGAAAGATGTCTGAGAGGAGACATGCCAACATTTCAAACATCTGAAGGGATGTCAGACAGAAAAGCTTAAGGTCTGCTCTCTCTCATTACAGATTTAAGTTGCACAGAGACAAAGTCACACTTCATATTACAAAAATCTTCCTAACAAAAATAGCAATTTGAAAATGTAACCAATTAGCCAAAGGTTTAGTGAACCTGGTTATGTTTAATTGGAAGCTCAACTGACATTTGCCTGAGGTGCACTGATTTGGATGTCCACAAACTAGCATTTGGACTCAGTGGTATAACTGACCCTTTATATGGATTTCTCCTTTTTTCCTTAAATTGGAACATATCCCCCTGAGCTCTATGTCTTTGCAATACATTCAAGATTTGATATGAACATACACGATTTTTTAAAAGTGGACTGCATATCACAGCAGGTTATGAAACCAACTCATAAAATATTCTATGAATCACTCCTGAATTAGTTCCCATTCCAGTATACACCAAGTTTCCTGCTTGATATATAGACCACACACATTCAGAACTAGACAGACAGGGAAATTTCAAGATATAGTCCAAGTCTTTGCCAGCTGTAATCCTGATCATCTTTCCTATCCAAGTTTTATTCTGGTAACAGCACCATACTTCTGCCCAGTGATAGGCAGCCATTATATTAGCTTACAAAATAGGCTGATCCATAGAAAGGCATCTATAGAGTAGATTTGACTATTACTTAATGAAAATTACTAATCTTTTGATTTAGTAATCTAAATATTATAGTAGATACTTCCTTTACATATTTTGTAATAGGGGAACAAGAATCAAACACTGCTAGACAGTTGCACTTTTCCTCGCTATAATTTGATTGTGTGCCATCAAGTCATTTTCAAGTCTTAGTGACCACATAGCTAATACTAATAATCCTTTCACTCCAATTCAACTCTGCATTATCTTATCTGGCCTGAGACAATCAAATTTGAAACCCAACACACAACCTACACATATTTGCTTGTAAACTGTGTGGATAGGGGTACAATCATATGCCACCCTCGAAAGGTTTTTAAAAGCAATACTCAACCTGGTTAGAAAATCTGAAGTTGTAACTGTGGAAGAAAAGAAGCAATAAAGAAGAGTGAGAATTAAAAAAAAAAAAGTAATAAAACAGCAGTCATAATGGGAACTCCGGGAAAGCAGCCAGCTGACTTCAGATGGAATGAGTGGCTGAAGCTGGTTTTCTCAGCATCAGGTAAACTCCTTATTTGGGATATGAATTGCTTTAAAGAATTTCAATCTGACTTTGCATGCAGGAATGTGAAGTTTTGCTGCCCAGAGAAGCAGAGCAGGGCACCCCATTTATATAGTTATGGAACCAAAGGATCCAGGAAGAAAAAAGGAATTTTTCAAATGCCCTGATAAAGAATAACTTCCTGTTTACTTAGAGACAACAGTACAATCCATATGTATAAATATGGAGAAAATGATTAATTTAATTAATGGGGTAAGGAAGGCTTAGATCAGGGTGTCAAACTGGTGGCCCACAGACTGGATGTGTCATGCGTAGACCACGCCCACTCCAGCTCCGCAAAGGGAAAAAAACATTGTGATACGTCACATGACAGCAACATGACACAGTGAGTTTGACACCTGTGGCTTAGATGATAGTTGCTGGAAGATAGTAAAAATGGCTGGTTTGCCCCACAGCTTCGCCTACGCAGAACCTAGAATAGGGATAGGTATCTTTCAACCCAGAATTGGGCAAAGTATACTGAGGATATGACTGCAAGCTATAAGTGGAAATGCTCTGCTTAAGCACAATTCCTATTGAGGTGATCATCACAACCACTTATCAACAACTTCTTTTGTTTTACTATAATAACTTACTGAAAGTAGATAGTTTGCTTAGCATAGTGTCTTTATATATAGCTGAGATTTATTAAGTATGTGGATATAGATTGGAAGTGGACTCTAATCATTTTGGTTTCTATGTAATATGTGTGTCAATCAAACTTTCACCTCAGGTTTCTACACTGCTACTACTAAAGCAGTCATTTTATTATTGACTTTAATCAACTACCTTGCTATTTCAAGCTGTAGGATCTGAGGGGGTTGTAACACTTGAATCACTTTTAGGGGGGGAGGGGAAGTCCCATGATAGGGACTCAAGAGCAAATAAAAGCTGCTCCAGAAATATTTTTGGTAATGTTATTAGAAAATTTTTAACCAACTTAGTTTAGCATTTCCCTATATAAGCAATAAATGTTAGGTTTTAGGAGATGAACAATGGGACAGGACAAGACTGGATTTCTGGCTTTGAAATACAGGTTTTAATTTTACTTCTAGTCTCCACG
The DNA here is from genome assembly GCF_059756535.1 of Pantherophis guttatus. Classification (NCBI taxonomy): domain Eukaryota; kingdom Metazoa; phylum Chordata; class Lepidosauria; order Squamata; family Colubridae; genus Pantherophis; species Pantherophis guttatus. The sequence continues at coordinate 37,604,024 of NC_142065.1, read as the reverse complement.
CACACAATGGATTATGAATTGGAATTGTGTTTCTTTTTCGAATTACTGCTCATTCACTTAACAATCTGCAGCTTTGGGATGTCAAATATCTATTCCTTCCTTAAACCATGCCTGCAGTCCCACAAAAGCTATTCCAAATCTGTATTTATTTTAAATAGTAACCCTCTAGTGATCTCTGAAGTCTCATGTGAGAACATGGAAATCTTCCCCATTCAAGAGCAGTAACACATTGTGAGACTTTGGTGTTTATGATCAAGTTGTCATCATGGTTCAAGATGAGGCTACCAAATTTCACAAAATATGTCCCCAATGAATGTTTAAAGTGATTTGAGCAGTGCAAAGAGAGCAACAAGTGGAGATGTTAGCCTAAAATTAGCCTCTTTCTTATCCCATTCTATGCCAATTTATCACCAGTTTTTCTTTCTCTATTGGCTTGTTCATGGTTATTTAAGTGGATGTTTCTTCAAATCTATCTTGGGACTTAAATGAAAGTGGCAACTGCATGTCAACATATATGTCCAACCTTATGAAGCATCCTTTACAGTACGAATGGATGGACAAATCTTGTAACACATTAAACAGGGCAGAATTGTGTTTGTGTCTGTCTGTGTGTGTAATACAAAAGCAAGCAATGAATAAATAACACTTCAGATAATTTGACAGAGGCTAGAATTTGGCTTTGCAGGACATACTGATAAACTGCTAGTGAACAATATGTTTGTGTGTACATTGTATGTATGTATTGTAATAGAAATAAATACTCTTCTGCCCAGATGGATTATATCATTAGGATGAGACAGCTGTGTTTGTGAGTAGATTATAACAAAGTACATGGAAGTATCAACAAACACAATGATTGCATCTTGGCATATGCAAGAGAAAATACTGAAGAGTGTAGAGGGAAATCTGGGAGCACCATAGCTACGTGGTGGGTCCAAGAGAAAACTGTTGGAAAGAGCTGCTTCCACTTTTAAGGAGCATAAGACATGCTGCTTTCTACCCTCCCCTTGATTTTTAAATAAATGCTTTTTGGTGCAACAGGCTTCTCTGCTATCTTTTGCAGATCTCTTTCCATGCCCTGCTGTTTTCCTATGGGATGGGGTGGGACAAAGGAAACTGTTTTGGCTTTTATTTTTTGATAAGGTGAGTAGTATTGGAATAACTCCTATTCTTCCTCTCTGATCTGAAAAAGTTGACGTTAAAATTCTAGCACTAGAGTAAAATTGTTTGTGGATGTTTTTGCTGTGGCTAGGAATGTAAATCCAAAGCAGGGTGGACTTATGGGTGGACTTTTCCATTTATTCTCATGGAAAAAGATCTAAGGTAGCTTCAGGATTGCAACCTGAAATGTTTCATTTTGTTGGAGTAATGTATGAAATTAGCCATATGAAAAATGTAATTGTAAAAAAAAAAATCTGTTTATTTTTTTACAGCCTGCAATGAATAAATTAGAGCAGTGGAATCAACTTTTAACACCATGTAGAAATGCATATGAGATTCCCAGCATTTTCCCATCTTTACATCAGACTAGCTAATCACTGCCAACACTGGCATCCTTTTGCAGCACTTAATGATTTTGGATATTTGGGAGCTGGAGTGAAATTTATTATATAGGTCTTATATTTACAAAGTTTCAGTTTTCCCTTCCAGCCCAGTAAGGCACCTCTCATTTCATCCTGGTTCATCTTCCACCCACATTACCAATATGTCTGCTTGGCTATTTTTGGACAGAGGTTTTCTGTTTTTAGACACATGTTCAAAAACATCCAGTGAGAAGTACTAGCATGGAGCATCTCCATACTAGTGACAAAGCAACTTGCAAGGTGATGCGCTTGCCTACCTTCACCCAAACCTACTCTACCTTGCCTTAATGAAAGCAATTTGCGGCTTCCCCTCCCCCAACAGCTGGTAACCATGAATCAGAGGGAGACAAAGGTCAGAGACGACCACAATTGCTGTGCTGTTAAATTCTCCCAAGTAAAGCTGAAAGCACCAAATAATTCACAACCATTATTGGGGTAGATGAAAGCTTGATGGTCTGGGCAGAGCAAATTATACTGATACTTTCCCCCCCCTGTCAATTCAAGGAGGAACGCATCTTAACTCGGCCATGAAGAAAAGTAGTATACTGAGCCTCGTAAATTAAATCAACATGCATTTTCTTTCAATGTAAAGAGCAGTTCAGCACTTATGGACCTTAATTGGCTATTGTTCAAAAACTCCACAATCTACCTCCCCAATCTATGTTCCGATGCCAATTATTTAGTTGTAGACAGATTATAAATATTCTCTATATTGAAGATAGTTGCAAGGAAAACCAAGCAGAACATTCAAGTTTCACAAATTTTGACAATCTGATATCTTATTTTGTCCTAAAAAAGAGCCAGATCATTTGACAAAAAAAAGGAGTGTCCAAGCAGATAACTAGTTCAGATAATGCAAAAATAGGATTTCCTTTCATCTTCAAAGAGCAGAATACTATCAGAGAAGGCTGAGCAGTTTGTTCTAATTTTGTAAAAGCAAATCAGAATTTGGTTTATCTAAAGCCTCACCTAATGCCTGCACATTACTTTTATTTTCCTCTTTTCTTAAACAGACATAGCTGTAATGATGTGTAGCTTAATGTAAAGGCTGCTGCCTTCCTTCTAGAGATACTGATTTGCATTACAATAGAATATAGAAAGGATACTGAAAACCAGCACCTTATAGACTGCTTATAGTACTGTACATAGATACTTCAGAAATTTTCACTGTCAATATTTATCTCAATTCCAGGTTATCAAATTTTTGGAGAAAAAGTCCTGCAAAAACTAGGAGCCGCTTCAATCAAAAACTGAAGCATGGCTCTCAAGAAAGATCATACACTTTGCATAGCAACTTTTAACAAATAGCTAAAAACCGCTAGTTTTAAGAAATTATTTTATCCTCATGCTAGGATTCAATATCAACAAGTGGCTTGAAGTTGGGTTTAAAGTGTAGGGAAATAATTCCATCCAAACCAGAATTGTCCTCACTCTATATATCTATGTTGAATGTGGATCTATTGGTTTTAAGGAGATATTTGGTCCTCATGATGAAGAATTGCATGCTTCAGAACTGTTGAGCCTATGGTAGGGGTGAAATCCAAAATTTTTCTCTACCGGTTCTGGGTGGGCATGGTAGGGGAAGGATATTGCAAAATCTCCATTCCCACCCCACTCCAGGGGAAGGTGTTGTGGCCCGTCAGCGGCCTGTGCAGCTAGTAGCTGATTCAGACAGCGAGGAGGCTGGTGTGGTGATGCGCCAGCAGCCTGTGCAGCTGGCACTTGAGTCAGACAATGAGGAGGCTGGAAAGATGTGGTGCCAGAGGCGGGGATTCAGCCAGGGCCTTCAGAACCTCCAGAAGCTCCCATAAGTGAAGAGGAAGAAGAGGAGGAGCCTCTTCTTGATGCACGAGCGCACAGAGCTGCCAAAAGGCAGGAGTGGCTCCTCAGGAGGAGGTCTCCTCAAGAGTAAGGCTTGGGGCTAATTGGCCACTCCCCTAGACTATTTAAGGAAGAACAATGACTGAGGCAATTTGCAGGAAACAACTTCGTTCATATTCCTTTGCGTCTTGATTCCAGAAACATCTGATCGGCTCTTGCTCCTTTCTTGTCAGTTTTCCTGCAAATTGCTTCTGGGCATTCTGCCAACCGCAATAAGATTACGGTTATCTGAAATACCGTGTTTCAGAATTGAGTTATTATTCTTTGGATTCTTGTCAGCTGTTAATGAAGTTAAATTAACAGTCCTTGTTCAGAAAAGACTGATATAAACTGTACTTGTGTTCGAACAACTACTAAGAAAAACTTATTAGTAATCCTTAATTAGTAAACTAAGGTTTGTACGGACTTTGTGTGTGCTGAGTTCTTTGGGGTCCGTAGCTTCCAGAACAGAAAGATACTGCAAAATCCCCCTCCCTCCCCACTGCTGGGGCCAGCCAGAGGTGGTAGTTGCCAGTTCTCTGAACTACTCAAAATTTCCACTACCGGTTCTCCAGAACCTTTTGGATTTCTGGATTTCACCCCTGGCCTATAGCATGGCTTGTTGGTAGACAATGCTTGTTTGTATATGGGGCTGCAGAAATGAACAGAAGGTAGGCAGCATCCAACACAGTAGATTCCCTGCAAAGATTTCTGTGGGTAGTTAATACAAAATAGCTCACTGTTTGAGGAAATCAGAATTAAACAAAGTCTCTGTTTACTTATCCTGTACTGGCTTATTAGTAGGGTGAGTGGGTGTATTTATCAGTGTTTGTGTATATTTCTATGTGTTGCTGTGTTTATTATGCCATTAGCTAGGATTCAGAAAGGCCCTACTTAGATGACTCAAGGTCTGCAAAGACTGCTTTATAGGGTAAGGATCCATGTATGCAATCTCTTATTATCTATGCCTTAAAAGGCAGCACTCAATGGTCTATACAGGGCTAAATGGATATTTCCAGTAGCAAGCAGATTAACAATACATGCTGCTTAGAAGACGAAGAGTAACTCAAATGTACAACTGTTGCATTTTAAAAAAATTAAATAATGAATGGCAAACTAGTATGCTGCAAAGGAAAGCTCCAGCAATTTCTATCACCAGTACAACTCCTGAGACCCATAGAGCAGGGGTGGGCAAATATGGCCCCTTTATGACCTGTGGACTTCAACTCCCAGAATTCCTGAGCCAGCTTGGCTGTCTCAGGAATTCTGGGAGTTGAAGTCCACAGGTTGTAAAAGGGCCACAATTGCCCACCCCTGCCATAGAGGCATCAGAAAAATCAGAAAAAAATACTTCCTGGTTTGGATTTCAATTTCATTTTCATGTGTGCTTTACAGCAGGGGCAATGTTAAGCCTGGAGGACTTCAACTCCCAGAATTCCTCCAGGCTTAAGGCTTCCCAGTTGAAGTCCTCCAGGCTTAACGTTGCCAAGGTTGGAGACCCCTGCTTTACAGCATAACATAATAATTTGTAACAGGTGAGATGTCTCTACAGATATTTTATCATCTATGGGAATGTATGGTTAAAGCTGTTTAAAACTGGTATTATTTACATTTATAGATTTTATAAGTTATAATTGCTCAAAAAATTGATACAATTGAACATTCTTTGATTAGTTTCCATTCTTGTCAAGAGGACCATTTACCACAGGTTGGACTGTTCCAGAGGTGAATCGTCTCATTTTAAGATTAAATGAGAGTTGAATTTAAAACACTTCAATATTTTTCCTTGGCTAGTCCATGCTTCAACTCTGTCAGGCACAAAGGATCAGGTCCACATTGATGGTCCAAATAAACTGATTTATTGCTTATCGTGCCTATCCACAAAAAACTTCTCAATTAACAGTTAACACCTGTTTGGGGTTAGATAAGGGTCAATGGAATTCAAAGGAAGTCAGATTTAATATGCATCCATATACATATGGATTCTAGGCTGATCCCTAGTTTAACTCCACCCCCCAGGTTCTGCCACTCCTTCTACAAACTCTAACTAGAGTCTTCTGTAAGAGCTTCTAATGAAATTCTCCAGCATTGTGCTTACTGGGAGAGATACAAAATTGCTATAGTTTGAAGAAGAGTGTATGAGAACAAAATAAGGGAAGAAAAAGCTGGCATGATATGTATCAATGTAGCCAAGATAAACATTTCTTATAATATTTGTCACTTGTGAGACTAGGTAAACGATGCAACTTGGAATCCACATTCTTGGCTCCCTGGAGGAAAATGAGATAAAAAATATATGGAATAAATGTATTTTAAGGAATTCACTTGCCAACTTTGAGAAAGCATTAAATATTTTGGAAAGAAAATCATTCTGATAAATTAATAATGATATGGAAGATTCAGAGTAACCACTAAGGCAGACATTATTCAATATTTATCAATGTCACTAACATTTCAGAGACTTGAGGAATATTTGCAGTGGTTATTTATTTGCTTATTGCAGCTTTTATTGTGCACCGCCTGGAGTCCCTTTGTGGGGGAAATAGACTCTCCCTAAATATGATAAATAAATAAAAATAAAAATAAACTTATATTCAACTCCAATAAACCAGCACTCTGAATGGCTTATATAGCCTTGTTACAGTAAAAGGGTTATAATAAAATACAAAAAGTGGTATAATAATATGATGTTTCTACTGCAGGGACTCACAGAGAAAGTATTTATAAAGAATGAGGTCAATCTTTCTCTGACAAATTGGTAGGTGATAAAACAATTAATAAAGAATGTGATAAAACTGAATGTGCACTTTAAATACAAATCGCAATTCCAGCTTCCTGTTTCAACCCTTTTCTGCAGCTATTATCAACCACTCTGGTATGTCCCACATATAACCACAAGATGGCAGTAACAGGCCTAAGATATAAGAAAATAGTTTAGAAAGATTCTTAACAAAATTTAGCATGGGAAAATATAGCCTTCCAATTCGTCTGCCTGTAAGCAGCAATCCATAATCTGAGAATATCTTCTGGAACCCATTATTCAATAATATTTGGACCTGTTCCCAAAGCTCAAGGATCTACAGGGGTGAACAATCGATAGGAAATGTCTTTTCTTATTACTAGGAACTCTGTCACATGCCAAGAAATGTTTATATAGCTAAAGCCAAAGAGACAAAATTTGATCCCATAGAACAAGGCTATGTTTTTTAAAGGCTATGCTTGAGTTCACATTCAAGCCTATTCGAATTCTGAGGGAAACTCACATCTCAAAACACATTATTAACACATATATCAGTATTTCCACATAAAAATATTCTTCCTCATTTAAATATAACACATTAGAGAGAATTCTTGGCTAAAAATTATAAATCAGATCTGGCAGAAACTGGAATAACAACTTGAAAAGAGCAGCTTCAGACTGAATATACAAAGTTAAACAGGGTCTCTATCTAGCAATCAACCTGAATTTAAGATTCATGAATCATTCAGTATTCTTGAGCACTTCTGAAATGAGGTCTTGAATTGACAAAAAGCCAGAGATCTTTATGTTCCAATCATCTGTAAAGCGACAGGATGGTAAGAAGGAGCAGAAAGAGGAATACCTGCCAAGTAAGTGGACTAATAAGAGCCTGTAGTACAGTGGACTAAAGCACTGTTATTAACATCTGCTGCTTGCAATTACTGCAAGTTCAAATCTCACCAGGCTCAAGGTTGACTCAGCCTTCCATCCTTTCAAAGGTAGGTGAAATGAGGACCCAGATTGTGGAAGCAATAAACTGACTTTGTATAAATATACGAAAGTATGAAGGCTATTGCTTAACGCATTGTAAGCCGCCCTGAATCTCCGGAGAAGGGCGGCATATAAATGAAAGCAAAAAAAAAAAAAAGTGATGCATTTTCATCAGTTTCCCAAAGTCTTCCAGTTCTATTCAAATAAGATCATTGGGAAAGAGACTATACTGTAAAGGGAAAGAAACCCTTAAATCTGTTTGAAATTGTGCACAGTTTATTCAAGGGAAAAAACAAATGCCACCCCCAGAATTCTTCTCTCCGGCCAATCTCATCCCATTTGGTTGAAATACATACAAAAAGTTACTATTGTTTGTCTTTTTTATTTATGCTGATCAATGGAAGGCATGAAGTTTCTCTTAGTCTAGACCTTAAAGTCAAAACAGGAAACCTCTGACTTGGTCCAAGTCAAAGTAGGCTGCTTCTAGCTAAATTGTCTTTAGCTGAAACTTTTAAGTCTGAATATATCCCTGCTAAAAACTCATCTCCTAAAAGCCAACTCTGGACATGTTGAGACAAGTTGTAAATATATCACTATGACCCAGCCTGTGTGCGTGAGAGAAGAAGGTAGGTTTGGTTCATATGTGTCCATGCTGGAACTCTTGCATAATTGCACTGCTGTGCTTTCAATGTATTCTATTTGAGATCAACAGAACAAACAATCTAAAAGAATTAATAGACCCAAGTTCTACATCAGGGCTTAAAACAACAACAAAATGAATTCAAACCATTTTAACCTCCCAGGACATTTTATGGCAGACCTTAAAGTGATTGTTTTAGAAAGAAAGGACTTTAACAGCACCATTGACCAAGAAATTTCTAAACCTCCACACATCAAACATTTCAATTACAGACAGGCATAACGATCACAATTGGTTTTAACACATTACAATTGTTTATTGATAATGTACTTGTATTGAAAGACTGGAAACCTAATGTGGATTTTTTGTTGAAAGAACAAAAATGAAATTGATGATGTATGTATTTGAAAATTTAAAAAGATGCAAATTCAATGAGAAGATGAGGGGATTTGCAAAGAGAGAGGAAGAAAAAGAAGGTTGTAATTATCCATTGAAAAGAAGGTCAGAAGTCATTCCTTAACTTTGGTTTTCTTTTCTTTTTCCTGCACTTTCATTTTTTCTCTTTTTCTTTTGGTTTGTCTTTTATTATATAAAAATTATATATATATACATTTTATATATATATATATATATATATATATATATATATATATATATATATATATATATATGCATACATTATATATATATATATATATATATATATATATATATATATATATATATGCATACATTATATATATATATATATATATATATATATATATATATATATATATATATATATATATATATATATATATATATATATATATATAAAAAATGTGTATTCTGTTTAACATGTAATCTGTATCTACATAACCAATCTGTCTTCTCTTCCCAATCTACCAGTGCCTCACTTCAATGAAATCCTACATAGTCTACTCTTTCTGATGAAATTGATGTAATTCACAAAAGCTTATGCCTTTTATTAGTCATTTTATTGAAATTTTTGATAAACTAAAATAAACTACACTAGGAAAAAAAGAAAAAGAAAAGTTTAGAAGGTGCAGAAAAAAGAAAAAAGCAACAAACAAAACAATAAACAATAAATAACACCAAACATAAGCGAATGTGCTGACTTTTCACCCTCTATTAAAGTTAAATTATAAAGATCTCATCTCCTCATAGCCTAACTTTTAATCTATATGCAATTCAGAAATCATCATCTTTTCAATCCTAGTTCAGAAGAAAGTCCTTTAAAGGTTACCAGAAATATCAAACAAATAGTTTTTCCTTGGTCAAAGAGTCCAGCTTTATAGTTCTTCCTTTTGCTATGTAGAATCTCGACTTTTAAATCAAAGGATTTGATCTTTCACCGCTCTTTGGCCTTTAAAAGGAGTCTTCTAAGCTTTTGTTGGCTTACTTTGTAAATCCCATAAAGAGGCATCAGCCACAATTTCTTGTCACAAATATTCCATGTCCATATTTATTGTCTTTTGTATTCCCATTTTGGTAATCTCAGATTTGTTGTCTTTCTTGCCTTCAAACTTTATTTATTTATTTATTTATTATTGATTGATTGATTGGTTCAATTTATATGCCGCCCTTCTCCAGAGATTCAGGGCCGCTTACAATGCGTTAAGCAATAGCCTTCATACTTTTGTATATACTTGCTTAGTAGGGCTTTTGGCCCCCCCTAAGTGGTGTTCTTTTTTATACAAAGTCAGCTTATTGCCCCCATAATCCAGGTCCTCATTTTACCTACCTCGAAAGGATGGAAGGCTAAGTCAACCTTGAGCCTGGTGAGATTTGAACTCGCAGTAATTACAGGCAGCTGGAAGCTAAGTGCTACTTTAACAGCACTTTTAGTCCGCTGTGCCACCAAGGCTCCTACTATAATGTTTATATTAGGTAGAAGTTTATTAAAGTTTTTCTTTGCTTTTAAAAATTTCTCCGTTGAAATGTGTGTCCTTTCTGAAGTATTAGTTATTAATATTTCTGCTCTGTTTTTTAAAAAAACTCTTTGAGGTAAGAAAATGTTACAGTCTGCTTAGCCTTTTAACTCTTCTACTTGCTCCTTTAGTTCCCCCCAGTGTCTATTTGCAATCTTAAGCCTCAAGCATCAGTTTCCAATATATCATTTCCCATGAATATTATATAATTATATACTTGTGGGAAATTATATATATTATGAAAAAATAACCAATATTCCAAACGTCTCTGGTCTCCCAATTTGTTTAAAACTTTCTTAAATCAAAATCCTTTTTTATTTTTCCCAATTGTATATTATTTTAAATTGTTAATGCTCTATTTAAAATTTCTTAAATTTGAAAATGGTAAAACTCAGCAGATATCAAATTAAGCTCACAGTTTTGAAGGTCTCTAAAGTTGTTGAAACTGAACCAGGGGTGAGCTGCTGAGGGTTTGCAGGGGTTCGGGAGAACCTCTAGTTAAGATTCTGTGCAGTTCGGAGAACCCCTAAATCCCACTCCTGGCTGGCCCCACCCACCCTGCCCCACCCCACCCAGGAGTCCCATGTGGCCCATTTTGGATGCAGGTAAGTGCAGGGCGTGCGTGGAGGCTCAGGGAGGGTGAAAATGGCCTACCAGAAGTTCAGGAAAAACAGGCCTGTTTTCGGCTTCCAGAAGCCTCCAAAGCCTGGGAGGCCATTTTTGCCCTCCCAGAGACTCAAGGAAAGCCTCTGGAGCCCAGGGACGGGAAAAATACCCCCCCCCCGCGCGCCATAGTGCAGGAGACCCACTAGGCCACGCCCACCATGGCCACACCCACCCAGCAACCAGGCAGAGAATCCCTTGCTAAAATTTTTGAAGCCTACCCCTGAATTGAACATTCTAAACAAATGTGATTAGAAAGTGCGTTTGGCTGGCTTTACTTATGAAAGGCTCTGCTACTGCTGAGAACAACATATTGTCTCCTTCAGCTCCTGGAAAACCTTCAGGAGACCACTGTTTTATGGTCTCCTCATGAGAAATTCCCATTCAGACTACTTGTATACAATATTCTTATCTCTCCTTCTCAGGAGATAATTTAAGGATCAGTCTACATACTTGTCTTTTGTTCTTCGCAGTGATCATCATATGTCTCATTCTCAGAAACATCTTTAGTCAGTTGTGACTCATTCCAGAAGCCCCAAAGTTTATGCCTTTTATCAAAATTCATTAGTTGAAAAAGGTGGACTTTGAGCCACCAGTGACTATGGTAATACAGCTCTCCTCTTTCTTGTTTCCTAATTATCACCAATTCTGTACATTTATTTATTAGTTCAGTTCATATGCCGCCTTTCTCCGGAGACTCAGGGAGGCTTTCCAAAAGTTATAATGGCTATTTCCTTTGGGAGATTCAGTTTTATACCTATGTTTATTCTTGGCCCAGTCTAAATTTTCATTTTCCAAATGATATGAAATCCCCCAAAATATCAATTCTGACAGCTGCCTGAGGCTATTTATTCTGTTATGCATTTCCTCGTTTACATAGTTTTTCCTTCTGAGAGCTCACTCTTCCAGACCCAGACAATAGCTGTCAGGGCCAAAGTGAATCATATATATGTTTCTTTCATTTCATTTTACTGCCTTCAGAAAAAAAAATCCTTAGAGATTATTCATGTGATAAATTATGCTGCTTAGTTCTTTTTAGAGTTCTGCCCCCTGCTCTACAACATCATGTACTGTATAGGCATATTTGTAAACATACCATATGCACATCTGCAAGTTTCACCACGGACCAGCCTATTTTTTTTTTCTCTTTCCCTGTAATTTTATTCATTTAATACAAATGCCAAATTCAGGACACACTTTGCTATATACTTGTCAACATGCAAATGCCTATGCTATGGAAAGCCTAAGGCAGGGGTGTCAAACTCAAGGCCCACGGAATGCTTAGATCTGCATCCGCGGAACTGCCCTGGAAACAGCAAAGGACCAGCCCACGGTGCCTCTGCCAGAGGAAATGGAGTTCGTGAGGGCCCTCCCAAGATCTGTTTTCACTGGCAGAAGGTTGCAGGAGGCCATCACAGCTGAAAACGGAGCTTGGGAGCCCATTTTCACTGGCAGAGCACTCAGGCCACCACAGGTGCCCCCAACACAAATGACATCGAGCTGGCCACGCCCATCCTGGCCCCACGAAGTCAAACACAACCCTGATGCGGCGCTCAATGAAATCAAGTTTGATATCCCTGGCCTGAAGAAAAGAGACTTCAGTCTAAGTTTAGTACTGCAGTATCTGTTGGATTCACAAATTGCTCCAATAATTAAACATAATAGCCAGATTTATCTATAACACTAGATCTCAAACACATTACAGTTTAGTACTGCACCAAAATCTAACTTGTGTCAGATTCTTATTGTAAAAGGATGATGCAGTGAGTATCAGTTCTTGTTCCTCTTAGGATAAAGAATTGAGGTCACTAGATCAGTATTAGAATGCTGAATTTGGTAGCAATGCTAATGTAAAAAATTATGGAAAAGCACAAATCTTAAGCCACAATTTTCACAGTAGTTATGGACACGCACACACGCACACACATCTTATACTATATTTTGTTATATTTTTAATCATTTTATTTATTTATTTATTTATTTAATTTACATGGCTGCCCATCTCAGATACATGTCTCTGAGTGGCTAACAATATTAAAAATAATAAAAACATACACAAAACAGCAGCTGAGAACAATTACAAAACATCAGTCAACACAACCAGGAAACAGGCTCCATCTCACGACCAGGGCCCCAGGCTTGAGCATAGAACCAAATCTTTGAGGCTTTATGAAAGGTCAGCAGGGTTGGGGCCAATCTGCTCTCTGGAAAGATGATATTTCAGAGGGCAGGAAAAGCTCTTCTCCTGGGCCCCACCAGCTGACACTCCCTAACAGTCAAGCCCTGGAACATGCCCCTCCTGCTGGACCAGATGGGACAGAAAGAAACAACTAGAGAGAGATGGTCCCATCAGTAACCCAGCCCCATGATGGGCTTCACAGATAGAAATAGCAGTAACACTTAGACTTATATACCACTTCATTGTGCTTTACAGCAGGGGTGGTATTGATTTACCTTCGCTACCGGTTTGCAAATGTGAGCGCACTCGCACTTCACTCGCACGACACCTCTGCGCATGCTCGGGACTTTCTGCACGTGTGCAGAGCATCAAAAATGGGACATGATGACATCCGGGTGGGTGGGCAGAGCCTCCCGCAGCCGCACCTACCAGTTCGCCCAAACCGGATAGAACCTGCTGAATACCACCACTGCTTTACAGCACTCTCTAAGTGGTTTACAGAATCAGCACATTGCCCCCAACAATCTGGGTCTCATTTTACTGACCTTGGAAGGATGGATGGCTGAGTCAACCTTGAGCCAGTCAAAATTGAACTCTTAGCAGTCAGCAGAATTAGGCTGCAATACTGCATTCTAATCACTGGGCCATCATGTCTCTAGATGATTATAAGCACCTTGAGCTATCTAAGGACAACCAATAAATACTGTAACAATGCAGGCCATCATAGCTTATACCTGTCTGGAACCTTCCAAATCAGGTACTTGTATGGAAAATGATGAGCAGATTTTACAGTACCAGTTAAGGATATGCCCTCTTGGCAATAATATGGCAGACTTCTTTCAGGAATTTTTCTTATTTATTTTTCAAACTTGTCCAAAGCCCTACGATTTCCTGGTTGTGGTGCCAAATAATTACTAGCATTTCCTGTTGACATTATTTATTCATCAATGCTCATGAAAAGCATGAGTTTCATCTCCTTCCTCCTAAATGATAAGAAAAAGTCTATTTTTGTTGGTCTGGTCCATGAACTTTTTTCTTTTCATCTGAGAGACTTCAAAGATCTTAATTAACTTGAAACTTTGAAAAGAGAAGTAGCTTTCTTAGATTTCACCCTGGTTATTTTATTTGTTAAGAGGGCTTGTAGTCTAAAAATTATAATAAATATTTCTGGGTTGCAGGTTGGGCAAGATTTTCCCAGTGGGTTATTTAGAAATAGCACCCTGGAAACAATAGCAGAAGGAAAAAGAGAGTAAAGCGTAGAGGCTCTGTGAACCATTTGCGAAGGTGTGCAATCTGATAGCTTTCCAAACTGAAATACTCTTATTATTGGAAAGGGGTTTCTTTCTAATTCAATACATGGAGATCATCACATCAGGCTGTGTAATTTCTGATGTTTAGATGTAAGTGACCTCTGCCTGAAATTGTCTGGCAAAAGAAAACGAGCACAGCAAAAGGTAGAGAAAGACTCTTTGTCCTTCAAATCTCAACTCCCTATTTTCAGGGACATTTATGACCAGATTGACATATTGTGCTGAACTACAAACTATGATTTGCAAACTATATTGGCTCAGTTCACAGAACATATTCAGCCAAAACCTTTTGAAAAGAAAGATGGCATATAAATCAAACCAACAAATCAAATAAATAAATGAAGCTGAACAGGACACATTATGGTTTTGTTTAATGTTTAAACCCATCCTCTGTTTAAGTCATCCAGAAATGGCACTTTCCACAAAGTGATCCAACCCATTCAACTATTTCTTTTCTTCTTCCTGCTGTTTCTAAAGACTTAGCCTATTGAAGGACAACAGAATTATGTAGAACGGTGTCCTTCATAGCCAAATCTCTATTATGCAAAAAATAATTCTCCCAACAAATCCCACTGTTGTCTTAGTTTAGAGACTTTTTTTTGTTCAGAAACAATGTACTATCCACTGAAAGCTTTAAGACTGCTATATCTAATGTACCTAACAATCCAATACATTATTTCCCCCTTATCACTTTCCCTAACAAAGAGAATATCCCCCCTTCCCCCACCTTTTAAATCTGAAAATTTAACATCCCTATTCTAACACCAGGAACCTCACTTACACATCTGTAGCCCAAGAGGGCAATTTGTTCCATGGGAGGGCCTTTTCATCAAACACTCTCCCACTTTGAGGAGGTGAAAATATGTTTGCTACATACAGGCAAGGGGTGGTGAAATAGACAGCTGGGTACAAAGAATACTCGGCTGTTGAAGGGACTGGATGCAGCAAAAGCAAATTCTGGCTAATTTGCGTCTCCTAATATTAGATGCACAAAATTATAGACATGAAGATAATAATAGGACAGATGTCAGCACAGATCTGAAAAAGATGAAGACAACTTGAAAATGTCCTGATTTCATTTAAACATGTGTGGTAACAACTTGTGACAAGCTCTTTGCTAAGAGACAACGGTGTGCCTTGGGATGTATGTATAACTCTAACTACCCAGATACCACAAGATTACAGAATTCCCTAGAGTAGAAACCAATCTGATGTTTGAACTTATCATGTGGTATCTGACTATGTGTGAACATATTTGAAGCAGCATATCAAGTCTCCTACTTTAGAAGAAAAAATATAAATACATTTATTTTCTAGTAACTGGGTAGGTTACACATTTGAGGACATTCTTCTCTTTGCATTGCGAAAAAGAAATCTCTCATAAGAGCAAATGAATTTTGTATTAACATCTTACACGAGGTCTTTAAAATTCCATTTCTCTTGGCTTTATGTCCTATCAAACAAATGAATTAGTTTCATCAGGTCTCACATTTTTGCCCCTTAGAAATCAATTCTTTGCCTTATGAAACCCTTAGGTGCTTTCCACAATTACAACAATATGGCCAGCTGATGCCCTTATTCCTGAACTCCCTGGTTGCTATGGGAATAGCAGCAGCGCATATACTAAACAGATATCATAAAAGTTTCAGAGAGTTGTCACTGTACAGCATAAAAATATATCTGAACCTTGAGCAAAAGAAGGAGCCCCTAACCAGTATAGAAGCTAAACTGGGACCAGTTGGCTACAAAGGGATGAAAGAGAGATGGAGTCTGCTTCTCTCCCACCAACAGGCTCACATCAAAGGAAGGAACTGCCAAGCAGCATCAATAGGCCAGAATGGCACTTGATACTCAAATGCTTATTAAAGGCATTTGTGTTGGTTTTATTTAATTGCCTGTACAGGATTTTCTCTCTTGCGACAGTATATGTTCAGACCAGATGGCTGAATTGGCCAACCAGTTTGCTCAGTTATTTTATTCCCATTTTTACATGAGTTAGCAAACTGAACAAAAAAAAAACAACATATAAAATTCATATGAAAATAGTTTTCCTCTAATATAAAGTGTTTTATGCTTTTCCTTAATATAAAATACTTTACTAGTCTAATATGTGTTGTTTTGTCTATATATCCTCAATGTATTTTTTTTTTTTTGGCATGCATTTTGGGAATTACAAACTGCATTTCCTAATTCTGAAAAACTCACATTTCAGCACTTAACATGTACATGTGTTCTGATTTGCATGTCTATTTCAGGAGTGCCTGCTGGTTTGTAAAAATAATCCCAAACACATTTCTTTTCCATCCTTATTTTTAGGTACAAATATCAAGATGATTAGATGGCAGGAAGGGGTTGGTGATCATTCATATCTGTCTGGCCTAGATCTGGTAGTAGTTCCAGATTCCTAATTACTTAGTCTTTTTAGAGATGCAAGTGACTTCTAGTATTGGCAGTAGAAGCAACTAGTTCCAATATGGGTAGTCCTATAAACAGAGCTGAAGAGATACTGTAATAAACTGATGACATTTATACCAAATCCCTATAACAAAACAAAGTTCTTGGCTGTGTCGAGAGTTACATTTATCCTAAGCAAGTTTGATAATTCAAGAAATAAATCTGAGTGCTGTACTTCAGTGCTATTTGTATACTATATGGCTGCAGATGCTAAATCAATCTCATATTTCCCAATTCTTTCTTCCTTCCTTCAAAAAGTCCAAAAACTAGGATTTGGATAGAATTTCATTTAGAAACCTCTTCTTCCTATAGCAGACTTCCCTTTCTTTATATCCTCTGAAATGGGTGGACCACAACTTCCACAATTCCCGAATAATCTAGCTGATTGGAAGTTAGGGCAGTTCTGATCCAATATATCAGAAAGTCACTAAGTTAGGGAAGCTTGTTTTACAGAATCCTGATTTTGGTAGCTGATTGTAGATCATAAGCTCTGTAATTGTAAGCTTCTTGAAGAAGCTATATAGTCACCAGGAGCCAAAAAGAACTTGATTGCATATAATCAATCAATCAATCAATCCAACTTGAAGGACACTGGAATGATTAAACACATGCCTACAAAGGCAGTGCCTTATCAACTGAATATGTTATTATTATTTGTTGCAAAGCAGCTGAAAGGAGATTTGCCAAATGCTATAATGGATATAAAATTTATGTCAGTTGACTATTATATTTGAAGGGAACGAGAAAAGTTATCATGTCCTACTTTAATGGTGAAAGTATAAAATCATTTCTACTACAATATAAGCAATAGAGAAAAAATAAAAAGCTTTCATGATTTTTTAAATGTATACATTGTCATCCTCCATATGCTGATTATTAATATTTAACTTTTGCAATGCCTTCACAAACTCATCTAAATGGTTTGGAATCAATAACACAAAATCTGTATCTGAACTATTTTTCTGCACAACTGGTCCTAGAGGCAAAAAGCAACTTGCTGATATCTCCTGTTAAATTAATTCACTTCTACACTCCAACCTCAACAGCTATTATAAAGGAATAAATTATCAATTAAGAATGACAATTGAACTATTTTTGGTTCTTCATCAATTACTGAAAAATTTAATAAAACTTCTAGCCACATTTTTATGCAGTGAACTCATGCATAATTTATGCAATTTATGCAAACATGTAACTCCCAGGGTTTATGATATAAAGAGTTAATCCATCCATCACTTAGTGGACAGAATGCAGCAATGCCCAGGAAGATAATTGAAAGTGCTTCTATCTGACTAACCTTCCAAGCCATTTTTAGAACAACTGAAAAAGCTGTCCTTCAGATAGAAATATTAATAGGAATCTATCTAAGAAACAGGATAGTTACCAAAACTTTGAGTCACAAAAGATCCATAGGGTAAAAAAATAAATCATTGGGCAAGATAAGGAATGTACCCTACGGAATACTCTGAAAGCAGTGACCCTTGCTTATCTAGCAGAAACAGGGCCTAAAGGGCTGCCTATTTATGCAGTAGAACCGGTATTAGAACCGGTAGTAAAACTGATGGGAGGCTCATCAACCCCAACGTCATCAAAACGCTTCTGCGCATGTGCAGAAGAGCTCGCTCGGCCCCACTGCGAACTGATAGTAAAGGTAAGTAGAACCCACCCCTGCACTGCAGCCTTATTTGCAGGAAGTCCAGTAATTACTATGCCAAAAGTCTTTTGTGCCACCCTTTAAACTATCTCAAGTCCATTGATGAATCTGTTTTCCCAGGGCTCAAAGTGTTCTCTGCAACCAAATGCAGGATATACATGTTCAAGGATTACTCCATTGAGTAGCTAAGTATATATTGGTAATTACTTTTGAGCCTACATGTAGAACTGTATCTTTAGACAAGATACCCAGACATTTCAGAAGGTGCTTCACTCAACTCCATGAGGGCAAGAAGTGGCCTCCTGGGCCAGAATGTAATGAATAGAATTACTCAACTAGGTTATCTTGCACATCATGGCTAATGCTGCAAAGGATAGGAATACATAAAATAATTATTTCAGCCAAGGTCCAAAGAGCAAGGTGGCTCACGAACTCATGGCAATAAGGACAAGTGCTTATTTCAGAGTTCAAAAAAAATATAAGACAGGGTGTTATTTTCGGGGAAACATGGTAGTAATAGCCAAGGTCCAAATTGGCTATCAATCTTGTTCTGTTATCAGAAGCACTTCAACTAATAACTGTTGTTTACTTTTGTAAAGAGGCTGACAGAGATGCATCCATGACTTATTGAAATCTCTGGATGTAGTTCCTTAAGTAGCTTGCCATAGCAGTCAGCAGTCACCGATGTGTTTTCAATTAATAGAAGTTTCTCCTTCTATATCATTGAACCTGTGAATTTTCTTTAAAAGCCCTTTGACCTGTGTCCACCTCAATTCTTTCATTAGGTTTCTATTAGAATCTTGTCTGGTCATACCAGTCAATGGATCTTTTCATCTAATTGAGAATGCTTTCAGGTCAGTCATACTGTTCTCTACTTCCATTGTTGATCAACAATGATAACTTATAACGGAACCATGCAGCTGCTAATGCAGAGATGGAAATTCTTGTGTGGTACCATTATACATAAAGAAAGTTGCTGATCTGATCCTGAAATTGGACAGAAAACCACCATAGTAACTTGCAGGAGAAATAAATCCATGGAACCAACTTCAGGAGTGCTATAATAATGCCCTTAACTTTTCCAACTTGATAAGGATCAGCCTTCTGAATACTACGATTTATTTCAAAGCTTGGGAGTTCCTAGAACAGGAATAGCATCCTTGTCTTTATGTGGTTATTGACTCAGATGTAGCTCCTCCTTGGGTGGTACCAGCTTACCAGGTTCGCCACAAGGCTATATTACTGAAATGTTAGGTAGGCATTCCTGTATTTACTGCTGGCACCTAGATAAATGGTATATCTATGTTCCTAGTACCCACAGAACTCCTCCTCCCCCAGGGACGTTGATATTAAACTGAAAGAGAGTGCATTCAGGTGAAACCATATCTGTATGAAAACCTAAGGAACCTTTGATGGAAGGGTTCATGCTGGGCAAATGGGTTTGATAAACATAGAAAGTTATCTTGTAGAATTTCTGCTATTAACTTTAATGTCTTCATCCTAAGATTCAGTGCCTGATAAACTAATCCAGGACTTGACATTCAGGATGGTTCTTTATTCTCCATGCCCTTAGGGCCTCTATCCAGCAAGTATTTTACAGACTGCTTCAATCTGAGATATTTCTCCTTGTTTCTGGATACTGCGAGAGTAGAAACCTATCTTTCAACTTCTTTATGAATTCTAGGACAAATTTTAATGAATTCTAAAGCATCTCCTGCAGACTGTCTTCTAGCACCCATCTATTGTTGCAGGTGTGTTTCTAGATGTGTTAGAGTAGATTAACATTTGAAAATTACGAGGGATATTTATCTTTGTTCTTACTGCCTTTGCCAAACTATTGGATTGCTGAGGCTGACAACCCAAGTACATCCTTTCCATGTTTACTTCTGGTCCAAAAGCACATTGTACTTTCGCAATTTAATCTGAAAAGACTATGCAGAAGTTCTTCCGTCTGTTTTCTTTCTTCTTCAGGGCTACAGGCAAGAACTTTTTTCTTACCCTTTGCTTTTTTCACCAGCATGAACTAAACTACTTTTCTAAACAGCTTCTTCAAAAAGGCTTTTTCTGGTGGCTCATAGCTACAGCCTTTCCTGGAAAAAAATGCAGGTTTTTAAAGGAAGTGGGCAGGTGCCACTCACACCAATTCTGAAGCACCATTGTCCTTAATATATCTCTACCTTCTTTTGATGATGGAAAAGTATCTACTTTAGCTGTTCTTACAGTAACCTGATTTTCTCAAAAGATGAGTTTCTTATGCCTGCACAGCCCCCCTGCTTTATCCAAACCCATCAAGTTTTCCAATCAAAACTGCTATGATTTGTAGCTCCATCTTTCTTTACTTCAGTCAGTGTTCTTCCCCAAACTCTTTCTGTGGTAAAAGCCTATTTTTTCCCCCTCTCCAGATGGATGAAGATCAGGAAAAGAAAGACGGTTAAGGCCCAATGGGAATCTTAAAAATGATAATTGGGTTGGCTGTGCACAAAAGACACCATCTGTTTTAGATAAATAATTAAGCCAGGTACCATATTGACAGACAGGCACCTCAATAATTATTATTCAAAAATAAAACTCAAAATCATTTGTATATACCTGATAAAGCTGAGAATAGAGGGAATGCAAATTAAAAGCAAATCAACAACAGTCTCCAACTTTTAACTGAAATATAAAACCTAATGCTAAATTGCTGCATTTGTGGGATGTGCAGATTATGGGGTAAACCTCAGCAGTCAGTTTACAGTAGGCATCAGTTATATTTCAGATTATCATGCAATTGAATGAATGGCTTGATACTATGAATTAATTAGACCCATTACAGCAAAACTTTCTCTTGTGGTATTTTCTCTAAATCTGGCCAGAAAAAAATCAAAAGGTTCCATAATAAATGTATATTAAGAAAAGGCCAGAAGGTTGTACTGAAGAGAGTAAAGATTTAATTATAGATTCTTAAGTCTAAATGTTTGTTTAGGTCAAAATTTATGCAACCTCCAAAAACTGCTATAACTGAGTTCAATTTATCTTGTTTTATTTTAAATGTATGCAGAAAAAAACACACAGTATAGAACAACTGCTTGCTATTTGAATTTTTCATAATTACTGTAAGATACAGTATATTTTGTTCATTTCAAACAATTCAGCAGTACAACCCTAATAATGTTTTTAAAATATAACACTATTAGATGTTCACAAAGTTTTTTTCAGACTTTTTTGCACTGAAGCTGTTTCCATGCTGTATAATTTTCTTGGAGCTGGTAACTTGAGAAGGATCTAACAGCCTTTCCAGTTAAAAGAGTGCACACAATTGGAACTGTTAAATGAGGGAGATAGCATTTCCCATGGGTATACACTTAAAAGAGAGATCAGGCCTCATTTCTGAGAAATTAAGATAATGGAGAACTAAAGCCATTCTGGAAACAAATCCATCCATTAATAATCCACAATGCTTTTAATATCTTCTCTGCCACTTATCCCACCCAAAATGGTAAATTCAGCAGTTTCCCAATTACAATTCAATTGCCTTTTCTTGGTAACTCTGACATGTTACTTGCTCATCATATATGGGTGATTCTTTGCAAATTAATTCTAAAAGTATTGTATATTTCCTTTTAATCTCTCTGAAAACCAAAAGTTAAATAAAAGGCTTGGCCCTTTAAAAGTTCCATTGGCTTTCTTTTAAATTCTAACCCTGTCTTCAGTTCATATTGTTGAAATACATGATTCTTCCTTGTCTTAAAAAAAGAAAAAAGAAAGAAAATATATGAAAGCTATAAACATAGAGCTTGTGAAGATGAAATCACCACTCCCACTTAAAAATTCTAATCATAATCCAACGGCTACCAAGTGGTTCCCAGTTCGCATTACTTTTTCATACTTATTCAGAACATTGTGCTGACATGGAAGGTTTAATTCATCATTCAAGTGACTGCAAGACAGCACAGAAGGGTATCTTCACCAATTACCAATGGACAGAAATTTTCATTTCAGCCAGATCAGCATTTCCAAGCTAGCTTCTGCTAATCCATGTGAATCTCTCTTAATAAATGGAAAGGAGTTAAGAAACCTGAAACTTGAACATCCCCAGGCTTAAGCAAGCCAGACTTTTAAAAGGGATTCAAAGTTTCTCAGGGAAGAAAGTCTATAAATCTAATTAATTAGGTTTTCACACATCTACAGAATCTCAAGTAAGTTCTCCATTTAGCAGACTGTACTAGGATACAGCCTGTCAGCTCTTCTCTCTGCAACCAGAACCTCCTTAAGCATATCAGCTCTTGTGTGGACTACAAATGCAAAAACAGTCCTCCCCCAAAACCATTTAGTAGATAAATGGGACATTTACTGCATGTTCCCAGCAACCAGTAGATTCAATCTGTATTGTAAAAAAATCAGAACTTGAAAAAAGGAAGAGGGGAAGAACCAGCCTAAAATGGAAAGGGGAGGGAATGGGCTGAGTAGGACCCAAAAGTAATCCAAGTCTCAATGCAGTAGAGCAAGGGTGTCAAATTCGCGGCGGCGTCATGAGACATATCATAACTTTTTTTCCCTTTGCTAAACCAGGCATGGCCAGCACGTGACGCATTCGTCCCGCAGGCCATGAGTTTGATAGCCCTGCAGTAGAGCAAAGGCACACTGGAGATATTGGGAACAGGTCTAATCCTCACCTGTTATAAAATGCTCTATTATCATACACAATCACAAATACATGGTTTAACCTGTGCAGTAGGCCTCTAATGTAAGTATTCTGTTCTTAACAATTGTTGACTGCAGTTGTTGACTGCAGGGATTCTAGTCTCACTTTTCAATGTTGGTTTCTCCTCTTCTTTATCACTATGCTAAGTTACTTTGCCCAGGTAACTGCTACCAAGATTCCCCTTGGAACCAACTGCAAAATAACACATAATACTGTAGCTAAGTCTCATGCTGAGCCAGGTAGAACCCAATAAAACAGCCCAAATAAAAAATATGTAAGAAGACCAAATGATTAAAAGAAATTATTTAGTATTTAGAAATATAAGACGGAAATCTGAATTCACACAGACCTCCATACATATCTAACCATTCTTTAAAAAATACTGTTTTTATTTTTAAAAAGGAACAAAGCAAAGAGGAGAAGTTGAACACTCAGCTTTACTAAAATTTCACTAACAATTTTTTCACACAGATGGGGCCATATTAAACAACAAGTACGTATCACCTGTCTCTCTTGTAAAAATAAAATAAAGTAGTTTAAATAGGCATATGGAAATATGAAATTACAGATGGGCCTTTTCTTGGACTTTTGTCCTTGTTTCCAAGGCAACAAGACTCAATGTCATCTGCTAGTTGCCATAGCAATTTCACCTGATTCTGGTTGAGCAGCATATTGGGAGATAAAGCAAGGCAACTCCCTTTGCTGCCATAGAGCTCCTGGCTTTATAGATTAAAATCCTGGGGGACATGAGAAATGCAATTGATTCAGAAGATCCAAAAGAAAGGACTCAGCTACCAATACGATTTCTCAATCAACTATTTTAATTTCACTCAGATTAAGTAATACAAGAGGAAGATCTCCTCATGCACCAAAGCAGAAGAGGACAAGCTTTGGGTAGTGCTGCATTTAATGTTTTATTCAAAGGACAAATGATGCAGTGAATGGGATACTAACAATAGTAAAATGATGATTATGTTTGGTATATGATTTCCTGTGTGTCCTCTTTTACTTTCTTTTGAGCTCTCATTTTTAAATGATTTAAATATATGCCACCTAAAAACAGTAGGAAAGAGTGTTGCTAATTTACATCATAAAGGCAAAACTAAAGACTCTATGTAGCTGGTTTTGTTGACTTTTTGTTCTTCTCAGAGGTGCCTTCAACTGAGCAGTCTAGTATCTTTCCTGGAAGTTTGTCATCCACGTTGCAAACCTATTGACCTTGTCAGAAATTAGCCAAGGACGGCTATATGTTTCTATATGGATGAATCTATAAAGTCATGAGAGTTAAAGCTCAACTTGAATGAGATTTAACAGCAATAGTATTTAACCAAATTTGGCAGTGCAGTCAAACCTGCTGGCAATCACTAAAAACATGTTTGGGGGCCATGATAACAAGGATTACAAGGTTGTAACCTCTCTACCTTTGCCCTAAAATTAATGCCCCATTACTAGTTATCTGAAAATAAAGTATATTGGAATGAACCTTTCCTGCAGGTAGCTTGTCTTTCCCCCTCTCCCATTCTTAAGTAGTTTGTTAGGGGCAGATTTTTTTTTTTTAACCATATAGTGGTGTGTGTATCTGTCTCTCTCTGTGTGCATGTATAAGTGGTACAGTCATTAAAAGGCAGTATTGCAGGCTAACTTTGCCCATAGCCTGGAGTTCGATCCTGTCTGGCTTTAAGGTTGACTCAGCCTTCCATTCTTTCAAGGTTAGTAAAATGAGGAGCTTTTGTTGGGGGCAATATGCTGACATTAATAAACTGCTCAGAGAGTGCTGTAAAGCACTGGGGAGTGGTATGTAAGTCTAAATGCTATTGCTATAATTTTATATAACCATAATATGGTTATTTAGTTGTATAATTGATATCACATTTTAAATGAATTTTGAAATTAGAATATTTTTAAAATTTAGTCATTCAGTTTTAAGAGGAAGGAGGAATATATAGTCAATCCTTGTGACACAGATCCCCTAATTTCCCAAAAGGGAAATTATAATAATAACAGCTAATATAAAGTAAACTTAGAAAGGAAAAAGAATAGTAAGAAAGAAAAAGTGCAAACAAAATGAAAAAAGAGGAAAGAATGAATAGGATAACAAAAAAGAAAAGAAATATATAAAGAAGTTATTTCTAATCTTCATTACAAGTATAGACCAATTCAGTAACCCTTCACCACCTATAAAGTTTCAAATAGATCTCTCTCACACCAAATCCTATTCCTTATCTATACACAAATCCATATAACAAGAGTTAGTGCCCTTTATAAGGCTTACTCCATGGTTGCAAACAACATGGCTAATCCCTTTGTCTCCTAGCACTCAAACTCCTGGAAGATCACTGCTCTGTGGTCTCCTATTGAGGAACAACCATCTGGAGCACATGTAAGTGATCTCCCATCCTCTACTTATCCAGAGGATCCAAAGAACCTGTCTACTCACCAGTTCTTCTGTCTTTGCCATGATCTTTGACTCTACTTTTGTAGAGATGTCTTCAGTTTGCTATAGCACTGGAAGTCCAGTGAAAAGTTTATTTAATTTTATTCATTTATTTTTATTTATTTAGTTTGTCAAGCATGTATGAAAAACAAGTATAAGTATGAACATAACATATAAACATATAATTATAAGATATAAGTATATACATATTAAATGAGTAATAATAAATGGGAACAGCAGGACAGGAATGGTAGGCACGCTGGTGCGCTTAAGCACACCCCTTACAGACCTCTTAGGAATGGGGTGAGGTCAACAGTAGACAGTCTAAGGTTAAAGTTTTGGGGTTTGAGGATGTAACAACAGTCAGGTAGTGCATTCCAGGCATTGACCACTCTGTTGCTGAAGTCATATTTTCTGCAATCAAGTTTGGAGTAGTTTACTTTGAGTTTGTATCTATTGTTTGCCCATGTATTATTGCGGTTGAAGTTGAAGTAGTCATTGACAGGTAGGATGTTATAGCAGACAATTTTTTGTACTAAGCTTAGATCAGACCGTAGGCTGTGTAGTTCTAGGTTGTCCAGGTCCAAAATATACCTGGTGGCACAAGGTATTCTATTGTGAACAGAGGAGTGGAGGACTCTTTTCCTGAAATACCTCTGAAATATTCGCTCAATTGAATTAATGTCCGTTATACAGTGTGGATTACAGGCAGATGAGTTGTTTTCGAGAATTGGTCTGGCAAAGGTTTTGTATGCCCTGGTTTGCAGTACAATGTTACCAGAGAAAAAGCTTTGCAAAATTGGTTTAACAACTCTTAATGCATTTTTGGTAATGCTGTTACAGTGAACTCTGGGGCTTAGATCTTTTGAAATGAGTATACTCCTAGGTCCTTGACAGAGTGAGGGTCGTCGACGAGGTCATATCCACCCAGTTTGTATTTAGTATTCTGATTTTTGTTGCCAATGTGTAAAACAGTGCATTTGTTGATTGAGATTTGAAGTTGCCAATTGTTCGACCATTCAGACACATAGTCAAGGTCCCTTTGCAGGGCAGCAGTATTGTCAGTGGTGTTAAATAGTTTTATGTCATCAGTGAAGAGGACACAGTTGCTTATAATATGATCGCAAAGGTCATTTATGTAAATTAGAAAGAGAGTGGGTCTCAGAATGCTGCCTTGGGGGATACCGCTGTTAACTGGTGCAGGGTTTGATAGGGCACTCCTTATTTTGACTACTTGTTGCCTGTTTGACAGGAATGCAGCTATCCATTTGTGCAGTGATCCAGAAATGCTGTAAGAGTGTAGTTTTAACAGTAGTTTGTCATGTACCACTGAATCAAAGGCTTTGCAGAAGTCTATGTAAATTGCGTCTATTGCTTTACCCTGGTCAAGTTGTGTAGTCCAAATGTTTCTGCAGTGTAGGAGTTGTAGATTACATGACAATTTTTTTCCTGAAACCAAACTGTTTAATTGTTAATGGTCCCAAGCTTCTTGTAACAAACACTGCAGGTCTTTCATTTGGAAGGAAATGAAAGGAATGCAGATGAAAAGAAAGGAATTCTTAAACCCTAAAATGCATTATTTAAAATATCCTTCCAAGGTACAATAAAACTAAGGAGCAGGTAAGAGCTAGATAGATAGTGGAGGTTAGGTTAAGAATGAATGCCTGTCTGAGTAGTGTTGGAATCTCACTTAAAAGAACACCATTTTGGGCAAGTTGGATGGAATCATATGGTTAGTGCAGCAAAAATCAAAACAAAAGTATAGTCAAAACCATGTCTCTATTGAATCAGAAAATTACTTAATACAATCAGACTTAATTTTCCCAGACTTTTTGAGGAAATATAAGATCCCCAATAATTCAATTCAGGAAATCAAAGATCCAAAGATCCAACTACATGCCATGCATGTATGAGTACTTGACTGTAAATAGAACAGATTGGCAGCTACTTTGCTGCACTGAGAAATGTCCTCTTTTATCAATAATCTTTAGGTTTTATAAGTATTTGGGATGACTTTGTTAAATTTATGTAATAAATAAGTCATTGGTAAGTTCTCTTCAAAACAGTTTTCTATCATTTTTTATTGGTGGGAGGAGGGAACCCTACATATGTGTTAACTAGTCCCTGCATTTTCCTGACAAGAATTTCAGAAGTGATTTGTAATTGTCTTCTTTCTAGGACTGAGAATAAATGATTGGCCCAACATCATGGGTGGCTTCATGCCTAAAATAGGACTAGAACTCATGATCTCTCAGTTCACTTCTCAGCTCAATGCCTTAACTATTACATCAATCTGGCTCTCTTTATTTACTGTACAATAATGCATTTAAAATTGTCATTCCTCTTTTTGTATATCTGCAGCTCAATACTTCATGGTATTGAAAAACCAAATAAAATAAACCAAATATGGAAATGCATTGATGAAATTAGATCCTACATAAACCCATTAGCTAATTACAAAGCCATTTATCCAAGCTACTACTTTTCAGTTTACCAA
The DNA here is from genome assembly GCF_059756535.1 of Pantherophis guttatus. Lineage (NCBI taxonomy): Eukaryota > Metazoa > Chordata > Lepidosauria > Squamata > Colubridae > Pantherophis > Pantherophis guttatus. The sequence goes on along the minus strand of NC_142065.1, from coordinate 37,576,402 downwards.
GCTCCTTGAATGAGCAATTTACAAAGTAAGCATATCTTAATTTACTTTTGTCTTATTTATATGCGTAATCAGGCTTAAGTAGTACACTTTGAGATATGCAGCCTGATTGAAGAATTTCTCCACAGCAGGAAACAAAATTAGAAATCAATGCAAAATATATTCAAAAGTCCATTTGAACTTAGTTTCTCCAACTGTGGTCTAAGCTACAATATGTACGTATGCTGTGAGTGTGTGTGAGAGAGGGGGGGGAAGGGAGAGAGAGGGAGTGAGGACAGATTCATGTGGGGTTAAATTAGCCAAGCTCTCCGGACGGCCCCTGTTCTTACATGGTGCTCTGTGGTCCTAAAACAAAGCACAACTGAGTAAAGAAACATAAAAACTGAGTATCCCATTGTGAAAAGGGAAGTAGGTGAAGCGCATTGATTAGCAGCTGCCAAGCTGGAAGTGAATAATTCACAAGGAGCCAGCGAGACTCTCCAGGGCCTTCATTCTCTGGCTTACTCAATCAGATGCTTTCTATGAATTCTAAAAGACCAGTTTGGTTACCTTGCTGCAGCCAAAATCATGAGTTTAGTTAGCAAAAAATGTAATGAAGTATTCCCCAACCTGCCATCTAACCTAATTACAGCTTCCAAAAGACAAATATTTATCCAGTTCATTTGCTTTTGTTTTAAGTAGCATATAATAGTGTCAGATTTGTTTTAATCTCAGTGGATCCTATTTCTAAAATATATAATACTGAACCTTTAAAACAAAAAGTTCTTAATGCCTCCTAAGAGATATAAGGGTAGAAGAGCAGAAGTGAAATTATATATGTAAACTGATTACTAAACATCCCTTATTATATTGTTTGATAAAAACAGTTTTGGAAAATGTAATATTTACTAGATTTTATATGAATTATTTTACTCCTAGTTTTCCCATTTAAATACAATGATGACATAATAGGGTTCAATTAATAGACCAAGAGATAATCATGAGAGACAGAAATAGCTCACAATTATGGAACAGACAGAACAAATCCAAATAGGAAATCACTGCAACAGTTTACACACGTACCAATACAATTGCAGATAATGTACTGGATTTTTCTACTAGGAACAAATTGCTGGTGCCAAGACTTCCAGAGTTGTCAGAATCTACAAATGTTTCCTTCAATCAGCTGCCCAAGTACGCACAAGTAATAATGATTAACACACTACAAGGAATCATTATGAACTAAAATGAATGCTTTCATTTGCACTAATCAAGGGGTTGTTGAGTTTTTTTGTATCTACAGTGCCAATCGTTAACAATGCTGACTCTAGTTTTCTGTTGCCTTCCACTTGGTATACTTGTACCTCTGGCTCCTTTAGCTGCCTGAGGTTAATGAATTCCTTGTCACTGGCTAGTTCTTGCCACACAGGCTGTTTATGGCTGATCTTCAACGGGAATTTTATTCGCAGGCAGGGTGGAATCTCTTTTTACTGAAATCCTGATTGCATGCCATGTGAGAAGGAAACAGAACTGCACATACAATAGCAGCTTTGTGTGAGATTCACCAAGTCAGAGCAATGAAGATTCCAAAGAAATGACTTGCCCCAAATGGCTTTCTCCACAAGTTATCTGGCACTGGCATGTACTATTCAGTCCCTAAGGCTAATCCAGGGATGGACAGTGATGTGGAGAGCAAATGTTTGCAAACTAAAAAACAAAAGGGCACAAAAGAGCATTGCGAGTGGATGATCCTATTTAGACACTACTACTAGTATGCTCCTGTGACAACAATTTGCTGTGTTACACTTGTAAAGTGGTGAATGAAGAGAGTTCTTATTTCATGATAGGGCATTGGTTTATGTCTAGAAAAGGAATTAAATTAATTCTCAGCTGCACCATCTTGTATGTTCCTCATAACAAGTATCAGCCCAAGATATCCAACCGCCTTGCTTAGGAATGGATATCCTAGGAAACCCATTTGTGGCATATCTATTTTCATCTCCAACCAACAAATGTATTGTTTCTTCATATAAAGCTTTTATTTTAACATGTATTGTTGCATTTTTCACAACGCTATTGCAATATAGTATATTCCAAGATAAAGAGCTATTTTTAATGCTAGCTCCACAGAATGAAAAGAGCTGCAATGTGTGAGTTTTCCCTATACTGTAGTATTTTACTATTGTACAGTAAGATTTCTAAAATTGCACACAAGGACATCACCAATGTGGCTCCTGCTTATCACAACCCAGCATCAATTCACTTAGAACACAAAGCAGCATGTGGCTGGACTGTCACTGTTATAGCAGATCTCCCATCTGGTCTCTGATTCCGCAACCACACTCAAAAGAATGTTTCCAAATGGTTTTGCATTAACTTAGAAAGAAATATTGGATAGAGTCCCACATGATTTCTTCCTCTGTCCGGTATTATTCAGTATCTTTATTATCTAGAGGATAATTTGCTTATTAAATTTACAGATGAAACCAACCAAAAGAGAATTGGCTAATAGGAAAAATGTTCAAGAGTAAGAAGGATTAAGTCATGTGAGTTGGAAAAGAGACAGGATTAAAGAAACTCTTCTGGACACAGTATGTGAGAAGGATACAGGGATCATATCCTTCTCACATAGACTGTGGCCAGAAGAGTCTCACTAATCCTGTCCCTTTTTCAGCTCACATGACTTAACCCTTCTTACTCTTGACCATTACCCCATTGGATTTGGCCTAGTGCTTAAATGTATTAAGATGATTTTGAATCATGATTTTTCCTATTAGTTCATAGTGTACTAACATGTCAACATGAATATGTGATGTGATGCCACAGCCAAAATGTCTTAGGAATCTGGAGGTACATTGTATCCAAATCATAGAAAGGAATATTTTAATTTTGTTGATGTTGATAGTTATTAAATATCAAACAGCTTAGAACAATGATGGGCTACCTTTAATGGTGGTCCTCAACTTACAATGGTTTAGCAACTGTTCAAAGTTACAATGGCACTGAAAAAAGTGACATATAGCTGGTTGTCACATTTACAACTTTTGCAGCTTCCCCATGGTCATGTGACCAAAATTCAGTTACAGTGCAATTGACATGTATGTATGATGGTTGCAGAGTCCCAGGGTGATGTGACCATCATTTGTGACTTTCCCACCTGGCTTCTAACAAGCAAGATCAATGGGGAAATTCTCTTAACGACTGATAATTCACTTAACAATTGCAGGGGGGGGAATCATAAAATCAGGCATGTTTCACTTAACAATTGCCTTGGTTAACAATGGAAAGGAAGTGGTAATTATGTTCATAATAAGGGTTTTCTATATATATATTCACTAACTAGCAAAATACTCCTTTTGCTTTAAATTTCCAAGGATTGCTTGGAGGTGGAGAAGGAATCAAATGTAGCAGTAGTTGGAAATTTATCCTGACAGTTTCAATTTTGCCTACAACCCTTCCTCCAAAATAGTGTTCCAGATACACAATCAGAAATTAACAGATTAGCTGGATTCAGTGCCCTCCCACATTTCTTAACTAAATCTGACATTCTTTACAAAGACTAAAGTTGATACAACACAAAAGGCTATAATGCAGGGGTGAAATGCTCTTGGATCGGGCTGGATCATCCGGTCTGGTAGCGATCTTGGCCGGTGGTTCGGTGATCCGGTAGCGATGGTGGACCAAAGCTCTACCCACCCACCCACCCGGGTGTCATTACTTCCTGGTTTTAACCAGGAAGTAAACCAAGAAGTAATGTGGTTTTTTACTTTCTGCGCAAGCACAGGTCTGCATGCGTGCGCTTCCGAACCGGTAAGAAAGGTAAGTAGATTTCACCCCTGCTATAATGTCCATACATTTCCCACCTTGAGATGCACACGATATTGGACCTTTGGAAGTAGCTACATCCCACAAACCACCATGTATAATTTACACTGTTAAAAGTTTCTGAACAGACTCAGTGAACAACATTTAGAATCACAGAATTATAGAAGCAGAATGGGTCATTTGAGTTAACTCCATCTTTATGCAATCCAATTTAAATTAAAATTGTCTAGCCTCTATCTAAGCTTATTGGGTGAAGAAGACTCCACCATTCTATATAATTGGTTTCATTGTCAAACTGCTCTGATGTACACCTGGTATTGGTCTTTCTATAGCCTAAATCTATTATACCACAATCTGCCCTCTGTGATGATAGAGACTAGATCTTGTTTTGCTTTTTTCTTTGACAAAATACTTAAACAGCACTATCTTTATCCCCTTCAGTTTGTTCTTCTCAAGGCTATATGTGATCAGTTCCTTTGTATCATCTTTATGGGATTTAGGTTTGAGTGCCCTGATCAAAAGAACGAGAAACAAATACATAAGCATTACCTCCATCGTCTTACTCACATTTTTACTGAGAAAGCTGAAGAGTTTTTAAAAGGGATTGTGTCATTGCTAGCCATTACAGCAGATTACTGATTATGGCATTGCTAGCTTTTATTGAGGAACTATTAATAAATTCTTAAATACAGGTTTCTAGGCAGGTATAATAGTTAGGTCTCAGATTCATAAACCCACAAGAGACATATGTAAAGCAGCCAGTTGCAAGCTTCTTGGTATCAATGAAGAGACCTGTTTTCTTGCCAGAAAGGCTGCTAGAAAATCTTGCCTTATGTGGATAGTGATGTACTGATTCTAAACAGGAACTAATTCAGTTGTTAGAATTTTTACAACTTCATCCTTTGCTGAGAAAATTGTTCCAGAAAACTAACTTTCCTTTTAGGTATCTTCTCTGAAGCTAAATAATAATCATAACATTTAGTTCACATTTACTAATTAATTAGAATGTAATAGGAAAGTTGTCAAATGTTTTACTAAAATCAAGATCTATTATTTTGGTAACAAACTTTATCCACTGAACCCACTCAGGACCATACCTGCAAGGAAGAAGAGACATTACAGGAGATTTGGGAACTCAAATGCAAAAATAAATGTCAAGTAAATTTGTCTCAAAGGAGTATTCAGAGAGTACTGACATTGTAATTGCCTCAGTCTACCACATTTTTTTAACATCCTACTGACCTTCAGTAAGAAAGAAAGAAAAATATCAATCTGCATAATCATCAAAATTTATTATGCTCTTGGGAAGCAAAACTATTGAAAAAGATTGGAGAAAGATTTTAAAAAGCTGTCTAAGTACGTGCAAGCAAATCTGTTCTAGATGTAATTATTCACAATCTCCCTTTGAGCACCCAGAGAACACAGACCCAGCTATCCAGCAGCTTTGGCATTCATGTTTTGATTGTTACAAGAAGGTTTTAGCAGCTCAAGCCATAGAAGTTCTGCATTACTAGCGCCAAGCTCTGTTCTGCAGAATAAAGACAACTAGGAGTGCATTTTATTCAGGGTGACAAGCAAGCGAGATGTCCTTTCTGACTGATGGAATTAAGTATATTGTGGAACTAAATGAATAAAACACTCACTGTGCATTTTTCTGAAAAAATGTACACTCCATCACAGGAACCAAGAACAATATTTTCCCACAACTAGCAAATAGTTCCAGTCATCATTCTTTCCTATTCATAGAAAACCTTTCATCAAATAATAATATTGGAAGAGAATCCTTAATATAAAGCTACTTCTTGACCAAAATACACCACTTAGCAATTTAAATAGTATTTAATTGTGGATAAAGAAACCTACTTCCTCGAAGTCCTGTTGTGCCACTTCATCATGGCATGGTGTGCTCAACCTGGCAGGGATGAGGAAGAATGTCAGAAGTGTATTCCAAAAATATATATTCCTAGCAGGGTCACCCAAGATGTGACAGTCATCCTAGCTACCTAGCTAAAGGCATACTGCATAGGAGAAGGCAGAAATAAACCATTACTATATTTTACCAAGAAAACCACATGGTTAGAAATTATAAAATGATGGACATGGTGATGGATGTAGTGTCGGAATATCTCATTGTCTTTATTAGAAGCTTACTGTATATACAGGTTAGGAAGCTACAGTATGCTCAGAACATGGTGAAACTCACTGTTTACAGCATTGTGTACCTTATTTATTTAATATATGCTGAACATATATTAAAGGAAGCTGGATTGGAAGAAAATAAGTGTAATTTTAAAATAGAGGAAGAAAAAATAACCTGTGCTATGCTAATAGCACTATTCTAATAGCCAAAATGCAAAACAGTCAGTTGGTTGAGTTGGCTATAGAAATTGAATGAATGAATGAATGAATGAATGAATGAATGAATGAATGAATGAATGAATGAATTCTAATAGTCAAGGAGCACAGAGAAAAAATTGAACTAAAATTAAATATAAAGAAAACCAAACAAATGACAACAACTGGAATAAACTAGCTTCAGAATTGACAATAAAGATATTAAAATGGTGGGTAGCTTCTTCCTTTTAGCATCAATCATCAAGATTAAAGGTTGAAATACACTACAGACCGGTACTTCGTAGACGCAGAAATACTTGGATATAAGATATTCAAATGCTGTAACATGTTTATATTTACAAAGATCAAAATTTTGCAGATCATGGTATTTTCCATGACATTCTATGGAAGTGAAACTTGGACTTTGAAGAAGCAGAATAAGAAGAGTTTTTAACCTGTTTGAATTTGGTGTTGAAGAGAATATGCTGGACAGCGAAGAAAATAAACTGATGGATCACTGAACAAATTAACCCAAAGTTCTCACTTGAGGCACAAATGACTACTTCAGTCACATTATGTGAAGACTTAGCTCTCCAGAAAAGGCTGTAATTCTGGGAAAGATAGAAGGAAAGAGAAGAGGGTGTGTAGACTAGGTTACTGTAGCGATGAGTAGAAAATCTATCCAGGTTAGGGATAGATCATCATAGAGAAAATCGATCTATGTAGTTGTAAAAGTTAAGAATGACTTGATGGCACATAATCAGTCAAAACAGTGCAAAGTTGGAAATAAATGAACGTTGGATTTTATTTAGAAAATGAGCACTATTCTTTTACTTTGGGGGCAGCTTTGGATACAACACTTGAGTTCTAGGCTAACATTGTAACAAAAGAAGACAAGAGTCCAAAATGAGCTGTCCCCTGAATCACAAGGAAGCTAATTTGGAGAGGCAAAAATCTACGGTGTCATTAGTTGTCATTGTTCATTAGGACTGTTCCTGAAAATTTTACATTCAGCTTTGTTATTCTCTGCCAGGCTAAGGACAAAACTCCCAAAATTATATTAAAAAGTAAGATTAGTTTATCTGTGTGGTTTATTTTAGAATTGCAATTAAGAGCTGGCTTCAGATCTCACACATTACTTTTAGCCCAATACTTGCATCCCTGCTGGGCTGAAAGGCAAACAGGCCCTGACTTGGTACCATTTCTTTCAGTATTGGTGAGCAATGCCTGACACCAGATTATTTCTCCACATCAATATGGTAAGTTTGTTCTTATCAGGCATATTTCTTAACTGGAAATAATGGTCGTTGCTTACCTGAACGACCCTTTTGTACTCGACGTTCAGACACTCCTTAGTCTGGGATACGATCACTCCTATTTGCTCAGCTGAGTGTCAATCAAATCCCTCTGGAGCTGCATCCTCCTCACTTCCTGCTTCCTCCTCAGACTTTTCACGAAGACAACTTGGCTCAATAGCAGCAGAATCGACCATTAGAAACTCCATCAGGTAGACACACAGGAAGCAGACAGCTACAGAGGGAGAAAAAGCAGACCTCCACCAAAGCCAGGCACGGCCAAGAAAGGGAGGGACGGAGTGTCTGAACGTCGAGTACAAAAGGGTCGTTCAGGTAAGCAACGACCATTTTCCTACTCGCCGTTCAGACACTCCTTAGTCTGGGATATACCCAAGTTAGAAGGAAAAGGGAGGGAATTAAGCCGTAGACTGGCCTTGTGGAGAGATTACAGCCTGTAATACCCTTCTGCCAAAGGCAGCATCTGCAGAAGCAAACTTATCTAACCTATAGTGACTTACAAAAGATGAAAGGGAAGACCATGTGGCCGCCCGGCAAATATCATCTACCGAAGCCTGGGTAGCCCAAGCCGCAGAGGTTGCGGCGCTACGGGTAGAATGGGGCAATATACCACCCGGGACAGGGGCCCCTCTTAAGTCATATGCCTTAGAAATACAGGCCTTGAGCCACCTCCCTACTGTGGTTGAAGAAACCTTCTGACCCAGGGAAGAGGGAAGGAAGGATACCAACAGAGCCTCAGTCTTTCGAAAAGGGGCAGTCCTTTTAAGATATCTTCTCAATGCCCGTCTCACATCTAGAGTATGCCACCGCTTCTCAGCCGGATGACGCGGGTTCGGGCAAAAGTTAGGCAAGACAAGTTCTTGGGCTCGATGAAAACGAGTATTCACTTTGGGAACAAAAGCCGGGTCGAGGCGTAGAACAACCCGGTCAGGATAGAAGATGCAGAGATCACTTCTCATGGACAAGGCCGCAATTTCGGATACTCTGCGCGCCGAAGTTATTGCTAACAAAAAGGCCATCTTTAAAGACAAATAGCGTAGACTGGACGAAGCGAGGGGTTCGAACGGAGGACCCGTCAAGGCCTGCAACACCAAGGTAAGGTCCCAAGTGGGGTAGCGATGAATCGGTGGAGGCCGTAAGTTTGAGACCCCTTGGAGGAAGGAACGGATCCTGGGGTCCTGAGACAGAGGAACACGAGATTCTCCTGACAGGACAGTGGCTAGAGCCGCCACCTGTCGGCGTAGAGTTGCGGGGGCCAAGCCTTTGGAGAAACCCGCATGCAGAAAACATAAGATGTCCGGAACAGAAGCAGTTGTGGGGTCTACGTGATGATCTCCGCACCATCTCGTGAAGGCAGTCCATGAGGCATTATAAATACGAATTGTTGATGGCCTTCGAGCTGCCTGAATGATGGAGATAACATCGTCCGACAAATTGTCCTTAATGAGCTTTATGCGCTCAAATGCCACACGGCTAATTGAAGCCATTCTGGTTCCGGATGACGGATGGCTCCTTGAGTTAGTACTACCCTGTCTGGTGGAATCCTCCACGGTGGTTCGACTGATAAGTTCTTGAGATCGGCGAACCACTCTCGACGGGGCCAATATGGTGCTACTAGTAGAAGGTTCGCCCGTTCGTGAATGACCTTCCGCACTACCTTGGAGATGACAGGAAGGGGAGGGAAGGCATAAAGAAGGCCCCTGGGCCACTGACTCCGAAGAGCATCCAGCCCCTCCGCTGCTGGACATGGATAGCGGGAAAAGAATCTCGGCAATTGGGTGTTCTTTGCCGTCGCAAACAGGTCCACTAGGGGAAGGCCGAACCTCCTGGACAGGTCCTGGAACAAGCCGGGGTCCAACCTCCACTCGGCATGATCTATTTGGTCTCTGCTGAGCCAATCTGCTTCTCGATTGAGAGTCCCCGAGATGTGTTCGGCTTTTATCGACGAGAGGTGGAGCTCTGCCCATGACAGAAGACGCTCCGTCTCCTGCATCAGTGCCCAGGAGCGGGTCCCCCCTTGTTTGTTGATATGGGCCTTGGTGGCCACATTGTCCGTTAGAATCAGAAGGTCCTGGCGATATACAAGGCGTTTGAAGTGTATCAGGGCGAGACGGACCGCTCTGAGCTCTAGCCAATTTATATTGTGCAGCTTTTCCGCCGATGACCAGGCACCTTGGGCTAGCTGACGGTCGAGGTGAGCCCCCCAGCCTCGCAGACTTGCATCTGTAGTCAACACCATCCGAGCTGGTTCGAGAAAGGGAGAACCCTTGTTGAGGGCTGGAGACAGCCACCACCTCAGGGAAAGGCGAACTGGAGCTGGAACCTTTACCTTGAGAAGAGACTCCGCTCGACCTTGTCTCTGGTAAGGGAGTAGGAACCATTGGAGGCGACGAAGATGGAAACGCGCCCACGGAACAATGTCTATGCAAGATATCAGCTTCCCCAGAAGCTGGGAGAGAGACAGTAAGGTCACAGTCCGGTGTAGTAAGACTTGAGATGTCAGTTCCCGAATGCTGGCTTGTCTGTCGGGAGATAGGGAGACCACACACAGTGTTGAATCTATTGTTGCTCCGAGATGTAGGATACTCGATGTGGGAACAAGATGGCTTTTGGCAAGATTCAAAGTGAACCCGTGGTTTTGAAGGGACTGAAGTACTAGCTCCCGGTCCTGGGTCGCCTGTTCGGGAGAAGACGACAGGATCAAAATATCGTCGAGGTAGCACGCCAGACGAACAGGAACCTTTCTGAGCGACGCCGCTACTGCCGCTAGTAACTTTGTAAACGTCCTCGGAGCGGACGAAAGGCCGAAAGGCATCGCCCGATATTGAAAATGGTGGTCTCCAAACGCAAACCGGAGGAACTTCCTGTGCGACTGATGAATAGGGACGTGCAGGTACGCTTCCTTTAGATCTACAGATTGCATCAGATCTCCCGGACGAATGCAACCCAGCAGAGACTTGAGGGAATGCATCTTGAACCGACGGTACAAGATGTGTTGATTGAGACGTCGAAGGTTCAAAATGCCTCTCCAATCGCCCGAGGATTTCGGTACCAGGAATAGTGTTGAATAAAAGCCGGTCTTGAGTTGATGCAATGGAACCTGTTCTATGGCCTGGATTTGCAAGAGATGGTGAATTTCCAGCAACAGAAGAGAACGCTTCTCCGGCTGAAGTGGCCAAGGGCATTGAAGGTAAAAGTCCTGTGGCATGGTGGTGAATTCCAAACGTAACCCTTCGGTGACAGTTTGGACAATCCAGGCATCCGAGGTGGTAGATGGCCACAGGTGAGAGAATGCCTGGAGCCTGCCCCCGATTGGGACCAGAGGCGGTGAGTCACTTACCGCGCCTGGAAAAACGGCCCGCTGACTGTCTGAAAGGTCGCCTGAAGTTGGATTGTCGGCGACCGCGGTCACGAAAGGGCGCCCTGTCCGAAGTTGACTGGTACTGGGACTGCGAAGATCTGTAATAAGAGGCGCCCCCGGCGCCGTGGTCTTGTCGAAAGGGCTGTCGATTATAAGGAACATAGCGTCTGTCCTGCCGCCGGAAGGACGTGGGTAACACCTTCTTCTTATCCCTATTCTCGACCAGCACCGAGTCCAGGGATGAGCCAAATAAGGCAGGGCCCTTGTAAGGGGCAGCAGTCAAGCGCCATTTGGACTTGGCGTCAGCTCTCCAGTTACGGAGCCACAGGAGACGTCTTGAAGATACAGTTGAAGCTAATGCCCTGGAAGCAAACTTAGCTGCGTCTAAGGACGCGTCAGCCGAATATTCAGCAGCTGCGACCAGTTTGGCCAGGTCCTGCTGTAATCGTGCGTCCTCAGGGGGAAGCCTGTCCTTCAATTGACGTAACCACACCAGCGATGCCCGATTAAAGAATGATGAGGAGGTTGCAGCACGAATGGCCCAAGCCGCCGCTTGGTGTGTTTTGCGAAAACCCATCTCGGCTCGTTTGTCCTCAAACTTGAGACCATCCCCAGCCTCACCTACCAGGATGGAAGACGATGTAAGACTCGCCACCGGATCATCAATTGAAGGTAACTGCAGGAGGGCATCCAGCGCAGGGGCCGAGGCATAGAGCTTACGATCAAATGAATTCGGACCCGACAACGAGGCGGGGCGGTCCCAAGGCTTTTGAACAACCTGGCAGAAAAGATCTGGACATGGAACAAAGTCCTCATCAGGTTGAGGCAGATTGAACAGGTTACTGTTGGGACCAGATGGATTAGAAGAAGAGGAGCCCTGAAGAGGTGTGGAATCCATATTAGTGGCAGCTTTTGCCTTGCGTAGGAGAGAGCGAAACAAGGAAGGCTTAAATAGACCGGGAAATGCCGGCTTGTCCTGAATCTCTTCTTCATCCTCCGACATCTCAAAATCTTCCAGGAAATCGTCCTCCCGGGCTGATTCAGGCACAAGGCTACAGTCAACAGACCTCTGCTGATGTTGTGCACCAGGGGGATGCATGGAAAAGGCTGAAGTGGTAGGGCACGTAGGAGCAGGGAAGGCACCAGTGGCTTGTTGCAACCCCATTTGATACATATGGGACATGGCCTGAGTAAAAAAGGACTGAAAATCCACAGGCTGAGGGAACCCTGGGCCCGCTTCAGGGCGGAGGCCGGCTGCAGTGGGTGTAAAGGTAGCTTCAGGGCCTGGCCTAGAAGCTTGAGAAAAATGGCTTGCAAAACTAGAGGAACGGGACCTAACACTGGCCCTTGCCTGATTAGTTGCAGACATTGGAGCCTCCTGAGAAGTTGATGGGCCTTCCTCCCTCAGACCACTGGCCAACAATTCTACATTATGAGAGGCCGAGGGCTCACAGGTCACCTCATGGCTCAAGCCTTCAGGAATTGGTCCTTGACCAGGGTCCTGGGCCCGTTGCTTAGCCTTAGCAAACTGCTTTTCTAATGCCTTATGCCTCCTTTGGGCATCTTTATCTGCTGTGGCAGATTTGGAGGACTTTGCCTGCCTAGAAGCCTTAGATTTCTTCCCCCTGAGCTGTTTAGGGGAAGGTACTGGGGAGGGGGAGGGACTCCTATCCATATCAGAAGAAAGGACACCTTCCTCCCTGTCCTCCATGATCAATCACCCCAATGAATTATTAATTAGTAATTAATTAATTAGAACTAGAACTTATCAATTCTAAATATATAATGGAATATTAGCAATATAAATTGTAAAATATATATCTATATGCTCCGTTATTATTGTAATCAGTAATATATTATTATTAATTTTTTTTTTTTTTTTTTTTTTTTTAAAAATATCTATTAATTGTAATAAATGCAATAATTATGAACAATCACAACCAGCTTATCAATATAACAAAGCAACAGCCCCCCCTTTTTTTTTTTTTTTTTTTTTTTTTTTAAATAAGAATGTGAATTAATTTAAGCAATGTGTACTTCCCTGAACTTTCAGGCACCCCTCTGCAGGCCGTTGTGAATTGCAGGTACGATCAGGACAGCGTCCCCACCTGCCAGCAACCTAGCGACCCTGGAAACCAAAGCCCAGGTCGCTATGGCCACGGAGCTCCAAAAACTGTGCCAATGGTCAGGGCTCAAAATGGCGGCCCGCGAGGGAAAGTTCCAAAAGTCCTAAGCCAGGCGAAACACAGCGCCTGCGGCCGGACTGAAGCTGCAGCCAAAAAGCAGTCACAACTTTCAAAGGCAGCTGATGAGTATGCCAGCCGGCAGGGACTCAAGCTGCTCGATCAAGTGGCCACTAAGGCAAACCGGAGCCTCGCAAAGTGACTGGCAGCAAAATGGCGGCAATGGCGGCAATGGCGGGAAAAACGTTAGAAACACAGCGCCAGCCAAGCCAAGCCGCAAGCGGCGGCCGGAGCCCCGAACCGCCGCTACGCGCTTAAACCTTCTCCAAACGAAGGGAAACGAAGCGCAGCTCTTTCAACAGTAAATAAAAGATATTTAGCCAATTCAGAGAGGAAATAACTCAATTTAGAACGAAATGTAATTAAGAGAACAGACACTCGATGCTATAGCAAAGGCTGAGTGAAAAAGTCTGAGGAGGAAGCAGGAAGTGAGGAGGATGCAGCTCCAGAGGGATTTGATTGACACTCAGCTGAGCAAATAGGAGTGATCGTATCCCAGACTAAGGAGTGTCTGAACGGCGAGTAGGAAAATGGTCTGTTCCAACTGGAACACATCCTAGCCTTTAATGCCCTCAATCCTCCAAAGTGTGATATCTGAACATAATAATGTTTTCTTTTTTTTTTCCCTTTCCCTTTTTCCTTTCCCTCCTCCTTCTCCCTCTCCTCCTTCTTCTCATTCTCCTTAATAAGGAATTGTGTATCAGAGTTTCATTTACGCACACAGGACTAAAACTTCAGAACTGTGTACTGGCTATTTTTCCAGAATTGTGTGTTGTCAATTCTAAAATAGTAATTTCCAAATTCTGAATAAAACACAGTATTTGCACCAAGATAACTTTTTCACACTAAAATAAATAACACTGATTTATGAGTTCTTATGAGCCCCCATTTACAGAAGTGTTCTTATTTAGTGGCCTTACTCCTCGGCTTTCAATTACCGTACTTTGATGATGGAAATTCTTCTACTTTTCAGTATTGCACCAAATAATACGTCCTCAAAGTAAGCTATTCATTTGTGTTTCTGCAAAGTTTGTCCCTTTTCAGTGAAGAAGCACTCTTAGTCTAGAGATTAATGTCAAAATACTAGGGAAATAACTTAAAGACATTCTTGTTATACATTATTATTGGATTTATGAATACAGCATAATATTTAGGTGTAATTCAGAAGGGTGTTCCTTATACGTCAAACATGGGGAAAGTATCACCCAAAAATAAATATTTTGAATTTAGAGGGCAGTTATAATATTAGGAACATCAATGTAATATATTTACATTTGTTTCTATTTAATGGCATTGTCATTGTTCTCATTAAAACAAAGTAACAGAAGAGATGGCATTGTTCATACTTGGAAATTTCCTTTATCCAAGACAGCATGAACATTGCTAGTTCTTGGTGCAGCAAGGTTATGTGATGACAGGTAGTTATTGCATTGATGATTCTGCCTAATTCAGGGAATTGAGAATTGAGGGAATGTGTTTTGACACATATGGCAAAATCTGTGTGTGGCTCACATTGTAAGAATATCAGGTTAATGGAAATTATTATGATTCAGGTTTTGATAGCAGCTGGTAAAATAACAAAAGAACTGGCCTCCATAGAATAAGTACTCTTCGTTAACAATTCATTTTATATATCTCTTTATCAATACATATTCTTAAAGCAGATAAAAATAATTTTTTAACATCTTGTTTCAGGATGCTGAAATGACTACAAATGAAAACTAGTAGGCATTTGCCTTTCCTTGTCTTAAATAAATATAACAATTTCTTTTAAAGAATGAGAGAAAACTGAAGCCTTCATCTCCAACCAAAAGTGACTTCTACTCTGTAGCCTAAATCATTATGACAAATAGAAACATCAGGTTGCTGTTTTTTTATTGTTTTCTACTGATTACATGAAATATAATCATTGCCAAGAATATTTTATTCAGATGGCCCTCTAATCATTAATTAATCCTTATATACAGTCTCAATTATATGGAAAATAGTATTTCATTTACTCGAGATCTCTGCATATATGTATGTGTGCATAGATAATGCAACTTGATATCATATGTGCATACATGCACACACACAATATTTTCTGTCTCTAAAATTGACTCATCTGAAATATAATATTAATCAAATAATGTAGAGCTGGTTGCTGCTTTCCTCTCATGTTTTTTAAACAATTTCATAATCTTTTTTTCCTACAGTGTTTACTTAAAGAAGTGAAAGAAACTGATATATTGAAGTGATTTTATTCATTTGAAGAATCCTGCAGTACAGTACTGAAATCCATTATTGTTTAATTAACAGCTTCTTCTTTATTTCTTCTCTATTTTAGGCCACATGGAAAGGACACAAGGAAGAAATGTTTCAAGCAATAAAATCTCTCTTAAAAAACAAATTGTTATACTATTTTCTACATGTATATCTAAACATGGATTTAGATTCAGGAGCAGTCTATAAGGAAACTCAAAAATATGACTTCAGGTTCAGAACTATAATTAACACACAAGCACAATGTCAGACAAATTTATGTACTGATAGTCAGGTCACAATGAGCCATTTCAGGAATCGATGCAATAAACATTTAATGTGTATTCTGATCTGTTAAGCAGAACATGAGAAATAGGTAAAGAATAGAAGACCAGATACTGAACAGTTTCCATTCTTATCCTTTACATCTCTGAGGGTATCACTGTAATGTCAAAGAAACATAATCTTTCTAAATCATTAAACAATCAATCTCTTTCCCTCAATTCCCTATTTTCAGAATTTATAGTATAATCATTAAAATATCCCACTTTTGCAAAAAGTATAGCTGTCTTTTTGTTTTTTTGTTTTTTTGTTTTTTTGTTTAAAAGGCTGCTCAGATTTTATTAGTTCCCATTCAACGAAAGAAAAACGTGTTATCAAGGTGGTGGGAAAAATGACCTAGTTGTGTTGATCCTCAAGTGAGTAGAAAAGAATGGTGCGTGTGGATTTTATATATATATAGTTGTCGTTTTCGTTTTTATAAAAACCCTATGTCTAAATTCAGTACTCAGAAGCAGCCTAAACTAGTCTAAAGGGAAGGGGAGTGGAAAATGGGCTATAGCCCCTAGCGGTCAAATCAGAAGCGGCAGCTGTTGAATGCCGGCCTTCCTCACGCTGTGGAACCCGCACTGGACTTGCTGGGTTTGCTGGCGTGGCGCTTCCTCATGACTTCCTGGGCCAGGTCACAGGTGATCATGCCATTGGCTACCTGGAAGGTTCCTGAGTTCTCTGGAGATTCCGACACAGTGGATCACTGGATGGGTGTGTTTTCCAAAGAAAAAACTAGCCCACCAGTGTCCAGGATCAGACTTGGGAAGACCTGGATGGTGGAGGTGGAACCCAAACATCTTTGGTAGTAGTCGCTGCGATGTTTCTTGATCTTCTTTCTTGGGCAAGTTGTAAATCCTTGAAGTCTGCACCCACAATCCCAATGGCTTGAGACCACAGATGACCTGGCTCAGGAAGGCAACCGATAGGGACCGAGCCCATTTGCGAAGGAGCTGCTGCAAGTCTCCATGTCCACGAAAAACACCCAGGCGATAATGGTTTCAAATGTCTTTTAATTCCCAGATGTGAATGTGGTATTTTGGTCTGGATTCTAATCCTAACTTACAAATAGTCTGATTTTCTAAAACTTTATGTTGAGGGAAAAAAAGCTATCTGATGCCATCACCACTGATTTAGCCAAATATTCCATATATTTATCTAATTTCTTTGATACCAGTACCCGTGAGAACTGTTTGTCAAATGGCCACAAACCTATTGCAGGAAAAGCAGCATATAAATGTCACAGAACTCCACACTTTTACCCAGTAAGTCACAAAACATGACTTATATTCATGTGAACAGTTTGTTTTATCATAGGAAAAACATTCTTCCATCAAACACATCCTGTGCTACTATCATAACCATCTGCAGTACTGTTATATAGTTCCAAAGCCAAATTCAACTCCTCAGCTGTGTAGTTTTAAGATTTAGTCTCTGAAGGAAAAAATATTTTCCGTTTCCAATAAAAATTATTTTTATCTTTTTTAATTAGGAAGAAAATAATGATGATATTCATTCAGTCGTGTCTTACTCTTGGTGATACAATGGGCCAGGTAGGTATTTCTGCATTTTCTGATCTTGCACTACTTCTTTGAGTTTTTCTATGTTCTGGCTGTGTCAGCTTTGATGGTGAGGAAAATAATACTAAGAGATAAATCAGGACAGAATAGTCTCAATTTAAAATTTACGTAGTTCTACAATGTATAGAAGCCCACTTCAAAAAAGGACTCAAGATGGTTTACAATTAATAAAAATCAATCAGACCATCTAATCTAAGTAAGGAAATACAAATATTGTATTTGGTGGAATAAAGTAGTTTTAAGAATACCTACACTGGAGGTATTCCTCATTTTATGATTTCAAGTATTCCTCAGTAGCTCAGGTTAGCTATTGAGAAAACATTAAGTTGTCCAATTCATCACCTTAGCATTCCTTCTCTCAGAGATCACACATGGAGTCAAACCTGAATGGGAAAGGTGGTTCTGTAGGTATCTGGATGCCAAACCATTTGTGGCTTTAAAAGTGATAACCAGCATTTTGAGTTAGAGACTAGGAACCAATGCCATGTCCTGGTAAACCAGGTAGCCCTGCTAAATCTGTTACTCTTTGTTAATAGACGAGCCATGGAAGCTTCTGAATCATCTTAAAGTAAAGCCCCACTTAAAGCATAATATAGCAGTCCAATTATATCTAGTGTCCCTAGTAAATATAAGCTGCTAAAGTGTATGACTGGATTCCAAGCAAGAAAAATTATATAAAATTATATGAAATTCTTCATAAAAATAATGTGGGAAAATATGCACACAAGAAAATATGAAAATTACACATTTGAAAGCAGGACCAGAATGTAGGGATTTACTGATTAAATGGTTTGAGACTATTGGTCCATCTAGATTACATGAACAAACAGCAGTTGTCCAGGTTTACAGACATTTTTCCAGTTAAACATGGAGATAATATGATATACATTCTCTGTCATTATGATATTGCTCCTGAATATTTCCTAATTGAAAATTAATTGTGGAATATTTACATAAGGGATATACACAAATGCACAGTTTGGCCTATACTTAGCTATAGTATTACTGAACTGATCCTGACTGAATAATCTGCATTTATTTTTTGAAAAAGGCAAATTCTAGAATCCCTAGATTGCAAGATTACCAGGCTCCGGAAATCCTCTGCAAGAGTAATGGCTTATAAATCATTATTAAACAAATCATTATGATTCCTCAATTAAGCTAGTAAATGGTTTGCACTTCCAAAGTCTAGTGCTATGAACAATTACTCCCAGGACACAATATTCTTGCAATTTATTTTTCAAATGATAATTTTAAAAAATGATGAGGTAAACGTGAACTGATGTTTCAATCAACATTATTTCATCTGACAGGATATTTCATGGAAAAGACATATATGTTCACATTTCCTTTTACGTATGCATCTCAGGGTACAGAATTTTATTACCTATCAGGATTCTCCCATACGTTATGAAAAGATCTTGAAAAAAGAGTTCTTTTTTCATAGGATGGCATCTACTATATGTTGCTGTTCTTCAATGAATTGCTTTATGGCATTAATTATATTTTCTAGTTGCCTTTTGGTTTTGTTAATATTATATAACCATAAGAATTTAGAAGGAAAGCAAAAAATAGAAGAGCAGTGTCTGGATTTGCACAAAGAGCTATAGAACTAAATCAAGCATAGATTTTTTTTGTCTTTTAATGACCCTGTAATCCCTTGTATTGGGGTGGAGTCAGGGCAACTGAATGGAGCTGAGTGTTTACTGGCTGGATGCCCTTCCTGTCGCCAATGCGGAGTTTGCAGCAGATATCTTCACATTGTGCCCAGAGAGAGAAGTATCTGCTGCTATCTAGGATTGAACTCATAGCCTCCTGATTGTGAGGCGAGAGCTCCACCTCTAGGCACTGCACCACTCTAAATCAAGCATAGATGTCGTAGGTTATTTTGGATGCACTTCTGCTAATATTGTTCCTACCAATTAGAAGGGAGAAAGAAAATGTAAATCACATTTCACTCATATACTGAACCTGTGGTTCCCCATTCTTGGAGAAAAGATTACTTATAGTCTCCAGTCCCTGCATTTATATCACAGAAAAACACTAAACTTTGGTGGCACTTTTTTCATTGATTAGCCAAAGTAAAGTGCAAAATAGACTAAATATACCAAATATTCAGTGGTGGGCTGCTGCATGGTCACAAGGGTTTGGGCGAACTCTTAGCTCTAATCGCTGGCTGGGCCTGCCCACCTGCCCCTGTGCTATGCTTTCCATTTATAACTAACTTTCAGGCTCGTTGGCTGGCCCAGCTGTGATCCATGCCACCCTTGCTGTACTCAACGGAGCTGCCTGAGTTGATTAGGAGTATGTTTGAAGCTCCATTTCTCTCCCAAGAGGGTGCTGCATGCTCACAACCAGCAAACCCTTTGTTAAAGTAAGTGCAGCCCACCTCTGCAGTATTAAATATTTTTAAGGAAGGCCCAAGCCTTCTCAACCTTCTTCAATCTCCAGCATCATAACATCGCCGTTCTTTGATATTTGTACCATTAAAAATGCTCACCAAGCAAAAGGCAAACTCAACTAAGATTATATAAGTAATACAGAATACAAAAATAAACAGCATTACTAAAAGGTACCAGGTTGACCAAGATAAAGTTAGAACTAGCAAGTAATTAGATACAATAGCTAAATGAAGCTTCAGTATGAAGAGATGGTGGACAAGTGTATACTAATCACCTGGATGTTGGAGTACAGAAATTCTACCACATCTATGTTTTAACTGCAGATTACTTTAAAGAGTCAAGGTGATTATTATAAGAAACTGAAATACAAGAACCTTGACTTAATCCAACAATATAATATAAAAAATGTAAACTTAATGCAATAAACAGTTCCGTATGTCTCTTATTTATATTCTAGATTATTATTTATTTATTTATTTTATTATATTTCTATACCGCCCTTCTCCTGCGGGACTCAGGGCAGTGTACAGGCAGGATAAAACATAGCACATAAAATTTAAAAACATTTAAAAAAACAATTAAATAATTTTGGCCCGAATTTAAAACAACCCAATTAAAACCGAAATTCGATTAAAAAACTAAGAGGATGGGATCAAGCCAGCCCAGCTAGATGGAACAAGTGTGTCTTCAGGGCCCGACGAAAAGTCCGGAGGTCTGATATCGTGCGTATCTCAGGGGGCAGGTCATTTCAGAGGGCAGGCGCTGCCACAGAGAAAGCTCTCCCCCTGGGCGTCGCCAGCCGGCACTGCCTGGCCGACAGCACCCTGAGGAGGCCCTCTCTGTGTGAGCGAACCGGTCGGTGGGAGGCTATCGGCGGCAGAAGGCGGTCTCGCAAATACCCCGGCCCTAAGCCATGGAGTGCTTTAAAGGTGGTCACCAACACTTTGAAGCGCACCCGGAAGACAGCAGGAAGCCAGTGCAGGAGAGGTGTTATATGTGAACGCCCCGTCGCTCCCATAATCCCCCGCGCGGCCGCGTTCTAGACCAACTGCAGCCTCTGGGTGCACCCCAAGGGGGAGCCCCATGTAGAGAGCATTGCAGTAGTCCAGGCGGGAAGTGACGAGTGCTTGAGTGACCGTGCGTAGGGAGTCCCGATCCAGAAAGGGACGCAACTGGCGTATCAGGCGAACCTGATAAAAAGCCCCCCTGGCCACGGCCGTCATATGCTCTTCTAAAGACAGCCGTGCGTCCAGGAGGACGCCTAAGTTGCGAGCCCTCTCCGTGGGGGCCAGTGATTTGCCCCCAATAGCCAGTATTGATTTCATCATATACTTTGCTTAATGAAAGTATTAAAGAAAATGGGATGCTGATCAACCTACTTAAGACTGGCCTGGTGTTTCCATTGTGAAATCTCTACAGCTAAGCAGAGTACATTATCTCCTTCGTGATACAGAAATGGAAAGGCAAATACAAAGAGGGGAAGTGACTCAGACAAAGAGAGCAGATCTGGAAATGTGAACCAGCTTCTGAGACTGGTTTCTGAATATGGAATTGAGCCAATCATAAATAGGAAACTCTTTGTGAATATTTTGTAGTTTTCAATTGAAACTGAATTAGAAAGTATGTAAAAATGAATTAAAAATTGAACTGAAAACCACGAAGTCTTGAATCTTCCATATTTACAATACTTATTTCAGCTGAAAGGAAATTGCCAGCTGGAACTATGCATATACACTAGATTTCCTTTGTTGGACACACTTAAGAACGAAGACTGCCATTAAATTGGTCAATTCTGTTCTTAATTCAAACAGCATACAGTGAATAGATAGTAGCCATTCTTGCTGTTATTTATAGCTATAGAACTTTTTCAGCCATGGAGCAGCTCACAAACATTCCAACTAGGCCACACAAATTTTATTAGAATAGAGCTTTGTAGAAAATTAGCAAACTATTTTCAACCACATGATCGCCTAATGGATAATCATACATGTATTCACAGTGTTTTCAAAGAGCTGTTGTATTGAAGCATTGAGTGGTTGCATAGCCCCAGGGCTCATTAACTGGGGGAGCAGAACATCAGATGACTCCTAAATTACTCTAAAGTTAAATTGTATGACTATCTGCCATGTGCCAAAGATTCTATAACAGACGATTGTCCCTCCCTTCATTTGTATAGGGAGGCAATATCCTATAAGAGCATTGCCTGTCCAAGACTCAGGGAATTTTAAGTTCACTTAAATGGAATGAATGAAGTAAGCACCAATACTTGAGAAACCTCTCCTTGGAACCCTCATTGCTTCACCCCTTCTTTCCACATTCAAAAAATCTTCTGAAGCCTTTCAGAGCACGCATCTAAGAGTTTTCCTACTTTGTTCCTACTGGAAGATTTATCACATAATTGTAACCTGATCAAGATGGAAAAAAGCTCTGCCAGCAATATTGCATTTTGCTTGTTAAAACTTTATTTTTCATTCAGTCCCGTTCTTACTTCATTAGAACTCACTTCACTTGCCTAATGAAAAAGGGAATCAGCCATTTTGTGCCTGTTGGATCAAGGTTATTTGCCAGACCCAGAAAAAAAAACACCTGAAATCTTATGAAATAGTGAATTAAGTTATGAAACACTGAATTGGGTTATGAAATAATGAATAGTGGATGATAATAGTGAGATCTTAATGATATTGATTTAATTGACTAAAGTTATATGACTTCCCATCTTAACAAATTATTCTGGACAACTCAGAATTCAGAACATCTTGCATAATATCATATGTAAAAACACAGATGTCTCACAAGATCTTGTGTAAGAAGATCCCATGGTATCCCATGGTATCCTGCCAAAATCTCACAAGATTCAAGTTATCTCCCACAGTATCTTGGTGATATTGCTGATATTTGCCACTGCAACATTTGGACTTATTGCTATTCTTCCTAAACCATCATGTGAAAATATACAGTCCAAGTTTACAGTGGTAGAATCAATTTACCTTACTTCTTTTTATAGCTGAATTTATTTTGGAGACAAAATACTTTCTTGATTTTATTGCTTTGCAAATGATATATTTGTCTGCACTGATAGTTCATATTAGCAAATCTAATTATGAAAATTATCACACAATCTATTTTCCAAAGATTTATAACTGGATTGAATAAACATAGATGAAGTGTGTAACTATCATCCAATGCTTTCTGATTTCTTGGGTCACCACAGATGCATGACAAAGCCATGTATTTTCTAAAAACGTCATTTTACAGCCATTATCCACACAGGCACTTTCATCTCTTGAATCCCCAAATGAAGCTGCCAACAGTAATGATTCTCTCTGGAAATAAATGAAAGGATGAAAACCCAAAACCACATATATACACCAAGACAGCTTGATACAAACTTGGTGCCTTCTCAGATTTCTGCCTACTAATTTCTTTTCCTATTGTGGAGTCAATAACATTCCTAACCCTTCCTCTATGTTTCAGCATTGCATTTTAAAATGAATTGTTTAAATAAAAGCCTAAGGAAAAGATGAGGAACTAATAGTACCTTTCAGATATTGCTGAACTGAAAAATGCTGGAGTTATAGTTCAGCAAGATAAAGTTGGCAGCATACAAATAATTGTAAGTAAATAAATAAATGGGAAAGGCAAAACTTCTGTACTTCATGCCTAAAGACTTATAACTTTTATATTTTGATACATGTACAGGAGTACAAATAGAGACCCTATTTGGTGTAGTAGTTAGAAACCCGAAGACTGTGAGTTCTAGGCGATTTTAGGCATGAAAGCCAGCTGGGTGATTTTGCATCCTATCACAATTAATGTATACAAAATCAGTTGATCTGGGAAAAAAAAAACACTGGACCCTGCACTTGTGGGAAAATGCTAGGAAGAAAAAAAGTACAAGCAAACATATAAATACTCCTGGTTCACGTTAAGCAAAAATACT